>NC_140594.1:447040380-448240380 GCF_964204655.1 Triturus cristatus
TGCATGTCCTCACACAAAGGGCTTCTCAAGTTCTACATCCTCTCTAGCAACTTTCCTCCAAGTCAGGAAATTGTTCCGTGTCCAAGAAATATCTGCCAAGCTTCACAAAGATGTTGTGTGTAGTGTCCTAGCATGGACACGTTCTAGTGTTCATAAGTGTATGTTCTACACTTTACACCCACCCACCACCTACGTCACTGGGTCAGGTGACTAGGCTAATAAAAGGGCCGAGCGCACGTGCTCGTGGCCAGTTAACCCACTATCTAAACATGTGTCCTGAGTCCGTGATTCCCAGCATGAGGGCCTAGGGCCCAAACACCACATTGGCGACGAGGCGGGTACTTTCCACCCGCGTGTGCAGCCCCCGATCGGCGCACCATCGACGACATGGAGGGAGAGAGAATTGCCCCCAGGGAGGACAAACCCTCTGCAGGAAGGCGCGACGCACCGAGAAGCCAGCCAGGCGAGCGGAGCCCGCAGCAGGCCCTGCGGTGACCGGGTGCCCACCCCGCACCGCCACGAAGACTGGTAGGCGACGCTGTGCCCCAGGGAGGAAGCGTGGCAGTCGGGTGCCCACCCCGACCTGCCGCTGTGCCTAGAAGCGCCCAGAAGGAAGTGCCGACCGTGCGGAGCCCACCAAAAGCAACACTGCCACCCAGTGGCCACTGGTGGTATTGCACACACCAAGAACATCAACAAGCCTACAACAATCCAAAGAAGTCCAGCAGCCACAGGAGACCGACGGCTCGCAGCGCAAGGGAGAAGAGGCAGCAAGGCAAGTACCGCAAGGTCTGACGGAGGCGCGATGGTGAGCGCACGGGAGTGCGACGGAGGCGCACAGGAATGTGCCAGAAGCGCAGGAACGCGACGGAAGCACAGAACTGCAAGGGTGAAGAGACTGTGTGCCACAGGGATGCAGCGCTATCCCACAGCAATAAGGAGGAAGTAAGAAGAAATGGTGTCGAGCCACATCCACCCCAGCGAGGACTGCGCTGTCGCCGCATCAAGTGGAGCGAACCCTCGAGAGAGAACAAACGGACTCAGTGCAGATGTACGCCGGACGCGGAAGGTACACTGCAGCGCCTACAGGAGAGGAACCCACTGAAGAGGATGGGCGCAGCCAAGTATCCGACACTGGCGGCCATGGATGCAGAGCAACACCCAGTGGCGCCAAGAAGCCACCGCATCAAGTAATCATGATACTAGGAGCAACGCTACGCTGAAGATGTACCACGACGGTACGAAGAGTAGCACGCACCAGCGCCTGACAAGGCAGCGGACAAAGGTAGTCACACGACGCGACACACCTCGTGAAGCCGACCAGCCAAATGGTCGCACCACAAAGGCCCAGCCGACCTGCCAAACGGTCGCAACACAAAGGTCAAGCCGACCAGCCAAATGGTCGCACCACAAAGGCCAAGCCGACCTGCCAAACGGTCGCCCCACAAAAGTCAAGCCGACCAGCCAAATGGTCGCACCACAAAGGCCCAGCCGACCTGCCACATGGTCGCACCAAAGAAGCCGACTCGCCAGGAGTCGCACAAAGAGGTCTGACACAAGACCGAAGATATCCTGCCAGTGATCGGCAGCGCGGACCGTCAAGTGGTCCAAAGAAGCTCAAGAAGAACCAAAGCAACTGGTGAAAGGGAGAAGACCGAAGCGGACCATGAGCATGGCCCCACGAACTTCAACCGACGTAACTGGTGACAAGGTGAAGATGAAGAGAAGGTCACGACCCGAACTCGGAATGCTGAAGAAGATGAAGAGAGTGTTCTCGGACGAGGACAAGACCAGGGGGAACACGTGCAGAGTGCGCGCGCTGCATGGAGAAGCCTGGCCAGATAAGAGGAGAACAGGAACGGTCCAGAGTAGGTCGTGAAGCGAAGAGATGAAGAGACCAGAGTGGCACGTCCGCCACTTAGAAGAAAGAAGACATCGCAGTGGCACGTTTGCCACTACAAGAAAAGAAGATGTCTGAGTGGCACGTTTGCCACTACAAGAAAAGAAGATGTCTGAGTGGCACGTTTGCCACTACAAGAAGGAAGATGATATCAGAGTGGCACGTCTGCCACTTAAAGAAAAAGGGGAAAGAAAGATCTGAGTGGCACGGTTGCCACTGTAAGAAGGAGAAGAAGTCAGAGTGACATGACAGCCTCACGGAGAAAGAAATAGAGGACAAGGAGAAGAGTGTGGCAAGACTACTCACACCTCAAAGACAAGGAAGGTGACAAGCGTCAGAACACAGTGCGCAAGTCCTAAAGAACACCCGTGGCACGGAGAAAAGACCATCTGTTTGATGATGTTTTCAGCACACCTGGGATCTGCAGAGGTGAGCAGGCCGGACCATTCGAAACACCCACCTTTGGGGTTACACGGACACTGGTCAATGCCAGCCGTGGTGACTCAGGGGCAAAGGCCTCAGGGATGCCGGTGAGAGAGAGTATCCCCGCGACGAGAGATGGTCATCAGCCGCCCTTCAGCAAAGGTCTCAGGAGGATGAAGACTTCGCGTGCTAAAGACAGGAGCCAACAGCCACCCTCCAGGTCTGACTGCGGCATTTGAGGTGAGACCTGCCGTCTCCTCCGCACCCGTACTTATCGGCATGGGAGTAACACGATACAGGACACTGAACACAGGCCAGATCTGAGGAAGAGGGCCTCAAGGATATCCCGTGGCAGGGGAACACCTGTGAGAGGGGCATCCTGGTGAGAGGGGTGTCTTGCGAATAACCCGTCTTTCTGCAAAACAGAACACACGCCACAGATAAAGAAAAGGACTGGACTAAAAAGATAAATGGCAACATCTAGCGCTGAACCAAAAGAACTCAACAACTGCGTTTGTCGCCAAGAAAGTAAAGCGAAGAAAGACTGTGAGAGCAACTTCAAGGCAGAGCCGTCAAACAGACTAACTCCATCGAGCACCCATGACTGGTGCCACAGTGAACTGGTGATCGCCCGCGACAGGAAGAACATCGTCCGCGACAGGAAGAACATCGTCTGTGACTCCAGGCTGCTGAAGCGTGAGCGACTCTGCAGAAGTTTAGTCACTGTATTACATCTGTATATATATGTCTTTTCTCCCCTAGGTTGGACATTTGACTCCGGGTTTTTGTTATTAAAGATTGGGAGGAATGTAGTGTCCTAGCATGGACACGTTCTAGTGTTCATAAGTGTATGTTCTACACTTTACACCCACCCACCACCTACGTCACTGGGTCAGGTGACTAGGCTAATAAAAGGGCCGAGCGCACGTGCTCGTGGCCAGTTAACCCACTATCTAAACATGTGTCCTGAGTCCGTGATTCCCAGCATGAGGGCCTAGGGCCCAAACACCACAGTTGTGTATGTGTGCCAGCCATTAAGTCTTTACTTATTTTTTCAACATTTAGGGACAGATGTACAAAGGTTTTTGGTATGTACAAACATAAAATTGTGATTTTGAAACACATTGCCAAATTGCAATTTATCTTTGGTACCAAATTCCGATTTGGTATTTTGAAGGGACGTCCCTTCCAAATATCAAATCAGAATGGAATATATTAATGTTTTGCGATCGAATACTGTTACAAAACATTGATTTTATAGCAACTCCAAATTTGTAGTGATAACCCATTCACAAATAGCACCATTGCGCACTATTAATAAATGAAAAGAACATTAATTTATTTTCATTTCTGAAATGCATTCCGTTTTCCTTTAAACTGCTTCATTTGAAAAGCAATCACAGTTGTGCTGGTTCACTAACCCCAGCAGGCCACCATCCCTGTGTGCGCTGGCCATTCCCATTGAGTTGCAAATTGTGACCTGCCTCATGAATATTAATGGGGAAGGTCCCTTGCGACCCATTTGGGAATCTTGAAAGTGTATTAGACACTGTTGTACATCAAGTTTTGTGATTAGCAAATTGCGAGTCGCTAAAAATAACAATTTGCAAATCATAAACCCTGATGGTCGTACATGTGGCCCTCTGTCACTGTTGCAACAGATTATTGTTTGTAAGTTGTCTTAAACCATGTTCTCCAAGCCTCTGTTAACAAGAAGACTTTGTGTTTCAAGTTATATTTTATACACCTGAAACAGAAGCGGTCTCCAAACATTTTAGCCATACCTTTAATCAGTAGGTGAATCTTGCTATTACTCCAACTAATTTTATACCCTGAAATCCAGAGACGTTCTCTATTAGGGATGTCAAATATGGAAAGGAGGTCTCAAGTTCTCTAACAATAGGAAGGATGTAGGCTGCTTATAGCATGATCCTGTGATTAAGTCTTGTCCTTTGATAGGCTCTCTTTGTCTGATAGCTACTTTCAGCATTTGTAAAGCAAGAAGGAAACGTAGTGGTAGTGATGTACTCCAACATGGTGCCGGACATGAAGCCACCACAATATATCTGGGCTGATAGTCCAGTGTATAGTCATTTCACTTTGGCTTAATGAAAAACCTAGCTTCAAGACTCTCTCTCTTTTTAATTTGTTATGCAAGAATACCCCCTCGACCTAGTTAAATGCTTTCCCAGCATCAAGAGAAAGCACTACTTTATCATTTGGATCATCTTTTACTTGCCAGGTGATGTCAATGAGCAACCCCAGGAAGTTGTGAGAAATGTGACTGAGTACAAAGCAAACTGGTGAGTCATGAATTAGGCTTTTATCAATTTTCCAGGCAGGTTTTGAAAATCTTGGCCATAATTTTTACATCTGCATTTATCAGCGAGTTGGGTCTATAGAATTACAATATGAAAAGGAGCATTATGTGCTTTGAGTATAAGGCTGATGATTGCTTTGTTGAACTCTTTCCATAGACTACCAGTGGTTTCAGCCTCCTTAATCATGTCCTATTGTACGGGGGTAATCGTGACTTTATTGAACTTATTCGATAGGTAATCCCCTATGACCTGCTGTTTTTTATTAGGAAAGTTTGGATAGCACCCCAGTGATTACCCTGATTGTTATATTAACTCCGATTAGGTCTCTGACAGCATCTGATAACAAAAGGTGTCTGCTGGAGAGGAATTCCGACTCCACTTCCACGTAATCAGGGTGTGGAATTCTGCTTTCATTATGTTTAGTCCTTTCTCTGTTTTCTTTACTCTGCTGCTCAGCCATTGTGTGAGTGATGTCATGGAGTGCTCGTGCGTCTATGGTTGAACGAAAAGTCAGTTGCTGTATGTCGGTTGAGCAGCAGGGATGCTGCTCCCGGTGGGGCTGATACTTCTGATACTACTGCTGATATTACTGATACTACAACAACCATCTTATCATCTAATGTTCCTGTCCTGATTTAACTGAGGAATAAATCTACCTTTTGGATATAACATCATCTCAGCGTACTTTCATTCATGCATTCTACACAGGGAATTTGGGTTGCATAGATTTTCACTAACTCGGGAGGGGGTGTGATAAGAGTGTTCATATCATCATAAATGGCAGAGGTGGTGGTTCATTTTTCTCACTGTGGTAGTTGGGCTGCGAAAAGACAACCTGCTTTTTCTCCCTAATCATCATTATGCGGCTTTAATCAGTACAATGCAAGCAGTTCTAATCTTGAACAGAATATTACGTTCTACTTCTTTCTGTTCCAGCATTGGCAGGAGGGAAGGTGTCGAAGAATTCAATGAATTGATATTTTTATGCATCATTAACAATGTGCTATATGCCTTATCACACATTATTGTATATCTACAGACTGAATTAACACAATTGTGAGTTTTAGTTAGACCTCATTTCTGTGTAAAACATCATCTTGAACAAGATGGAGTCATTTTTCACTTGTGCTTCTCCCCATGCACACATCCTCTCCCCACAGGCACCAGAACACAGAGTGAAGTTGAAGTCATAATTGCTTACTTTCACTGCTGTTATTGTTCTGCTCATGGTAAACCTTCAACAGTTCTAATATAGAATTGTTACATCTTCCATTTATTCACTGGATCTAAGTATTTTGAAAAAAGTTTATTATTGTAGTTTGAATATCTCCGGGTGACATTAGCATAGGGGGTGTTAAATAATTATTCAAGAGCATGGGATAGTGCTTAGATGCTAACGTAATGACGTTTATTTTGCTTGTGCTCTGATTTGCTGGCAAAATAATACATTTGCTCACACCATGATGATTCTGTAAAATGTTTGATTTTGACATGCAAGAACTTTTTTGTAAAAACCCACAACTTTGGGTTATACCCAGTAGACTTTCCTGTGCTACTAGTGATGCTGCCTGATTTCTTCCTGATTTTGCTGCTCAGTGAGACTTTGAATAATCTGTATAACTCCGCAATTGGCATTGACTCTGTACTGCTTATTTTTGAATTTTGTAATTTAACCCTTTAACTGTTTATTGGTCTAGAATACAGTTATTGATTAAGGTAATTAAATTCAATCATTTTTAATGAATTGTGCTTCGATTAATTTGGATGCTTAGGGAGGTACCTTAACACAGGGACATATTGCCGCCAATCCACTAAATTGTAGACTTATTGAGATAACTTTTGGGGTGTCTACATTTTTGGGGTACTTTTTGCTCCCTAAAAAGGTAAGAAGTGAGTATTATAAGTAGATGATAAGTCCCTGATTTCCCGAACTAACTTGGATTGTTCTCCGCATAGCTTTCTGTTTCACCAGGTCAAGCGCTTACATCATATAACTGTACAGGGTTGCCTTTCCGGCAGCCTATAGAACCTGTGGCGACATCACAAAGACACATAGGGCCCGATTCACAGAACTAACTTCAGACAAAATCCTAAACTTACTACCATTTTGGTATTCACAGAAGTCACTTACTCATTTTGGTATTCACAGAAGGCACTTACTCATTGATGAGTAAGTGCCTTCTGTGAATACCAAAATGAGTAAGTGCCTTCTGTGAATACCAAAATGAGTAAATGGTAGTAAGTTTAGAATTTTTTCTTAAGTTAGTTCTGTGAATCGGGCCCAGTTTGTGTAGCAATAGCATCCTATATGGTCCTTTCAGACTGACTTCTCTGTGGGCAACCAAAATTTGGCCACATTAATCCTTCATCTCTTGGAAGTTAGATTGGTACGGCATAGGTCAAGGTCTTGTAAGGGTCGATCTGGTAACTTGGACATTGGAACAAAGCAGCCTAATAAAACCTGCAATGTTGAACATAATGGAATAAGTAATATATTCTAGAGCTTGTACCATGGAGACATGAAAAAAAAGTGTACTCATTGTCTCTTGGATGAGTTATGCACTAGGTGTCTAGCAGGCCATGATCCTAAATCATGTTATGCAAAAAACTGGTTTTTATATTGCTCTTGTTCATTTGTGGGGTTCTGTTTATTACTAGGGCAGTTTCTAGATTCCAATCTACCCCTGTAGCATTTTTGTTGATCTGAACTCAGCAAAGACCCTAGATTATGACAACAAAAAACTATTTGTAACACTATTGAGAGTATAGACTGAGCCATAACAAGTCTTGTGTACATCCTGTTATATCTAGCAAAGATGGGTCTACCTATCAGGTTGGTCCAAGTGTTCAGAACTGTGCACTAGAAGGATTATCTCATTAATATTGCCACCCTGCGGTGTATGGATTTGGATGGAGTCAGGTGGGAGCTCAAGGGACCAGCATCTGTTACAGTCCAATTGCTCCTTATTATCTTCTTGCCCAGTCTCTACTTTGTTTGTCAAAATCAGAGTTTGAAAAGGGTGTTTGTTTGATCAGTGTTATTTCACAGGATTGTGGTTAAGAAGGAGAGGATGTTTTGTGCTTCAAATTATGGCTTAAAAATTTAAAATTGGGTGAAACCAGTTTCAGATGCTTGTGGTGGGTCAATGACAACATTCACAGTTATGAAAGAAGTTAGCAAAGGGTCAGAACAGAACACTTGTAGTACAGTTATTTACAGTCTACATGTGCGCAGACAGTAGAAGTAGGCAGTGAAGGGAAGTCCTACTCTTACAAGATGTGGGGGATATCAATAACCAAAGAACAGGTATGGGGGATTGTGTAGCAGTGGGTATTTGTAGGTTTAATGGGATGAAGGTCACCTGCACCTTCAAAGGTGATCTCTATTTTGTCCTGTCTCATTCAGCAGATCTTATGTTATTTCATTTGTCTCTGTCTGCCAATTACCTCATGAGAGATTCTAGCCTGTCTCATGCAGTAAGTGGTAAGTCTTGGTTATGTTGCCCTCACCAGTCCCTGTGGGATTTCTTCTGCCAGTACCTTCCTGAGGTACTGACACAAGAATGAGATATGAGGTTATGAGATGTCCATCGCAGATGTGTCTTTTAAAAAAAAAAAAAATGTGATCGATTGGTAATACAGTATACAGACAAATACATCACAACAATATTGATACTTAATGTAAACAATATCCAGACATAACATCACAAATAAAATAAGTAGACAAGGAGCACATAAAAATATATATCGAATAGATGACAAGTATCGAAGGGGGAAAATATCCAGCCTAAATTAATGTCAGACATATACTTATTGGACCCTACTCACCTATTTACACCGCCTTAGATATCCTAATATTCCAGAGATTTATCTAAAGTCAAGACCCCATATTGCATTACATTTAGCGACTGAGCGAATGCCTCTTGACTTAGCCAATGCCTGTTCCATATCATACGTTTGTCTAACAAGAAGCCACCAGTCCATCACATTTGGGGGCATGGCGATATCCATTTCCGGCCAATAATCAACCTTGCTGAAACTATCAAAATAGTTAATAGACCGTTATTTTTAGATCCAGTATTACTACAGCCCATCATAATTTCCTCTACTGTCAGGGGTATTACTAGCCCCAGTTTCTGATGAAGGACATTCTGAACATCCTGCCAAAATGTTTTTAGCTCTGAGCATGTTACAAACATATGTTTGATATCTACATTATGCATATCACATCTTGGGCACTTCATCCTATCCGTGATTATATTGTTAACCGCCCACTTCGCAATCCTCTCTGGAATATAATATAGGAGACATATCGTTCGATGTTGTTGCAGTCTCAAATTAGTAGAATACACCACCTCTTTTATAGTACTCAATGCTTGCGTTATAATACCAGCCCCTACAGTTATCTCCAAAATCTTACTCCATTGATTGGCCAGTTTTTCACAATCATCTACTCTATGGCTGCCCAGCCATTTATATACCTTGCTAATCATAGATTTCCCTACTTCATCATATATAAAATCCCAAACCTCAGACATAATTGTATCAGTCAGCTTCAAGTGCTTTGGAGATAATCACGGATTCGATAGTATTATAACAGCATACAATTTGGAAGCTTATAGATGACCTGTAGTCTCTCAAAAGATATAATACCATTATAATCAAAAAGATCACCCAAACGTCCTATTCCTAATTTGTCCCAATTTTTCCCAACCCCATCGTGAAATATGCTAGGTAAAGCAGGATTAGAATACAGGGGGAATTTATCATGATATGAGGAAATATTACCTGTATGCAATATCGCCCGCCAGATAAATATGCTGTCCCGAACGGTCTTAAATTTAACCCTTTTAAAATAATTAGGATCCATTATTCTGTCCAAAAACATTCTACTTTCTTCCCCCAACATAAATGTATGAAAAAATAAGATACTCGCAGGATTAATCAGACTGCGAAAGTGGCCAAAGAAAGCTGACCAGAAATACATTTTAAAATCTGGTAGCTCCAGTCCACCTTGACCAAACGGTAGTCCTTCTATCGCTTGCCTAGATTTCTTGTATCCCCATATGAAGCTACTAATTGCCCCTTCTAATCGTTTGAAGAAGGAGTTAGGAGCCCGTAGTGGGATAGAGCGAAAAAGATATAAAAACTTAGGCAAAATTTTAATTTTGATTATATTAATATGGCCTATAATGCCTATCGGAAGCTTATGCCAGTTTCTAAAAGATTTAACTGTGCCTTTCAGCAACTCTTCTTAATTCAGCGAACCCCCAAATAAGTGACGACTGAGCAAACCTCCTGTATATGATCTAACAGTTTGTGATTAATTAATATTTGGGTCTTATTGATATTTAATTTATATCCTGATATCAGACCGAACACGGCAGCCGCCTCTGTTATTTCCTCTAATGCTTGTCCTGGGTCTGTTGAAAATACTGCCAAGTCATCCGCGTATGCTGTGACCTTTAAAGAGGTTGTTCCATTTCTAAAAGCATTAATTTGGGGATTATTTTGTAAAGCACAAATGAGTGGCTCTATGCATAGAGCAAATAATAAGGGTAACAGAGGGCACCCCTGACGTGTACCACAAGACACCGGGAATACAGATGACAGTAAGCCTGAGTATTCCAATTTAGCACTAGGCTTATCATATAGGGCTTGCACCCATTTTTTAAAACGACTCCCGATCCCAAACGCGCCAATTACAGCCCAGAGAAATTCCCACCCCACTCGGTCAAACGCTTTCTCAGCATCTAATAAAATCATGCAGAGTGGGGTAGGTGTTGTACTGGCCACACCAAAAGCTGTCACTGCCGTATTTAAATGGGTAGTTGTATCTCTATTTTGAATAAACCCATGTTGTTGGGGAGAAACCAAATTAGGCATCACCGGAGCAAGCCGATATGACAATATCTTCGCAAAAAATTTGCGTCGGTATTAATAAGCGAAATTCTGCTGGTTTATCTTTTTTTAAGAAAAAAACGATTTGAGTCATATTCCAGGAGTCAGGCACATGCCCGCTGACACCGATAGATCCTATCAGCTGACTAAAAGGTAGCCTCAAGTCATTCTTAAAAGTTTTATAAAATTCTAAGTGTAAAGAATCTTTCCCCGCAGCCTTGCCCGATGGTAGAGCCCTAATTGCCATTTCAATCTCCTCCCAAAGTATCTCTGCTTCCAGGGACTCAGCAATCTCCTCGCCTATTCTTGGCAGGGAGCATCCTCGAATATAATCGAAAATAACTGCCTGCCTTGGCTGTATCGTAGATGTATACAGTTCTTGATAGTACCTCACAAACTGTTCTAATATCTGCTAGTAGGCCCCCTGATGGATGTAATATGGGCTTTTGATCTATCGTCAGCAACTTTATAAGCCAGAATTTTCCCAATTTTTTCCCCGTACTCATACTGTATCTGCCGGTATTTATTGTATTTGACCATACTCTTCTCTTTAAGTGTTTTCTTCAGCCCCACTCTGAGATTGATTACCTCAAACCCCAATTGTTCTGCCTCGTCCGTCCCCTTCATAACTACCTCCGCATGTAAATCCTCTGCCCTACGTATTGCAGAAGTTGTCTCTTTAAGTATCTTTCTATCAATTTTATTTTGACGCCAAATATACTATTGAGTATGTCCCCTTATAACTGCTTCAAATGTGTCCCACACCACAATGGGAATAGCTGAATCTGTATTCTCTTCAAATAAACTTTCAATTTGTTCCCGGGTTCTAGCTATGTATTCCGCGTCTGATAAAAGATACATAGGGAATGAGAATGATCTAAGTGGCCTGTTCTCTTTATTAATTTTAAAAGTAAGAAGAATGGGATTGTGATCTCATGTTACTTTCGGACATATATCTATTTCTGTAGACTATAATGTTTGAGCAGATATCCAAGCCATATCGATTCTCGTGTATGATTTATGTGGAGCAGAGAAGTAAGTATACCCTGGTATATTTGGGTGCAACGTTCTCCAAGCATCGCTAATAGCCTGTAGTCTGCCCAGTTCCTAGATTGCCCTACGTGTCTTCCGCACCCTAAGGAATGCTCCTCTCCTTGTAGTGTTAATCCCATAGTCCATGATACAATTAAAATCGCCCGTCACCATCCGTTCCCCCTCCCAATTCAACAGTTCCATATTAATACTATCCACCACTGTAGGATCATCGTTATTAGGGCCACTCACTACATAAAACACGTATTTTCTCTCATTTATCATTAGCTGTGAAATGGCCCAGCGCCCTCCCTTATCAGATATTGTCTTACAAACTGTTGCCCTAGGCCGTTGTTTTTTAATATTGCAACCCCGCGGATAGAAGCACTTTGAGTAGAACATACTATCACTTCAAAACCAAGCTGTTTTAACAATCCCCGGTCTTTGTATGAAAAATGTGTCTCTGTTAGCATGACCATAATAGGATTATACATTTTTAGCTCTTCTGCCACTAGTCGTCTCTTAATCCTGCTATTTAACCCCGCCACATTCCATGCTAAACATTTAACCTACTCCATGTTAAATAAAATACACTGCTCCTTTTAATAATCGTCTTACCTATCTGGATACAATAATCCACTAAACATTTATCGTTGCTTTTTACCCAACTGTGGACCTTTTCTTCTTTAAACCCCCAACCCTTCCCTCCCTTCCCTCCCTCTCCCCAATCTCTGCTAGAGATCGGCCCTCAGCCCTCCCCCAGCATCTAGAAGGAGGAATCATCCCCTTTCTCGAAGCTGCCGTTGGCATGGCAGCCCACTAAGAGTCCCAGTCACAGAGGTTTCAGAGGCTTCTAAACTATTTACCACATAATAAAGCAAATCATAAAGCAGAGGAAAGCATTAGTGGGATATTTTTATATCACATACCACAAATAAATCCTTTCCTTGCAAAGACAAAAGAAATCAGAAAACATTAATAAAATATTTTCTACCATCTGCCACTAATATATTCTTCCCTTGAAAGAACAAGGAATAAAAAAAAATAGAAATCTGACTATTCCCCCTTTTAGTCAGTTCCCTCTTTCTGCCATCCGCATAGCGCCTTCTTAGCCTCTGTTTCCGAAAGAAACATATAAGATTGACACCCCCAGATTACTTTCAGTTGGGCCGGCTCTTGCAAGTATGCCTGTACACCAGCAGCTTTCATTGGGTCGATCAGTTGCCTGAGCTGCCATCTTCTGTCCATTGTTACCTTGCAATAATAGGAGCGAAAAAAATTTAATTGCCATCTAAGGACATAGGCGACCTTGGGCCAGCCTTTGAGTAAACTGCCTGTCTTAATAAAAAATTTAAATACACACAATTGATGGACGGAATGCAGAACAAATCAAAACATTCACCCCCAGTCAAGAGATCTGGGTTAAATCCATCATTCTTTTGCTCACCATGCCACCCCAGTTTAGACCTGGCCATATGCAAATCAGTCTTGACCCTGTGCCTCATGGGAACAGTCCAGCCCAAACTGGACTGTTTCCAACAACCGGTCCCAGGATGTTTGTTTCCGGTCCAGGGAAGACATGGCTTGGCAGTTCGGGCTGGACTGTTCTCATGAGGCACAGGGTCAGATAGATTTGCATATGGCCATGTCTGAACTGGGGTGGTGGAGTGAGCTAAAGAATGATGATGGATTAAACCCAGATCAGTTGACAGGGGGTGAGTGTTTGATTAGCTCAAATGCTCCGTCCATCATCCCCTTTGGTATCACTTTGTTCGCCCTAAGTTGGCAGGGTATGCCCAGACGTTGGTCCCTTGCTCACTTTTCCACTGGATTCAAGATAGCCTGGCTGATGAGGGTTATGAACCCGAAACCGGTCCCAGGATGCTTGTTTCCGGTCCAGGCAAGACATGGCTTGACAGTTCGGGCTGGACTGTTCTCATGAGGCACAGGGTCAGACTGATTTGCATATGGCCATGTCTGAACTGGGGTGGTGGAGTGAGCTAAAGAATGATGATGGATTAAACCCAGATCAGTTGACTGGGGGTGAGTGTTTGATTAGCTCAAACGCTCTGTCCATCATCCCCTTTGCTCTCGCTTTGTTCGCCCTAAGTTGGCAGGGTATGCCCAGACGTGGGTCCCTTGCTCACTTTGCCACTGGATTCAAGATAGCCTGGCTAATGAGGGTTATGAACCCGAAACCGGTACCAGGATGTTTGTTTCTGGTCCAGGGAAGACATGGCTTGGCAGTTCGGGCTGGGCTGTTCTCATGAGGCACAGGGTCAGAATGATTTGCATATGGCCATGTCTGAACTGGGGTGGTGGAGTGAGCTAATGAATGATGATGGATTAAACCCAGATCAGTTGACTGGGGGTGAGTGTTTGATTAGCTGAAACGCTCCGTCCATCATCCCCTTTGGTATCGCTTAATAAAAAAATGGCAAAATAGATCAAAAAAGGTCTAGGATACCGGCTGTATTGTCTTTTTTGAACCACTGGCAGCCTATGAGCCCTTTGGACCTGGCAATCCCAATCCCAGTCACTGAGGTCTGGACATAGTTTCTGAAATGTTTTTGAACTATAAATGTTCTGGGGTCTGAGCCCTCTTGTCCTTCTGGAATACCAAACATCTTCAAATTCTGTCTCCACTGCTGATTCGCCAAATCTTCTAACTTAAGTTGCATCATGGCTAGGGCTTGGTCATGCTTCCCAGTTATGCTAGAAGTTTTCGAAGTTACTTCTTCCGTATCCGCCACTCGCTGTTGAAGTTCGACAATCTCCACCGCCAGTGTCCCTACTTTAGTAGTGACTTCTTTTAGAGACTGCTGGATACCCTGGGTGTCTGATCGTACTTGGGCAAAGAGTTCTCTAGTCTCTTCTCTTTGTTCTTTGAGATTCTGGAGAATCAACAAGAGCATCTTAGTTTCATTTCCCTGTTCTTTCTTACTACTCAGATCCCCAGATAGTTGCTGAGAGCCCGTTTCTCCCACCGATGTCATTGAAGTTGACTGAGGGCCAGATTCTAGGTCACCTGTGCCTTCAGCCACTAAATCCATTCCCCCACCAACTTCATCAATCATGCCAGTCTCTGATAGCCTTGACACCATATTTTTGACCCCACCTTTTGCTTGTACCCAACGCCACATTGAATTATCAGTGGAAGCACCCTTTTTACGTTGTTTTAGCCTCTCGTCTCCTAGATCTAAACCCCCAAAAGCTTTTTTCAGCTCCTTCACCGCCTTCAGTTTTTGATTCTGACTTTGGTGTTTCTTTTTACCAGTTACTACCACTGAGGTTTTCTTCTGTTGGCCAGCTGTGACCTCATGTTGCACCGCATGCGGTTCTGGGTCTGAGTCTGGCTCAGTTCTCTTACCTGGTCGTTGTCAGTAATAGAGGTAATAGAAGTCGAAGACGAGGTGCTCAGATCACCCAATACCAGTTTGTTAGGCACAATTGGGCTTAGAGGGGTCCCAAGTTTATCAAGACTGCCAATCGCATCAGAGTTGCTTTCGCCAGACTTAAATACACCGGGTTCCATTACCGTCTCATTCTCTCCGTCTTTGACAGCCGTGAGCTCCCCAGGTGTTCTCAGCGAGTCCCGAGTAATC
Organism: Triturus cristatus; assembly: GCF_964204655.1. Taxonomy (NCBI): domain Eukaryota; kingdom Metazoa; phylum Chordata; class Amphibia; order Caudata; family Salamandridae; genus Triturus; species Triturus cristatus. The sequence continues at coordinate 447,055,563 of NC_140594.1, forward strand.
GCCGGTTCAGCGGGGTTGGTAATTAGGCTCCCACACCCATAGCAGATGTTTCAAGTGATTCCAAGTCCTGATCTGCATATTCTGGTTAAACAAAACCTCTCTTTTCTATTTGTCCATTGTCAGAAATATAATAGCTAGTTCTATCAGGCTGTAGGTTCTGGCACATTTGTCAAGCTGCAGTTGTAGAGCTAGAAATGTCTTCCACTTCAAGGTGGTCCCTTATGAAAAATCTGCTGTTCATATTTCTGGTCTCTGTTTAAGAAGGAGCCATTTTCCTATTAAACTGTTTTAATCACCTGTCAATTGTGTTGGTGGTGCACAAAGGATTCAATCAGTGGCCTGGGTGTGTTAGTTCTCTGGCTACTTCTAAAGCAATCCTGTGTGTGTTCAGGAATTCCAATTGAGGAAGATAAAATTGTAGTCCAGTAACATCCAGTATGAACTTCTTTAAGAATCCAAGCATATCATTGGACATTACTCCAACCAGAGAAGCAGACATCATGTCAATCACTTCCTATCATACATGTCACAGTTCTTGCCCAAGGTTGGGCCTCTGGTTATATGATCCAGATGGTTTTAAGTGGTCCCAATAATTCAGAATGTAGGGTTTAGCCTGGTCTGAAAAACAGTAACATAACAGGCTTGACATCAGGTGTTGCGACCTTGTTGTCTTTGCAAACCATTCCTACGGTAGACTGGATTGAGGTGAACTTTATCACTAAGGTTTCGAGTTTGATATGTGCCATCAGATCCAGTATATTCTTTGTTAGACCAAGCCCTGCCTCAATGAAAAGGTACTGATGGGTTTTTTATTTCTAGACATCTGATCGGTGAGAGAACAACTGAAAAGCCCAGTACAGTGAAACAAATGGAGGATACTTCACACAGTCTTCAGATTGAAGTAGTCTTATAATCATGGGGGTCAGTAAATAGGCATGTATGAGATGAAAACCTTTCACATGCCCATGTGAAAGCCATATCATGTGCCCCAGAGGAAGTGGCGTGGCTGATCAGCCTAATGGCAAGTCTATAATGATTCAGCGGATGGCTGTCCATTTCATCAAAGTCTATGACAGTTACCTTTTTACAAGGTAGTAATGCAGGGAGAGTAAGGGGCAGTAAGCAAGAATTGAGGACAGTTAGTTGTCCAAGTTTGTAAAACCATTCTCTTCTTCTCCCCCTAGCAGTGATCTTCCAAGCTAATTTTGAATAGCTCTCAGTTGTATGCTGCAAGTCATTCATTAATGATCCAGTGGTTTGGTGATGAGTAGGGTGAGACACAGTGTGTTCCACCTTGAATTCTCTGAGGATCTGGAGGACCATTAGGTGTGAAGGACACATATGTGCAGCTCCATGCTGTGTCTCGTGCAAGAGCAGTGGCTCTGTCAGTGTGTGTGTGTTCGTGACTGTAAGGGTGCAAGAGACGACCTTTACATTGCATAGGGATTTCCTAATCTGTTGCAGCAGTCTGCTCTTCACAACTGGTCCCAGGTGTGTGGGTGCACAGCCCTGCCATCCCACCTACTGATGTGTTCATTCTACCTCTGCACCACATAAAGGCCTGATAATCCCTCGGCTCAACATGGCTCCCAGGGGCCCACAGCCCCCCTCCCCAGATCACACAAACTGGAGGCACCATGCCTCAGGTTCGTGCTACCATCTGCATGGCATTTGTACGTGGAAGAATAGTCCACAATGCCAGCGGCAGCTGGCATGCTTCTCTTGCAAGCCATAGTCATTCGCTCAATTAGGGTCACCGGTGGGTCTGCTTCTAAAAATGTAAATAGTTTACCATGGCACAGTTACTCCACAGATTGCAGCAGCTATGCTTTCACAAAGTTGACAAATATTTCAGTGCCAGTATTACTGCTGCAAGTGTTTTGGTATTTGTGGCAAGGCATCAGTATAGCAAAGAACTTCATGCAGAGCCAGGCATCTTGAACTTTGGTAAGCCCTGCCTTTAACTGATCATTCGCAAGGCCTGCCTCTGCAAAAGTAGAGCAGAGCCTTTTTTGTCTTTTTGTTTTATAGTGTTTGTGACTCACTAATTTGAGGGCTAAAATATATTTTATGCTTACCAATTTTGGAATATACTAGTACTGGTGCCTCAATTACTTCATGTTTCCCTCTCTCCTTGTGCTGAGCACAGATTTCTTTACAACACTTGTTTGTTTGGTCACACATTTCTTTCTATCTGGGTGTACTTGAATATTTGATTCTGAGCAGTGGATAGCTTATCTACAGCGGCCCAAAAAACATGGAAACATTGATTAATTGTAATTCACATACCTGTCTCTCCCTGATATCCTGGAAACAGACTGTACCTTGATATCTGAGAGTTTGAGGAGTAGTGAGGAGAAAGAAGTTCAATATCTAAGAAAGGTTGGGACTTATAATGAATAAAACTTCTGGGGAAATGGGGAAGGGTGCTAAGACATCCCAAGAAAGCTACAGCATCCGTGGTCATTATTTCCTGGTTTTTCCTGCTCAGAGATTATTGATAAGAAGATTGTCGGAAATTGGGCTATTAGTTGTGTGGCCATCACAAGTAATAGGTCCACAACTGACCTCAATGGGAACCAAACACCCAATTGTAGTCTTTGAATCTCATAGGGTAGTGAAGTGGTACAGTCCAAGGCCTCCTCGGGGGAGGGGGTGTGGCTGGTAATCAAAAATCTCTGGCACACAATAATAACACTCAATACATGATTGTCCAGTCAGTACTATTTCTTTAGAAAAAGGAGAAGTATATTTATTACACACACTGCTAAATTGTATGAAATAATTAACAAATATTCATTGGACAATGACATTGTGTGATCACTGATGACCCCCTAGAGGGGTAACCAAACTTAACAAGTGACCTTAATCATTTGGTTTAGTGATAAACACAGTATTTTGCAGAAGGCATTGTCATTATTGTGATAATTATGAACCAACAAAACATGTGTAAACATTATGATAACCTAATAAAACATTTATCAGGAATAAACGTTGTGTTTGTGCATTCTTACATGTATTTGGCATTAAACTGTAATTGTAAAAACAGCCCCTAGAGGACATCACATTGGTAAAACATTACAATGCACCAAAACAGTTAGCGCCTACATGACGTAACACATGAACATTATAGTTGTGCATTTTCAGGCCTTCTTGAATGATACCATATCCATGGACCCTACAGGGTGAAATACTACCACCTGAAAAGCAAAAGCTCCAGCCATGGGATTTAAAATCCAAGAGAGGGGATTATTTTGGAGTCCCCCCCCCACATGGGAGGACTCTGAAGGTACATTTTGAAGAAAGACTGTGTTGTGCTGACTTGATTGGCGGTGACCCTGAGAAATAAAAGGCCCTGTAAGGCATTCTGGGCGTATTTTTCTGAAAAGCAGTGAATATGGTAGTAGTGGCTCTCTCGCTAAGCTGGGGAAAAAAGCATCATTTTTTCCCTTAGTTTTGTCATCTTTTTAAGTGGCCTCATGCTCCACGTTTTGGGTATCGGGGTGCCTGGTCCCACCCAAGCACCCCCTATGTTGTCCTTTATGGACGGCAGTTCAGGGAGCCCACCCCCTGCGGCACTCGCTGGCTGCCGGCACCGGCAGCATGATCTCGGGCCACAGTATCTGGCAGCCTACATTGGTGTCTGCTTGCTGCAGTAGGCCAATGTGCAGAGTGTGTGGCCACCTCCACTCCCCATAGACATGGGAGCAGGGAGGGTGGACCGCATGGGTGGAGTGCAGCGATAACAGGGCCCAGGGATGGGGTCCTGGGCCCACCCTGTCTTCTGTGGAAAGAGCACAGCAGCGCCTCAACTCTCTTTAACTATGGGAAAGGGCAATGGCATTTCCTTGCACCGCAGAGCACTCCGGGATCCGGAGACAGGGTCTCCTACCCACTTTAAGAAATTCACCCAGGGAGTGGGGCCCCGTGAAGGGATGCAGCAATAGGAAGGGGCCCCCACGCATGCCCTCTCGCCCTCCCTTCCAGAGAAGCACGACCTGAGAAGACATCAACGCTGTCTGGAAAAGTAAAGATATGAACAAGATTATTCACTAAACCGAGAGCCCAACCACAAAATTCAATCGACAGCATTGAGAAACAGAACAGAATAAATGCCTGATATGCTTATCCCTGAAGACAACAAAAGGCTCATTTTACAATTAATGTGAAGAAAAGGCCCAACTGATGCGAGGCCTTTACGCCTTGCCAGCTCTGGGGCCAGATCCTCTTTTACTCAATTTCCTCCCATTTCCTTAGAGAAATCCCTCGAGATGATGAATACTTTGAAGTCGGGTTCACCTTCGGACCCCTGCCCAGCAAAAATATTGTTGATTATTGTTGGGACCATAAATCCAGCTGTCAATCTGGTCAGGAATACTTCATTACAAAAGGGGCAGGTGTCAAGCAGCTGGAAAAATGCCAACATTCTTCCCCTATTGAAGAAACCTTCTGCAGAACAGTAGCCTCTAATTACAGGCCGATATCACTGCTGACTTTCTTCTCCAAAGCCCTAGAAAAGTATGTTAATCTAGTATTGACAGAATACGTGGACGTCAACCATGTACTCCATGATAGTAAGTTTGGATTCAGAGCCCATCTTAGTACTGAAACAGCCTTCTTGGAAGTCTCTGAAACCATCAAAGAGCAACTAGATAAAGCGGGAAGTGCAGTGTTGATACTTCTAGACCGATCAGCAGCCTTTGATACTGTGTCCGATGACTGGCTCTTGCAGAGCCTGCTGGAATACAGCACTGGGGGCACAGTACTCAAGTGGTTTGCTTCTTTTTTGAGTGATCACCAACAGGAAATTTGGTCACCCCCCTTTTCGGCCCCCATTCCACCCATGAAGGTGGGGCTCCCGCAGGGGTCTATCTTGAGCCTGTCACTTTTCAATATTTATATGGCCCCTCTTGCACTTCTAGCTAAGTCACACGGCGCTAAGATAGTATCATATGCCAATGATAATCAACTGCTGTTTAGGTGTGACAAAGGCTCTGATTTTAGAGGCGACGAGATCAACATCTGTCTGACGGAGGTTTTCTCTTGGTTACGGCATAACCAATTAAAGTGTAACCCAGAAAAGTCATAGATTATCTTCTTTGGATGTCCGCCATGCGAATCATGGCACCAATGGTGGCCTCGGGATATGTCCCCTCCCACAGCTCCAGGTAGTAATGTGAATAACTTAGGGGTTAAGCTAGATGCCACCCTAAAAATGAAGGCCCAAATTCAAACCATAGCTGGCACTTGTTTTGGCATGCTAAAAATGTTAAAAATCTTTCTTCCCCTGCTACCGGTCGAGTATCGGAAGACTGTAGTCCACGCCTTAATTATATCTAGGCTGGATTACGTTAACATCTTGTACCTGGGCCTGCCTGAGTACTTACTGAATCGTCTGCAGGTGGTTCAGAATACGGCGGCCAGAGCCATTCTCATGTTGGGACCCAGAGCACGTATGACAATCCACCTGAAGGACCTGCACTGGCTACCGGTATGGAAGAGGATCCAGTTTAAAGCTCTGTTTCCGGCTTTTTGGGCCTTTCATGGCACGGGCGCCATATGTCTCAGGAGAAGGGTCCAGCACTACGTGCCGCAATGAGCCTTGAGGTCCTCAGTGAAATCTCTGATGTTCATTCCTAAGTTTGCCCGCTCCCGTGTGGGTGGTTGCTCCTTTCAATTGCTGGCTGCCTGCACGTGGAACTGTCTGCCTCTTCATCTCAGGCAGGTCCAGGATCTGCTTACTTTTAGGAAGACGGCTAACAACCTGGCTTTTCCAGCAATAATTCTCTCTATTCGGTTTGGCCATTGGGCTCTAGTTTCCTGTCTTTCGGTGGTCCTTCAGCGCCGGGACACTCTGTGGAGTAGCTGTGCGCTTTACAAGTACCTATTTTCATTTAATTTCATTGCACTTGGAGTAAGACGCCTTGACGATAATGTCAGCTAAATAGAAAAGGATTAAAAAGCACATGTTTTCCACAGCCTTTCCTTTGGGAAAAGTACAACACCTTCATAGAAATAAAGACTTTTATGCACGACAAATACAAGAAGAGTGCAGAAATCATCCAGTCTAATAGTCCTGCAGAAAACCCCACAACTAAAATGGGGCTCGAACCTCGTCGGTGTGGAAAACTGCTGGGCTAAATCAACTACGATAAATGTCCTAATGCAGGGAGGAAGTGCCAAACAATTGCCCCTTCAGTGTAATTGTAGATACCCAGTTGGCAACAACCCTTGATGAGTTATATAAAAATAGTGCAGTACAATACAAAACTGGTTGTTGTTCATGAAACTGACTGGATTTATTGATTCTGTCTACAAATGAAAGTATGTTGATTTGAGTCAGTTATTACCGGGCATATTATCAAGCTCTAGCGATAATTATCGCTGAGCGCACTTAGCGCACTTTTAATTATCACAGACTATCACAGGCTATCACTGGAATATATCGCCAAGCTAGCGCTGCATTATCAACGCTTAGTGCTATGGCGATAAATATTCCAGCGATAGCGGGGTTTTCCATGGAACATCGTTGGTTTTCCAGCGATGTTCCATGGAAAACAGCGATGATCTTGATGATAGGCCCTGTGGCCTTAACCCCACAATCGACCTCCCATGTTAGGTATGCCTTAGTTTGGAATTTAACAGACGTTAAATTCCTGAGTTAAGGCAGAGTGAGCACGATTTACATTATCGCTACGCCTCGTTGCTAATATCGCAAAGCTGCCTTCGCAATATTTTCCCATGTTGTTTTCACAGCCACGCCTACTTTGCATCTTATTATCGATGCGAGGCGAGGCGTGTGAAAAACGGGAGCTATGTCAAGGAACACTCGCTAGCGTGTCCTTGTAAATAATGCGATATTATTATCATCGCTTTGCGCCCGAAAAACGGATGCTAAAGCGGCGATAATTGAATCACCGGCCCTTGGTAATATGCCCTTACGTCTTGTAAATATTGTAGTTTTTTTTTTCGTTTATGTATAAATGTATTCCTCAATGTTTGTTTAATACATGTAACCACTGTGAAGTAGAAGTGTCTTATTGACATGCATGCGATACAAATTAAAAAAATTGCGTATATAAAAAAAAGTTTGAAAAGATAAGCAATTAAACGCTTTTGAATTTTCAAATAAGCGAATTTTCACAGACTGGTAAATTCATTCCAGCATTTGAGTTCTTCTCACACAGCAAGGCACCTAAAAGCTTCTTTGTACCATCACCCGGGCCCGGGTCCACCCCAGGGGAAAAGATCGGACCGACTGGGGAACCCAACTTGTCTTGAGGCAGGAAAGTAGGTCAAAGGTTGCCAAACTTTAGAATACTATAAGTCAGAGCCCATTTAACTGATTTGTATGACTCTGGACTAATTTTACTCCTGGTGGTGAGCTCGAATCCACTGGAGGCAGTTGCAGCAACCCTCCTCACTTCCGAAGCAGTGCATTCCTCAAAGAGCCCTTGGTTCTTTGTTAGTGCATGCAGAAAAGTTCTGAGCTCTCCCCCAACTGGTACTCAAGGGCATAAAGGGGCCAAACTCACTTGCCCTTGGGTAGATCCACTGGTCCTGGGGTCAACTGGACAGAATCATTGGTCCTGAGTTGGGGATCAGGGAGTTCCTCCTTCAAGTTCTCCATGGCAGTTCAAGGATCCAGCACCAAGTGTGTGAAATTCTGCAGGCAAAGGAGAGTCTTCCCCTTGTACAAGAGTTTTTAAAGAGGAGAGGAAGGTTCTAGAAGACAGGCACTTCTAGCCAATCCTAGGGTGCCACATTATCTCTTTACCGCTGTCCCAACCCTTCTGCAAAGCATGCTGGGACAGTCCAAAGTGGCGTTATCCAGGAGCCACTGGTCACATCAGGTCCTGGGGGTCTCAGCTCCAATCCTAACTGATTTCACTGCCAGTGACCTGCACACTAGAATTTCAAAGACAGCCCCCATCATGGTTGGCTCCAATTTTCCGGGTACTCTACTTTTTTGAGCGGGCTTGGGCAGGCCCATCCCCGGTACAGTGTGACAACTGATTGATTGATGGAGACCATTCTGCCCCTCTCCTTTCCTAGTCAGAAGCTGGGAGAAGTACTGCTAATTGCTCCTTTTGCGTGGGGCAGCCATTGTTCCTGCTGCTGGAGAAAATGTAATTACCTGGGTACAGCAGGGTGACACAAGTCCTGGACTCTGATCCTGAGATGAGCCAGGAAAATATGGAAACTTTGGATGACCCACAAGATGTACAGTTACCATGTTGGAAGTTATATATTTGGTTTTCCTGCACAGGTTACACTCCAATTCAAGATGTCAATGGTCTCTGCTGGCCAAGGAGGAGTGAAACTACGCTCTAAGTCATGTGTATAATGGAGTGCCTCTACATACAAAACAGCAAAGTACACTGACTATCCCTATTATTGTACACTACCCTAATGAGGCCTAACCCAGGTGAATACCTAATCCCGCAGAGTCCCCATTGTGCCAGACTACCTCTGTGCTGTTACCGGGCTGTGCACGACAGCAGCCTCCCACACGCAGCCCTCACATGTGCACACATACTCACGTGTAATCAGCCAAGTGCCCCTTACACTTGCTGCGTCACAGTGACCTCATCTAAAAAAGGCGGATACTGACAGTAAACACACGCTGTCAGTATGCATGTGATTACCGTGGGTTAGACACTGGTAGTTAGACTCACCCACAGTAAAAAGACCAAAGCCAAGTTATCAGAAAAGCAAAAAATCCAGATGTATTGCAGGGGCTCCATCCAGTGCAACAAAGAATCACTGGGACTTCATGCAGTTGTCATTTGGCTTTGAAGAGCTTTTCCTAGCTATGACTCTTGATCTTGTCCCACTGGAGGATTTCAAGAGCCATACTTTCTTCTTGGGCCAAAGGTTAAGTTTGAGTGAAGGAAAAGGAAGTAAAGTAAACCCAGAAGTGAAGCACCCCTGGTAATTACATCTACACAGTTGTTTCCACTTTTAGCGCTAATACTCAACGCTTCTGCAAGACCTCCTGGTAGGTCGCTCCCCCCCTGCTGCAGCTCTGCCTGCACCCCCGCTGTCGCTGCTGCCGCTGCCGGTGAATTCGAGGCCCTCCTCCACCCACAGGCTTCCACCTGCTCCTCATCCCTGGTGGCCAGTGGTGGCCTAAGGTTTGTTTTCATCGCTGCCTGTTGCCTTGTGCCTGCATCTGTCTGTACCCCCTGCCCCCCGCTCGCCGCTTTGCTCCGTAACTTTGTGCCTGTATCTGTTGTTGCCCCCTGCCCCCGCTCGCCGCTTTGCCCCGTTACTTTGTGCCTGTATCTGTTGTTGCCCCCTGCCCCCCGCTCGCCGCTTTGCTCTGTGCCCCTTTTTATTTTGTACCCCTCGCCAACATCTGTGCCTCCGATCTTGTACCCCTGTGCTGACTTTGTGCCCCTTTGTTTTTGTACCCCTTTCGCTCCTCTGTGCCCCGTGCCAGTCTCCCGTCCTCTGTCCCCACCGCTGCCTCCCCTGAAGCCCTGCCCCCTCCGCGCCCATTTGCCACACCCGTCCCTCGCCTCCCGCCTCCCAGCTGCTCCTCCCTCCCCACCTCCCCATATATGGCGGCTGCTGTGCTGTGAGGAGAGCGACCCCTGAACTCCTGGTAGGTTGCTCCACCCCTGCTGCAGCTCCACCTGCACCCCCGCTGTCGCTGCTGGTGAGTTCAAGGCCCTCCTCCACCCACAGGCTTCCACCTGCGCCTCATCCCTGGTGGCCAGTGGTGGTCTAAGGTTCGTTTTCATTGCTGCCTGTTGCCTTGTGCCTGCATCTGTCTGTGCCCCCTGCCCCCCGCTCGCCGCTTTGCTCCGATACTTTGTGCCTGTATCTGTTGTTGCCCCCTGCCCCCGCTCGCCGCTTTGCTCCGTTACTTTGTGGCTGTATCTGTTGTTGCCCCCTGCCCCCCGCTCGCCGCTTTGCTCTGTGCCCCTTTTTATTTTGTACCCCTCGTCAATGTCTGTGCCTCCGTTCTTGTACCCCTGTGCTGACTTTGTGCCCTGTGCCCCTTTGTTTCTGTACCCCTTTCGCTCCTCAGTGCCCCACGCCGGTCTCCCGTCCTCCGTCCCCGCCGCTGCCTCTCCTGCGGCCCCGCCCCCTCCGCGCCCATTCGCCACACCCATCCCTCGCCTCCCGCCTCCCAGCTGCTCCTTCCTCCCCACCTCCCCATATATGGCGGCCGCTGCACGGTGAGGAGAGCGACCCTTGACCTCCTGGTAGGTCGCCCCCCCGCTGCAGCTCCATCTGCACCCCTGCTGTCGCTGCTGCCGCCGCCGGTGAATTCAAGGCCCTCCTCCATCTGCAGACTTCCACCTGCGCCTCATCCCTGGTGGCCAGTGGTGGCCTAAGGTTCGTTTTCATTGCTGCCTGTTGCCTTGTGCCTGCATCTGTCTGTGCCCCCTGCCCCCCACTCGCCGCTTTGCTCCGTTACTTTGTGCCTGTATCTGTTGTTGCCCCCTGCCCCCGCTCGCCGCTTTGCTCCGTTACTTTGTGCCTGTATCTGTTGTTGCCCCCTGCCCCCCGCTTGCCGCTTTGCTCTGTGCCCCTTTTTATTTTGTATCCCTCGCCAACGTCTGTCCTTCCGTTCTTGTACCCCTGTGCTGACTTTGTGCCCTGTGCCCCCTTGTTTTGGACCCCTTTTGCTCCTCTGTGTCCCGCGCCGGTCTCCCGTCCTCTGTCCCGCCGCTGCCTCCCCTGCAGCCCGCCCCCTCCATGCCCATTCGCCACACCCGTCCCTCGCCTCCCGCCTCCCAGCTGCTCCTCCCTCCCCACCTCCCCATATATGGCGGCCGCTGTGCGGCCGCGCCGAAGGTGCACCTAAGGCAAGCCTGTCTGCGACCGTCCACGCCTGGACTGCGCCCAGCGCCAGAACCCCTGGCTCCCGCACCTGCCAGGAAGACCGCCTCCGCTACGACTCCAACACCCTCATCGCTCTCAACCCAGGAAGGACCCACACCTGCTACAAGGCAGCCCCGAGGCGCACCCATGGCCCCTTCACCTGCCGGAACTGCAGCTTCTCCTGCCTCGAAAAAACACCAAGACACCTGCCACGACGGAACCCAACCAGCTTAGATGCATCCTGCTCAACACCCGCTCCGCACACAATCACTCCGTCGAACTCTGTGACCTCCTCGACACCACATCACCAGACGTCGCCTTCCTGACCGAAACTTGGATGAACGAAACCTCCTCACCAGACATCGCCATAGCCATCCCAGTCGTGTACAAGATCACCTGCAGAGACCGCACCAACAAGGCCGGAGGAGGAATCGCCATCGTCCACAAAAACACCATCAAGGTCTCAACTAACGCCAACGACGCCCTCAGCACCGCCGAACACATGCAGTTCCAGATCCACACGGATCCCAAGACCACCCTAAGGGGCACCCTCATCTACAGACTGCCAGGACCCCGGCCTCAATTCTGTGACTCCATCGCCGACCTCATCAGCATGCACGTGCTGACCTCCACCGACGACATCCTCCTCGGAGACCTGAAATACCACCTGGAGAACAACAACGACAACAACTCCACCACCCTGATCGATAATCTCGCCAACCTCGGACTGAAACAGCTCGTCACGACGCCAACCCACATCACCGGCCACACTCTAGATGCCATCTTCTCCTCAAGCCCCCACGTCACCTTCAGCCACGCCTCCGAACTCACCTGGACAGAGCACCACTGCATCCACTTTTCCTTCCGGAACCCCTCACACACCACTGCTTCCTACAGACCCCCTGCCGCTGCTGGAGAAAAGTCTCCCAAGAACAACTACCGACAAACCTCACGCTCAACCATCCGACGAACCCCAACAACCCCGATGAAGGTGCACTCACCCTCGAAACGCTGGATGAACGACTGCACCAACACTGTCGCCCCACTGAACAACCCCACCAGCAGAGACACCAGCAGAAGAGTCAGCTGGTTCACCCCGGAACTCCTCGACTTAAAATGCACTTGCCAGAAACTGGAAAAATATGGCACAGCGACAAGACGCCAGACAACCACACCGCCCACAAAGATGCCATCTGCAACCACCACCACCTCATCAGGACCGCCAAAAGGACCTCCTACACAGACCGCCTTGACAACAACGCACACAACAGCAAGGAGCTCTTCACCATCGTGAAGGAACTCCCCAACCCCAGCTCCAGCTCCAACAACATCCCACCCTCGCAAGCCCAGTGCGACTCCCTCACCGCCTTCTTCCACCGGAAAATCACCGACATCCATGACAGCTTCAGACCCCCAATGGCCCCTGCCAACCACACTGCACCAAACCCACTGCACCCCACCGCCCACAACACTCTGGGCCAACGTGAGCATCGAGGACACAATCAAGACCATGGGAACAATCCACTCCGGATCCCCATCCGACCCTCTCCCGCACCACATCTTCAACAAAGCCAGCAATTCCATTGCACCCCACCTGCACAAAATCATCAACCTCTCCTTCGAGACCGCCACCTTCCCTGAGAACTGGAAGCACGCGGAGATCAACGCCCTACTGAAGAAACCCAAGGCGGAACCGAGCGACCTCAAGAACTTCCGGCCCATCTCCCTGCTTTCGTTCCCAGCAAAGGTCCTCGAGAAGATAGTAAACACCCAGCTCACCAGTCACCTTGAAGACAACAACATCCTGGACCCGTCCCAATCAGGATTCCGCAGCAACCACAGCACCGAGACCGCCCTCATCGCCGCTAGAGACGACATCAGGATCCTGCTGGACAACGGCGAGACAGTGGCCCTCATCCACCTGGACTTCTCCACCACCTTCAACACCGTTTGCCACCGCACACTACGCTCGCGCCTCTGAGACAAGGCGCTGGACTGGACCACCTCCTTCAGAACTCAGAGAGTCTGCCTCCCCCGTACCGATCGGATGCCTCTAAGATCATCTGCGGCATCCCTCAGGGATCTTCCCTCAGCCCGACGCTGTTCAACGTCTGTCTACATGGCTCCACTGGCACGCATCGCCCGACAACACGACCTCAACATAATCTCCTACGCCGACGACACTCAGCTGATCCTCTCCCTCCCCAAGGATCCCCTCACCGCCAAATCCAACCTCCACCTGGGAATGAAGGCCGTCGCAGACTGGATGGAGGACAGCTGCCTCAAACTGAACACAGACAAGATGGAAATCCTCATCCTCGGGTCTAACCCCTCCGCCTGGGATGACTCCTGGTGGCCCACATCACTGGGGTCCCCCCTGGCACCCACCGACTACGCACGCAACCTGGGAGTCATCCTCGACTCGAAACTCTCCATGGCCAAACAAGTCAACGCAGTCTCCTCCACCTGCTTCAACACCCTCCGCATGCTTCGCAAGATCTACAGATGGATCCCGACAAACAAGAGGAAGACTGTCACCCAGGCCCTAGTCAGCAGCAGACTCGACTACGGAAACGCCCTCTATGCCGGAGCCTCAGCCAAGCTCATCAACAGACTACAGAGAATCCAGAACGCCTCTGCACACCTGATCCTCGACGTCCCGTGCCGCGACCACATCACCCCCCACCTGAGGAACCTGCACTGGCTCCCAGTCAACAAAATAATCTCCTACAAGCTCCTGATCCACGCACACAAAGCTCTCCACAAAACCGGCCCAGCATATCTCAACAGTCGGCTCCACTTCTACGTACCCAACAGGAAACTCCGCTCCGCTGACCACGCCCTGGCCACGGTACCACGCATCCGGAGAGCCACTTTCGGAGGCAGATCCTTCTCCCATCGAGCCGCTAGAACCTGGAACACCCTCCCCCTCTACCTGCGACAAACCGAAGACTTGCTGACCTTCCAGAGACAACTCAAGACCTGGCTCTTCGACCAATAACAGCAGCATCCCCCTCCCCAGCGCCTTGAAACCCTTAGAATATGTAGTACGCTTTACAAACTATTGATTGATTGATTGATTGATTTTTCCAGAGTGAACATGTTTAATTTCAAAATTTCTATCAATTTGATCTAAATTCTAAGAGAGAACTGTTGACCTGGATGAACCCTCGTTGGAACAAAGGAGTCCTTTTAAAACATGACTTTTTATTTTTCTTTGGTAACTGGTTGTTAATGTAGTTCACTAGTCTTTGTTTATTATCTTTAGTTTATTAACTAGCTGCAGTGTAGCGCTTCCAATAAAGATTATTTAAAATAGTACAATGGCCCATGGCAACACCAAATGCTGTGTGATACAATTTTCTGTGATATGTTTTAGGGTATTTTGTGTTGACTCTGTAGTATTTCCCCAGCATGGCCTATACTACACAGCTAAGTGACTTTAATGGGATCTTACCTTTACTCCCCATCCTTTGCCACACAGTACTTTATTCCACAGGTAAGTATTTTCTTTAATAACATTTTTTTTTAAAGGTTAAGTTGTGGGTAGAGGTAAGCAGGAGTAAAAGTGATTTTAGGCTTAGGTGGTGGGTAGAGGTAAAGAGCTAAGTGTGATTTTAGAATTACAGGTTAGCTAACAATAAAAGGATGTGATGTGGTTTTAGGGTTCTTGGGTGGTTAGAGGTAATAGGAATAAGGGTGATTGTATAGTTAATGATTGGGAAAAGAGACAGGAAGGTTAAGGTAAGTTTAGAGTTACAGGGTGGATAGAGGTAAAAGGGGATAGCTATAACTCACACCCTCACCATGCACAGTGTTATCAATAATGTAGTTTCAGATGTCACTAGGGATGTTATCAATGCAGTTATTGAACATGTCATGAATGATGTAATATGTGAGGGCACTGCATTGCTAGGCCCCAAAATATTGTTACTTTAGGGCATGAGTTACAGTTACTTCAGATACGTTGGTGAATTTCAATGGTACTGTTATTTTAAAACATTATGGGGTCGATTCCGATCCTGGAGAAATATTCCCCGTACGAATCGTATCCGGATTTTTTTACGTACGAATCGTACAAGTCCCGTACAAACTGGCAAGTACGATTCGTATGTAAAAAACACCATACGAATCGCATTGGGAATATACCCGGACACGTCCTCGGGTCGGAAAAAGTGTCCGACACATCCCCAGATGTTTTTACGTATGACTCGGCAAACCGACGTCCGAAGGCGCAAGTACGATCCGTCCCGTCCGTCCGAATCCACAACCATATGGTAAAAACACCGTGCGGAGCGGACCTCCACAGCAACCATGAAGACGTCCAAACATGTGCCCGCATACGTGCCGAACACCCCCCATGTCCGCGACGTCCCCCCAGCCCGCCCGTATGTCCGCGACGTCCCCCCAGTCCTCCATATGTACTGTGCGGACCTCCACCCCACCCCCCATTTGTACGGTGCGGACCCCCACCCCACCCCCCGTATGTATGGTGCGGACCCCCACCCTAACCCCCCGTATGTACGGTGTGGACCCCCACCCCCCATATGTACGGTGCGGACCCCCACAGTCCGCACCGTACATACGGGGGGTGGGGTGGGGGTCCGCACCGTACATACGGGGGGGCTGGGGGGACGTCACGGACATACGGGGGCTGGAGGGACGTCGCGGACATACAGGGGGGGCTGGGGGATGTTGTGGACATACGGGGGGCTGGGGGGATGTCGCGGACATACGGGGGGCTGAGGGGACGTCACGGACATACGGGGGGGCTGGGGGAACGTTGCGGACATACGGGGGGCTGGGGGGATGTCGCAGACATACGGGGGCTGGGGGGGTGTCCGGCGTGTACCGGGCCCCCTTTTCCTCACGCTTCGTGGCGTACTTAGCTTTACCGGCACAGAAAAATATAGCCGTCCGAAGTGCTGTCGGTACGAATCGTACTTGCTTGTCCGTAAAAAGCTGCCTAACTCCGTCCGCATGTCGCGTACGCGCCGTCCCGGATCACATTTGTATGTGTTTTTGTGTCAGTCGGTGTTTTGTACGATTCATACGGAAATGGTGTTTCCGTGCAAATCGTACTAGCATGTTTGTATGGTGTTTTTACCGGGTACGAGTCGGACAGAGAAAACGCTCTGACCGACGGTTCGTACCTGGTTTCTCCAGGATCGGAATCGACCCCAAAGTTTTAACTGACATTTTAACCTAACTATAACATTCCTTTAACCTTCGTTTTTTTCAGTGAATTTCTAAGATTTTTTCTCACGCAAACTAAGCTATTAATACAATTCCTAACTATAGAGCCACTTTAACTTTAACCATCATTTTTGTTCAGTAAATTTCTATGTTTTTTATCATAAAGCCAATAAATGTCACTGTGGGCAGTCAGGGGTGTCCGTCGCCCAACCTTTTGCAACAACCTAACCTCCTCACTGCATACAGCCTTTCACCATGTGCAGCGTGCAGTTGGGTATGGGGTCTGGCCTTGGACCAAGTCTCAGAATCTTAAGATGGCAGCCACAAATTTCCCTTGAAGTTAAAGCTAGCCAATCACAACACAGTAGTAGTCACCACTGGGTAAATATCGTTAGAACAGGGTTTCCATAAGAAATTAATTTTTTGGTTTGCTACTAACTTTGCAGGCATTTGTTGAATCTATATGAACTTTCAACAGAAAAGGCTCCACCACCTTAGCTCATTACGGGAAACGTTTAGGGTGACCCACCAAGTAGGGACTGAGAAAAAGAGGATCTCAAGTCAAAAATGCATTTCCTCTGGGCAATTTTCCTTAGGAAAATTGAACAGTGATTCAGGACAAACTGCTGAATGGAAATACATGAAATTTGGTGGAAAGTTAGATCTTCACCCATAAAGTGTGCGCTTTGAAATTTGATGTAAATCTGTTGAGAAATGATGGCTCAAAATGTATATATATATATATATATTCACAGAAAAACCATAGGTTTCAGGCACGTCATAGTTAGAAATTAGCATTTAAAAAGCCTTTGAAATTCACTGAAAAAACCATAGGTTTCAGGGATATTATAGTTAGTTGGACATTTCACGCATAGGAAACCATAGACATTCCGTTGTCATAGTTAGTTGAGCCCCCGCAATGCACTGCTGAAGACATCACATATTACATCATTCATGACATGGTCAGTGACATCACTGATGACATCACTGATGACATCATCCAGTGAATATGTGTTTCTATAAAATGTAAATATGTTTTATATTTATATGCCAAGGTGTATTGAAGAATGAATGGGTGTATAAGAGTCAGGATGGATGATTAAGTAGGTGTGTGACTGACTGTATAAGTGAGTGATTAATTGTGTCTTGCTTAATTCATGTGTTAGCGACTGATACAGACATTCACACAGTTTAGGTTGTCAGTTGGTGTGTAAGCAGTTCCATGGTTTGGTTAGCAACTAAATGAAGATCTATATGAGCTACTGATTGCTTGTCTGAGTACCTGTATGGGTGCCTGAGTGTCTCTGTAGGTGGGTGGGGGGTGTGACTGTGTGCATAGACGTGTGAGTGGATAATTCTTTGGGTATATGTGTTCAAGTCTGTATCTGTGAAGGGCTGTATGGCTTGGTGAGTGTGTGTATGAGTGTCTTGGTGAGTGAATGGATGCCTCAATGGTACATGTGTGAGTAACTCCATATGTGAAAGGCAGTATATATGAGTGTTGGACTGTATAAATGACTATATGTGAGAGTGAGTGATTGTGAGAGTGCCTGTATGGATCAGTGTGTGCTTGTATTAGTTATTGTATTAGAGTGTAAGTATGTGTTAGTATATGTTTAAATAAGTGGCATGGTATGTGTATAACTGTACAGGTGAGTAAATGAAAGTGTGACACAACCATGTTACCTCAGGCAGTGGGGAAGATCTCGGTCATGTAGCTGTGTTGTTCCCCCCTGGATGCAGAAGCGGAATGGGTTGCTCCAATGTACGCCACTCCAGCGTAGGAGTATGAATAAATAGGCCAGACCCTAGGCGTGGTTCACTTGAGGGAAGCCCAACAAGTCTGTCACAGCGGCAGCCCTCACCCTGGCACGTGGCTGCCGCCATACCTGCAGGCCTCCTCGACACAGGCCCCCTGCGAACCCAGCGGCAGAGCACCGCAGACTTATGTCTGTACCGACTACTGCCTTCGATCTACACTGTGGACAGTAGCGCTCACAATTCAGATGCAGTGGTGATTGCAGATGTCACAGTCCAGTTTGCAAGACACGTTGTACCCAGTGTGGCCCGCCCAGACCACGCATCATCGCACTGTGCGTACACGCTGTGTGCTTCAGGTGCTACTAACTCACTACACCATAAATCATCGCCATGTGGTTGTGAGCCCATCCTGACCGCTGCGTCCGCCCTACACTGGGGTTACACAGTTCACAATTCAAGATTAGTAGCGACGCAAATTGTGTTAGAGACTATAATGGGTTAAGAAGACCAAATGCTCCCAATCTGTGCAACATCACCTGCCTGTGGGCCTTTGCTGACCGCTGCCTCCGGCCTACACTGTGGAAGACTGGCAACACGTGGTGCCAACTAACCCCGTTCAACACAAGCCGATCCCACATGTGTAACTGTGTCCTGAGTCCTGAATGGCAGCGACCACAGCACCAGACTCCCTTTGATCAGTGGGAGGTATTTCCATATGGAAGGCCGGCGACACATGGTGCCACTGAACCTGCACTACGCAGGCCGGTGGGGCCACCAACGTATGCACGTGGCTGTGGGCCCTTGCTCACCGCTACCTCTGGCCTACACTTTGGAAGACCGGCGACAAATGGTGCCACTAACTGTCTTCAACACAAGCCGATACCACATGTGGAACTGTGTCCTAAGTCCTGAATGGTAGTGACCCCAACTCCGTGAGACAACCACAGCACCAGACTCCCTTCGATCAGTGAGGCATATTTCCATATGCAACGGCGGCGACACGTGGTGCCACTAACCCTGTTCAACACAAGCTGAACAATCCCACATGTGGAACTGTGTCCTGAGTCCTGAATGGCAGTGACCCCAACTACATGAGACAACCACAGCACCATACTCCCTTCGATCAGTGAGGCATATTTCCATTTGCCACGGCGGTGACACGTGGTGCCAATAACTCTGTTCAACACAAGCCGAACAATCCCACGTGTGGAACTGTCTCCTGAGTCCTGAATGGCGGTGACCCCAAGTCCATGGCAGCGACCACAGCAGCATACTTCCTCTGATTAGTTAGACATATTTCCATATGCAATGGCGTCAACACGTGGTGCCAATAACTCTGTTCAACACAAGCCGATCCCACATGTGTAACTGTGTCCTAAGTCCTGAATGGCAGTCATCCCAAGTCGGTGGCAGCGACCACAGCACCACACTCCCTTCGATCAGTGAGGCATATTTCAATATGCAAGGCAAGCACCACGTAGTTCCACTAACCCTCTTTAACACAAGCCGATCCCACATGTGTAACTGTGTCCTGAGTCCTGAATGCCAGTGACCCCAAGTCCATGGCAGCGACCACAGCACCAGACTCCCTTCAGTCTTATTTGTTGTTCTTTTCTTTAAATAATTTTTTTAATATGTAAATCTATACATGACTAAGATTCTTCTTTGTCCAACCGCACAAGAAGGTTGTTGGGGGTATGACGGTAATGTGGGAAGAGGGTGCGTTACCTGCTGATGTGGGGAGAGGCAGCGTCAAAGTGGTATCTATCACAAAAAGAACTCCGATATGTTTTCACAAATGCCTCAGAGAAATGCCAGCTGACGGACTGAATCACAAAATGTTTTTTCAATGCTTATGTAGTGTGAGTTATGAACAGTTCTCACCCAGGCTCACAGAGGGCCAGCTGCGGCCCGTCTGCTCGACTCACAGACGCAGTACTACGAGCCATCTGCGTCATTGTAGCTATCCCTGCCCTGTTCCGTCGTACGCCACACCACTGCGATTACGTTCCGACGTTGGCCCCACATAGCTACCTGTCGCAGGCATACTCGCTGTTGGTGTGAGGGTCAGTGGTCTAGTTCTCAACATCTCATGGCCTCTCCCTCAGGGCAGTTTGCACACACACCACACCCATCCGGCACATGCGTCACAGGCCATGTGACCACGCAAATATAATAGCTTGACAACATCACATCCTTTATTGCCAGTACTGACTAGATGGCAGACGCTCCATGTGTCTCAACCATAAAGAGTCTTTGAAAAGTTGCGCAGAAGGTTAGTCGCACCCTGATCTGTATAGCTGTCAGGGGCCTACAACCCTCTTGGCGCGGACTTCAGATGAATAGGGTTAGTACCACCCGAAGCTTATATGGCCATCAGGGGCCTACCACCACGTGGCACGCACTTGAGTTCCACAGGCTTAGCGGCCCCAAAAGCTGATGTGGACTCTGCCATTAATGACTCAGGACTTATCGACATGTGTGAGATCTCCCAGGCTGCAGAGAAGCTGATGTGGTCTCCGCCATTGATGACTCAGGACTCAGCGACATGTGTGAGATCTGCCGGGACATAGAGAAGAGGATGTGGTCTCCGCCATTCATGTCTCAGGACTCAGCGACATCTGTGAGATCTGCTGAGAAGCTGATGTGGTCTCCGCCATTCATGACTCAGGACTCAGCGACATATCTGGGATGCGCAGAGTTTTGACGGGCACGTGGAGTGCCCACTGCTGCACACTCTGGTGGCACCAGGTAATTATTTGCTCATGGATGCGCAGAGGCGGCAGTGTCTCTCTCTCTCTCTCTCTCTCTCTCTCTCTCTCTTTCTCTCTCTCTCTCTCTCTCTCTTCCTTCTTTTCCTTCTATCTCTCTAACTCTCTCTTCCTTCGCCCTTTCGCACTCCCTTTCTTTCCTTCCCTCTCTTTTTCTCTCTGGCTTGTTTTTCCTTTTCTGTTTCTCTGTGTCTCTCTCCTTTGATATGCCCATTACACACATTCTTTATTTTCCAGGCTCTGTCGTCGACATCCATGGTCCCCACAGGAGTGTTCCGCCTTGTTGTTTTCTATTATTTGTGTTAAATTTTGTTTATTAGTTTATCATTCATATATATGTTAATAAAAAAATAAAGTTTGAAAATAGTTTTTCGTTTATCGTTTACATATATATTTATAAAAAAATAAAGTTTGTTAAAAAAATTAATAATGTTTTTGGTTGTTCTCTTCACTGCTATGTGACTCTTTCTTGTTCTTACTACTGTTATTTGATGGAGTCCACCATGGTGTTAAATTTTGGGGCAATTATCGCAGGAATACTGGTGATGTCTGCAGTTTGCACCAACTCCTGAATAGTGTGTTAGATTTATCTCAACTTTACTTCCATTAAAGTGCTGATAATGAAATGCAGACTAGCAGTTCCTGTACAAAAAGACATGAGGTGCACCTTTGCGATTTATTCTAAATACTAAAATCCTGTATTGAATTGCACTGAGCTAGTGGCTGCACTTACAGTGTACACACAAAATCAATTAAGAAATCTCATTGTATTTATATTGATTGGGAATAGTGCGTCAGGTGCTGGATCTTGACGAGATACACTGCTCAGTTCGTATACTGTTCTGCACACAAAATAAATCACATCACAACTTTCACACCAACTGCAATGCAAAACAAATTCCGGCGATAAGCCATGTTAGCACCATTGATTTTACACCTGCTTTCTGCAGGTGTTAAGCAGGACGACTATCTGCACCATGAAACGGAACACAGCCAAGAGCCACACCAGAACACCCACAGGTGCCATAGAGTCAATAAGCATGTTACAGGCATACCCATGAGGGCCACAAGACTCATCGCAACAACTCCAGGACTGCCAACGCCCCCCAAACCCGCATCTGAGCAAGTGTGTCCCTGTGGTCATTGTCTTAGCATGATAGGCACGAGCCCTGCAACATCACGGTGTGCTGTCACCTCAGCGTTGGCAGTGAGCCTGGACTTGTAGCCACGCACGCATCCTCCTGCATGCACAACCGGCGTGTGCTGGTCCGGAGTACACAGGTCAGCGCAGGGGTGTGCCTATCCAGCAAGGGGAACGGGGTGTCTTGGACATGTCCGTGTACAGGAAGTGTGATAAGTGTGTCTCTGTTTTCTGGTGTGGCCTGCCACAAAGGCCGCAGCACTCGATGTTGTAAAGTGGCATGCACCACCTCCAACCGGCACTGTGATGGTATAGTTTGAATGTAGCAGGACATGCGCAAATAGGCATTACAATGATGTACCGTACGAGTGCACGAGATACAACAGTGCACCATAGAAAAGCGTGGGGGCTTGTGGGAGGGAGGAGCAGCTGTTTGGCAACGTAACACACAGTGAACTCGCCCATGTGCCACGTGCTGGGCATCTCATCCATGATGACCACGGTCGCAGACATACCACAACACCAACGACCGGCCTTTGTACACATCCTGTATGAATGCAGCGTGGTTTTCACCTCTATGCTCGTTTAGTGGTGTGATGTTGGCGGGTTGTGTGACTTGTGATTGTTGGTGTGTTTCATTTAGGCCATTGTTTGTCTATACTTGTGCTGTACTTAATTGTGCATGTGTGCCATTCTGCCCATCTCCCCCCGTCCCCCCACTCCCTGCTTCTTCCTCTTCCTGGTACTGTTGTGTCTATAATTTTATTGCTCCACGCATAAACACATGTAAAGAACAAATTAGAATAGTTCCTTGATTCTTTTAGGTTTCAAAACTTCTCTCTATTGGTTCTTTTTAATTTAACATATAAACCGTTTTTTTAATATTCAACAACACATAGAAGTCAGAAGTGCAATGTATTCTATCAGCACACTTTCTAGAACATTCTACAACACGTGCAGGTTAAAAGTTCATCAATTTTTTTAAACTTAACGATATTTTTTTGCAACATTTTCTCGAAGATTTAACGGCACGTGCAGGTTAAAAGTTCACAATTGTTTTAAGTTCGAACAGTGCCTTCCAAATGCAAGTAGCAGCTGTGGTTCAGTGACCCTTGACCTCAGGGTAGGTCGCTACCCTGTCCCCGCAGCGCCACCAGCTCTTGTGTGTTGCCTTCTCCTCCTTCTGCTTGCTGATCCGCCTGTTACCCCCTCTGCCTGCTGTATCCTGTGTGCTTGTGATCCCCTGTTTGCATTCTGTACCCCAGTGTGATCGCGCCCCCCCTTTTGCTTCCTGTATCCTTGCGTGCTTGTGCTCCCCTCTCCCCCCTTCTTGCATTTTGTATCCCCGTGTGATTGCGCCCCCCTGTTTATTGCCTTCTGTACCCCTGTAAGACTGTGCCTTCTGTCCCACTCGCCGTTTCCCCCCCCCCTCGCCGTCCGTTTTTCCCGCTTTTTTGAGGCCGCCTCGTCCTTTAGGCCTCTCTGCGCCGCTTCTTCCGCCTTCGCCTTTTGCCGCTTTTCCCGCCTACCTGCCCTCCTCCCACCTCCCAGCTCACCCCGCCCACCCGGCTACCCCCTTATATGGCGGCCGCTGCGCGCCTAAGGCAAGCCCGTCTGCGCCCGTCCGCGCCTGGACCACGCCCAGCGCCCGAACCCCTGGTCCCCACCCCCTCCGCCTGACCTACGACTCCGCCATCCTCACCAGCCTCAACCCCGGCCGCACGCCGGGCTGCTACCACGCCACCCCGAAACGGACCCACGGATCCTTCACCTGCAACAACTGCCGCTTCTCCTGCCATCGGACCCACTCCGCTCCCGCCGAGAACAACGCCCCCGGAAACAACCTCCACTGCATCCTGGTCAACACCCGATCCATCCACAGGCACGCCATCGAACTGTGGAACCTCATCAACTCTACGAACCCGGACATCGCCTTCCTCACCGAGACCTGGATGAACCCCTCCTCGGCACCCGACATCGCCATAGCCATCCCCGACGGCTATAAAATCATCCGGAGAGACCGCACCAACCGCATCGGAGGAGGCATCGCCATCGCGCACAATAACTCCATCAGAGTCACAACCGACACCGACAACTCATTCCCCGACGCCGAACATCTCCACTTCACGATCCACAGCGACCCCAAGACCACCCTCAGAGGCACCCTCATGTACAGACCACCAGGACCTCGCTCCAAGTTCACCGAAGACATCGCAGACTTCGTCAACCCTCACGCACTCTCCTCCACCGACTACATCCTCCTAGGAGACCTCAACTTCCACCTAGAGAACCCCACCGACAACAACACCACCACCCTCCTGGACAACCTCGCCAACCTGGGACTGAACCAGCTTGTCAACACCCCCACCCACTACGCCTGACATACACTCGACCCCATCTTCTCCTCCAGCAGACACGTCACCTTCAACCACACCACCGAACTCACCTGGTCGGACCACAGCTGCGTCCACTTCAGCTTCAAGAAGACCACCGTGCATCACCACACTCAGCAACCACCAAGAAGACACTGGAACCGTATCACCACAGAACAGATCGCAGCAACCCTCTCCCAGAACCAACCCACCGGCACCACCGACCCAAACGAAGCCGCCAACAACCTCACCAACTGGCTCTCCGACTGTGCAAACCTCCTGGCCCCCCTGAAGACTCAAGCCAGCACCAACAACCACAAGAAAAACTCATGGTTCACCCCCGACCTCAAAGACTCCAAGAAAGAATGCCGCACCCGAGAGAAGACGTGGCGCCTCAACCAGACCGAAGAGAACCTTTCAGCTCTCAAGGACGCCACCCGCCAACATCACCAACACCTCCGCGCCGCACGAAAAACCGCCTACCAGAATAGACTGGACAACAACGCCCACAACAGCAAGGAACTTTTTTGCATCATCAAAGAGCTCTCCAACCCGGACGCAGAAAACAACTCCATCCCTCCATCACAGGACCTCTGCGACTCCCTCGCGACCTTCTTCCACCAGAAAGTCACCAACATATACAACGGCTTCCCGACCACCGACGCGAACCCCCCCCCCCAGAACCCGCCAACGAGATCACCACCACCATCCTCAACTGGAGCCCAACCACCACCGAGGAGACCACCCGCGCCATGAATTCGATCCACTCCGGCTCTCCATCGGATCCCTGCCCGCACCACATCTACAACAGGGCCGACGACATCATAGCACCACACCTTCGAGACGTCATCAACGCCTCCCTCACCACCGCCACCTTCCCGGAGAGCTGGAAGCACGCAGAGCTCAACACCCTCCTGAAGAAGCCCACAGCAGACCCCACCGATCTCAAAAACTTCAGACCCATCTCTCTCCTGCCGTTCCCCGCCAAAGTGATTGAGAAAATTGTCAACTCTCAACTCACCAACGCCCTGGAAACCCACGAATCCCTCGACCCCACACAGTTCGGTTTCAGAGCCAACCACAGCACCGAAACCGCCCTCATCGCAGCCACGGACGACATCAGAGCCCTGACCGACAAGGGTGAGACCGTGGCCCTCATACTACTGGACCTCTCTGCAGCCTTCGACACGGTCTGCCACCGCACCCTGATACGACGCCTCAGCAATGCCGGCATCAGAGGCAAGGCCCTCGAATGGATCATCTCCTTCCTCTCCGGCAGGACCCAGAGAGTCCGCCTCCCCCCTTCAGATCGACAGCCACGGAAATCATCTGCGGCGTACCCCAAGGATCTTCCCTCAGCCCCACTCTCTTCAACGTCTACATGACCCCCCTGGCAAACATCGCACGCAACCACGGACTCGACCTAATATCATACGCCGACACCCAGCTCATCCTTTCCCTCACTAACAATCCCACCGCAGCCCGAACCAAACTTCACGAAGGAATGAAGGAAGTGGCGAACTGGATGACAGACAGCCGTCTGAAACTGAACGCAGACAAGACGGAGGTCCTCATCCTCGGCCCCACTCCCACCGCATGGGACGACTCCTGGTGGCCCCCCGCCCTAGGCAGCACTCCTCAACCCACCGACCACGCACGCAACCTCGGCTTCATCTTGGACTCATCACTCTCCATGACCAGGCAGGTGAACGCGGTGACCTCGGCATGCTTCAACACCCTCCGCATGCTCTGCAAGATCTCCCGCTGGATCCCCACCGACACCAGGAAGACCGTCACCCACGCCCTCGTAACCAGTCGCCTGGACTACGGGAACACCCTGTACGCCGGCATCACCAACAAGCTGATGAGAAAACTCCAACGAATCCAGAACGCCGCCGCGAGACTCATCCTGGACATCCCTCGCCACCACCACATCTCCGGACACCTGAGAAAACTCCACTGGCTCCCCATCAACAAGAGGATTACCTTCCGACTCCTGACCCACGCACACAAAGCCCTCCACAACCTCGGACCCAAACTAATCAACAGCCGCGTCTCCTTCTACACCCCTCCGCGCACTCTACGTTCCGCCGGTCAGGCCCTGGCAGCTGTACCCCGCATCCGCAAAGCCACCGCCGGAGGAAGATCCTTCTCCTTCTTGGCAGCGAAGACCTGGAACTCGCTGCCCAGCCACCTCCGCGCCATACCTGACCACCTCTCCTTCAGAAGGCAGCTCAAGACCTGGCTCTTCGAGCACTGACCCCCCCCCCCAGCGCCTTGAGACCCTTTATGGGTGAGTAGCGCGCTTTATAAATGCGAATGATTGATTGATTGATCCTATGATATGTACTAAACATTGAGACTGCTTTTTCTTAACCAATCACAAAGATGCTTTTCCACAAAACGAATGTGCACCCTACTTTAAAAAAATAATGCTTTTCATCTCCCAATCACGTTTCGTTTTGTATGGCAAAAAAAAAGTACCTCCCCATCTTTAAACATATCTCTTATTCTACCAAGGAACTGCATGAGCTACAGACATCTTTCCATACCTTTCAGCCATACCTTCAAAATGCTAGTGTGAATCGTAGGACATAGCTATATTTTCAGGTGCAAGAGGTATGCAGAACACAGATGTATTGACTTAGACCTAGGTTTACAAAATGTGGACATTAAATGGTTTACACAGAGAAGATTGAAGTGGCACCAATTGCTACCTTTGGTTAAAACCTCTTTGCATCTTTCACACCCTGACCTCATGATTGTGCATTGTCGTGGAAATGACCTGGGCACATTGACTGGGGTAGGTTTGGAAATGCTTATGAAGGACACCTTTGGACACCTCAGCTCAGCACCATGTGACTCTAGGCAATAGCTCACTTAATAGCTCACATAATTTCTACGCCGGCCTCGAGGGCCTTCAGACCCATAAGGGTGAGTAGTTTGCACTTTACAAATACCGTATTGATTTGATACGCACTAATTTACCTTCGCACTCCCTGTATAACAACCCCTAAGCACCATACACAAGTTACAATGTTTGAAACAAAAGTTCCTCTGAGTAGGTATAACTACATACTGACACTACTAGACAGATGTGGCACAGCAGCCAGAGCACATGACTTCACAGCTTATGACACACAGTTTGGACTCACGCTTTCATCCCCGACTCCGGCAGCACCTCAGCTTAGCACCATGAGACTCTAGACAATACGTGACATATTTTCCGTACCCCAGGACTTTCAAACCAGTAGGAGTCAGTTTTTTGTCCTTGTAGGTATAAACACATGCTGACACTACTTCCACAGGTGTGCTGCAGCGGCCAGGGTACATGACTTCACACCATAAGACACACAGTTTAGGCCCTGACTCCCACAGCAGGCCCCGACTCCCACAGCAGCTCACCTTAGCAGCATCAGATTACGCAATACCTCACTTAATCTCCGTACCCAGCACTTTCAGACTGGTAGGTATGAGTAGTTCGCTTCACACCCCCTCTATAGCACACCCTAAACACCCCACAGAGGTTACAGTGATCCTACCCTCCTCTTTCCTACTTTTTTCACCCTTTTTTCCCCTTACTCGCTTCGACAGAATCACAAAATGGCGGCCAACACTTCCTATTTGCAACCGCTCGCAACCAATAAGCAGCAAGCTTGTGCTCGTAACGCCTTAGCAAATCAGATGGCAGAATTCCCAAATATCGATATCTGTAAATTTTGATATTTCTCAAAAACTACTGAACGGAGTTACACCAAATAAACAAAAGCATGCTTTCTAGACCATGACCCTTCTCCCTGCCAAATGTGGGGTAATTCCGTTCACCCGTTCGACCTGTAGCCTTGTCTAAAGCTTCCTATGGAAATGAACATGGAGAAAACATGTTTTGGGTCCCCCTTTTTTTCTCAGCCCCCCCTTGACGAATCACACCCACACTTTCAAAATAGGAGCTGATATGAACAAAGAATTTGTTTGGAACATTTCATGAAGATTCATCGAACGACGCCAAAGTTATAAGCAAAATATAAAATGCTCTTCCTATGGAAACTTGGTCCTAACTATAACTACCTACTGGCGATAGGTAATATATATATATATATATATATATATATATATATATATATATATATATATAGAGGTAGAGAGAGAGAGAAAAAGAGAGAGAGAGAGAGAGAGAGAGAGAGTTTCTGTAGTATGGCATGTACAAGAGATCCAAAGATTAGATTTGGTTAGCTGTTGCATATGAAAAATATTATTAGCAGCTATTATAAAACTCGGTGACTCACTCCTCAAAATAATGTTTAAAAACATATAGTGGTGGCAGGTTAATGATACACCTGACCCCCTAGGCCTGAAGGGGGTGGTCCAAACGGGAACCGGGGCCAAAAACAGTTTCATTTCTAACGGTACCATGGTATATGGATTATGGGTCTGTGAGTGAGTGAGTGTGCGAGGGTTTTGTGGGTGTGTGAGTGGGGATGTTGGTGTGTGGGTGCAGGTGTGGTTTTGCCAATGGGTGTGTGAGTTCCTGTGTGGGTCTTTGAGTGGTGCTGTGGGTCTCTGAATGGGTGTATTTGTGGGTCTTTGAGTAGGTGTATGTGTGCCTGTGTGGGTATGTGAGTGGGTGTGTGAGAGCCTATGTGGGTCTGTGAGTGGTGTGTGAATGGGGCTCTGAGTCTGAGTGGATGTGTGCCTAAATGGGTTTCTGAGTGGGTGTGTGAGAGCCTTTGTGGGTCTGTTAGTGATGCTATTGGTCTAGAGTGAGTACATAAGTGTCTGACAGGGTGTGTGAGTAAGTGTGTGAGTCACTGTGTGGGTCTGTGCACTTTTGGAATCATATAAAATGTAGGCAATATCAGTTCTTCTGCAGTGTACTTTCTTGATGTCCGTATCATGGTTGGACCCAATGGTTTGGAAAATTTGGTATTCAGAAAGCCCACCGCTGGTAACACTATCCTCCATGCCAATAGTTTCTACCCGGCACCACTCATCAAAAGCATCCCCTTTGGGGAACTATACACAGCAAAAATATTCTGCAGTAGCTTTGAATTATATGTTGCTACAGAAAAAGAAATGCTTAAAAGGTTTAAAGAAAGAGGATATTCTGACAATATCCTAAATGCAGCATGCAAAAGAATAAGAGGCATAGACAGAAAAAGAGTACTGTTTGACCCCGCCAAGACTAGCTTGAAAAGAATAAACATCACTGATACACCAAGATTTATAACCACATATAATCAGGAACATCTAAAGGTGCGTCAGATCATGTTATAACATTGGCATCCTCTGAGGGAAGACCCTGTTATAGGCCCTTTGATGCCTAGACACCCTATGATTACATGCAGGGAATCTAGGGCAATGAGAGACTATCTAGTAAAAAGTGACTATGGAAAGCAAACTAGATCCAGCCTCAATCCCAGGCCTCTGTTTTCCTCGCCCCACTTCTCCAGGATCTGTGCCCTATTGAGAATGTGAGCTAAGCTGTGATGAGATTTAGAAAAGAAACCCCACTCCCTCACACTGCATAGCAAGATCGCGGCCTGCAGGGACCTGATACACAAGACCCCACCTTAAGATGGCCACTGTGACTAACAATTAAAGCACTGTGCTTCTGACCTGGCCCCTAATCATCATACTCCACCGAGACAGCTGAAGTCCATGGGAGCATAGGTGGGTTCAAATTTTCCACCTGTAACTTTGGAGCTGTGGAGTGGCAGCCCTTCAGTTGAGGATTAAAGTGCACTGGACATTGATTTATAGAGCAGCTCTCCACCAATCACCTTCACTAATTTGACAATGACTGAGCGCAATCTTCTCATGATGTCTTCAAGATGTCTGACAGGTTATCAGCTCGGCCGGGAACACCCCTGCTAGGAATTGCCTTTTTGGCTTTAATCCCCTGGAAGCTACCCCAATCTTGGATCCTTTATACTCCTGGGGTTAGATCGGACTGCGGTTCTCGTCTCTCCAAACTCCCGTGTTTAAACTCGAAAACTTCAGAGGAACTGTAGAGGAGATCGGCTTTGGTTCAACCCCTCGGCAATCACCTACCCAGCCGGACATTGGACACTGTTCTCCGCGTCTCTCCCTCCAGCCATGCAACATTATCTTTTATATGTTGTTGTACTGTGTAACCCTGTAACTGATGGAACTTGTAACTCTCCTGTCCTCATGTAAAGAGCTCTGATACCTCCGGGTCTAGCCAGGACAATGTCTAACCTCAAGATGGAGTCTGGATTTTGTTTGGACTGCAGTATCTCATCTCTCCAACTCCCCTGCTTTATTATGACATTCTCTGATTGCACCTGATCATTATCCTGACAGCGGAGTCCGAGCACTTTGTCCGATGCCAGGTGGAGCTGCTCGGGTCAGCTATAGAGGAGATCGGCCCTGGTTCATCCCCTTGGCCGTTACCTACCCAGTCGGAAATTGGGCATAATTACTCCCCGTCTCCCTGTTTTTCTCCCTTCCCTTCCCCTTCCCTGACGAGTTTCTTTTACTTTGCCTTCTTTTTTCCTATGTTTGATTTTGCTCTTGGAACAAATGTAACTTGTAACCTGTAACTCTGATCCTCCTGTAAAGTGCTCTGATACCTCCGGGTCTAGCCAGAGCTATATAAGGCTCAAATAACTTAAATAAATAAAATAAATCCCAAACATGATTGACGAAGTATGATGATTTCAGAAAGTGCTTTAAGCGCAAAGCATGCTGCAATTGTGAAAATCAAACCAGCATAGCTACACCTTATAGCAAAGAGATCAAGATAAGGGGCAATCTGACATGTAAATCAGTATATGTTGTATATATTCTTCAGTGTGCAAGAAAATCTATGTGGGTAGTACCACACTGCCGGCACACAGGAGAATCTTGCAGCATATCCGTGCCACCACACACAAAGACCGCAGTTACTCAGTTGCCCGCCATTTTGAAAAAGTTCATCATGGTGATCCCACAGCCCTGAAGTATAGCTGTGTGGCACAAATACCAAAAATGAAAAGAGGTGTTGACAAGAGAAAGCACTACGCAAACTTGAGACGTGGTTTATCCTGCAATTAGAAAGTATGGAACTGGTGGGTTTCAATATAGATAAGGAACTACAAACTTGCCTCCTCTGAGAGCAGCATATTAGCAACCAGATTCCCAGACCTGAGGCGGAAGCCGGGTTCTGGCGGTACGCTATTTTGTTTTAAAACTGTGTAAATTGCTTTTAATTTGTTGAATAAATAACTTCTAAAAGCTTACCTGACCACTCTATTCTGCCCTCACACCACGCAGCCGATTGAACGCTGCTGCGGTGATTGATTGTTTGTTGTCATTCAGCGGCCGCCATCGCAGGCGTGCTCGCTAGCCACGCCCCCTTGAGGCCACACCCCCTCCCCCCCCCTTATCATGTGCCTGGGCAGGAAGCGTAGCGGACGAGCGCAGCGGGAGCGCCTAAGGCGAGCCCGTATGCGCCCGTCCGTGCCGGCACGGGCCCAGGGACCAGGCAGAATGAAGAACTCATCAGGTATTCCGCCCTCGATTTGCATTCTCTTCATAATCCCGCTCTTCAACCCCTCGACCCGACCACACACGCTCGCCGAAAGGCAAGCAATATTCTGTCTCACCATTACATACAAGAATCGACCCCTATCTTATCCCACAGATCTAAATCCAATAAACCCCCCCCCCTAAACCCAATCTCCGGACCCTCCGATGTCTCTATCTTAACACCAGATCTCTGGTTAAACATCGACTAGATATATTTCTGCTCTTGAAGTCGGACAGTCCTGACATACTATCTGTCACGGAGACTTGGCTCACTACAGACTCCTTGCCAGATATACTCACGGCCTTACCATCAGATTATTACATCCTGTCAGCAAATAGGAAATCAGGAAAAGCTGGGGGAGGGGTTGCCGCCATCATTTATAAAGACCATACGTTTACCATCCCACCTCCCCTAGACTTACCAGATACGGAAAACTTAGTCTTCAAATCTGACAACGATACAGGCACCATGGCGCTAGTATTGATCTACCGACCACCTACATCTATGCCCTCCTTCCCAGCTTCCTTGTCTGAGCAAATAGCAGGTCTAGTCGTCGACTATGACAAGGTCATGGTCATAGGGGATTTCAACTACTGGTACAATAACTCGGAAGCTGGACCTCACGCCACAGAACTTTTCGAGCTTCTCTCTAATTTAAACTTCCACCAATACGTCTCGATCCCCACTCATGAAAAGGGACACATCTTAGACCACATCTGGTCTCACAACATCTCTACCTCCTGTCCCACGGCCTCACCATGCATATGGTCTGACCACTATCTATTGCAATTCTCTATCACCACTCAGGGTCTCTCTAAAAATCAAGCGCCCCTGGGGGGGTCAGCCAGGAAATGGAGATCCCTAAACCTCCAAGATTTCCTCTCCACCCTGACCAATTCCATCCCTACCCAGGGACCAGACATCAATCTGATGGACAAAGCACACACCGAGTGGCTCCGCTCTGCATGTAACGAACACGCTCCCCTCACCATGTTCTCTCGCGCCCGTCGTATGGACGCCCACAGATGGTTTTCCTCTGACTTAAAAAAGCAGCAACTGGAACTGCGCCAACTAGAGAGGAAGTGGAGACATGGCTACCACGCCATAGACAGAGCATCATACAAGACAGCCCGTAAAAATTATAAAGACTCCATCCTATCTGCCAAAGCAACTTTTTTCTCAGACAAAATCACCAACGCTAAAAACAAATCACGGGGAATCTTCAGAGCCGTAAATGATCTATGCAACGACTCTAGAACCTCTCCCTCTCAACCTGCATCACAAATGATGTGCAACCGACTCAATGATTTCTTCAAGGAGAAGATAGACATTATAAAAAACAGCATCCAAACCAACCATGCTGTGGCAGACTACCCGGACATCAGTAGAAATCCTAATACCCTTCAGGATATCCCCCCATTGATCCACCCAAATTATTGGAATTAATGAACCGAGTAAAATCGGGCTCACCTAATGATCCCTGCCCCCCGCATATACTGAAAGAAGTCTTTGCCGCACTCCCTCAGGGTATACTCCCCATTTTGAACACCTCCCTATCACAAGGAATAGTACCCGATTCTTTTAAAAATGCCACCCTGGTCCCTCTAATCAAGAAACCAGGTGCCGATCCCTCTAACCTCTCAAACTACCGCCCCATTTCCCTTCTCCCCTACGGCACAAAGCTGCTGGAAGCTTATGTAACCAGCTGCTTATCTAATTTCATCGAAACATCAGATTACCTGGAATCCAACCAAGCGGGATTCCGCCAGGCTCACTCCACCGAAGCGGTGATCCTCGCCGTGCAGAACACTCTAAGGACCAACGCCAACAATGGAATTCACCAAGCCCTCGTATTTCTTGACCTATCGGCCGCGTTCGACACGGTGGACCATACTATTCTATTACACCGTGTCGAACAAGCCGGCCTCAGTGGCGCGGCTCTCGCTTGGATTAAGTCCTTTTTGACGGACAGATCCCAGGCTGTAAAGCTGGAGAACTTCACAGCCCCCACACTCCCAACCACCTGCGGTGTCCCACAGGGTTCCTCACTGTCTCCCCTCCTTTTTAATTTATATCTTAAACCCCTACTGCACTCCCTGAAAAATAGAAAAGTCATTATTTACAACTACGCAGACGATCTGCATCTGGTATTCCCCCTCAATTCCCCAGATTCCGTCGAGGAATTTCAAAAGACCATGCTGCACATTCAGAGCTGGATGGATCGGAACCATCTTAAGCTGAACCCAGGAAAGACTGAGTTGGTACTCCCTAGCAACAGCACTCTCAGTTGGGGCCCCCATTTCTGGCCATCCTCAGTGGGCACTCCCCCATCCCCCTCCCAGTCAGCTAAAAGCCTTGGGGTCACTCTCAGCGCCGACCTCTCACTGAAAACCCAGGCCGGAACAGTGATCTCCTCCTGCTTTTTCCAGCTAAGAAAGATTTAAAAAATCGCCCATCTGCTGACCCATTCTGCTCTCATCCAGGTAGTACTCGCACTGGTTCTCTCGCGATTAGATTTCTCCAACTCTATCTACCTGGGTCTTCCCCTCACCATCGTTAAACGCCTGCAGATTGTTCAAAATCAAGCGGCCAGATTAATATTCAAGAGCAATCGCAGGAAGTCAGCCAAACCTTTGTTGGCCTCCCTCCATTGGCTCCCCATAACCCATCGGATCATCTTCAAGACAGGCTGCATAATTTTCAAGGCTCTCCACGGTAAAAGCCCTAGGTTCATCAATCAACTCATAAATAAACATGAACCGACCCGCGACCTCCGCTCTGCCCATCTGTCCCTCCTCACGGTGCCGACATTTAAAAAGAAACGACTTGGTGGATCCTGCTTTGCATACCTTGCCCCAAAAACCTGGAACTCTCTGCCCTTGTCTATCCGGAATTGTACCAAGCTGACAGAGTTCAGGAGAGCGTTGAAGACCTGGTTATTCAAACAAGCGCACGGTTAGAGCATTACTCCATCTGCCTTCTTACTTACCATCTACCATCGGTTTACTCAGCGCCATGAAACCTCTGGGTGACCGTGCGCTTAACAAATTCCGTATAAGATAAGATAAGATATCCACCTTTCTCGCACTATGTGAGATGGTTTACCCATTAACGGAGTAAATATGTCTAATATGTCTATATAGAGTTATACTCTGAAGAAAGCCTTTTTCTGAGCTACTATACAGCTATTAGTACGGATAGTATGACGTAACATGTATTTCTCACATTTGTAGTCTGTTTTCTATTTACTTTCCATTTTTTCATTTATTTCCCATTTCATCTCTGTATTACATTCAGTGGTATGTATGCCACCATCATGAAACGGAATATTCTTTTATCCATCATATTCCCTCAATTTGATACAATTCTAAGGAGTTCATACCCAGCTGGGTTTTTTCCTGTGCCAAGCCGGATATGTATATACTTTGGTTAATTTTACAAGTGATTTTTCATTTGTGCACTCTTGCTTTATGATTTAATTACATAGCATGGCATACTTGGGCACTTGCCCCTTATTCTTCTATTGGCTACTACATATAAATCTTGCCTGTGGTATTAAGGGCTAAGACCCAGCGATGGTAGATCTATTTAATGGAGTAATTGTTTTGATAGTATTTTGTACCATATACATGGAATATTACACCATTAAGGCTGAGAATAAAGCGTAGACCACATATTGCTAGCAATTATAATTTGGGTTTTGAATTATATTTCAAATCATGAATTGCTTTAAATGTTTGATTATAGAGACACTTATAATTACTTTAGTCATCCCTACTAACAAAGGAACTATCCTAATATTGTTTTGTATTTATGCCTGCTTGTAAGTCAATTTTGATTTGAATATGTTTTCTATGTCCATTGCACATCTTTCTTTTATGTTTACCCCTGGCAGTCACCGCTATTTAAGTTGTTAAAGAAATGGCGCTTACTGTCTTGATCAAGGCTTCTATGAGCAGCCGAAACGCTTATACAGTCACTCTGCACGCTTTGGATTAAACCTTTTGCTGAACAAGTTGCAGTGGAGTTCGTCTGCATTTCTTTGTTCATTTCATTTCATTTCATTTGAATCTTTATTTCGACGCATTAGCATCATAAAAGAACAATAAAAACATTTGTTATTCTTACGTTTTAACATTTGCTAGGTCAAAAAACGAAAAGAGTAAAAAGGGTCAAATAAGCTAACCTATTCGTATATATCCATCCGCGTACACAATATCTAATTTCATAAATCTTTATCAAACACATTTCGCCCGGGCGTAAATTTTACAAGGTTAAAAATACAATTAATAATAAATATAATTTAAAAATTATAAAAATAGTATTAAATCGGTAACCGCTAGGGCATTTTTATATAAAAAAATTCATTAAAAACAACAACCACATGCTCCTAGTTGGATAATAAAACAACAATTGAATGTTTTGATATCATGGTTTTTTTTAAAAAAATATCTAGTGATGTATTTCCTCATTTTCCTTTTTCTTTAAAAATGTAGACCCAACTTTATTCTAATAAAGTTAGCAGCGAGAAGAAATCTACTAACTCCAAAAACTATCACCTGGCTGGTATCGGTTTTTAAAATTCTGCCAGCCTCCTTGTAGGATCTAGAACCTATATTATGACAAAGTGGTACTATCCACTTTTTCCTTGGTATTACGTAGCTGGAGCAAAATAGAAGTATGTGTAAATCATCTTCCTTAGTACCATGGGTACATGAAATACAGAGATCACTTCCTGATTTCGCCCAGCTTTTTTCAAAGGCCTTCGTTCTAAGAGTACCATATCTAAATTTTAGGTACAAGGTTTTTGATAAAGGCGGGTGGATCTCGTCTAGAAATGGTTCAAAGGATGCTACATCCTTAAACAATAAAAAGTTTTCAGTTAGTGGTCCATGAATTCTTGCGTATACTGACTCATGGCTCACATATGACCAGAAGGATAGTTTAACAATTTTCTTGGAGCACGGATTCATTGCCTCAGGATTATTCCAAAAATGGGCTAATCCGATCATGCCTAACCAATTTCTTACATGCTTGAACCAATAGACTTTGTTACAGCTATCGAGATCCATGACTTCTTTCAGGCCTTTCTTGTAATTGAGTAATTCTGGAGTCGTCCACAATCTAACCCACAGCAATAATGGTCTTAATATTGCATGTTGATCTGTTCGTTTCAGGTTTAGATCCAAAAAAAGTGGTGTTAATGGGGTATTTGTAGATATTTTTATCAAGCCCCCAAGAAACTTGTTCTCAAGGCTTTCAAATGTATTTCTGCATGCAGGACCCCATAATTCCGCCCCATATAATACCGCTAGTTGGACTTTGTACTTAAAGATCTCTAATGCAGGGGTCACAGCCTTGTTCAAGCATTCTTTGTGTCTCTTAAGAATTGGTAGACAGTTTTGTTTGAAGATAATCTTATTCTTTTCTAGCTGCGGTCTCCATGCTAAGAAAGAGTCTATAGAGACACCTAAATATATAAAATTCTGCACATACTCAAGCTTCTGTCCATTTAACATTACATTTTTCTTAAAATTCCTGTGTGGGCTCAGTGCCATGTATTTCGTTTTTTTAGTATTGATTTCTAGGCCCTTCAAGGAACAATACGACTGGAATCTATTTAATAAATTTTGAAGGCCCCGTGGTGTTTGGGAAATGAGAATGGTGTCGTCTGCGAACAAAAGGGAAGAAACCCGTTCGCCCCCTAATCTTGGTGCGTCGTTGTCACTACACTCCATGTAAGATGGTATATCGTTAACAAACAGGGAGAATAGGGTTGGCGCCAGTACACACCCCTGGCGTACTCCTCTTTTTATAGGGATAGCTTTTGTAAGTTCCCCAGTAGGACCCCACCTCACCTTAGCATAATTGTCCATATGTAATCCAATAACCAATTTTAGTAGGCCTAGCGGGATCCCCTGGGATTTCAATGATTCCCACAAAAGTTATCGCGGTATAAGGTCAAATGCGGCCCGTAGATCTACGAATGCCACATATAAGTGACCTTTGCGAAGAACAACATATTTCCAATACAAACAACAGAGCCTTAGGACTTGGTCAGTGGTTCCTGTTTTTACTCTGAAACCTGCTTGATATTTCGTTAAAATTTGTTCTTCTTCCAACCAGGTATTTATACGGTTTAATATATGCCTAGCATACATTTTTAGGGTAATATCTAAAAGACTTATGGGACGATAGTTAGCAGGATTGCTTCTATCGCCCTTTTTAAAAATAGTAATAATTTCCGCCCCGTTCCATGTGTCCGGAATTGTCTCCCCAGCCGCAACAATGTTGCGCAAACGATTGAGGTAAGGAACCCAGACATCTAGTTCATGCTTGAACAGGTCACCTGGTACTTTGTCCAGCCCAGGAGCTTTCCCATATTTGACAGAATTAATAGCTAATTCTGTTTCCTCTAGATCAAAAACTATATGTGTAGATTCAGCCTCTGCGAACCACAGGGCATGATCTTTCTGCACTGCATTATCAGTCCCTTGGGCGGCATACAGGTTCGTAAAATGGTCTATCCAGGTTGCTTCATCAAGAAAAACCTCTCTTGAGCCTTTCTCCCTTTGGTTACCCTTAGCCACTGTTTCCCAAAATAACTTTTGGTCCTTCATTTTAGCTGCCATCAGCATACAGGACCACAATTCCTCGTCCCATGAACACTTTGCATTGGCCAGCACCTTGTTATATAATTTTCTACTTTCTTTAATTGCCATAGACTTTTTAGTTTTGACCGAATCTATCAAAGCTGATTTTGCTGTTCGGCATTCTTTATTAAACCATGGTTTACCTATAGGCTGCAGCTTCACAGCACCTGTTCCTTTTTTTGGTCTTCTAGTCATAAGTTCTAATAATTCTTTAAAGAACTCTTTATGTAATTTAAGAAATTGACCGGGTTCGCTTTCGGAGAGATTATAGGTGTCAAATACATTAGTAAGGCAATTGTAAATATTTGCCACTAGATCTTCATGTCCCAGGATTTATGCCCATTTAACGGACCGACAATTATTGCTTAATATAACATTATCTGGGACTGGTTGATGTCCTCCCTCTTCAACTTCCGGTCCCATTATTAAGCTCTTTACAAGACTAACTTCCAGGGAATGGTGATCACTATCAAATCTTTCTTTGACCATCAAGTCTTTTGTAAATGGCCATAAGTCCATGGAAATAATAACATAATCAATTATACTTTGGCAATGGCGTCTCGTGAAAGTAGGTGTCTTGGGACTATCAGAGGGAAAACGCCCATTGCATGCCCTCAGTCCATGGCTTACCAGTACCCTTGTGATTTGGAAAGCTAGGGTAGTACCTACGACTGTCCCATTACTAGATAAGGATGGTATGCCATTAGCATTA
Organism: Triturus cristatus; assembly: GCF_964204655.1. Classification (NCBI taxonomy): domain Eukaryota; kingdom Metazoa; phylum Chordata; class Amphibia; order Caudata; family Salamandridae; genus Triturus; species Triturus cristatus. The sequence goes on from NC_140594.1 coordinate 447,094,539, forward strand.
TCTTCATCCTCATATAAATTATTCATTCCAACAATGGGTTCAAAGTTGCAGTTCATGTCCCCACATATAATCGTGCTTGCTTCCGGGTCCAGAGTATCCAGTATTGATTCTAATTTGTCAATACATGGTGACTCCTTGTATGATGGGCATGGTCGATTATATACGTTGAGGAGATGGATCATCCGATTATCGATGGTAACCATTTTCAAACCAAGTATATCTAGAGAATCAATTCTTAATTGCTGTATGGCTATGTTAATGGACACACTAACCCATATTATTAGCCCTCCTGATGCACGGCCTCTTACTGATGGAACTGCTTCCAACTGATAAGTTCTATATCCAACCCTATGCATAGGTGTCGTAGCCCATGTTTCTTGTAGAACACATATTTCAAAGGAGTTTATATAAAGGTTCCATTCAGGGTCACTAATTTTTGAACCCACTCCTGCAACGTTCCATGAAATAATCTTGGCCATAGAAAGGCCTTGGTTTGAGCTGCAACTAATAGCCGATGAGGATTTACTTAATCTCATCGGTATTCCTAACCCATTACTATTATAATCATTTGCCTCTTGGTGCTTTGTTTGTTCCACTTTGGGTGTTGGTTCTAGAGCTTCCATGGTTTTTTTTTTGGGTATGGTATATTCCCCCTGTGTACCAGTTGATGGTAATTGAGATGAACCATTTGGGTAATCAGGTGTCCTAAGAGGACTTGTTGGAGACGCGGGTAAAATAACGGGTGGGGCGAATGGACAGGGTATAGATTTATGTCCTTCCCCGTGTACTGGGAGTCAATCAATGGCCTCCAGTCCGCTGAACCTATTGTAGCAAGAGATTAAGGGTTGAGCGTACTGTGGGCCCATCCATTCTCTGTGATACTGAGAATTGGCATGTTGGGGCCTCCCGGCCCTACGTTGTATTATGGTCCAACCATCGTCCCCCTCCCTTTCCCATCTTTTAGGATTTGAATTCCTAAATAATTCGCACCCAATTCCACCCCTATCTTGATTTGTGTCCCTTAACCAGCTCCATGCATTATCTTGGTGTTCCGTTGGTGGATAAAAATAGGCCAGGGGTCTTGCTACAATCAATGAACCGTTATTCCTTGGGACTCCCAAACAGATATGTCCTACTGACCGAGGGTCTTCGAATGATACAATCACACAGTCCCCTTGTATTTTTTTCCTATTATAACCTACCCAGGGGACCCTCTCTACCATTAAGATATTGCTTCTTATTGTTGGTGGTAATGGATGATTATTATTCAGCCAATGTGACGCTTTGTTTTTGAGCGCCTCATACGGTTCTAGGACTGATGGGCCTAATTCCGGAACCCCAGTTAAAATGACTACATAATCACACGCTTCAGGAGGTAAATTAATATTCCTGCGCTTTTCTGTGTACGTGTTGTCGTCATTGTGTGTAGGTGTGCTACAAGGAGCCGATTTTTTAACTGTTGTTCCACGTGTCATAATGGACTTTGCACTATTATCACCTACATCAATGATGATAGGATTGGTGTTAGGGACCTTAAGGGCTGAATTCCTTTCCTTTTCTATGTCATTGTCAAGTTTTTTTAATACCTGTACATTGCTAATAGGGGCTGGTACTTGAGTTACCTTTTTTTGCTTGCTAGTGTATTCATCTTTTTTCTCTTTCCTCAGTTCTATAAGTTGTTTTTCTATCCCAACTAATCTTTCTTCTATAGGAATGAGCAAAGTTTTAAGTAATTTTGACAAGGTCGGTATAAGGAGATTTTCCTTCCCTATATTTGTACCTATACTGTCAGCTGATAGATTAACAGAAAGAATGTCAGCTAGGGAGTTGTCTAAAAAACTGTCATCTACAATGTTCATAGGTAATGTCTTAGGGACAACCCCTCCTTTCCCAGGTTCTTGGCCCTGGCTTTCCCTTGTCGCTCTTACATTAGATGTATTATTTTCTTTGCACTTTCCTATCTTTGCAACCTTTGTAATTTTGGTAGCGGGATGTTTTTTATTGAATCGCCTACCTGTGCTTTTTTGGGGGATTGCTCCCTCCCTTATCCCTTTTCTTGAGATATTATTGTTAGCTATCTGGCTTTCTAACTGAGGGGCTAGCGAGGTGCTTTCTATAATTGCCAAATCCCGTGAATCAGGAATACTACAATCTTGAGTATCTGAGAGTGCCATGGTGGTACCATGAACCTCTGCATTAATATGTAGTGTGTTAGAGTTGATTGGGATATTCTCAGGGGTTCGTATTGGGGTGCGAGCTGTAGCAATGTGGCCCATAGAAGACCTTTTGGCTAGGGCAAGATCTTGGGGGACCCTCCTCTCCATAAGGACAATACCCTGGTCTATTAATGTATTTGTACGAACTATAAAATCATCTAAGGTTCCAGTTAGTTTAGAACTACCTGACACAGCTTTACTACTTCTAGTTTCGCGTGACATCATATCAGTATGATCTGGGTAACTAAACACGAATGGATAATAACGAAATTTTATGCTTGTTTAACTAATTACCATAACAATAATAATGGTTAAGCAATAAAATTCCTTTTAAATCGATGGATGGGGGACACCAATGTCTGTTGTATATGTCAAATTTGCCCGCATCTACATATAACACTATTGAATAACTGTCCAAATAATAGTAACTAATAACAATAGTGTGCTTACGATGTCCGATGCATGCACAGCAAAACGACCAGCGTCCCTGGCCCAGTCCAGTCTCCTCAGGCCTCTGAGGGCCCGCCCTTTGCCCGGGCTTAGCCCGGCTGCGCCCGCGCGCGTCCCGCGTCGCGGGGGTGGTCCGAGAATATATGTGCCTCCAGGCGCTGGTGTTGATGGTGTTGGCGGGCTTCCGCCGCGAAGGAGCCTGGGGAATGTAGTTGTTTCCTCCCCTCCCCTCTGCACACTGCGGCCGTTTGTGGAGTCAGCTGTTGCGGCGGCGGCAGGGAGGATTCGCGTTCCCTCGACTAGGCAGGTAGGCAGCCTGAAGTACTTTTACACTTTGGACGGACACCCGCTCTGCCGGGGTGGTCCAAGAATATATGCGCCTCCAGGCGCTGGCGTTGATGGTGTTGGCGGGCTTCCGCCGCGAAGGAGCCTGGGGAATGTAGTTGTTTCCTCCCCTCCCCTCTGCACACTGCGGCCGTTCGTGGAGTCAGCTGTTGCGGCGGCGGCAGGGAGGATTCGCGTTCCCTCGACTAGGCAGGTAGGCAGCCTGAAGTACTTTACACTTTGGACGGACCTATGGATACATTGCTATATATATATATATATATATATATATATATATATTATCTACTGGCGGTCGCCAGTAGATAGTTATAGTTAGGACCCTCTTACCATAGGAAATCCGCAACATTCTATTTTGAATAACTTTGGCGCCGGTTGACGAATCCTCGCAAAATTTTCAAAATAGGTGGGGCGTTGAGCTCCGCTCCTACCCTGAAAGTCTCGGGGGGATTCGTCAAGCGGGGGCTGAGATAAAAGGGTGGTCCCAAAACGCGTTTTTCCCATGCATTTTTCCATAGGACCTTTAGACAGAGCTACAGCCCAAACGGCTGAACAGAATTTAATGAAATTTGGAAGAGAGGTAGTCCTCAGGTCAAGGAAGTGCCTTTTGTAGGTTTGGTGTAAATCTGTTCAGTAGATTCTGAGAAAATAGCCTTTAAATCAATATATATATCGGAGCCAGCTTACGGTGCGCTTACGGTGCGCTTAGCGTACGCGTACGGTGACGTGCGCGAGCGCGATTCTGATTGGCCGTTAGATCTTAGTAAACATTCGAATCGGTCGAAACCAGGAAGCGGCGGCCGCCATTTTCTCTCCCGCACTGTGACAGGGGGTTGAAAAACAAAGTGCAAAAACATGTAAAGGGGCTGTTTAGACAGCTCCCAAGCACCTAGCCATGTCGAGGGAGTCCCCAACGATCCCCCAAGTGAAAAAAGGCAATTTTAATTTTTTCGAAAATTTCGCCGATTACGCTTACCGTACGCGTACGGTAATAAATAATAAAAAAAAAAAAAAAAATCCACATTCTCCCCACCCCGTGTGCCCCATAGGCACCATTTGTGCAAGGCTTATTACAGCAAAACAAAACATATATTTTACCTGTCACAACGGTGCTCATCATACGTCCTCCATGTGCGCACGGTGCGCGAAGCGCATCGTGCGTTCATGGCCCATCTAGCGTAACGTGGGCACGCGGTGCGCAAAGCGCACCGCGTGCTCACTGTGCGCGCACGGTGCGCGAAGCGCACCGTGCGCGCACGGAACGAACTGCGTTAAGTGGGCGCGCACGCCACAAATGGCGTAAAGTAACTTAGCATTTAAAAAAACGTACAAATTCACTGAAAAAACCATAGGTTTCACACACGTTATAGTTAGGAATTAGCATTTAAAAAACCTTGCAAATTCACTGAAAAAACCATAGGTTTCACACATGTTATAGTTAGCTGGACATTTTACTGATAAAAAACCAATGAAATTCCCCCGTTATAGTTACTGTAGGCAACTATAACTCACGCGACCGTAATCCTCTGCTGATGACATATGTGTCTTTATGAAAAAAAAATATTTGTAATATATGTATAGCTAAAATTTTATGGAAGAAGACATGGGCAAATAAGTGTCTAAATACAGTATTAGCATCAGCAGAGGATTGCGGTCGCGTGAGTTATAGTTGCCTACAGTAACTATAACGGGGGAATTTCATTGGTTTTTTATCAGTAAAATGTCCAGCTAACTATAACATGTGTGAAACCTATGGTTTTTTCAGTGAATATATATATATATATATATTCACTTAAAAAACCATAGGTTTCACACATGTTATAGTTAGTAGGACATTTTACTCGTGAAAAACCAATGAAATTCCCCCGTTATAGTTAGTGCAGGCAACTATAACTCACGCGACCGCAATCCTCTGCTGATGACGTCAGATATTACATCACTGTATTTAGACACTTATTTACCCATGTCTTCTTCCATTAATTTTTAGCTATACATATATTACAAATATTTTTTTTTCAGAAAAACACATATGTCATCAGTGATGTAATATCTGACGTCATCAGCAGAGGATTGCGGTCGCGTGAGTTATAGTTGCCTGCAGTAACTATAACGGGGGAATTTCATTGTTTTTTCACGAGTGAAATGTCCTACTAACTATAACATGTGTGAAACCTATGGTTTTTTAAGTGAATTTGCAAGGTTTTTTAAATGCTAATTCCTAACTATAACGTGTGTGAAACCTATGGTTTTTTCAGTGAATTTGTACGGTTTTTTAAATGCCTATGTATTTTTTTTTTTTTTTTTTTTTTGCCGTGCGCGCACGGTACGCGTAGTCGCGGAAGCGTTACGCGAAGTTCGCGGAATTTTTCCGTTTACGCCGTGCGCGTACGCTACGAGCATTCCGCGATTTTTTGAAAAAAAATTACAATTAATTTTTGCCCTTGGGGGTCCTTCTGGGACCCCCTGACAAAGGCTAGGGGGTCAGGAACTGTCCACCCTGCCCCCTTTTCACGTTCTCCACCTTTGTTTTTCACCCCCTCAGACTAAGAGAGACAAAATGGGGGCCGATACTTCCTGGTTTCGACCGATTCGAATGTTTACTAAGATCTAACAACCAATCAGAATCGCGCTCGTGCACGGCGGCGTGCGCGTACGGTAAGCTTACGGTACGCGCTCGGAGCGCGCCTATAGATATATATATTGATTTAAATGCTATTTTCTCAGGAAATACTGAACAGATTTACACGAGACCTTCAAAAGGCACATCCCTGACCTGAGGGCTACCTCTCTGCCAAATTTCAAGTAATTCTGTTCAGCCGTTCGGGCTGTAGCTCGGACTAAAGGTCCTATGGAAAAATGCATGGGGAAAACGCGTTTTGGGACCCACTCTTTTTCTCAGCCCCCGCTTGACGAATCCCCCCGAGACTTTCAGGGAAGGAGCGGAGCGGAGCGCCCCACCAATTTTGAGAATTTCGCGAGGATTCGTCAATCGGCGCCAAAGTTATTCCAAATAGAATGTTGCGGATTTCCTATGGAAACACGGTCCTAACTATAACTATCTACTGGCGACCGCCAGTAGATAATATATATATATATATATATATATATATATATATATATATATATATATATATATATATATATATATATATATATATATTCACTGAAAAAACCATAGGTTTCAGGGGCGTTATAGTTAGCTGGACTTTTCACTCGTACAAAACCATAGAAATTCCCCCGTTATAGTTAGTTCAGCTAACTATAACTCGCGCGCCCGCAATGCACTGCTGATGACGTCACATATTACATCACTCATGACATGGTCAGTGACATCACTCATGACATCACTGATGACATCTCAAATGACATCACTGATGACATCACTGATGTCATCATCCAGTGAATGTGTGTTTTTCTGAAAATTACATATGTTTTATATATGTATATCTCAAGGTCGATGGAAGAATAAATGGGTATATAAGTGTCTAAATGGATGATTTGTTTTTGAAAAATTGATTGTATAACTGACTGATTAAGTGTATCTTAGTGAATACATGGCTTAGTGAGTAATGTTTAAATATGTAAATATCTGTATCAGTCTCTCACTTTGTGTATAAGTGGCTGCATGGGTTGGTGAGTAGCTACATGAGTGTCTATATAGGTTATTAGTTGGTTTTTGAGTATCAGTATAAGTGTCTGATGTCTGTATGGTTTGGTGGGGGTATTACGCAGTGCATAGGTGCATGAATGAGTGACTCACTGTTTGTATGTGTTGAAGACAGCATGTGTGCAGGACTGTATGGGTGGATGAGTGTGTGCATGGGTGTGTTAGTGAGTGAATGACTGTCTCAATAGTGTCTCTATGAGTAACTACATATGTTTCAAACTAGTATATGTGACTATTGGTGTATATAAGTGAGTATATGTGAGAGTGAGAGATTGAAAGAGTTCCTCTATGAATAAGTATTTGTTTCTATAAGTCATTGTTTAAAAGACTAAGTATGTGTAAGTTTCTGTAGAAGTAAGTGTGGTGGTGTGTGTATAACTGTATATGCAGGTAAACGGATGTTTGATTCTTTATTAGCATGAGTGACTATGTGTGTGAGTAACTTTATGGATGAGTGGCGTGGTGTAACAGGATGTATAGGTGTATGAGTACATATGATGAGTGAGTACATGTATGAGTGACTGTATAGGACTGTTGGTGAATGAGTGGATGTGGATGTGGATCTTACAATTAATGAGCAGGTTGTTGTAACTGGTATTGGTATGTCCATTGTTTTGAAAATTTTAATTTCTATTTTTGAATGTGTGTATCAAAGGTTATATTAGGGGGAGAGGAGGTCTGCCACTCTATCACAAGGATGATGTGATCAGTGATGTGATCAGTGATGTCATGAGTGACCTAGCTCTAGGACACCCCCGCGCCGCACGGCCACCAGCTGCTGCGTGTGCTCTCCCTCCCTGCCTGACTGCCTCGCTACCGGCGCGTGACCACGCCCCGGCCCCCGAGCGGCATGGTCCCTGCTCTCCTATCCTGCCCCTGCTGGTTTGCCTTGTCTTTCTGCTTTTGTTTCAGTGAATTGCCTGTTTTTCTTCCCTGTACTGTATTTTGCCTTCCTGTTCGCCGCTGTTCACCCTTCCTCCCCGCTCCCGCCGCGAAACCCCGCCCCTTTTGCCTTCGGCTTTGTTTATGTGAATTGACTGTTTTTTTTTCCTGTATTGTATTCCTGGTCGCCGCTGTTCACCCTCCCTCCCCGCTTCCCGCCACCGCCGCGAAACCCCGCCCCTTTTGCCTTCTGTACCCTCCCCGCTCCCGCCTCCCAGCTGCTCCGCCCCCCGCGCACTTGGCCATATATGGCGACCGTGCGACGCAGGTGAGTGTGACCTAGCTCTAGGACACCCCCGCGCCGCACGGCCACCAGCTGCTGCGTGTGCTCTCCCTCCCTGCCTGACTGCCTCGCTACTGGCGCGTGACCACGCCCCCGGCCCCCGAGCGGCGTGGTCCCTGCTCTCCTATCCTGCCCCTGCTGGTTTGCCTTGTCTTTCTGCTTTTGTTTCAGTGAATTGCCTGTTTTTCTTCCCTGTACTGTATTTTGCCTTCCTGTTCGCCGCTGTTCACCCTTCCTCCCCGCTCCCGCCGCGAAACCCCGCCCCTTTAGCCTTCGGCTTTGTTTATGTGAATTGACTGGGTTTTTTTTCCTGTATTGTATTCCTGGTCGCCGCTGTTCACCCTCCCTCCCCGCTTCCCGCCACCGCCGCGAAACCCCGCCCCTTTTGCCTTCTGTACCCTCCCCGCTCCCGCCTCCCAGCTGCTCCGCCCCCCGCGCACTTCGCCATATATGGCGACCGTGCGAACGCGCAGCGTGCACGCGCAGCGGGCGCGCCGATTGAGCGCCGAAGGTGCGCCAAAGGTAAGCCCGTCTGCGCCCGTCCGTGCCTGGCCCGCGCCCAGCGCCCGAACCCCTGGCCCCTGTAGACACCAGCCCACCCGCCAGACGTACGACGCCGCCACCCTCAACGCACTCAACACCGGCCGAACCCCGGGATGCCACCAAGCCACCCCGAGACACACCCACGGACCCTTCAGCTGCCACGCCTGCAAGTTCACCTGCATCCGGACCTGCCTCGCACCAGCACCCGCCAACTCGGACACCAGCAGCACCCTCCTCAAGTGCATCCTGCTTAACACCCGCTCCGTCCACAGACACGCCATCGAACTCTGGAACCTCCTCGACACCACAGCTCCAGACGTTGCCTTCCTCACGGAGACCTGGATGAACGCCTCTTCAGCTCCAGACATCGCCATCGCCATCCCAGAGGGCTACAAGATCACCCGGAGGGATCGCACCGCCAACCAGATGGGAGGAGGCATCGCCATCATCCACAGGAACACCATCCGTCTCACGACCAGCACCGACAACACCCTGACCACCGCCGAACACCTGCATTTCCAGATCCACACCGACCCGAAGACCACCCTCAGAGGCAACCTGATCTACCGACCTCCGGGACCACGCACCCAATTCAGCGAGGACATCGCCGACTTCGTCAGCCCGCATGCCCTCCCCTCCGCTGACTACATCCTCCTGGGGGACCTCACCTTCCACCTGGAGAACAACAACGACCGCAACACCACCACCCTGCTCGACAACCTCGCCAATCTTGGACTCAAGCAGCTGGTGTCCACCCCCACCCACCTCGCCGGACACACACTCGACGCAGTCTTCTCATCCAGCACAGACATCGACCTCAGCCACGCCACAGAGCTTCAATGGACGGACCACAGCTGCGTCCACTTCACCTTCAAAAGAACGACGACCCACCACCACCAGTAACAGGCTGCCCGCAGAAGCTGGAACAAGATCACAGCCAACCAGCTAGCCACCTCCCTGAGCCAGCACCCTCCTGCCAGCTCAGCGAACCCCAGCCAGGCCGCCGACAACCTCACGAAGTGGATCAGCATCTGCGCGGACGAGCTCGCCCCGCTGAGGACCCCGCCCAGCAGACCCGGCAGCAAGAAGGCTCCATGGTTCACCGACGAACTCAAGAGCTCCAAGAAGAACTGCCGAGCCCTCGAGAAAGTCTGGAGAAGGGAACCAACACCGGACAACAGGGCCACCTTCAAGCTTGCCACCCGGAAGCACCATCAGATGATCCGCACCGCCAAGAAAACTGCATTCAAAGACCGGCTGGACAACAACGCACACAACTGCAAGGAACTCTTCAACATCGTGAAAGAGCTTTCCAACCCCAGCGCAGGAAGCAACGACATCACCCCATCGCAAGACTTCTGCAACTCCCTCGCCTCATACTTCCACGACAAGATCGCGGACATACACAACAGCTTCAACAACCAACCAACGCACACCACGACCGAACAACCACCCCCCACCACCACCCTCCACGCCTGGACTCCAATCAGCACCGAAGACACCATCCGCACGATGAACTCCATCCACTCCGGATCGCCGACCGACCCCTGCCCTCACCACGTCTTCAACAAGGCCGACGCTGTCATCGCACCCCACCTGCGAGACATCATCAACACATCCTTCGACACCGCCACCTTCCCTGAGAGCTGGAAGTACGCCGAACTCAGCGCTCTACTCAAGAAACCCACAGCGGACCCCACCGAACTCAAGAATTACCGCCCCATCTCGCGCCTCCCGTTTCCAGCCAAAGTCATCGAGAAGACCGTCAACAAGCAGCTGGCCGCCTTCCTTGAGACAAATGGATCCCTCGACCCCACACAGTCTGGCTTCCGAGCCAACCACAGCACCGAGACCGCCCTCATCGCCGCCACCGATGACATCCGAGCCCTGATGGACAACGGAGAAACAGCGGCCCTCATCCTCCTAGACCTCTCCGCGGCATTCGACACTGTCTGCAACCGCACCCTAGTACAGCGCCTCAGCAACGTCGGAATCCAGGAGAAGGCTCTAGAATGGATCATCTCCTTCCTCGACGGAAGAACACAGAGAGTCCGCCTACCACCGTACAAGTCAGAGGCCTCCGAAGTCATCTGCGGCGTCCCGCAAGGATCCTCGCTGAGCCCCACCCTCTTCAACGTCTACATGAGCCCCCTCGCGGCCATCGCACGCCAACGCAATCTCAGCATAATCTCCTACGCCGACGACACCCAGCTGATCCTCTCCCTGACCAACGACCCCGCCGCCGCCAGAGCCAACCTGCACGAAGGGATGAAAGAGGTAGCAGAGTGGATGACGAACAGCCGCCTGAAACTGAACTCAGACAAGACGGAGGTCCTCATCCTGGGCTCTTCACCCTCTGCCTGGGACGACTCCTGGTGGCCTCCCGCCCTGGGCACCGCACCCAAACCGACAGACCACGCACGCAACCTAGGCTTCATCCTAGACTCCTCCCTCTCCATGACCAGGCAAGTCAACAATGTCTCCTCGGCGTGCTTCAACATCCTACGCATGCTACGGAAGATCTTCTGGTGGATCCCCACCGAGACCAGGAAGACCGTCACCCAGGCCCTCGTCACTAGTCGACTGGACTACAGCATCGCCCTCTACGCCGGTACCACCGCCAAGCTCCAGAAGAGACTCCAGCGGATACAGAACGCCTCAGCCAGACTCATCCTCAACATCCCACGAACCAGCCACATCTCCGGACATCTGAGAGACCTACACTGGCTCCCCGTCAACAAAAGAATCACCTTCCGCCTCCTCACCCACGCACACAAAGCCCTACACGACCAAGGCCCGAGCTACCTCAACAACCGAATCAACTTCTACGCTCCCAAACGCCACCTCCGATCAGCCAACCACGCCCTCGCCGCCGTCCCCCGAATACGAAGAGCGACTACAGGAGGAAGGTCCTTCTCCTACCTGGCCACCAAGACCTGGAACTCCCTCCCGACCAACCTGCGCCTGACCCAAGACCACCTCTCCTTCAGGAAGAAGCTGAAGACCTGGCTGTTCGAGCAGTAGCGGCACCCCCCTCCCCCCAGCGCCTTGAGACCCTACGGGTATGTAGTGCGCTCTATAAATGTCTTTGATTGATTGATTGATGAGTGATGTCACTGACCATGTCATGAGTGATGTAATATGTGACATCATCAGCAGTGCATTGCGGGCGCGCGAGTTATAGTTAGCTGAACTAACTATAATGGGAGAATTTCTATGGTTGTGTACGAGTGAAAAGTCCAGCTAACTATAACGCCCCTGAAACCTATGATTTTTTCAGTGAATTTCTAAGGTTTTTTAAATGCTAATTCCTAGCTATAACGTGCCTGAAACCTATGGTTTTTTCAGAGAATTTCAAAGGTTTTTTAAATGCTAATTTCTAGCTATGCCTACAGAGATAGGACATGTGAAGAAAGAAGGAAAAACGCACAGAAAGAAAAAAAAGAAATGCAGAAAGAAGCAAAAGAAGTCCTCAAAGACGAAGAATAGTGCAGGAAGAAGTATAACGTGCATAAAGAACAAACAGAAGAGCAGAAACAAGCCTTGTTGCAAAATCATCCTGTACCCTCAACTTTTTCAGACGGATACTGGTGGTAACTGAGTCTGACTAACCAGTCCTAGAGGCAGTGCTATATTAAAAGACACTCAGAATACAGTGAAAACACCTACATACACTAGGGCACACTATGCGTTGGGGTCCCCCTGTGATTAACATGACCTCCTCTGTAAGCCCCTAGTATATAATAGGGCAGGGGATTAAAACTACCTCTTAAAACGGACCACAGGGCGTGTTTGAACACGTCACCTCATGCCCCGTCCCCTCCCTTCCCCACTGTGTAAACACACCCTGTAGCCGTTTTAAGTTGGGAGATTAAGTCCCCTTGAATCCTGAGGGTCCCTAGGGTCCAACTAGACCACTAGGTACCTCCAGTAAGCGCCACAGAGCTGCGTTGCAGAGAGGTGTAAAAAGTGGCACGGCCTGCACCACCTCTCTGCAACGCAGAGCAGTGGTGCTTACTGGAAGCACCTGGTGGGCTAGTTGGACCCCAGGGTCCCTCAGGATTGAAAGGGAATTATTTCCCCAACTTAAAAACGCGCCACAGGGCGTGTTTGCACACGTCACCTCAGTCCCCGTCCCCTCCCTTCACCACTGTGTAAACGCGCCCTGTGGCCGTTCTGAGTTGAGAGATTAAGTCCCCTTGAATCCTAAGGGTCCCTAGGGTCAAACTAGCCCACTAGGTACCTCCAGTAAGCGCCACAGAGCTGCGTTGCATGGAGGTGTAAAAAGGGGCATGGCCTCAGAACACCTGTCTGCAATGCAGCTCCCTGGCGCATACTGGAGATACCTGTTGGGCTAGTTGGCCCTCAGGGACCCTCAGTATTGAAGGGGAATTAATTCCTCAACTTACAACTGGCCAGGGGGCGCGTTTGCAGAGTGCTGCAAGGAGGGGGCGTGGCCTCCGGCGCGATACCGGTCTTTTTTTTTTTTTTTTTTAGAAGGAGGGCTGTGTGGCCCCCTTTCTTTTTCTAATTTTTTAGCCCTGGGGACCCCATCCCCCAGGGCCTGCACCCTAACTTTTTTTGTTGAAAAAAATTAATTTGGCCCTCCCAAGGCCTTAATCTGCCCCGGGGACCCCAACCCCCGGGTCATGGCCTATTTTTTTTTTTATTCTTTAGGAGGGGGGCTGTGTTGCCCCCCTCCTCAGACCACTTATGGCCCCGGGGACCCCATCCCCCAGGGCCGGCCTTTGATTTTTATTATTTAAAAAATATATATATTTATAGAAACACCTAGGACATGCTGGACAAACCGTATGTACCTATCACCATGACGATTTGAGTGATATTGATTAAAATGCGACTATGCATACAATGAATCCACGTAGAATGTATTCACACCGGTAGTGAAGCTCGGACATGTCTGACACCCTACCGTGCCTAATCCCGGCGCCCCCGCTGGTGGGTACTCTCCAAGTAGACACCCTTGTCGTTTATTTATACAAACATGGGTAGCTATTGACGGGCACATTTAATACACATGCACACCAAGCCATTCAAAGGGGATTCGACAAAAATTCGACCAAACTTTGCAAGAAACCCCCTCACGGTTAATAAAACACACATCCACCGCCGGATGTGTAATACTTTTTATTTTACTCTCTGGAAAGGAGACAAACCTCACTTGAGAGTCACAGCGTGCTCCTGGCTGAGCCCAATGCTGTGTTACACCCACCAGTGCCCGCCGAGTGCCACACACCTCTGTGTTGTATTCCACCAGCTAGTGCGTATGCTATGACACTCTCTAGCCCATGTGCACTGTAACACCACCCCGTGAATATGTCATGCCACACTTGCCTTCGCACGGGTTATATTGCCCCATCTAACGTGCCTTCCTCGATGTCTATGTTAAAAGCACAGCGCTATGCCATACATATTATAATCTGGGATCCATATCTTTGTCACTGTGCATATGCAATGTTACACTACCCAGCACATATTTTATATTACAACTTTAGAGACTACTTAGGTTACACAACACTGCCCTGTGCATATTACACTCCAAGGCGCATATCACATAGCAAGCGCTAGTGCCTGTGCTATCTCGCGCTCTCCAATGAATCTGTCATTGCGCACAATGTATTGCATATTATATTTCAAGGCCCGGTTCATCTTATATCACACTTTTTGGTGCATAGTTTATACCATATACTATATCTAGTTTTCATTTTCAATCGTGCTCTCAGGACTATGTTCTATATAACACTGCGTCCACCTACCCTTTTCACGGGCATTACATTTTGCGATGGGGGGTGGAGGGTCAGGGGATGTTTCTGCCAAGTGAGCCCGGAGTCACAGTCCCAAACGTCCTCTTCTTCCTGAATAAAAGTGAGATTATGCTGCATACTTGTTCATATTTTAAGTAGTTCGCACAGACACACATTTTAAAAACAATAAAGTTCCTAATAGCCACCTTCTATGAACAGTTAGCTTGCTGCCCCATCCACCTCCTCCCTATCCTCTGTTGTCTGAATCCATGGACTAGCCTCCTCCCTCCTGCCATGCATGGTCTGATGTGATGCCACTGCCCTCCATTTAGCATGATGTACCAGTCCACTCCTCCTGCTCTCCATTGCCCAATTCTATGGCCCATCATTGACCTCCTGCTTAGCCTCTGTGCTTAGCTTGCTGCCCCTATTCTCCTTCCCCCTGCCCTCCGATGTCTTTGTGCATGCCCCTGCTCCATCCTTTTTGACCACCATGTTCCATGGACCTGCCACTCCTATCTACTCTGAGTGTTCTGTTGAGCTCCCCTCCCACCTGCCTAGCATTGTCAGATGACTGTAACCTGTCCCTGCCACCTCCACCCTGCCTGTCCACATGCCATGCCCCTATCCCCTTCCTCCTGTCCTCCATTGTCCATTTTACTGCCACACCCTTCTGCCCTCCCTGGTCTGTTGTGATGCAACTGCTCCTCCTGCCTGCCCCACGCGGTCTGTTGTGAGGCCCCTTCCCCTGAACTCTCTTGTCTGTGCCCAGGTCCTGACCCTCCCTTCTATCCTCCATGGTCCTTTGTGCATGCCCCTGCACCCTCCTTCTTGCCCATCATAGCCATTGTGCTGCCACTTACCCTCCCGCTTGCCATGCATGGTCTTCTGTGCTGCCATGGCCCCTCCCACCTTCCCTGTGTGGTCAGCTAGCTGCTCCTGACCCCCTCCCACCTTCCCTCCATGGTCTTTGTGTATGACATCATAGTCTCACTGTTGCTCTCCATGGTGTGTCTTGTTTCTAGTGCCCATCCTGCCTGACCTCCATGGTCATCTTGCTGCTCCTGCCCTGCCCCCTTGCCCCAGCCCTCTGTTTCCATGTGCAGACCCCTATTCCCTCCCTCCTGGCTTGTCGGTTCCATTGTAATGCCCCTGATCCGTCCCTCCTGCCCTTTATGGTCTGTTATACTGCAGCTTTCTCTCCTGTCTGTCCATTATGGTCAGCTAGCTACCATTGCCTCTTTCCCCTCTGTTGTCTGTTGTCCATGTGCATGGTCCTGTCCCCTCCTTATTGCTTTCTATGGATTTTTCTGCTGCGCTCCCGTCCCGAATGCCCTGTGTGGTGTATTGTGCTGCTGCAAACCCTGATGCCTGCCCTGTAGGGTCAGTTTGGTGCACCTCTCAATGTCCTCCCTGTCCTCTGTTATCCGAGTCCATGTCCCTACCCCAATTCCTCCTGCCTACCATGATCCAATGTACCATACTTGCGAACATTTTGAACTTGGTAAGAGGGAGATTTTGAAATAAAACTGGGGTATTGATTTTCCCCTTTGAGTTACATTGAAAAAGAGAAGATTGTAGACAGGAAACAGATCA
This sequence comes from Triturus cristatus, assembly GCF_964204655.1. Taxonomy (NCBI): domain Eukaryota; kingdom Metazoa; phylum Chordata; class Amphibia; order Caudata; family Salamandridae; genus Triturus; species Triturus cristatus. The sequence continues at coordinate 447,110,343 of NC_140594.1, forward strand.
AGTAAAGCCCATTTGAGCTTAAAAACATTGGACGTTTCCTGGCTGAAACGGGTCTGTTGGCATGTATGGTTGTATGACCGCTGCCTCTTCCTTCTGCCCACAATGGTCTATTATATTGCCACAGCCTCTCTTGCCAGTCCTGTATTGTTGGTTTGTTGCCCTTGCCCCCCTTTCCACTGCCCTCCATAGTCTGTTGTGCTGCCACTGCCCTTCCTGACTGCCTAGTGTGGTCGAATTGTTGCCTCTGCACTCTCCTACCTGCCTTCAATTTTCAGAGTCCGTGCCCCTGACCTCTGCCTCTCAACAGTATCCCAATGAACAACTAGATTGCTAACATTCTATATTTATTACAAAAGTGTGGAACGCCTTACGTCATCTTGATGTAATCAAAACTGTAATGCCTAGAGCATTTCCTTTAGAAATTACATATATGAGAGGGTCTTATTTGCATCAAAATTATGGTTAGTGCTCTAAAAAACTAAAATGAGGACATTTTTTCTGAGTTTTCAAATAGCGACAAAGAACTTTTAAATTATTTGTAATCTTAGTTTTTTTATCCAGTTGACCACTTGATTAAATGTTGCATCCAAGGGGAGAGGGTATGGTGTTACTTCCAGAGCTGCAGACTTTGCAACTGGGGAACCAGGTTGGAGTTTCTGCTTCAGCTCAACATTCTGTGATTCTGGTCAAATCACTTAATCTCCCCATGTCTACAACCAAAATGAATTTGATCTTGTGTGATGTAACCGATGCTCATGTAAAGCACTCCAATACCTGACAAGTCTGCACTATATAAAACTGCAAATACACGAAAAATAAGTGTTTTGCACACTTCTGTCATTGGGCTACATTTGGGCTACATCTGGGTGATATTTGGGCTACATTTGGGCTACATCTGGGCTCTTTTGTCTCTGGTGGCCATTTTAGGAGATTTATTTGTTAAGAAGTTTCCTAATTTCCTCATTTACTGCAGTCTCCTCAGTAGGAAATGCTTTCAGTTTTTTACTTTGATTCCATCAAGAAGGTATTCAGATATGTCACACATTTGCCATAAATTCTGAATGTTAGCACTCTAGTTGCTCATTAGATCACTGTAGTAAAGCTACTGCTCACCATGGAACTCTGCTGCTAGTATTAGAAGTGCATGTTTCAGTCTGCATATCAGAATTTTTTAATGAAATAGAAGAGGATTTGAGAAGTCACTCAAAATGTGCCCTAATTTTTCTTTCTTCAGCACTATTCATAATTTCTATGGCAAAATGAACCCCCTCATTGTGTTCCTTTTTAAATTAAATGTTTTAAGTGTTACCAGTATATTCCAATCAAGATGGCTTCAGGTGTGCCATACTTTTGTCATAAGTAAGACAGTAAGCGCTCTAGTTGTTCTTAAGAACACTCTGGGACATTCTGTAATTGGGCTATACTTGGGCTACATCTGGCTGATATTTGGGCTACATTTGGGCTCTTTTGTCTCTGGTGGCCATCTTGGGAGATTTATTTGTTATGAAGTTTCATAATTTCCTCATTTACTACAGTCTCCTCAGTAGGAAATACTTTCAGTTTTTTACTTTGATTCCATCAAGAAGACATTCAGATGTGTCACACATTTTCCATAAATTCTGAATGTTAGCACTCTAGTTGCTCATTAGATCACTGTAGTAAAGCTACTGCTCACCAGGCAAGTCTGCTGCTGGTATTCAAAGTTCATGTTTCAGTCTGCATGTCAGAATTTTTTTATGAAATAAAAGAGGATTTCAGAAGTCAAAATGTGCCCTAGTTTTTCTTTCTGCAGCACTAATCATAATTTATATGGCAAAATGAACCCCCTCATTGTGTTCCTTTGTAAATTAAATGTTTTAAGTGTTACCACTTTATTCCAATCAAGATGGCTTCAGGTGTGCCATACTTTTGTCATAAGTAAGACTGTTAGTGCTCTAGTTGTTCTTTAGAGCACTCTGGGAAGCTGCAGTAGAACACAAAGGAATCAACTGACAGTCTCTGCCCTTGTTGGATGTACATGTTTTACTGAGAATGTCAGACATCATTCTTACATGACTGAGAAAGAAGAGAAAGAGAAATTTACAGAAAATATGCTCTCAGTTTAGCTTATAGATCACCTTCCAAACCTCTGTGGGAAAAGCATGAGTAAATAGTTTTCTCTCAAACATGGTTCATGATATCACAGCAGAAAGCTTTTTCACATGGTAAAATCACCTTAGAACACACCACAATTCCTAAAATGAGTATGGTACCATCAAAAAAAGATTTATAATGTAACTAAAGTGTTAAAACCTTCCATTAACTGCTATGCTTTTTAATGAGGTGCTATCATGTATATTGGTCCCAAGATGGCTGCCAACACTTCTTGGATGAAGTACTGACAGCCAATCAGATCTCACGATGAGGTGTGTCGTTAGGCTCCGCCCAGATATGTATGTTATTTTACTTTTGATTTTCTCGGGAACTACTGAACAGATTGACACCATATATGCAAAAGGCACATCCCTGAGCTGAGGACTACCTCTCTGCCAAATTTCAAGTAATTCTGTTGTGCCGTTCGGGCTGTACCTTGGACTAAAGGTCCCTATGGAAAATTGCATGGGAAAAACGTGTTTTGGGAACCCCCTTTTTTCTCAGCCCCCGCTTGACGAATCCCCCCGAGACTTTCAGGGTAGGAGCGGAGCGGAGCGCCCCACCTATTTTGAAAATTTCGCGAGGATTCGTCAACCGGGGCCAAAGTTATTCCAAATAGAATGTTGTGGATTTCCTATGGAAACACGGTCCTAAATATAACTATCTACTGGCGACCGCCAGTAGATAATATATATATTACCTACTGGCGGTCGCCAGTAGGTAGTTATAGTTAGGACCACGTTTTTAATAATTTTTAATACGTAGTTTATTGTAAAATAAATATATAAAAAAAATAATACATAAATAAATTAGCATTTAAAAAACCGTACAAATTCACTGAAAAAACCATAGGTTTCACACACGTTATAGTTAGGAATTAGCATTTAAAAAACCTTGCAAATTCACTTAAAAAACCATAGGTTTCACACATGTTATAGTTAGCTGGACATTTCACTCATAAAAAACCAATGAAATTCCCCCGTTATAGTTACTGCAGGCAACTATAACTCACGCGACCGCAATCCTCTGCTGATGACGTCAGATATTACATCACTGATGACATATGTGTCTTTCTGAAAAATAAATATTTGTAATATATGTATAGCTAAAGATTAATGGAAGAAGACATGGGTAAATAAGTGTCTAAATACAGTATTTGCATCAGCAGAGGATTACGGTCGCGTGAGTTATAGTTGCCTGCAGTAACTATAACGGGGGAATTTCATTGGTTTTTTATGAGTGAAATGTCCAGCCAACTATAACATGTGTGAAACCTATGGTTTTTTAAGTGAATATATATATATATATATATATATATATACAGTGAATATATACAGTGAATATATACAGTGAAAAAAAGAAAGGTTAAAGCTTAGTTGTAGTTAGTATGACTTATTCTCCATATACATGCAAACTAACTTTAAACTACAAAACTTCAAAAGTTCTAAAGTTATATTTCTTTTTTTTTATTTTTTTACCTCATATAACCTCAGTAGCCATAGCAACCTCTCGACCTGGTCTACCACTGGTGCAGATGACTTAATGGTTTCAGTCTCAGCTGTTGTTTCTTCTTTTGGGGACCGCCCAAAGTGCACATCATGAGCTAACCAAGAGGTTTTTAATCATTGGCATTTAACCTTAGCCTACTCTAATCTACTATCCGTTATATTTCCATCCAACAGACTCCAAAATAACCCCGTAACAGGCCTGCCTCTATAGATGTTCACCCTTTGATCCAGAGCTCTAAAATAAGTAACTGAATTCAACCAGGGATTCCAAGACGGTGGTACCATCTAACGCCAAAGTTTACAAATCTCTCTCCTAGCCAGGAGGATCATAAAAAACACCAACTTATATTGCAGTACGTTCATATCTTGCCTCCCCCCAGGTTCGAGAGTTATCCCAAAAAGTATAAGAGATGGGCTTACCTCTACATCTGAACCAAGCCCCTTCGAAATACTCTTACCCACGTTTTCCCAGTATTCCTGTATCTTAGGGCAGGAGGCAAATATATGAACATCATCCGCATTCAGGGAGCCACACCTAATGCATCTTGCTTCTCCTCCGCCTCTCATTTTTGAAATTTTCACGGGTGACCAATACAGCCTGTGGATTGTAAAGAAAATGGTTCTTTCTGAGTGGAGCAGATTTAACAGTCGAATAAAGAGTATCTATTGATACTTGCCATAATTTATCTAACTCCTCTTGCGGCAAGTAGTTTTCCCAGACTCGTCTTGGGTTATCAATCTTCCTGTCGGCTGCAGTTAGAAGATACCCGTCCCAAAGAGCCACTTCATTTTTCCTGGGAGCCACATCTTGTAGTTCATTTTCCATTTGACACTCCTCATAGGGCGGCCAGGATTGATTCTTACACCAAGAAACAATCTGATAGTATTTAAACCTGGATAAAGTGCCTTTAGTGATAGAATTCCAATACTCCCATGAGAAGCATTCATTATTTAAGACAATATCCTTCCAGGACGTGACACCAGCCTCAAGCAGAGGACGAGCTAAAGCATCTAGGAAGCACTCCGGTGTTCCTGGAGACCCCCACACAGGGGCCCACTCACTATAATACGAAAGGCCAAGACAGTCACGACAGCTTGCCCATAGCTTTGCCGCCATTTGTAGAGTCTTCAAACGCACTTTTTTAAAGAATTTGAAAGAACCAAATTTATACATAAATCCAAATGAGTCTATGCCGTTTAACATGGCGGAGAACATACTCCCAATTAGTGATTTGTCTGGGGAGAGCAGTAACATCCTACAATTCTTTATCTGATAGGCCCAGCAGTATAGTTGTAAATCAGGTAGACCCATACCTCCTTGCTTCAATTTACGTCTTAATTTCTTCCAGGATAAACTGACCCCCTTGCTAGCCCATATAAAAGATGAAATTTTACCCTGGATTTTAAGCAGATCCGCTTTTGCAAACGCTAAAGGGATATTATTAAACAGGTAGGTAAATTTTGGCAGTATGGACATTTTTATTAGGTTCACCCTCCCATAATGTGAGAGAGGTAAACTCTGCCACCTTTTCAACAAAACATCGACCAACTTAGACACCCTTTCTAGATTTGTTTTTGGGAGTTTCCCCAAGTCATGGGTAATTGTAATTCCTAAGTATCTAAACTCCTTGAAAGACTTGCTCTCATGATCTGGGATATTCCATGCCATAACCTCGGTCTTATCTACATTTACTTCATACCCTGAAAGTTTCCCAAACGCCTGTGCTTCAGCCATAAGCTCAGGGAGTGCAGTAGTGAGATTAGGAGACATTAACAGCAGGTCATCTGCATAAAGGGCAACTTTCCTCTCAAATTTGTTTATGGAAAAGGGGATTATCTTCTGGTTCTGGCGAAGACTTTGGGCGAGGGGCTCAATATATAAGTCAAACGAAATAGGTGACAGAGGACAGCCCTGCCTAGTTCCCCTACTTATTTGTACAGTTGGGGAGGGACTTCCATTAACTAGTATCTGGGCATAAGGTGACCTATAGATTTTTTTGAGTACATCCCTAAACTCATCCCCGAGTCCAAAAACCTTCAAGACCCTATCTAAAAAATGCCAATTTACACAATCAAAAGCTTTGGCAGCGTCCACAGTAATGATGGAAAAAGGCATATTCTGTGCCACTGCCAAATCAGCTGCTTCAATTAGCGTATACACTAGTTCTGACATTTGCTGACCTGGAATGAAACCCTTCTGATCTTGATGTATAATGGGGCCAATAATTTTTGACAAGCGATTATTCAATATCCCTGCAAATACTTTATAATCTGTATTTAATAAGGATATCGGCCTATACGACTGACATAAAGTCGGATCCTTCCCTGGTTTTAAGATAAGAGATATGAGTGCTCCATTCCAAGAGTCTGGCAAGGGGGAAAGACCACCTAGAATATCATTAAATAAATCCAACCAAACTGGAATAATCTTATCTCTTAATATGGAGTAGACTTCAATTGGAATTGAGTCTGGGCCGGGGGCTTTTCCCCTCTTAGATTTATCCAGAACAACCAGAATCTCACTTCCAGTTATTTTAGACTTTAAAAAAATCTGACTATCCTCGGATATTTTCGGGAGCAGTTTCTCATTAAGCCACAAATCTATGTGTTCTTCCGCTGTATAGGAGTCTTCTTTATATAGCTCTTGAAAGAACTGAACAAAAGACTGTTCTATCGCATCTTTATCCTCAGTGATGTGTGCTTGGTGTTTTATCCTACTGATGTAGTTGTAGGATCTATCAATTCGGCTCTTTATTGCCAAGAGCTTACCACAGTTCTCTCCCTGCTCAAAATCAGACATCTTACTAGCTTCCCATTTTTGAAGAATGATCTCCTCAGACTTAAGCCTAAAGTTCAACTGAACTTCCTCGAGTCTCCTTGCTGAACCTTCTCTCTCTGTAACCTTTATATTCCTGTGCTTAAGCTTTGCTTCTATTTTTTTTAATTGTGACTCTAGGCCAGCTAACTCAGTCTTCTCCACCCTTGACTAGCCCGCAACCGCCCCCTTTAGAGTTCCCCTTAGCCAAGCTTTATAGGTGTCCCAAACATTATGCAGAGAGGTTGAGCCTAGATTGTCTTGTAGGAAACAGGCGGTTTTAGATTTCAAGAGATCAGGGGTGGAAGGTTGCAGTAAAAATCTCCTATTTAGAGTCCATCTCTTCATAAGGGTTTTTTGAGGGAGCTCCAAATTGAAGGCTATTGCCCCATGATCAGAAATATGAATCGGCATATACTCTATGTGGCTAACTTTGTCTACCTCTGAACGCTCCATAAATATATAATCTAGCCTAGAGAAGTGTAGATTCTTTTTACTAAAAAAGGAGTACTCTCTCGCCTCACCATTTCTTTTCCGCCATACATCACATAAATTTAGATTTTTAAGAGTAGTCCTAAAATAGGCTTTAACACGGGGAGCCGCAATCTGTTTACGAAAAGAGGATCTGTCCAGTCGATTATCCATAAGGACATTAAAATCTCCACCCAATATAAGTGGGGAGTCAAAGTCGGCCAGGGCAAAACAAAGATTATGTAGTGGATCAGTATCATCCTCATATGGGCCATAGTAACTAACTATAGTGTATTTAGACATCTGAGATTTTATTTCAGCTATGACCCAACGCCCCATTATATCTGCCTGAGATCTGATAAGTTCAATCCCCGAATTTGGTTTCAATATAATGGCTGCCCCTTTCGAACAGCACTGTTGGTCTGAAGCAATAATTGTGTCTACCCATCTTTCCTTGCCGAATAATGCCTTACACTCTGATTGTAAAAGGTGAGTTTCCTGGATCATACAGATTGAGGCCAAACTATTTTTTAAATACTGTAGGATCAGACGCTGTCTTCTCTTAATTCTCAACCCATTAACATTCCAGCATAAGAAACCCAAGTCCTGACTTGATCCCTGTAGAGGTCTATCCCCCATCGTTATCTTTGTCCTGGTCGCCTCCCCTGCTAAGGATACTGAGAGTTACAATATCAAAAAGGTTTAACAGATTTATTTTTTTATTTTTTCCCAATGCTCCCCACCAACATGTGTGTAAACCCCCCCACACCATCCCCTCCCCCTATTTACTAGTGCACCTCCCCCCCCCGGGAACCCTCCCTGTCTAATCATGGCAATAAACATTGCCATATAAGTCGTAGCTCTCCCGTCTCCCACAAAGAAAAAATAAAGAAGTGAAATTTAAAGATATATATGGTACCAACTAATTTCCAGCTTTGGCCTGTTCTAGAAATGTGTCTACCTCGTCCGGGAACCTAAAGTTAAACATCTTGTTGGCCCATAAAACCTTCAGAAAGGCAGGAAATCTCAGCTGCACCTGAGCCCCCACTTACTCATTTTGGTATTCACAGAAGGCACTTACTCATTTCGGTATTCACAGAAGTTAGTAGTCCTAGCTTTAGGACTCCTAAATGCCTTCTGTGAATACCGAAGGTCTTAACCCCTTCGATGCTGCGCAGATTCCGCCGCTGTGCTGACGGAATCTTGCGCGGGTGTGGTCATGACGGAATGGTTCCGTCATGAGCACAGCTCAACCGTGGGTCATGACGGAACCATTCCGTCATGAGCACCGAAGGGGTTAAAGTTAGGATTTTTCTCAGTTTAGGGGTAGTAAAGTTAGGACTCCTAACTTTAGGACTCCTAAATGCCTTATGTGAATACCGAAAGTCTTAAAGTTAGGATTTTTCTCAGTTTAGGAGTAGTGAAGTTAGAACTTTACTTCTCCTAAACTGAGAAAAATCCTAACTTTAAGAATTTTGGTATTCACAGAAGGCATTTATGAGTCCTAAAGTTAGGACTACTAACTTCTGTGAATACCGAAATAAGTAAGTGCCTTCTGTGAATACCAAAATGAGTAAGTGCCTTCTGTGAATACCAAAATGGTAGAAAGTTTACGATTTTGGATTACGTTAGTTCTGTGAGTCGGGACCTATGCCAATATACTGTACGCCACTCCATGCTACTCTATTCCACTGTCCACTTCCCTCAACAACACTCTCTCCACTGTATGCTATTTCACTATCTGCCACTCCACTGTATGCTATTCCACTCTACGCCACTCTAGTGTAATGGACTGCACTCCACGCCACTTGATTCTTTGTTATTTGATTGGACCCCACTCCAATGTATGCCTCTCCACTGTATGCTGTTACACTCTACCCCATGCCACTCCAGTCTACACCACTCCATTGCATGCCACTCCTCTCTATGCTATTACACTGTAGACAACTCCACTCTATGCCAGTCCACTCTACGCTAGTACACTGTATGCAACTCCACTCTCCGTTACTTCAGTGTGCGCCACTCCACTGTATGCCACTCTGGTATATGCTACTTAAATATATGTTATTCCACTTCATGCCATTCCACTGTATGCCACTCCACTCTATGTTAGTCCACTTTATGCCCCTGCACAGCACGCTACTCCACTCTACGCCACTCTAGTGTATGACACTCCACTCTACCCTACCCCATTCTATGATGTTCCATTGAACTCCACTCCACTGTACACCACTCCACTGTATGCTATTCCACTCTACCAATTTTCAGTGTCTGCCACTCCAGTCTACACCACTTCTCTGTACGCCACTGCACTGTTCGCTACTCCACTATATGCTATTCCAGTCTATGCCACTCTACTATACACCACACCACTCTATGCTATTCCGCTGTATGCCCCTCCACCATACACTAATCCACTCCATGCCACTCCAGTGATTCCACTATATATGTTATTTCACTCTACTCCACTCCACTGTACACTACTCCATTCTACATCACTCCACTGTATGCCACTCCACTCTATTTTATTCTACTTTATGCTCTTCCACTCTATGCTATTCTACTCTACGACACTCCACTGTACTTCACTGTACACTAGTTCACTGTATGCTGTTCTATGGTATTACACTGTGCACAATTTCAGTTTTCACCTCTATACTGATTGGTATTCCACTCTACCCCACTCCATTGTACGCCACTCCACGGTATGCTATTAGAATCTACCCACCCCACAATACATCACTCCAGTCTAAACCACTTCAATGTATGCGACTCTGCTGTACACTACTTCACTGAAAGCAATTACACCCTATGCCACTCCACTGTACACCAATCCAGTCTGCACTACTCCAAAACAGTCTCCAAAACTGTATGACACCCCAATACACTCAACTGTAGAACATTGTTGGGCAATTTATGACACTTTACTCATCTGAATGCTATGCCACTTTACTGCCCTTCACGCCACTATATTATATGACACACACTGCACTTTAAGACACTTTACTCCACTGTACACTACCCCAATCCAGTGTACTCCACTTCACTATACTACTCCACTCTGCTACACTTTGTCCCACTCTACACCATAGTTTTCTACTCTGCTCCTCACCACACCACCATTCCACACTCTACTCCACTCTATGCCACTGTACTACACTGTATGACACTAATCGCCACCCCACTCAGCTTCTTTCTATGATACGCCCCTCCACTCTATGACACAGCACTCCACTCTTTGACACTCTCCTCCACTGTACTCTACAACACTCCACATGATGATACTTCAATCTATGATGCTCTACTTCACCCTACTCCATTCTAAAACTCTCTACTGCATTCTATATCAGCCTATGACACCCTACTCTACTGTTCGACATGCCATTCCACTGTACAACTTGCTTCTCCAGTCTACGATACTGGACTACACTGTATGAGACACCATGCCACTACACCATATACACTTTACTAAACTATGTGATATGCTACTACACTGTACTCTACTCGTTTCTATTCCAATCTGCAATACTCCAGTCAATGACAACAGACTTTACAACACTCTCCTCCCTGTACTGTACGACACTCCACATAAGAAACCTCCACTTATGACATTGGACTCTACAATTTGAAATACATTAGTTAGTGTTGTCTGGTTAGTGAGATGAAAAGAGTGTGTAACAAGGTCTGCTACTTATAATAATTTGAAGGCAGTGGATAAAATGTACATGAATGTTAGAAATATAATTTTATTAAAAAACCCAATGCATTTCGGGACAACCCTTGAGTAAGTGCCTTCTGTGAATACCAAAATGGTAGTAAGTTTAGGATTTTGTCTTAAGTTAGTTCTGTGAATCGGGCCCATAGAGTGGAATAGCGTGTAATAGAGTAGCGTCCAGTGTAGAGGCGTAAACTGGCATGACATACAGTGGCATTGCGTACAGTGTAATAGCATAGAGTGGAGTGGCATAGAGTAGAGTTTCATACAGAGGAGAGGCACAGAGTGGAGATGTGTACAGTAGAATAGTGTATAATGGAGTGGCAACAGTGGCATGGCATGCAGAGGTATGTGAAATTTAGCCGCAACTTAGATTATGGGGTGCAGTGTAACGCAAAATAGTGAATTACACTGCCTTGCATTTCTTCAGATTTACCAATCAACACGGTGTGATGCAAGGTAGCCTTGCGTTCCTTTGTAAATGTGGCTTAAGTATTGCATTGCTTATGTGACACTATGAGTGAAGTAAGGTTACTACAGTCTAATAGTAAAGCTAGGCCGTAGATATATTTTGGGCCATGGTATACTGTGATAACTTTGCAATATATTATGGTACATGGCGATGACAAGCCAGTATATAATTGGGTAACTGCTGTTTTTTGAGAATGAAAAGACAGCCATGCTGTTTTATTATACATGCAGTGTTCAGTGTTAGGGTCTTAGATATAGGTAAATAGCAGGTCCCTACTTATTGCCACTTTGTTAAAGTGACAATAGGTAGGGACATTTATTTATATATCTTAATGTATTTTTAAATACGTTTACAGGCAAGTGCTATTGTAGTTTCACAAAATTTTGTGAAATTCCATGAAAGTACAGCGGTGCAGATATCACTAAGTATAAATGACTTAGAACCTAAATAATACTTACCCCTAACAGAACTGCAAGACCCAACGAGCATCATCTCTGCACCATAATGTATAAGGATGTCAAATTTCATGTAAATTCATTCAGCCATTTGTGCGCTACATCAACTACAATAGTCTGCAGAAAATGCATTGGTGGATAAATGTGTTTATGGCCCCCATTTTATCTTTGTACCCCTTAACAATTCACCACAAAAATTAACATAGTCTCAAAATGTAGAAAATGCTATAGGACATTTTTGTGATGTTTTGTCAAATGGGTGGAAAAGTATTGGGGAGGTAATATCCGAGGAATTCCTATCCTTCGGAATACTAACTATAAGTATAGAGTGGCAATCATATTTAATGTGATTTATTTCTTTTTATCTATTGTGTTTGTTATGTATTTGTTTATTGACTTACACAAAGCTGCAAGCATAAATGTGTATTTTAGTTGTTCAGGATGTAATTCTGAAGCTTTACATATGCAGTCTGGTCTATTTTTGGGCTTCGGTGCCACTTTTAGTAGGATTGTGCTACATATGAAGCCCAAAGTTGCTAAAAGCTAATCATTCTTATTATAAAAATTAAGAATATTATTTTTTCCTCATGTCCTTCATATTGCAGTTTGTGTAGCTCACTGCAAGGTTACTTTTCCATTTTTTTTTTACATAGGAGTACATAAGAAATATGGGTTTTTTGGTTTGGCCTGATGGGATCGGTTTTATTCTGTGAGTCAGAGAGCACGCAAAGAAAATTTATGTAGATTAAGATGTATTATATATGTTATGTATATGTTTATAGGTTTTCATTAGCATGCAATCATAAATGAGTTTTCAGTTGTTCATGTAGTAAATCTGAAACTTTAGATATGTAGTCTATTCTTTGGGATTCCTTGCTACTTTTAGTAGGAGTGTGCTACATATGAAGGCCAAAGTGAATGAAAGGCAATCATTGTTATTGTTATAAAAATTTATATAATCATTTTTTCCTAGTGGCCCATTACCATGCCCTCCAAATAGTAGTTTGTGTGGATCACTGCTAGATAAGATTTTATTTTGTTGCATAGGGGGGGCAAAAGAATGATGGTTTTTGTTTGGCTTGTTGGACTACTTTTTTTTTGTTGCAAACCAGAGAGCATGCAAAGAAACATTATGTGGGTTAAGATGTATTCTATTTCTTATGTATTTGTTTATAGCTTTACATTAGAATGTGACCATAAATGGATCTTTCAGTGTTTCATGTAGTAAAACTGAAACTTTACATATGCAGTCTAGTTTATTCTTTGGGCTTACTTGTTACTTTTAGTAGTATTATGCTACAAAATATCACTAGATTGAGAAAAACTCATAACTGAAAATTTACTGACTCTACTTACATGTAGTACCCCACAGAATCATCTGTGCTCCCTATGTAAAACTGCCAAATTTCATAAAAATAAAGCTGACGGCTTTTGCACTAAGCCCCCCTAAGACCCCCCGTTTCTTCTTTGCACCCCATTGACCAAATGCCGCAAACCTTTCAGTCCTCCCAAAATGAAACAGGGCAGCAGGTCTGTAAAGTTTCACAAACATTCGTCAACCGGTTGCAAAGTTATAAAGGGACATAAATCTAAAAAATCTCTATCTCTGGCCACCCTAATGATAACTACAGAATGGCTACTGAGTAGTCGTTGTATTAACGTACAGTAAATATATATTACTTTCCATTAAAAAATACATAGAAATTCACAGAAAAAACAAAAGGTTACAGAGATGTTATAGTTAGGTTCACGTTTACCCAAACAAACCCATAGTAATTCAGTAGTTATAGTTATACCTATAGTTATACTTCTCTGAAAAAAACATAACTCATGCTTTTAAGTAATTTTAGGAAAATTAAACCTTGCGAACTTTGAGATAGCATAAGCTGGTACTAATATACGGATCATAAGAGTCTGGTTGAGGGCTCTGGTAGGAATAATTTAGCTAGTTTGCATGATGCCACTTCCACTACCACTAATATTTCTATGAACTAAGACCACCTTAGGAAGAGGAGTACATCCACAAGAGGGATGACGAGTTTTAGTAGGAGGCAATGTGGAAGATATAAAGCTGGCTTAACTCATTATCCAATCACATGGAGATTGACCACATAGGAAATAAACTCATACACCAAATACGTTTTTGCCTTTACTATATGGGTGAATGTCTTTGTAGCGTTGGATTTCATTCAGAGGAACAACTATTTGAGGCAGAGACAAGGGGGTTATAGGCAAAAGATCAACATCTTTGGGATATTGAGAAAGAAGTTATTGCCAGACATTGGTCCTCCTTTGAAGTGATCCTTGACAGGGTGACAGGATGGAAGAAGGCACTTAAATCATCTACAGTCCATTGCCAGGCTATCCCTGTCCATGTCAAAATAGTGGTTGTAATCCATTTACTGGTCACTGAATTTTTGGAAAATGTAAGTTTGGACAGTATAGGCAAGTCAGTCTTAAGTATGCCCCAGGTGCTGAGATGCATCAAAAGAAATGTGCACCAGTTTATTGTCATACGACAATCACTGGAGAAAAGCAAGAGTGAAAGGGAATTCCATGCCTTGCCAATTTCCCTCATTTCTTTGATGTCATTTATTGCACGGATGTGGCACCGCTTATACTCCATTAGCATGCCAGCTGTCTGCAATGCCATGGGCTGCTTCACTGATTTTACGCTTTCTTTCCTGAAAACACACACAACAGTAACTTCTTTTACAAGTCACCCCTTTGTATAATTACCTTTGTGAATCAGGTCCAATGCCTTCTTAGTGTACCACATGATGTATGTGCTTCCTGTACCTTTTTTCTTTTAGATTTTTTGCTCTTAGGTTTTCCTAAGCTGTGGTATCTTCATTTTGCATCTTCATTTACCGCTCCCTCTGTGTGACTGGCATCACCTCTCACTAAACATAATAAACAGCTCACTTTCATGATTTGTATACGTTGTTGAATGCCTTAATTGATTGGGGGCACAATTCATAATGATACGAACTAATCTGGATAAAAAAGTTGCATTAATGGAATAAAATACAAAAACATGCCATTTATGATTTTGGGTGGGTCCTGTTATTTTTCTTGCCAGTTTGAGCAAAAAGAATATATTAGAAAATAGAAGTTTTCTATGGGCCAATTAAATGAGTTGAAGAGCTGTCTACGTAAAGAAAGGACCAATGCATTGCTATGGCAAATTGCTCACATAAATATAATTTATAGAAATTGGGAGACTTTGGATGGAAAAGATGGTGAAAGTAGGGCGAGGCGGAGGGGGGGTGAAGTGTCTGTGTGTGTAGGAGAGGGAGAATCGGTGTGCAAACAATGCTGAGCATTTTTTGAGCGACAACAGTGAAATAATCTTTCCATATGGAGGCATAGTTTCAAAATAGGCCCGCAATATTTTCGAAAAAATAGTTTCTAGTAACATATTTTTTTAATCCCTGAAATTATGCAGGAAGATGTCTCCCTTTGCCACTGTAAAAAGGTAACGGGAAGTACTGCTTCGCTTTGAAATGGGAGTTAAATTGGACATTTTTTCAGATGCAAAATTGAGCTCATTGGACAAAGGGTAGTTGCCATTTGTTGGTGGAGCGCAGAGTCCATTCGTGAGAGATTAAAGAATGTATAGTGACATAGGGCAGAAAAAGAGAGATGGCCCGACTTGTTCCAGGGAACAGGGCACTTTAAATCAGTAAAAAGAGGAACAATCCCTGGAAGGTTCTTATTCATTTGTCACTCTGCAAACAATCGCTCAATAGGTTCTATATAAATGGTTTTTAAAAAATTTTGGCACACAAATTCCACCTCAAGCAAAAATATAATGCTATTATTATTTTATTCAAAAGAGTTGTCACTCTCTCTTTTGTCTTAAAAAAAACCACCAGGGTCTAAATTATGAACATCAATGCAATAAAAAAAAAAATTTTGTTTCATACAAATACAGTGTCACAATTCATACAATACAATATCTTCATACTAAATCATTAAAAACATTAAAAGGCATGGACCCAAGAAGAGAACAGAAACAGTCAAAAATATCTGTTTACGAATGATCCAAAAACAATACACAGTATATAAGGGGCCATATACATTTCTTCTTTCTTTAACAGTGTTCGGTCAGTCCTCTAGATCAATGGTACACTTTTGTCCACATCTAGCAACTTTAATGCGATGGTTTTTTGACGAACAGGAGAAGATTGGACACCACAACACTCCCACGCTGAGATTGACGGAACCGTGGACCACCCAGATAAGATATATCATAATCTACTGGGCGTTGAAATAAGACGTGGGCAGAACAAAACTCCCACCAGTTAACAAAAAACCATTGCATTAAATTTGCTAGATGTGTACAAAAGTGTACCATTGATCTAGAGGACTGACCGAACACTGTTAAAGAAAGAAGAAATGTATATGGCCTTATGTATGGAATAAAAGAATGGAAGATTAATGAAATAATTAACAAAATTGGAGATCCAGAAATCAGGAGGATCTGCAATTAGACAATCAGATGTCCAGTCTATATACATGACCTCACATACTTTCTGACACTATAACCTCCACATTGTGGAGAAAAGAGACCCGTTATAAATTTTCTGTCCTGAAGAAGGTGGTTTTTGCGTATAAAGCGAGATATACCACCGAAACGCGTCGACGCCTGTGTTAAGCAAGAATCCAAACAAACAGGGAACACTTTAGATAAGAATGAAATCCTTTCACTAAAGACCCCTTATATACTGTGTATTGTTTTTGGATCATTCGTAAACAGATATTTTTGACTGTTTCTGTTCTCTTCTTGTGTCCATGCCATTTAATGTTTTTAATGATTTAGCATGAAGATATTGTATTGTATGAATTGTGACACTGTATTTGTATGAAACAAAACATTTTTTTTTATTGCATTGATGTTCATAATTTAGACCCTGGTGGGTTTTTTTAGGACGAAAGAGAGAGTAACAACTCTTTTTAATAAAACAATAATAGCATTATATTTTTGCTTGAGGTGGAATTTGTGTGCCAACATTTTGTAAAAACCATTTATATAGAACCTATTGAGCGATTGTGTGCAGAGTGACAAATGAATGAGAACCTTCCAGGGATTCTTCCTCTTTTTACTGATAGTGACAGTGTGGCGGGCAGATGCCTGGGGAAACGGGACCGCCTGCTGAAGGTGCGGCGTTCCTGCACTCCCGATTATCATGCGCCCGCCACACTGGCAGGCGCATGGCGCATCTGCAACATTGCGGCGGGCGGTACAGAGAGCACCACCCACCACAATGCCACAAAGGCAGACTGTGCCTTTCAATGCACAACGTGACAGGCACAGCGCGGTGCCTGCCACGTTGTACATTGAAATGCAGGGGGTACCATAGGTACCCCCCATGTGCACCCCCCACCCCCCAGAATCCCTGGGGGCCCGCCACTGGCCACCAATGTCAAAAACCGCCTGCCTTTCAAAGGCAGGTCCCCACCTGCATAGTAATATGGATGGAGGTATCTACCAGACACCGCCACCATATTCCTGGGCTTTTCCGCCCAGTAGGCAATTGGGGTCCCCCCCGCCATAGTAATGTGGCGGAGGGGGGAAATTGGTAGTGGGCGGAGGATTTTAGCGGGCGGATTGCCACGGCCATATGGGCAGTGGCGATCCGCCAGCTATACTAATGGTCCTCATAGAGTGCAAAACAATATTCTCAATTCTCAATTCTCAATTACGAGTTCTTCATATCTACATAGTTATTCATCCCATCCAATAAGTGAAAAAAACCATGGGGTTAATTGTTTATTGGATGAGATAAATAAAGGCAATTACAAGCTTTGCCCTGAAAAGTTGGCATAACCTATGGGAAAGTTTGCTTACTAATGAATGGAATTAAATGCTATTGTTATCAATATCTGGTCAGAATACCTACTTGTTAAAAATGTATAAAAGCGTACCAGGCGATACAATTCCATCTGTATCAAAATTTGCACCACACAGAGGTTTTTTTTTCACAGCATGAATGCAGATCCTGTCCACTCATTTCATCTCATTTGACACCTGCCCTCGTTAAATGCCAGGCGCATTGTGACAAAGAGATCTAAGGAAGCTGCCACAATATGTGTATTTTAAATTTGGAGAAAAGGTTACTCATCAAAGCAGATGTATCTGAAGAGGCAGCGTTGTGTGAGGCCAGACACCTTTTCAAACACTTAGATGGAACGGTAATTGCTCGGAGTTTGATTGTTGGCTTTGTGACGCAGGTGTGAGTGCTGTGCAGAACGTTCTGGGGATAATAGAAGTTCTCCTGGGTTGAAAAATAGTGAGGTCATTTCAGGAAGCAGTTTTTCATAGAAAAGTTCCATTAACCGTCATCTAAACCAATACAGTGGTCCATCATCAGACCCTAAGAAGAATGATCTACTGACAGAGATGAGGTTCATGAACTGCATTTGTTAGAATCCGTTTTCATGTTTTTAAAATCAGATCAACAGCCTTAGGTCAACATAGAGGTAAACAGCAGTCATCGTGTCAATATTTCAGAAATACAGGTCAGATATATGAAGCCCGTTTGCAGTTGCAACCACTGTGATTTGTAAAATCTTACAATTTTCAGCCTCTAAAGGGCCTTTTAGAATGTACAAAGTACGTCCACGAGGTTCACCAGGGTGTAAGGGCAAGGAAACTTTTTCTTTCTTTTCTAGGAAAAAATTCCAATCAAACCATAGTTCATTTTGTAACGTGTTTATGATGGTGTTTGTCACTCTATCCATTTGAGTGAGTGAGATAACAAGATTGACAGCCAACAAGTTTCACCCCTTAGTCAGCCATCCGGCCTGGGGCTTCTTCAGGGAGTATTGAGGGTAATGGCTGGATCCATGGTCTAGGTCTTTTTTTTAAATCTTCTTGATGCTCTAAGTAAAGGACGTCAATGCGGCAGGAGTGGAGTCTCTGTTTGTTGGTATTGCCATGAGACTGACAATGTTTTTCCTACTGTATCACACATAGGGGACAAGATCGGGACATTATTTTCTATTCTGAGAGGACTATATCAATGGGTTGTGACCTAACATGCTGTCACAAACAATCCTGGGTTTGTGGAGATAACGATTCCCAAAAGCAAACACGCACTTCTTTAATTGTAAACAAAAGTATGTTTCCCACTGGGAATGCACATACAGGGATGGTGGTCGGCTGTTCCTTGCAGGCCACTATCCCTGAGTCTGCAGCCAATCATAGATCTCGCAAATCGGGACCTGCCTGCTTAATATACATTAGGCTATTCGGTGCCCTGTGACCAGAGATTTTGTGACATGGCCTAGTATGTAGGCCACATAGGAAAGTGACAGGTCACAAATAGTCAGTGCTTAAACTTTTTAAAAATTGATAAACTGCCACTCCACAACATAAAGATAAACAGCTGCCCTCTCGTCAGAATTTTGGATTATACTGCATACCCCAACCCTGAACACTATTACAACTTTGATCTCTAGTATTTTCTTGTAGGATAACATAAAAAAAATGCCTGAGAGAAGCTCTACATTTTTAAGTTTAAGGTTTTACACTGAAGCCACTGGATGCTGGCCCATCTATGTGAAGCAAATTGAGTATGATGTATGCCTGGTGATTTTTCAAACCTATTTAAAGTAGTGGTCTATAATTTGACCCACTGGATTCATTCAATATATACATGTATACCTGTTAAATCAAACCATTGACAGCTGTTGTCGCTTCTCCTATATCTTTTTATTCAATTTTATTTAATTTCTCACAAGGATGCACTTCTGTTTGAGATTACAGTTTATGCAATAAAGAATTTCAATACAAAAAATAGCATTAATTGATCCGTACATTACGAAGATTCTAGACATTTATGCATAGACATGCCAAGCTTTACCTTCGCATTGCTTTGCAGATATTGCACCATTTTTCCATGGAAATGCCATATAATTCTTTATATGGCTCATCTTCTTGATAATTGGAGGCTGTTAAAAACAAAGAAGTCATCATGGAATGATGTTTAAGATTTTGAGATTAGAACCAAGGGGCAGAATTGTGATACTGGCCATATACCTCTCAAATTAACCTGTCTGGTCCTGTCCACCTGTTCTGCTTGGGTTTTCGGATCAGATAGAACCCGCTCATCAGAGCCTCACTAACCCAGCCAGAACGTTACCCCCTCCCTAGAACCTATTTACAATCCTGCAACCACATATATCTACCACCTAAGGACAGGGGATTCCTACTATGCATACCAAGACCTCTTATAATCGGCGGCCTCGCGATCCCATACGGATCCAGACCTCTCTGCCCATACGACAGTATCACAAGTGGCGGCCTCACGGTCCCATACGAACCCAGACCTCTCTACCCAGACGGCAGTCTCAGCACAATCGGCGGCCTCGCGATCCCATACGGATCCAGACCTCTCTGCCCATACGACAGTATCACAAGTGGCGGCCTCGCGGTCCCATACGAACCCAGACCTCTCTACCCAGACGGCAGTCTCACAAGTGGCGGCCTCGCGGTCCCATACGAACCCAGACCTCTCTACCCAGACGGCAGTCTCAGCACAATCGGCGGCCTCGCGATCCCATACGGATCCAGACCTCTCTGCCCATACGACAGTATCACAAGTGGCGGCCTCGCGGTCCCATACGAACCCAGACCTCTCTACCCAGACGGCAGTCTCAGCACAATCGGCGGCCTCGCGATCCCCTACGAATCCAGACCTCTCTGCCCATACGACAGTATCACAAGTGGCGGCCTCGCGATCCCACACGAATCCAGACCTCTCTGCCCATATGACAGTATCACAAGTGGCGGCCTCGCGATCCTCTACGAATCCAGACCTCTCTACCTAGACGGCAGTCTCATACGACAGTTCATCCTATGATCACCATAACATACAAAAAGGGAATCAGTCTCACTATTCATCAGATCACACAAGGATTGCCAGTTCGAGCATAGCCTGTTCTCAGGTTCGAGGGGCTCCTCTTTCCCTTATTCAGTTACCACTTACCTGATCAGGGTTAACATCTGTTCATGTAGCCGCAGCTGACTAGAAGAATAGGCTACCCTCTTATACAAGAACACGCAGCACATGTTGGTTCACTACAAACTGGATACTTTATTACTCATTACATACACAATCACATAACATTACGATATAACACATAACCTGCAAAGAAAAGTGAAAGATTAAGTTGTACACTCTAATAAGAAAGGGTCGACATCACCTTAGTAGTATGTAGCCTGCACTCAGTGGTCATCTAGGTTCCCTTCTCGTCTGTGCCTCGGCTCGCCTGGAATCACCCTTCTCCGAGTCACTGGGACCTCTTCCTTATCGGCTACTCTTTCCTCTCTGGCTATTCTGCTAGGAAAGCATCTGTCTCTCGGTTCTTCTCCGCCTTCAAGATGGCGTCTGTCTTCCCTGGAATAAGTAGTAGCTTTACTGCTAACGGCTAGATGCCGCCTACGGACTGAACATGTAACTGCCTCAGACTTTCACTAATGTAGAGGTGCGTTTCCTCATGGAAAATTCCGGCCCGTAACCTGCCGCCCACCAAATTCTTGTACCTCCCCGTACCAAGGACACGTTCCCAGCCGGCCGGCCTGATGTAGTGTCTTCGGCATGAAGAAAAATACAATCCTTCGATAAGGGCCGGCCTGAACCGGTTCTCTCCAAGCGAATAACACCTCATAACTAAAACATTACATTTGACCTAGAAGCATCCCAAGCTGCCGGAGCAGAAAGAAAGATGGATTCTCTCCCGTTTGAGGCCTACCAGGCCTGAATTCAGCACAGCTCCATGAAATACCCTCACTACAGGACAGGTTATCCCTAATACTAACGAATCTATCCCCTAGGCTATGTGTGCGAGCCCTGATCTATGGGGAAGAGCACAGAATCATGTCGAAGTGCCTAGTAAATAGGCTCCATTCACTACTCTAACCCTTAGACTTGAATGGTAAGAGACTGAAGTCACATTTAATCATCTTTTCCTCACAAGAAGGCCGGGAAAATCGAGCAGAACATTTCACCCTTGACTTCAGTCTATTATACATTCATTAAACGGAACTAATATCTGTGGAAGAATAATATGAAACAAGACTAACTGATCTATGTCTAGTACCAGGTGTGCAGAATTGAAGTAGTGAAGGAATACACTGAATAAAGCAACAGATAGAAATCAAAATGCCGATAGTAATCAGAATACCTCCTAATATTTGACGTAACATATGCAAATTAGGTAACCAATTAAAGAGCCAGTCAAACCAGCCCTGGTCAATGTGTTTTCTAACTTCTTCTGTCAAGTCATGTAATTTATCAATGTGAGCTTGAATGGATTTTGTATGATCCGACAAGTTAAAACAACAAAGACCCTCAAAATCAGAACAATCGTGTCCATGTTTAAGCAAAAGATAATCAATGGCCGCTCGATTTTGCAAGATAGCCCTACGTTCACCCTGGGCGTCTAATAGCATGTCAGACAGGACTGTAGAAGTATGATTGATGGATTTTACCATCCAGCAGGCCATTTTCCCAATAGATTTGGCATTATAAACTGCCAAAGCAGGAACACCAACAATTGAAATAGCCAGGCTAAGGTATTCAGACTTGGAATATAAATGCAAAGATGAGTCACAATCCTCCTGTAACCTCACTGTATCTCGAATCACACGAGAGTTGGCATTCGGATGTGATGAGAACATGAGCAAGCTCAGTCTAGTAATGGCACAAGGGCCTCCAGAAATATTTGCGGGTATATATGGCCAGGAATTATTACCACATGAGAAAAGCCATCCGGCAGGCAGTAACATCGTGCGATAGTGACTGGGGGTAACTACCATACTCTTGCAAGTCATGTTATTCTGAACAGAAGTACATGTTTTCGGTGTCCTTTGAAGGCACAAAGTTCGTTCATGAGCGGTGAATGAAGTGGCACCTTTCAATCTTAAACGCATACATTCAGAAATCACCCTAGGATCACAAGTAAGGAAAAAACATAAATCACCCTGTGTGATATTATAGGTAACTATTTGGGACTGGATGGGCGGTATCGGGTCTGACAGTACAGTACACAAGGGGCAATACTCATGGGCAGCGAAATCGCCCAGAAGAACATTGGGGCGAGCATTTGATATATTAAAAATATGAGTCAAAGTCTCCAATGAAGCAGGGACAGCAACTAAACAAGTTGCCAGAATGTCCGTCACCGATCTCATCGGTGTCAAGCAGAAATGAGGGGCTTTAGTCACTTGCTTGGCCAATGTAATCCAAAAGTTCGGCGACGAATCCCACGCAGCGAAGGAACGCGACACTCGGGTTCTCAACTCAGCCCGGGTTGATGGGATCCCTCCTCTCTCGTCGTACCAGCCCAAAAGGAGTCCAACGCCGACACATCCTGCAGCAACAGTCCAAAGAATGATCTGAAAGAGAATCAAATACAGGCATTATTCATTCTCGTAAGTAACATTTGTCAGCCGGGACTGCTTCCCAGCTATCTTTCCCTGGTCTCATAACTAAAATGGTGTTGTCTTGACCGGTTGCAATGACTTCTGCTTGTTCAGGGGGATTCTTAGGCGACTGCACCCAAACTCTGGCCCCAGGATTATCTGTGGAGCCAAAACCTTTCTGGCCTCGTACAGTTAGCAACGTTGGGGCAGTGCCTTTTGTCATCTCACCACTGAAAACAGGCATTATTAGCAATTGAGCCACTCGGTCAGTTTGATGTATCAGTAAGTCAACCTCACTGCTATTCAGCAGGAGCACCTTAATCTCTCCCTGATAATCACTATCAATGATTCCTCCAAGCACCTGAATGCCTTTTACAGCCAGCCCCGATCTAGGGGCGATTAATCCGAAATTTCCAGTTGGTATATGAACACCAACACCAGTTTCAATGATGACCCGATCCTTACTTTTTATAACGGTGTCATCCATGGCATGCAGGTCTAAACCTGCCGACCCTGGGGTCGTTCTACATGGAGCCAAAGCTCCGGGAGTAATCTCCCAGTACATCACGGTCTCTCTGATGTCATTGGGCTTAGCATCAACATTCGGAGGAAACAAACGCATAAGTGGGGATTCAGCATTTAGAAAAGGACGGTTATTCAAAATCAATAGCGCTTGAGGCAAAAAGTCTCGCCAGTTCTTATACTTGTCATCTGTTAATTTACGCAATTGATCTTTTAGCAAGCCATTCAACCTCTCCACAAGACCCGAGGCCTGTGGATAATATGGTATATGAAACACCCATTCAATATTGTTTTCCACACAGAATTCCTGTACCAATCTTCCACGAAAATGGGATGCATTATCAGATTGAATTTGGAATGGCACACCATAATACATCATAATCAATTCCAATGTTTTAATAGTATTCAATTGGGTAGCTTGCTTACAGGGAAGGGCCACCAACAGGCCACTGTATGTATCAACAATGGTGCAAACATATTGACAATTCCTACTCATAGGAAGTGGACCAATGTAATCAATCTGCCAAATTTGAGCGGGCAATTTCCCGCAATGTAAATGACCTTTAACAATTTGGGGCACTTTGCGCTGCCTGATATGCTGACAAATGGGACAATGTAGAATAACATTTTTGATTAAATCTAGGGGAATATAAATTCCTCGATCAGCAGCCCACCTGCTAGTGGCTTTCTCTCCAAAGTGTCCTGCTTTCTGGTGGGCCCATTTTGCCAATCCCGCAATATCAGAATCTTGCGTGTCCACTACTGCCTCAGCAATTTTAGATTTCTCATCTGCAATATTATGAAAGAATTTGTCAAGAGAGTCTATCGGGGTATGAGCATCCACATGGAAGATTGTAACAGTACTCTGTGGGAGCATTTCCCAAATCTCCTGCCATAATTCTTTTCCCCACAGTTCTTTTGAATGGATTTTCCAACTATGGGAATGCCAAGTCGGTAACCAAACTGCCAGTCCATTGGCAGTAGACCAAGAATCGGTAAAAATATGACATGTGCCAGGTAACTCTTGTTTCAGAACTTGATAAACAGCATAGAGTTCAGCAAATTGACTGCTCTTACCCTCACCAGTTGTACTCAGCAATTTTTGTGTGATCGGATTATAGGACACTGCCTTCCAATGCCGTTTCGTCCCTATGAACCTTGCTGAACCATCCGTAAACCAGACATGGTTTCTGTCCTCTGCGGACAAATCATCAAAAGGTCTACCCCACTTAACAGGAGACTCCTGTACTAAAGGTACGGAACATTCACTCTCAGTCTCAGTTGATGGCGCCCGTGCCACCTGCTCATGCAAAGATGCAACTCCTTTTTGTCCCACACGTGCCCTGTCTTGTATATACCATTTCCATTTAATCACACTCGCCTCTTGAGCGTGTCCAATTCGGTGAGTTTTCGGCGAACTCATAACCCACTGCATGATAGGAATTTCAGGTCGCAAAACTATATCATGTCCCAAAGTCAATTGCTCGGTATCCACCAGAGCCCAATAACATGCAAGTAACTGTTTCTCAAAAGGTGTATAACGCTCACCAGCATCAGGTAACTTTTTAGTCCAGAAACCTAACGGTACTCTACTCTTGCCTTGTTTCTGCCACAAACTCCAATTCGCATAAAGGCCTTGTACAGACACATTCAAATCCACCTCACCATCACATACAGGCCATAAATCCAGAGCATGCTGAATTGCTTCTTTTGCCAGACTAAACGCATCTTGCTGTGGTTTACCCCATTCAAATGCATTCTTTTTACGAGTGACCTGGTACAAAGGGGCCAATATTTGACTCAAATGAGGAATATGCTGGCGCCAAAAAACAAACAAACCAATGAAGCTTTGGGCTTCTTTCCTATTTCTCGGAACTGCAAAATCAAGAATTTTCTGTTTAACCTGAGGGATCACTTCTCGGTGCCCTTCATGCCAATTAATACCCAAGAATTTCACAGCCTGGGACGGACCTTGTAATTTATGCGGGTTGATTTCTCAACCTTTCTCACGCAAGCACTCAATGACTCTATCCAATTGGGTCTGAACTTCCTCTTGTGATTCGCCTTGGATCAAAATATCATCAATATAGTGACATATCTGAATTTGCGGATGAACCGGTACCTCAGCCAGATGCTCTGCCACCAGCCGGTGACATATCGTAGGACTATGCACATAGCCCTGGGGAAGACTTCTAAACGTCATCTGATGCCCGTTCCACGTAAAACTGAATTGTTCCTGACACTCAGGGGCAATCGGAATCGAAAAGAAAGCATTAGCAATATCAATGGACGCATACCATGTACCTGGATGTTTTTGGATTCTTTCAATTAGGGTAATAACATCCGGTACTGCAACAGTCAAAGAGGGTGTGTGTCTATTCAATTCTCGATAATCAACAGTCATGCGCCAAGAATTATCACTCTTACGTACAGGCCAAACAGAATTATTCCAAGCAGAAGTAACTGGGGTTATAACTCCTGCATCCACCAACTCCTGAATAGTGGTACTAATCTCTTCATGACCACCTGGAATACGATACTGCTTCTGACGAACCACTTTTGTCGCCTGGGGAACTTTTATGGGGGGCATTCTTAAACGACCAACCCGTACAGGCCTGGACGATATATAATGTTTAGTTCCAAATTGGTAACATCCATCATCTAAGTGCAAAGTCATTCCTTTCAAAATATCAATTCCAATTATGAATTCTAAGAGTGGCACCACTAATACAGAGTATTCTTTTCTAGGAATTCTACCTATTCTCATTTCAAGTAAGGTTTGAACTGCGGGAGTTTCCTTTCCACCTAATCCGGTAATTGTAAAAGGCTGACCTTTAAACTTCTTTGATTTTCCATGAATAAGAGTGGCCTCCGCTCCTGTATCTACCAATGCTCGGGCCCTTTGGATATTACGATGTCTCCAATAAATATCAATATCTACATAGGGTCTATTATCTCTGTGAGCCCATCTGTGTACTGGAGCTTGACCTATTTCCTAGTCCTTTTTACTGTGTTCTGTGTACCAGGATAAATCAGGATAAAGACTCTCACGTTTCCCAGGTATCGATACCTCCTGTTCATATCCATCTCCATTGCGAAATGGATTACTGTTCTCTGCATTGTACTGCGAGTTTCGATCGGCCAATATGTGTCGATCCTCTCTCCTTCTCAACTCAGGGGATTGATCCCTATCATCTCTACGTCTGCTGTTAACATAATCATCTCTCCCCCTCTCTCTTTCCCCCTCTCTCTCCCTGTCTCTCACACGAAGGGGGGACAAATCACGTACATAACGTTGATCATCACGACGATCAGAGCGCCCACGGCGGTCGTCATCACCGCTACCGTCAGAAAAACCACGATCACACTCAGTTGTCCGAACACGCCGGGCACCCTCCTTTCGATCCAAGCCACGTTTGCGAAACATTTCCCACAAACGAGAAGTAGTCTCACCATCAATGTATGTATGTATGTATATGTCTTGTAAAGCGGCATCGCGCAAAGTATACCACGGTTTGTCGTTCATAGGCCAGTCAGACTCAGTAGGATATTTTTGATTACAACCCTCAGTCGCCAATTGAAGCAAAGAAATTTGACCACCAGCATTAAAGTTACGAAAATGATCCTGTACAGTAGAATCCGAACTCAAGGAACAAAACTTCAAACAATCGCCAGCATCCAACATAATGCCAGCAGCGCCCAGTTCATAAAGGCGCACCATCCATGTGAGTAAGGTCTCACCAGCTCGCTGCCGAAATCGCTGCAAAATATCACTAATTTCTTGTTGAGTAAAATCCTCCAAAGAGTCTAAAGCAATACCATTCGGAGCACCGGGAGCCTGCTGCACCTTCCGCCGAAAAACTGGATGCACCGATACCGCGGGACGAGCATCACAAGGAGCTTGACCAGTACACGTAGAGGAACAATCAGTGGAAGAAGCATCGACCCCGCTCGAACGACGAGCGCAATCACGGGGTGCACCATCAGAGGCGCAAGAAGCAGATTTACAAGCACGGCCGGAGCGAGAGGACTCGCGCTTGGCAGACTCCTCACCCGAGGAAGGAGAATCACTCGAGTTCCAGATATTACCATCCCATTCATCAGGATCCCAATCCAGTCCGGCTTTCGCCACGACCAGACGCACCTTTCGCGTCGAAACCCGACCACGCCGATTCTTGTATTTATAACGAGCAATTCGCACAGCCGCCCTCTCAGCAATAGTTTGGTACGTCTCAAGTTTATCAGCAAGCAACTTATTTTGACATCGCAACAAAGTATGAGCATTCTGAATCTCAACAAAGTTCGCTTCCAAATCCTTATGCAAGTTCTGTAACTTCAACAACCTTTCATGCAGAATCCTGTACGCAGACAGAACAATCCAACCTCTGCGCCCCAAAACGGGAAGCTCATCACCCTTAGATACCGGCGCCTTCTGTAAACAAGTAATCACATTAGCCGGCTCCGCCAGCTCCAAAAAAGAATTCCAATTCTCACTCAAACCAGTAGAATCAGCCCACTCACGGGCTAAGGCTTCATAAGGCGTTGAATCCCAGCCGGGAATATCAACGGGCAACTTAAAAGTAGATTTCGATTTTCTAGAAAACATCTCGGAAAAGAAAGAAAAAGAGAAAAAGAAAAAGAAGAAAGAGAAAAGAAAACTACACACAAGTATATACAAAAAATATACAAACAAAACCACGCACGCGCTGAAAGCAAACACGATACAACCACAACGCACACAGGTTTCGTAAACGGTTTGTGACGCCAAATGTTCTGCTTGGGTTTTCGGATCAGATAGAACCCGCTCATCAGAGCCTCACTAACCCAGCCAGAACGTTACCCCCTCCCTAGAACCTATTTACAATCCTGCAACCACATATATCTACCACCTAAGGACAGGGGATTCCTACTATGCATACCAAGACCTCTTATAATCGGCGGCCTCGCGATCCCATACGGATCCAGACCTCTCTGCCCATACGACAGTATCACAAGTGGCGGCCTCACGGTCCCATACGAACCCAGACCTCTCTACCCAGACGGCAGTCTCAGCACAATCGGCGGCCTCGCGATCCCATACGGATCCAGACCTCTCTGCCCATACGACAGTATCACAAGTGGCGGCCTCGCGGTCCCATAGGAACCCAGACCTCTCTACCCAGACGGCAGTCTCACAAGTGGCGGCCTCGCGGTCCCATACGAACCCAGACCTCTCTACCCAGACGGCAGTCTCAGCACAATCGGCGGCCTCGCGATCCCATACGGATCCAGACCTCTCTGCCCATACGACAGTATCACAAGTGGCGGCCTCGCGGTCCCATACGAACCCAGACCTCTCTACCCAGACGGCAGTCTCAGCACAATCGGCGGCCTCGCGATCCCCTACGAATCCAGACCTCTCTGCCCATACGACAGTATCACAAGTGGCGGCCTCGCGATCCCACACGAATCCAGACCTCTCTGCCCATACGACAGTATCACAAGTGGCGGCCTCGCGATCCTCTACGAATCCAGACCTCTCTACCTAGACGGCAGTCTCATACGACAGTTCATCCTATGATCACCATAACATACAAAAAGGGAATCAGTCTCACTATTCATCAGATCACACAAGGATTGCCAGTTCGAGCATAGCCTGTTCTCAGGTTCGAGGGGCTCCTCTTTCCCTTATTCAGTTACCACTTACCTGATCAGGGTTAACATCTGTTCATGTAGCCGCAGCTGACTAGAAGAATAGGCTACCCTCTTATACAAGAACACGCAGCACATGTTGGTTCACTACAAACTGGATACTTTATTACTCATTACATACACAATCACATAACATTACGATATAACACATAACCTGCAAAGAAAAGTGAAAGATTAAGTTGTACACTCTAATAAGAAAGGGTCGACATCACCTTAGTAGTATGTAGCCTGCACTCAATGGTCATCTAGGTTCCCTTCTCGTCTGTGCCTCGGCTCGCCTGGAATCACCCTTCTCCGAGTCACTGGGACCTCTTCCTTATCGGCTACTCTTTCCTCTCTGGCTATTCTGCTAGGAAAGCATCTGTCTCTCGGTTCTTCTCCGCCTTCAAGATGGCGTCTGTCTTCCCTGGAATAAGTAGTAGCTTTACTGCTAACGGCTAGATGCCGCCTACGGACTGAACATGTAACTGCCTCAGACTTTCACTAATATAGAGGTGCGTTTCCTCATGGAAAATTCCGGCCCGTAACCTGCCGCCCACCAAATTCTTGTACCTCCCCGTACCAAGGACACGTTCCCAGCCGGCCGGCCTGATGTAGTGTCTTGGCATGAAGAAAAATACAATCCTTCGATAAGGGCCGGCCTGAACCGGTTCTCTCCAAGCGAATAACACCTCATAACTAAAACATTACATTTGACCTAGAAGCATCCCAAGCTGCCGGAGCAGAAAGAAAGATGGAGTCTCTCCCGTTTGAGGCCTACCAGGCCTGAATTCAGCACAGCTCCATGAAATACCCTCACTACAGGACAGGTTATCCCTAATACTAACGAATCTATCCCCTAGGCTATGTGGGCGAGCCCTGATCTATGGGGAAGAGCACAGAATCATGTCGAAGTGCCTAGTAAATAGGCTCCATTCACTACTCTAACCCTTAGACTTGAATGGTAAGAGACTGAAGTCACATTTAATCATCTTTTCCTCACAAGAAGGCCTGGAAAATCGAGCAGAACACCACCTCTGTGCTACATGCTTTAAAGTGCTGTGAATTGGTTCAGACAGATATGTTTCATCATTATCTTAATCTGGGTAAAGACTCAACCAGCATCGTTCCCCTATCACAGCTGTGTGTCCGGGACGCTGCCAATCAAAGAGTTTCAATTGCATTCAGTTTGACCTATACAAATCAGCCACGGAACGCCCATCATGGACAACCATGCATGCGAAGTTCAGATGTCCTAAAACCTGCTCCAGTTTCCAAAGTCCATCCTTCTGTCTGGACTCCACTTAGCACAACAACCTCCTCATGGTCATCAATTTGTCAGAGGGCAAATAAGACACCATGGCCTTGGAATCCAATTGTATCCTTAGGAAAGTCAGGGTAATCGCAGGACATTACTATCCACCACTTGCTGCATAATAGCCATTATCTGTGCTCACTCCCTGTGCCTGTCTGCTCGCCCATAAACAAATGTTGTCTAGGAAGTGAATAATTTGCTTGGAGCCTTCATTTGTTCTTATCACCCACTTTAGAAATGACCAAAGCATTCACAAGCCACACAGGTGGCCGAGCACCCCAAGGGCATAGCCTTATGTACATGGTAGTGTCCTCCAAACTGAATCTGAGGTAGAAATCCAAGTCTCTTTGTTCACAATGTGATGAGACATGAGGTTTCAGTATCAAGTTCACTTTTGATGCTGCAGGTCTTTGGTGAGGATAAGTTCCATTAATAAGTAAGCAAAAGACAGTTACTTTGCCTATCCAGAAAAGAAAGAAAAGTATTCCGGTGATTACCTGAAGTTCTATCCAAGGTGACACCAGGTAAGTCTTTTTAAGAAAAATGAAGAAGTCTTAGACTTGTCATTAATGAGTTTTTGGGGCTGGCGTTGTTTCAGGTTCACTTGGATCCAATTAAAAGGTATCAAAGTTGATGAAATAGCCAGATGCAGTTCGATCTATTTTTGGTAGCTCAGCAGGATTTGTTGAACTTGTAGATGTCTCTTGTTGAGACATGTTTATCTAGACATCAGTGTTAGGTCGAATTGAAATTTGTCTTTCATTTTGATTTTGAATTTTTGTTTCAAGAGGCACGAGTTCCATGGCATTGTTGCATAGTCCGTCATTCCGTATAGGAGACTCTTCAAAGTGATGAACCTTTCCGTCTGAACTTCCCGTATGGTAGTGAGAGTAGGGCATCGGGTACCCAGGAGCCCACAAGGCCTACTATTCAGTATTGGCCACATAGTGTGGTTTTATCAGATCAGTGGAGACAAATCTTTTCTCCTTTTTTCCGGCAAGAGGCCACAGAAGTACAATTCTCATTCCTTCAACGGCCAGGACAGATACAGACTTTCTGTATGATGGTCCAAATTCTTTTTTGTCCGTTATCTTTTCTCTGACCATATCCCCGACTTTAGTACCGCAGTGCAACACCCAAACTTCCCATGGCTTCCTTGTGAACCCTAGAACTAAACGAGGGGCCATGGTCAGAATGTAATGTGCCAACTGCGTATGTCCCTATAAAGACTCGCATATCTTTGATAACAGTTCGAGAGTCAGCCAAGCGCTGAGGCCATACCCATAGGAATCTCGAGCAGGAATCCACTGCAACCATTATGTACTTGTATGCCCATCAGGTTGTAAGGGGCCGCAGTATTCCAAATAGACACATGTGAGAGGTCTGTCTGATATTAATAATGGTGTCTGTGTTGGACGTTTTAATGTTGAGCCCTTTATCTGTTGACAGATGTCACAGTTTAAAACATAGTATTTGATCTGCTTTGTTAACCCTGGCCACCAAAAGGGTTGTTTTAGTATAGAAACTGTCACCGTAACTCCTGCGTGCACAGAACCCAGACCCGTGTGTGCCGCTAATATTAAGCCTAATCTGCTATCAATGTTTGGTATTACTCTATCCCCCACTCCTGGAATCTGAGCAAAGGGAACAATGATTGCAACTAACTTGCAGGAGAGTACTTGAGAGGAAAACCTTTCGGCAGTGCCTTGTTGTCTTTGCGTGAGGCAATGACAGCTACCATTATCTGTCCATCTATTCTCGTTTTTGAACGAGTGATTGCAGCTACAGATGCAGTTTGTACTGCCCCCTTTGCGGCTTCATCAGCCAATGAATTCCCTTCAACGTGAACGCCATCACATTGATGACTCAGCGTGTGTATAAGGTGAGCTCTGTGTAGTTCGTTTTTCAACTCAGCTATATGTTCCCATCGCATTTTATGCTTAATTGTGCCAATTTTTTAGTCTTTGAACTCATTTTGTCCCCAATAGCGAAGATATTCATTATAAGACTGAACAAAGATAATATAAAGAATCACACACAATTAGTCTGGGGAATTCTCGATCCGTATTAATCAGTGCAAGTAAAAGAGCTTTTAGTTCTGCTAGCTGCACTGTGCAGTGTCCTAGAAACTGACATTTTGTACAACTTGGATGAAACGTGCCATTCCACATATGACCTTTTACAATTGCACATGCAGTGCTGTATTGTTGTTTACTTCCAATGGCCGGCTGAGTAGATCCGTCAGTGTAAATTATGTTTTCATACTGATCTAGAGGCATTATTTAATTCGGGAGTGGATATTCTTGTTCTTATTGCAGTAATGCTTGTGTTTTTAGACTTGGGTCATATCTGTATTCTACATCTGATGCAGTGAGAGAATTAGCCCTTTGTATCCATCTAGGATGGAAGCATTTGGAACACTTGACTTTGTCGCAGTCTCTAAGGCTGGTACTGGAGTTACGACAGTTATTTGTTTCCCCTGAACCAGTGCTCTTTCTCTCACTACAGCAGTCTGTACGGCTGTCAGAATGTTTTCTGTAGATGCAAAACGCATCTCAGCGTTTGTGTACAAGTGTGATTTGTATGCTATTGGTAATTTCACCTTCATTGTATGCTAAGTATGAGTACCCAGATTGACCCGCAACTATACGGATTACTAGATTGCGTACATTTATTTGTGTGTGTAGGGGTTTTGGACATTATTATGTCTGCTTGTAGGCAACAAAGGATATCTGTGTGTTTCTGTGTCCATTGCCTAACTGAAAAATAAGGTCTTATGAGGTCGCAGAAAATGTTTAACCCTTTTTGCGTAGTCCAAAATGTATGCTCTGCCAAAATTCAGGAATCCCAGCGCAGATTTTAAAATTTTCAATGGTTTTTGAGGTTGGAGAAGCGCACACTTTCTAATAAGTTGTCTGCCAAGTTTTTATCTTCACTTGAAAGCTCATATACCAAAATAAGGACTTAGAGGTGGGCTATTTTGGATTTTTTAAAGTTAAATTTGTAGCCCTCAGAAGCAAATCCCACAAGTATGGTGTTCACCCTGGTCAAGTGTTCCACCAGGCCATCATCCATCAGATAAATATCATCTACATAGGACAATGCCTCCTCATCCAGCTTCTGAAGTAACTCAGTTACCCCTGTGGAAGTTGACAAAATTGACTCTGAGACCCCAGTGCTGAGAATGCTGTAAAGTATCTGCTCTCAGGTGCTATATTTTGGCAGAAGAATCCATTCGAGATATCTAGTGTCGTTTTGTATTTTTTACGCACAATGTTATACAGTAATGCGGCACTGTGTGCGTAGTGTACTGCAAATGTTTTTGTGCATGAGTTCAGATGCCTTTAATCTAAAACTAGACAATATGAATTATCGGTTAGTGAACATCCTAGCTAAAACGGCGGGAGTTCGATACAATAACCACTTACTAAAAAATAACATCCTACGCCAATTAGCCCCTCTTAGAGTGCAGAAATGTAACTAATTAATTGTAGACCAAATCTGAGGAGAAACTACACAGTTCTCATGATCTGACCATTTCTTAATTGCTTTTGACTCAAGATCCGGTTGTTTGAAAGAAGCCAGGGATGTTATCCAAGCACCTGGATTCTTCTTCACTGCTTTAACTAACAAATCCTCTACAAGCTGATTTTGGGTCATAAAATAAGTGGGGTTTATTTATGTTAGATATTTATATAGACAACCATAAGAGTTAACCAAAATAAAATCCTTAGCAATCCCTAGAGATATTTCTGCTACCGTCATCCAGTTACCATCCCTTAAGAAGTCTGATACTTTAAGGTACCCGACTTCCGCCCACTTTAATTCCTATTAAGGGGAGGATTTCTTCTATTAAGGTGGCTGAATTAATTGCTGGGATAGAATATTTTTTAAAGAAGGCCTGCTGTCTTTTGAAAATACATTGGAGACATTTATATCGTACCAGCTTTGGGTACCTGAACAATAACATGGGAGAGTTAATCTGGGTTTCAGTGCAAATTAAATTAAAAAAAAAATTGCAATAAAAATGTATTTGTGGTAGAGGCTTGAACCTAGATAAATACTGTGCAAAATATGCGTCATAGTAATATTTCAGATTCGGGAGTGCAAGCCCTCCATGATCTACATCTTCATATAAAGTGCCAAGTGCTAAACGTGTTGTTTTTTTTTGCCCAAACAAAAGTTGTAAACATAGACTCAACCTGAGAGAAAAACGAGCCTGATAAAGAGCATGGTATTGAAGAAAACAGAAAATTAAACAATGGTAAAACAGACATCTTGATAAGAGCAACACGTCCTAAAATGGATAGAGGAAGCATATTCCAACGAATCAATAACCCTTGAACTTTCTTTAAAAGTGGCGTATAATTTAGTTTAAATAAATCTTCGAACGACGCTGAATAGAGAATCCCCAGATATGTTTTTGGGTTAAGATTTACTGAGCCTTGGATATCTGGATGTAAATCGAAGGCAGCTCTCCCACATTGTATAACTTCCGTCTTAGCTCTGTTTATTCGATACCCTCCTAATGTTTCAAAGTCCTCAAATAGTTTGAAGACTTTGATTTGTACTTCTATTGTAGGCTTAATTAAAACCATAATATCATCTGCATAAAGTTTTATAGACGGCATAGTCGGAATTGGAGGGATGATATCTGGGGAATTCCGTATTGCAATTGCCAGGGGTTCAATAAAAAAGGCGAATAGCAATGGAGATAGAGGGCATCCTTGCCTAGTGCCACGCTTAATATCAATGGACCCTACCACGGTCAATTTAATGATTACATTTGCCACTGCATTCTTATACAGATTCTGGATTAAGAGTATAAAAGACGTTGGAATATTAAAAGAATTCAAACTACAAAACAACGTCTTCCAAACCACCAAATCAAAAGCTTTTTCAGCGTCTAACAATAAAACTAGCGCGGGGATCTTCTGAATTTCAAAATAATCCAAAGCTTCTGCGAGAAAATGGGTGTTGGTAGCTAACTGTCTACCCGCCAAGAATCCATTTTGGTCGACATGTATCAGTTTTGCCGCATATTTGTTGAACCGGAGAGATAAAAGTTTTGTGACAATTTTGTAATACGAGTTCAGCAGTGTAATTGGGCGATAAGAGTTGGGATCCCTTTTGTTTTTACCCTTCTTCGTAAAACTAACAATATTTCCCTGTTTAAAAGATTCTGGAATACCCCCCCCCCCCTTCTAGCATAGAATTTATCAAAGAGAGAAAGAATTCACCGAACGCCTTAAATTTTTTTTTATAAAATTCGGCGGGTAAGCCATCTGGACCACATGCTTTAGCGTTCGGTAAGCTCTTTATCACCTCTTCCAACTCTATTAATGAAAACGAGCGTGCCATAAGATTTTTTATCTATTTCCATCAACATGGGCGGTTGATATTCAAGCAGAAACCTTTTCAACAACAGATCATCAACTAACTGAAGTTGGCCATAAATGGTATGATAATGAGCGAGCATAATGCTATTAATCTCACCTGGATCCTCCGTAAAGCCTGCTACGCATGGTCAGTTCAATGCTTTGATTTGATTCGTAGCTGCTTGTTCCTTGGCCTGCCACGCCAGTAACCTACCAGTAAAATTACTCTCTTCATAAATTTTCTGCTTAGACTGTTTGAAAAAGATCTCGCTTTGAGTACTATATAGAGTACAAAGCTCACGCTTGGCTTGTTCAAGCTGTACTTTGGTAGTGGAAGAGGGATTCTTTAAAAAGGCCGCATTGCAAATATGGATCTTATCTTCAAATTTTAATTTCTCGACCCTAGCGTTTTTGGCAGTAACTGCCTCTTTGCTTACTACTAGTCCCCGGATAAAGGCTTTAAGTGTATCCCAGACTATATTTGGTTCTGCGGAATGAATGTTCTGGATTAAAAATTGTCTGATCTCAGAATCCATGAATTTTACCCATTCGGCATCATTCAGATGCAACTTATTAAATAGCCAGCGTTTAGGTGATTTTAAACCAGGACCCACGTGGATTTCCAAAGATAGCATTGCATGATCCGAAAACCCATTGAAAAATAAATTTTGTTGACAGAAATCTAAGTTCTGGGAGATCAAAAAAAAATCAATGCGTGAGGAAGAGCCAAACCGTCCTGATCCACATGTAAATTTCTTTAAGGTCGGAAATGCTGTTCGCCAAGGATCTTGTAGCTTTAGCATATCCACATGGTCTTTCAATGTTTTAAGAGACCTAGGCATTGTCTGCCTTTTCCCTTGGACTGTGGAATCCAGATGTGGATTCATCAATATATTAAAATCCCCTCCCACAATCAAATCTCCTACAACATGATTTAAAGAGAGAAAAAGATCGTCATATACTTTGGCGTCATCTTCTACGGGTGCATAGTAACTTACAAATGTCAGAGGGCATGGCTTGGATCTAAAAGAGCATGTCACCCAACACCACCTCCCGAGTTGATCCTTACCCGAATTAATACACTCTACTTGTAAGCCTTTTTTTATAAATATAGCAGTCCCTCTATGGGATGCAGAGGCAGATGAAAAACCCCTGTAGATGGCCCAGGTTTTAAACATTGAAAATTCCAAAAATTTTATAGTCGAGATATGAGTTTCTTGTAAAAGAATAATTTCAGGATTTTCAGTTTTCAGCCATGCTTCAATAGCCTGCATTTTTTTCCGATTATTCAGGCCGTTGACATTGAACGAAATTATTTTTAGCCTATTAGCCATTTAACAAAAAAAAGAAAAAATCCGAAGAACAAATCAATGTAACATTCCAAAAAAAGTACAAATGTGACATAAAAAATAACCAACCAATCATTGAAACTACCGGCTACATTTTCCCTATTTTTTAACCTCCCCTCCCACCCCGAGAAAAGTAGACTATCCCCTCTCCACCGCTCCTTCCACTTTCCCCAACCCCCACTCAATTTGGGTGTCATGTTATTACACCCTGGTGAATCTATCACTTACCCGCCCCCCAACACTGTGATGCGTATTACTTTGCCCTACAGGATTCAATTTTCTGAGGAGCCTTGCTATTGTGATAAAACCCTCTAAGCTAATCTCCCTAAACAAAAAGAGTAAAGAAAGAAGAAAGGGAAGAGAAAAGAGGAGACAAGGAAGTTTTTAATTATCACCTTACAGGAAGAGCTTTATATCGAATTTACTCCTATTTCCGTGAATCTTGGAACAGGGCCGAATATAGAACCAGTCCTCTCAATGCTTTCGCTGTATGAATTATACACACGTTAACTGGTCACATATTATGTTGAGCTGCCCAAATATTCATATTTATTGGACTGATGTATTTTTTTTCTTAGAACAAGAGTGCAATATAAAGCTTGAGGTTAATAGTAGGCTAATTTTACTTGGATATGACCCAGATCTTCCCTTCTCGGAATCCATGACGAGGTTGCTCTATATAGCAACAGCGATACCCTCAGTTATGGATTGGGCCC
The DNA here is from genome assembly GCF_964204655.1 of Triturus cristatus. Lineage (NCBI taxonomy): Eukaryota > Metazoa > Chordata > Amphibia > Caudata > Salamandridae > Triturus > Triturus cristatus. The sequence continues at coordinate 447,148,296 of NC_140594.1, forward strand.
AGAAGATGAGGAGGGTCAAGAAGAGCGAATATATCTATGCCGCATGCATTGGAGGCCTTAAAAAGTTTGAGGAAATATGGGATACCAAGTTCAATTTTGATTATTAGCCATGGGAGATATATGAAATTGCTATTGAGAACTGATTGAGTTATGGGAGGCTTGAGCTTTTTATGAATTTTATTAAAGCTGCCTTTAAGATAATTTTTTGTCTTAGATTGTTAAACAGGTTGGGGATTTGTAATAATTTGTGATTTTTTTATTTGTGTGTTGTAATATAATATCATGTGTTTACTCCGGCTGCAATAAAAAAAAAAATATATGAATTATCGGGTTTCATTACGGGAAACAAAGAATTATTCATTGAAGAGGTGCAAGTTTCTGTCATGAATCCTAAGTAAACACAAAATCAAGGACGCGCTTTCTTATAAAGCGCCTTGAAACCCACCCCTGTCCTGTGCTACCAGCACTCTCTAAGGTATGATCTATTGCATGTTTTGTAATGTGGTATGATTTGGTACTTTATAGGTTGAAACGATGTATGTAAGCTAACATTTGCCAATGCTTTGTGAGTTCATGATCGGTGATATTCGTATTTATATTTGAATATTTGTGTTTTCCCTTGCCAATGCTTCTCGAGTCCGTTTTCAGCATTGTTTAGAAGGTTGGTGCTTTTGATGCAGAGTCAGCGCGCAGCAAGTGAAGCGCACCAAAAACTAATTCCGACCCGGTCTCTAACCGGGATCGGAAGGACGCGTCTCGCGCTACGTTCGCGAGCAACGTAAAGAACGTTCTGGGCGTTCTGGGTGTGGCATGGTGTTCTGCTCGATTTTCCCGGCCTTCTTGTGTTAAAAAGTGATTGAATGTGACTTCAGTCTCTTACCATTCAAGTCTAAGGGTTAGAGTAGTGAATGGAGCCTATTTACTAGGCACTTCGACATGATTCTGTGCTCTTCCCCATAGATCAGGGCTCGCACACATAGCCTAGGGGATAGATTCGTTAGTATTAGGGATAACCTGTCCTGTAGTGAGGGTATTTCATGGAGCTGTGCTGAATTCAGGCCTGGTAGGCCTCAAACGGGAGAGACTCCATCTTTCTTTCTGCTCCGGCAGCTTGGGATGCTTCTAGGTCAAATGTAATGTTTTAGTTATGAGGTGTTATTCGCTTGGAGAGAACCGGTTCAGGCCGGCCCTTATCGAAGGATTGTATTTTTCTTCATGCCGAAGACACTACATCAGGCCGGCCGGCTGGGAACGTGTCCTTGGTACGGGGAGGTACAAGAATTTGGTGGGCGGCAGGTTACGGGCCGGAATTTTCCATGAGGAAACGCACCTCTATATTAGTGAAAGTCTGAGGCAGTTACAGGTTCAGTCCGTAGGCGGCATCTAGCCGTTAGCAGTAAAGCTACTACTTATTCCAGGGAAGACAGACGCCATCTTGAAGGCGGAGAAGAACCGAGAGACAGATGCTTTCCTAGCAGAATAGCCAGAGAGGAGAGAGTAGCCGATAAGGAAGAGGTCCCAGTGACTCGGAGAAGGGTGATTCCAGGCGAGCCGAGGCACAGACGAGAAGGGAACCTAGATGACCACTGAGTGCAGGCTACATACTACTAAGGTGATGTCGACCCTTTCTTATTAGAGTGTACAACTTAATCTTTCACTTTTCTTTGCAGGTTATGTGTTATATCGTAATGTTATGTGATTGTGTATGTAATGAGTAATAAAGTATCCAGTTTGTAGTGAACCAACATGTGCTGCGTGTTCTTGTATAAGAGGGTAGCCTATTCTTCTAGTCAGCTGCGGCTACATGAACAGATGTTAACCCTGATCAGGTAAGTGGTAACTGAATAAGGGAAAGAGGAGCCCCTCGAACCTGAGAACAGGCTATGCTTGAACTGGCAATCCTTGTGTGATCTGATGAATAGTGAGACTGATTCCCTTTTTGTATGTTATGGTGATCATAGGATGAACTGTCGTATGAGACTGCCGTCTAGGTAGAGAGGTCTGGATTCGTATAGGATCGCGAGGCCGCCACTTGTGATACTGTCGTATGGGCAGAGAGGTCTGGATTCGTAGGGGATCGCGAGGCCGCCGATTGTGCTGAGACTGCCGTCTGGGTAGAGAGGTCTGGATTCGGATGGGATCGCGAGGCCGCCACTTGTGATACTGTCGTATGGGCAGAGAGGTCTGGATCCGTATGGGATCGCGAGGCCGCCGATTGTGCTGAGACTGCCATCTGGGTAGAGAGGTCTGGGTTCGTATGGGATCGCGAGGCCGCCACTTGTGATACTGTCGTATGGGCAGAGAGGTCTGGATCCGTATGGGATCGCGAGGCCGCCGATTGTGCTGAGACTGCCATCTGGGTAGAGATGTCTGGGTTCGTATGGGACCGCGAGGCTGCCAATGGTGATACTGTCGTATGGGCAGAGAGGTCTGGATCCGTATGGGATCGCGAGGCCGCCGATTGTGCTGAGACTGCCGTCTGGGTAGAGAGGTCTGGGTTCGTATGGGACCGCGAGGCCGCCACTTGTGATACTGTCGTATGGGCAGAGAGGTCTGGATCCGTATGGGATCGCGAGGCCGCCGATTGTGCTGAGACTGTTGTCTGGGTAGAGAGGTCTGGGTTCGTATGGGACCGCGAGGCCACCACTTGTGATACTGTCGTATGGGCAGAGAGGTCTGGATTCGTAGGGGATCGCGAGGCCGCCACTTGTGATACTGTCGTATGGGCAGAGAGGTCTGGATCCGTATGGGATCGCAAGGCCGCCGATTATAAGAGGTCTTGGTATGCATAGTAGGAATCCCCTGTCCTTAGGTGGTAGATATATGTGGTTGCAGGATTGTAAATAGGTTCTAGGGAGGGGGTAACGTTCTGGCTGGGTTAGTGAGGCTCTGATGAGCGGGTTCTATCTGATCCGAAAACCCAAGCAGAACATTTGGCGTCACAAACCGTTTACGAAACCTGTGTGCGTTGTGGTTGTATCGTGTTTGCTTTCGGCGCGTGCGTGGTTTCGTTTGTATATTATTTCTATATAATTGTGAGTGTAGTTTTTTTTTTTCCCTTTTTCTTCTTTCTTCTTTCTCTTTTTCTCTTTTTCTTTCTTTTCCGAGATGTTTTCTAGAAAGTCAAAATCTACTTTTAAGTTGCCCGTTGATATTCCCGGCTGGGATTCAACGCCTTATGAAGCCTTAGCCCGTGGGTGGGCTGATTCTACTGGTTTGAGTGAGAATTGGAATTCTTTTTTGGAGCTGGCGGAGCCGGCTAATGTGATTACTTGTTTACAGAAGGCGCCGGTATCTAAGGGTGATGAGCTTCCCGTTTTGGGGCGCAGAGGTTGGATTGTTCTGTCTGCGTACAGAATTCTGCATGAGAGGTTGTTGAAGTTACAGACCTTGCATAAGGATTTGGAAGCGAACTTTGTTGAGATTCAGAATGCTCATACTTTGTTGCGGTGTCAAAATAAGTTGCTTGCTGACAAACTTGATACGTACCAAACTATTGCGGAAAGGGCGGCTGTGCGAATTGCTCGTTATAAATACAAGAATCGGCGTGGTCGGGTTTCAACGCGAAAGGTGCGTCTGGTCGTGGCGAAAGCTGGACTGGATTGGAATCCTGATGAATGGGATGGTAATATCTGGAATTCGAGTGATTCTCCTTCCTCGGGTGAGGAGTCTGCCAAGCGCGAGTCCTCTCGCTCCGGCCGTGATTGTAAGTCTGCTTCTTGCGCCTCTGATGGTGCACCCCGTGATTGCGCTCGTCCTTTGAGCGGAGTCGATGCTTCTTACACTGATTGTTCCTCTACGTGTCCTGGTCGAGCTCCTTGTGATGCTCGTTCCGCGGTCTCGGTGCATCCAGTTTTTCGGCGGAAGGTGCAGCAGGCTCCCGGTGCTCCGAATGGTATTGCTTTAGACTCTTTGGAGGATTTTACTCAACAAGAAATTAGTGATATTTTGCAGCGATTTCGGCAGCGAGCTGGTGAGACCTTACTCACATGGATGGTGCGCCTTTATGAACTGGGCGCTGCTGGCATTATGTTGGATGCTGGCGATTGTTTGAAGTTTTGTTCCTTGAGTTCGGATTCTACTGTACAGGATCATTTTCGTAACTTTAATGCTGGTGGTCAAATTTCTTTGCTTCAATTGGCGACTGAGGGTTGTAATCAAAAATATCCTACTGAGTCTGACTGGCCTATGAATGACAAACCGTGGTATACTTTGCGCAATGCTGCGCAACGTCTCACAGAGGAGGTGATGAAAACGGCAATTTTTCTAAATACTGCCGACAGGTTGCTTGATGGTTTCTCGACATCTTCTGTGCGGAATCGTATTATTCGTTCTTCCCCTGTTGCTTATAAGCAGGTCATGATGACTTTATTGATTAATCAGACTGGTAACATGTTATCTGTGGTGCTGGAATCGGTACGCCAACTCGGTGAGTTGGGTGAGTGGTTTAAACCTGAACGGCAGTCCCGGCCTGACACTCGTACTCCTGGTGACAATAAACTTACTAGACGTGATATGTTTTTTGGTCTTATGGCCGATGGTGTGCGGAAGGAGGACATTGATGGTGAGACTACTTCTCGTTTGTGGGAAATGTTTCGCAAACGTGGCTTGGATCGAAAGGAGGGTGCCCGGCGTGTTCGGACAACTGAGTGTGATCGTGGTTTTTCTGACGGTAGCGGTGATGACGACCGCCGTGGGCGCTCTGATCGTCGTGATGATCGACGTTATGTACGTGATTTGTCCCCCCGTCGTGAGAGAGACAGGGAGAGAGAGGGGGAAAGAGAGAGGGAGAGATGATTATGTTAACAGCAGACGTAGAGATGATAGGGATCAATCACCTGAGTTGAGAAGGAGAGAGGATCGACACATATTGGCCGATCGAAACAGTAGTACTGTGCAGAGAACAGTAATCCATTTTGTAATGGAGATGGATATGAACAGGAGGTATCGATACCTGGGAAACGTGAGAGTCTTTATCCTGATTTATCCTGGTACACAGAACACAGTAAAAAGGACTAGGAAATAGGTCAAGCTCCAGTACACAGATGGGCTCACAGAGATAATAGACCCTATGTAGATATTGATATTTATTGGAGACATCGTAATATCCAAAGGGCCCGAGCATTGGTAGATACAGGAGCGGAGGCCACTCTTATTCATGGAAAATCAAAGAAGTTTAAAGGTCAGCCTTTTACAATTAACGGATTAGGTGGAAGGGAAACTCCCGCAGTTCAAACCTTACTTAAAATGAGAATAGGTAGAATTCCTAGAAAAGAATACTCTGTATTAGTGGTGCCACTCTTAGAATTCATAATTGGAATTGATATTTTGAAAGGAATGACTTTGCACTTAGATGATGGATGTTACCTATTTGGAACTAAACATTATATATCGTCCAGGCCTGTACGGGTTGGTCGTTTAAGAATGCCCCCCATAAAAGTTCCCCAGGCGACAAAAGTGGTTCGTCAGAAGCAGTATCGTATTCCAGGTGGTCATGAAGAGATTAGTACCACTATTCAGGAGTTGGTGGATGCAGGAGTTATAACCCCAGTTACTTCTGCTTGGAATAATCCTGTTTGGCCTGTACGTAAGAGTGATAATTCTTGGCGCATGACTGTTGATTATCGAGAATTGAATAGACACACACCCTCTTTGACTGTTGCAGTACCGGATGTTATTACCCTAATTGAAAGAATCCAGGTACATGGTATGCGTCCATTGATATTGCTAATGCTTTCTTTTCGATTCCGATTGCCCCTGAGTGTCAGGAACAATTCAGTTTTACGTGGAACGGGCGTCAGATGACGTTTAGAAGTCTTCCCCAGGGCTATGTGCATAGTCCTACGATATGTCACCGGCTGGTGGCAGAGCATTTGGCTGAGGTACCGGTTCATCCGCAAATTCAGATATGTCACTATATTGATGATATTTTGATCCAAGGCGAATCACAAGAGGAAGTTCAGACCCAATTAGATAGAGTCATTGAGTGCTTGCGTGAGAAAGGTTGGGAAATCAACCCGGATAAATTACAAGGTCCGTCCCAGGCTGTGAAATTTTTGGGCATTAATTGGCATGAGGGGCACCGAGAAGTGATCCCTCAGGTTAAACAGAAAATTCTTGATTTTGCAGTTCCGAGAAATAGGAAAGAAGCCCAAAGCTTCATTGGTTTGTTTGGTTTTTGGCGCCAGCATATTCCTCATTTGAGTCAAATATTGGCCCCTTTGTACCAGGTCACTCGTAAAAAGAATGCATTTGAATGGGGTAAACCACAGCAAGATGCGTTTAGTCTGGCAAAAGAAGCAATTCACCATGCTCTGGATTTATGGCCTGTATGTGATGGTGAGGTGGATTTGAATGTGTCTGTACAAGGCCTTTATGCGAATTGGAGTTTGTGGCAGAAACAAGGCAAGAGTAGAGTACCGTTAGGTTTCTGGACTAAAAAGTTACCTGATGCTGGTGAGCGTTATACACCTTTTGAGAAACAGTTACTTGCATGTTATTGGGCTCTGGTGGATACCGAGCAATTGACTTTGGGACATGATATAGTTTTGCGACCTGAAATTCCTATCATGCAGTGGGTTATGAGTTCGCCGAAAACTCACCGAATTGGACACGCTCAAGAGGCGAGTGTGATTAAATGGAAATGGTATATACAAGACAGGGCACGTGTGGGACAAAAAGGAGTTGCATCTTTGCATGAGCAGGTGGCACGGGCGCCATCAACTGAGACTGAGAGTGAATGTTCCGTACCTTTAGTACAGGAGTCTCCTGTTAAGTGGGGTAGACCTTTTGATGATTTGTCCGCAGAGGACAGAAACCATGTCTGGTTTACGGATGGTTCAGCAAGGTTCATAGGGACGAAACGGCATTGGAAGGCAGTGTCCTATAATCCGATCACACAAAAATTGCTGAGTACAACTGGTGAGGGTAAGAGCAGTCAATTTGCTGAACTCTATGCTGTTTATCAAGTTCTGAAACAAGAGTTACCTGGCACATGTCATATTTTTACCGATTCTTGGTCTACTGCCAATGGACTGGCAGTTTGGTTACCGACTTGGCATTCCCATAGTTGGAAAATCCATTCAAAAGAACTGTGGGGAAATGAATTATGGCAGGAGATTTGGGAAATGCTCCCACAGGGTACTGTTACAATCTTCCATGTGGATGCTCATACCCCGATAGACTCTCTTGACAAATTCTTTCATAATATTGCAGATGAGAAATCTAAAAGTGCTGAGGCAGTGGTGGACACGCAAGATTTTGATATTGCGGGATTGGCGAAATGGGCCCACCAGAAAGCAGGACACTTTGGAGAGAAAGCCACTAGCAGGTGGGCTGCTGATCGAGGAATTTATATTCCCCTAGATTTAATCAAAAATGTTATTCTACATTGTCCCATTTGTCAGCATATCATGCAGCGCAAAGTGCCCCAAATTGTTAAAGGTCATTTACATCGCGGGAAATTGCCCGCTCAAATTTGGCAGATTGATTACATTGGTCCACTTCCTATGAGTAGGAATTGTCAATATGTTTGCACCATTGTTGATACATACAGTGGCCTGTTGGTGGCCCTTCCCTGTAAGCAAGCTACCCAATTGAATACTATTAAAACATTGGAATTGATTATGATGTATTACGGTGTGCCATTCCAAATTCAATCTGATAATGCATCCCATTTTCGTGGAAGATTGGTACAGGAATTCTGTGTGGAAAACAATATTGAATGGGTGTTTCATATACCATATTATCCACAGGCCTCGGGTCTTGTGGAGAGGTTGAATGGCCTGCTGAAAGACCAATTGCGCAAATTAACAGATGACAAGTATAAGAATTGGCGAGACTTTTTGCCTCAAGCGTTATTGATTTTAAATAACCGTCCTTTTCTAAATGCTGAATCCCCACTTATGCGTTTGTTTCCTCCGAATGTTGATGCTAAGCCCAATGAAATCAGAGAGACTGTGATGTACTGGGAGATTACTCCCGGAGCTTTGGCTCCATGTAGAGCGACCCCAGGGTCGGCAGGTTTAGACTTGCATGCCATGGATGACACCGTTATAAAAAGTAAGGATCGAGTCATTATTGAAACTGGTGTTGGTGTTCATATACCAACTGGAAATTTCGGATTAATCGCCCCTAGATCGGGGCTGGCTGTAAAAGGCATTCAGGTGCTTGGAGGAATCATTGATAGTGATTATCAGGGAGAGATTAAGGTGCTCCTGCTGAATAGCAGTGAGGTTGACTTACTGATACATCAAACTGACCGAGTGGCTCAATTGCTAATAATGCCTGTCTTCAGTGGTGAGATGACAAAAGGCACTGCCCCAACGTTGCTAACTGTACGAGGCCAGAAAGGTTTTGGCTCCACAGATAATCCTGGGGCCAGAGTTTGGGTGCAGTCGCCTAAGAATCCCCCTGAACAAGCAGAAGTGATTGCAACCGGTCAAGACAACACCATTTTAGTTATGAGACCAGGGAAAGATAGCTGGGAAGCTGTCCCGGCTGACAAATGTTACTTACGAGAATGAATAATGCCTGTATTTGATTCTCTTTCAGATCATTCTTTGGACTGTTGCTGCAGGATGTGTCGGCGTTGGACTCCTTTTGGGCTGGTACGACGAGAGAGGAGGGATCCATCAACCCGGGCTGAGTTGAGAACCCGAGTGTCGCGTTCCTTCGCTGCGTGGGATTCGTCGTCGAACTTTTGGATTACATTGGCCAAGCAAGTGACTAAAGCCCCTCATTTCTGCTTGACACCGATGAGATCGGTGACGGACATTCTGGCAACTTGTTTAGTTGCTGTCCCTGCTTCATTGGAGACTTTGACTCATATTTTTAATATATCAAATGCTCGCCCCAATGTTCTTCTGGGCGATTTCGCTGCCCATGAGTATTGCCCCTTGTGTACTGTACTGTCAGACCCGATACCGCCCATCCAGTCCCAAATAGTTACCTATAATATCACACAGGGTGATTTATGTTTTTTCCTTACTTGTGATCCTAGGGTGATTTCTGAATGTATGTGTTTAAGATTGAAAGGTGCCACTTCATTCACCGCTCATGAACGAACTTTGTGCCTTCAAAGGACACCGAAAACATGTACTTCTGTTCAGAATAACATGACTTGCAAGAGTATGGTAGTTACCCCCAGTCACTATCGCACGATGTTACTGCCTGCCGGATGGCTTTTCTCATGTGGTAATACTTCCTGGCCATATATACCCGCAAATATTTCTGGAGGCCCTTGTGCCATTACTAGACTGAGCTTGCTCATGTTCTCATCACATGCGAATGCCAACTCTCGTGTGATTCGAGATACAGTGAGGTTACAGGAGGATTGTGACTCATCTTTGCATTTATATTCCAAGTCTGAATACCTTAGCCTGGCTATTTCAATTGTTGGTGTTCCTGCTTTGGCAGTTTATAATGCCAAATCTATTGGGAAAATGGCCTGCTGGATGGTAAAATCCATCAATCATACTTCTACAGTCCTGTCTGACATGCTATTAGACGCCCAGGGTGAACGTAGGGCTATCTTGCAAAATCGAGCGGCCATTGATTATCTTTTGCTTAAACATGGACACGATTGTTCTGATTTTGAGGGTCTTTGTTGTTTTAACTTGTCGGATCATACAAAATCCATTCAAGCTCACATTGATAAATTACATGACTTGACAGAAGAAGTTAGAAAACACATTGGCCAGGGCTGGTTTGACTGGCGCTTTAATTGGTTACCTAATTTGCATATGTTACGTCAAATATTAGGAGGTATTCTGATTACTATCGGCATTTTGATTTCTATCTGTTGCTTTATTCAGTGTATTCCTTCACTACTTCAATTCTGCACACCTGGTACTAGACATAGATCAGTTAGTCTTGTTTCATATTATTCTTCCACAGATATTAGTTCCGTTTAATGAATGTATAATAGACTGAAGTCAAGGGTGAAATGTTCTGCTCGATTTTCCCGGCCTTCTTGTGTTAAAAAGTGATTGAATGTGACTTCAGTCTCTTACCATTCAAGTCTAAGGGTTAGAGTAGTGAATGGAGCCTATTTACTAGGCACTTCGACATGATTCTGTGCTCTTCCCCATAGATCAGGGCTCGCACACATAGCCTAGGGGATAGATTCGTTAGTATTAGGGATAACCTGTCCTGTAGTGAGGGTATTTCATGGAGCTGTGCTGAATTCAGGCCTGGTAGGCCTCAAACGGGAGAGACTCCATCTTTCTTTCTGCTCCGGCAGCTTGGGATGCTTCTAGGTCAAATGTAATGTTTTAGTTATGAGGTGTTATTCGCTTGGAGAGAACCGGTTCAGGCCGGCCCTTATCGAAGGATTGTATTTTTCTTCATGCCGAAGACACTACATCAGGCCGGCCGGCTGGGAACGTGTCCTTGGTACGGGGAGGTACAAGAATTTGGTGGGCGGCAGGTTACGGGCCGGAATTTTCCATGAGGAAACGCACCTCTATATTAGTGAAAGTCTGAGGCAGTTACAGGTTCAGTCCGTAGGCGGCATCTAGCCGTTAGCAGTAAAGCTACTACTTATTCCAGGGAAGACAGACGCCATCTTGAAGGCGGAGAAGAACCGAGAGACAGATGCTTTCCTAGCAGAATAGCCAGAGAGGAGAGAGTAGCCGATAAGGAAGAGGTCCCAGTGACTCGGAGAAGGGTGATTCCAGGCGAGCCGAGGCACAGACGAGAAGGGAACCTAGATGACCACTGAGTGCAGGCTACATACTACTAAGGTGATGTCGACCCTTTCTTATTAGAGTGTACAACTTAATCTTTCACTTTTCTTTGCAGGTTATGTGTTATATCGTAATGTTATGTGATTGTGTATGTAATGAGTAATAAAGTATCCAGTTTGTAGTGAACCAACATGTGCTGCGTGTTCTTGTATAAGAGGGTAGCCTATTCTTCTAGTCAGCTGCGGCTACATGAACAGATGTTAACCCTGATCAGGTAAGTGGTAACTGAATAAGGGAAAGAGGAGCCCCTCGAACCTGAGAACAGGCTATGCTTGAACTGGCAATCCTTGTGTGATCTGATGAATAGTGAGCCTGATTCCCTTTTTGTATGTTATGGTGATCATAGGATGAACTGTCGTATGAGACTGCCGTCTAGGTAGAGAGGTCTGGATTCGTATAGGATCGCGAGGCCGCCACTTGTGATACTGTCGTATGGGCAGAGAGGTCTGGATTCGTAGGGGATCGCGAGGCCGCCGATTGTGCTGAGACTGCCGTCTGGGTAGAGAGGTTTGGATTCGGATGGGATCACGAGGCCGCCACTTGTGATACTGTCGTATGGGCAGAGAGGTCTGGATCCGTATGGGATCGCGAGGCCGCCGATTGTGCTGAGACTGCCATCTGGGTAGAGAGGTCTGGGTTCGTATGGGACCGCGAGGCCGCCACTGGTGATACTGTCGTATGGGCAGAGAGGTCTGGATCCGTATGGGATCGCGAGGCCGCCGATTGTGCTGAGACTGCCGTCTGGGTAGAGAGATCTGGGTTCGTATGGGACCGCGAGGCCGCCACTTGTGATACTGTCGTATGGGCAGAGAGGTCTGGATCCGTATGGGATCGCGAGGCCGCCGATTGTGCTGAGACTGCCGTCTGGGTAGAGAGGTCTGGGTTCGTATGGGACCGCGAGGCCGCCACTTGTGATACTGTCGTATGGGCAGAGAGGTCTGGATTCGTAGGGGATCGCGAGGCCGCCACTTGTGATACTGTCGTATGGGCAGAGAGGTCTGGATCCGTATGGGATCGCAAGGCCGCCGATTATAAGAGGTCTTGGTATGCATAGTAGGAATCCCCTGTCCTTAGGTGGTAGATATATGTGGTTGCAGGATTGTAAATAGGTTCTAGGGAGGGGTTAACGTTCTGGCTGGGTTAGTGAGGCTCTGATGAGCGGGTTCTATCTGATCCGAAAACCCAAGCAGAACACATGGGTATTCAATGCCACACCCAGCCATTTCCTTTGCTTAGCCTCCTGACTTCGACGAACAACTCACCTGGATTCCGTTGTTGTCAAGTCTTCTATCTTCATCCACAGGAGGGCGCCATCGCATCACCAAAGGGATCTAAGGACAGAGAAATTCAGAGAAAGAAGAGCTAAGTAATAATCTTAGTTTCTGGCGCCCAACGCAAGAAAGCATGAATCAACTTAAGCGATGTTAGGTTTCAGCAAAATAATTTTTGGAACTTTCCGCTTATGATTTACATAGGCAAGGTCTCGGACATTTAGTCAAGAAAAAAGACTTTTAAAAAAACGTGATTTCCATGCATCTTTGTATGGTATGCTTTTTCCCTATTTACTTATAGATCTGGTGAAGGTTTGTTGGAGTAATCAAACGAGAGTAAGTGACGTAGTAGATAGAAAAAAAGATAATAGAACTTTATGTTATGAATATTCATTTGAGAGATTAGAATTTAAAGGTTGTGTTTATTTATTTAGATAAAACAATTCAACATCAAGCTACATCGCGTATTCACAACTACACATCATCAAACTGAATTTCAACACCTTCACAAGACTGCTGGACGCAAAACCACGAAATCCCTAGATTGCAGGTAGGAAAAATTTGGTATATTTACAGTTAACAAGAGAAATTGTAAAAAAAGTTAAAATAAACTTGGCACAAAAAAGGAAACTAGGATCGCATTGCTTATACATATGTTCTGTTGCCTCGCAGGTCGACAACAGGACTTCAACGTGCGTCCAGTATCCGGCCCTCCTCCCGGGGCTCTATTTAGTAGCCTAGTGTAAAACAAAATTCATAGGTTATCCAGTAGAGATCTCAGAAGATGTATCATAGCGTCCCTGCGAAAAAATCGTCAAGTGCTCCTGAAGGTAAGAGAGTGCTTGCACAACTTGACAGTTTCAATCACACCTTGGTAACCTTGGTATTCAAGTTGATCTAAGAACTCCCTGACCTGTTTTTTCACTTCCTGTTTTATTGGATACTGTCTATGTGGAGTTGGAGTAGATTTTAGTGATATCACGTGGTGAGCTGACTCTTCATCCCACCCAACATGATTGCGATGTAGTGCAGGAGCAAGGGTCCTTAAAGGCTGGCATGATTACCGTTCCTCCCTTTGGGCAATCCATAACAATAGTAGGCAGCCAATCTCTTTCAGCTAAAAGAATGTTGTAGCCAAAAGTCAGGTTCTCCCAAAAGAGACCTTTAATTTTTCTGGGCTTGTCCCCTTCCATTTGGAGTATTATTTCATGTAACCTATGTGGGATGCTTACCCTAGTATCAGGTGTTTCCACTGTGAAAAATTCACTCAACTCCGCTGTCTCCAGAAATTCCATTAGGTTCTGCCGAGCTATTGTTACTTCTGCTGCGCTGTCTAGCATCGTGAGAGCCCATTCCCTGTTCAATAGTTGAGTCCTCAGAATTCTGGGCATGTCTAACTTTGAGACTTGCTACTTTCTTCTTTTTGAATTGAGGTTTTGCTATAGTCTTTTCTTCTTTTTTGGAAGCATAGTCTGAAGTGAGTTGCGTGTCTCTGGACTTTGTACGCTCTTCTTGTCTGTGATCTGACCGTCCTCCATCGGGGAAGCTATCCCCATTGCCAAGCAAATTGTCATCAATATATGCTTTTCTTGTGAACCAGTGTGTGGAAATACCGTCTCCAGCTGTGTTAATTTTTGAGCTAACCAGAGTGGCATTTGTTCACGTTTAGTGTACATTTTACCCATCACTTCGTGTAATGTTTGTGGTGTAATTTTGGTTGTTGATGTTTGAATCAGACCTGTTGGTATAGCCATTATTGGCTGGAGTGTGAGTGTTCTCATTTCTGTTAAGTCTTGTTAGTTTTTTATGGAGTGTAAGTAAGTCTCCCGCAGGCATTGTTTCTTTATCAGTGTGTGGTGTGTAGGCCATTAGTACCAGCCATGGTGCTCCGTCTCTTCCGAGCGGACCGAGTCTTACTTTATTTCTTGTATGTGGAAGGCATCTTCAAACCAGTATATGTGCTCCTGGTAGGTGAGCGGAACTTCAATGTCCTCATACGAACATTATTCGTTAGGTATGTCATCTTCTACATAGTAATGAAATGTTTTGTTTGTGCATTTGCCTGTGAGAACATTACCCATGAATAGAATACCTATGCTGTATAGGATTCGTGTGCCTCAATTATGAAGGTTAATGGCCCACCCCTAGCTTTTAAGCCATATGAAGCTAGTTTTAGGGTGATGGCATTTCTAACATTTTCTGAAAGATGTATTGCGTATGCATCTTCTTCTTCGGCTGAGAGATTCAATTCACGCACAGCTTCATCTTGCTGCTCAGTCATTGTTTTAGTAAGGAGAGTTTTTCAAGGGGACTGAGATAAGGTGTTATGCACAATAGGAGCAATGTGTCCTTCAAGCTTGATTAACCAACAGCCAATACATAGGACTTTTGCCTACTCAGCTGTGGCGGATTTTTGTTCCCTTCCACTCCAGACAGCTCTGGAGAAATGTGAGTAGGGGTCTCTGAGAATAGCAAGACTGAACTACTCAGGTTTGACCGTTAAATATGCACCTAACCAACATTGGGCGCCATATCATGTAGTTCCTATAAAACCTATACAGGATGTGCTCGTTCGGACAACATACACTGCGGGCTTCGTGTTCAAACTGATTCCAGACACCCCCACTGGGTATGTTGGCCTGTATACCAGCTAGCATACAGTGCCACTAGAAACTCCTCTTACCAAGGAGAGAATAGTTCTTGGCAACTACCGAACATGACAACCCTGATCCCTCAGAACCGTGGAAACAGTCCAATTTTTTTTTCGCTCAGTCACTCGTGCTCACTTTGTCTCAGAGAGATACACGGAATAAATGATATGGACGTTTTTCAATAAGCATTTATTGAACACCCGTCATTCTAGTGTAAAATGGGTGTGCTGAAACAACCACTCGACAGAAACAGATATAAATGATTAGAAGCACTAAAAAGGTAAAAGGATGGTAGATTTCCACCATCTTGCTCTAAACATGAATACAGGCAAGAATATGAAATACATGATAATAAAATGTGTACTCCTACGATGCTACACTACCTAGATGTACCTATGTGTACCTAGCATGTGTGTAGGTGTTAAGCCAAGAATCTCTCTAGGATAAAGTCAATCCCATTACCTGAAGTGAGATACTGTGGGACCCCATCTTGGTCTCGAGCTGGGCACCCCGCAAGGGATGTTAGACCACTGCGAGCTGGAGTATATGCATTCAGAAACCTCAGCTTCTCGTGTCAGTGTGTTGGCATGGAAGTCGTGATCTCCTCTGACTATCTCAGCAAGATGTGATGTTTATATACCCAAAGGTATATACCCAAAGGTATCACCAGGGGTTCTACCTTGCTGAGCCACTGTCGGACTTATGATGACGTCGGGAATGAACCATGTACATAGCTATTATGCAGGAGATGGTAGTCCTGCTGAGTTTCCAAGAATCCAAGGATCCTAATGCATAACGTATGAGGCTATTGTTCAGGGAAAACCCCATGTTCTGTAAGCAGTACTGTAACTAGGTAAAGGGTCAGTCCTAGCAGCCCGTTACGTAGGGATGAATATAGGTGAAAGGTTGTGATGTTACCCAGGACTATATTGGGGTACCTATATGGAATATAACAACGGGAGGCTCCTGAAATGTATCTGTATTGTCCTGATGATTTTCAAGTGTATGAACCAGGCCAGTAAATGTCTGTTCAGGGTATTTCTCAACTATGCTGCTGGCGTATATGGTAAATGCCACAGTCTATGTGTTGATATTAGTGGGTGCCCTCAGTCTTTTTACCAGTTTGCTCTCTTCCACCCTAGAATCCTCCTTGCTATGCATCACCCTGTGAAGGAGTTTGAATACATCAACATATTTACCAGCACACATTTTGTCTTTGCTAGTGCCTCCCCAATGGCGTTGTTATCCCCATGTATGGCAATTTAACCGTTGTCTCCATCTTTTTGTCTTTGTGCCATTGTCTTCCCCACCTACTTGTTCACTTAAGTTTTGCCTCTTTCTGCCGTCCCTGTACCAGTCCTAGTTATCCCTTGCAGTGCTCTTGCGCGGTTCCCAGTGCTTTGCCGGCCTCGCCTTCCCTCGCAAATATTCCTACCCCACCTGCATCACCATATACTAGGTCACGCACAATCCCTTTTCACATCATCGCACTCTTATCAGTCAAACTTTTTTCACATTCCTGCTACCATCCTCTTGAATCATTATCTTGAATGTTTCAGCTTCTCTATGTCTCATCCTGTCACACTCCCTATTCCATTCGGCCTCTTCACCCCTCCAACCCAACCCCCCATTGGCTGACCCCCATACTCTCTTCTGGATTCTGACATTACAGCAGCTGAGGCTTCCTACTGCCTCAGACTTTTGTCCCTTATGTGTCTCTTCTCCGTACACTGTCCCAGTTGCCTATCCAGGCTTTGACCTGTTGTTTCTGGGGCTGTATTCACCAGCTCGCTCCCTTTTCCCATTCATATGTCCCACATTCCTGCTTGCACTCACCACCTTTCAGGCCTCCTTAGTATTGATGCCAATCACCTTTTGTGTTCTTACATGGGTGTCCATTGTACCTGTACTTCGCTCCTCTCTTCCATGTGCCATTCCTCTTTTTAGGATGAGACTGGCAGTTTTTACAGACCTCCAGCACCTTCACTATGCACACTTTGCTCTCCAACTACCTTCCCTCTTCTCCCATAGCCTTTCTGAAGCCTTTCCCCTCTGTGCTCAACATCATGCCATCTGTTATTACCCTTACTCTGCTCCTGACTATTTCTGGTAATCACAGCAACCTTTTCATCTTTGACTGTTTGCTGTCCAGGCATTCTTCTTCCTTGATTGGTTCCCACTCCTTCCCTTCCAAATGCTTCTGCGTACTCTTTAGCCACAAGCCACCCTTCATAAACCAATAGTCTAGATAAGCATCTGGTGCAGTCTCTCCTCAGGGTGCCCAAGAAGCACCAGTGGCTCTCACCTGCACTAATTACCCACCCTGGTGCTCTGCCAACCTCTGCTACTCCCTGCTGGACCACACATGGGGATTCCCCAGTTTGGTTTTTCTGTCCCTCCTGAACCCTTCTTAGGCCTTCCTGCCAGCAGGACTGTGTTACTGCCTCTCTGTCTCCTAGCATGTGAAGCTTGTGCTCTGGCCTTCTCCTGCATCACCAAAAGATGATGGATGGTGTTCTAAACATTGTCAAACATTCACCCCCAGTCACAGACCTGGGTTAAATCCTTTGTTTCTTTGCTCACCATGTTACCCCAGTTTGGACCCAGCCATATGCAAATCAGTTTTGACCCTGCTCCAAATGGGAACAGTCCAGCTAAACTGCCATGTCAGCTCCTCCCTGAACTGGAAAACAAGCATCCTGGGACCGGTTTTGGGTATCCTCCCTCATCAGCCAGGCTAGCTCAAATGCAGTGGCATAGTGAGCACAGGACTCCCGTCTGGGCATACCCTTCCCACTTAGGGTGACTATGGCAGCACAAAAAGATGGACAAATGCTGAACATTGTCAAACATTCACCCACAGTCACAGATCTGTGTTAAGTACATTGTTTCTTTGCTAACCATGCCACTCCAGTTTGGACCCAAGTCATAAGCAAATCAGTCTTGACCCTGGTCCCATTGGCTGAACTGCTGGGCCAGGTACTCGCTGGACTGGAAATCATCCTGGGACCGGTTTTGGGGTATCACCCTTCATTAGCCAGGGTAGCTTGAATCCAGTGGCATAGAGAACACAGGACCCACGTCTGTGCATACCCTTTCCACTTCGGTCAACTTTAGCAACACAAAAATATGATGGACGGAATGCTGAACATTGCCAAACATTCAACCTTGCCATAGACCTGGGCTAAATCCATTGTTTTTTGCTCACCATACCACCCTAGGTTGCACACTGCCCTTCTCCTGGCTTGACCTGATACTTTCATGTTAGTGCAGGAGAGCTCCTGATTGCTTAGGCGTATCCCATTCCTTCCCTTCCTGGGAGCAGTTGCGCAGGCTACTGAGACAGCACAGAAACCCTCCTACACTGCTCTCCTGGGCTGAGCGCCCTTCCTCTTCTTCATGGGTACCTCTCTATTGCACTTGCGAGGCACATAGCCACCTTCAGTAGCTCTTTGGAGGCCTGCACCTGCATCATTGCACAGAGGGAGGAGTGCCTTCTCTCTGCATGTGCGCCAAGATGCCAGCACACAGTGGAATGCTGGTTCCTGACATGACTTGCACTCGCTATCCTCCCATGGCTCCTCTCTAACTCCCCATGCAGAGAGGGCAGTTCTCTCACCTCAGCACAGGGCCCACCTTGACCCAGAGTATGAAAAAAGAAGACAGAAAAGGTGGAAAGGAAGAGAAAGATAGGAATACAGTGACAAAGGAAGAAGGATGAAAAATCCTAGACACATGAGAAAATGAGACAGGAAGTGCCTAATGCTGCAAGAAAGAGGCAAGAAGTGCAATCCAAGAGTATCAAGTCTTTGGATTTAGCAAACAGGGTATTCTGCAGCATCAGCAGTAGCTACAAAGACAAACATCATCACCGCTGTTCTATTTTTTGTTCTGGCGATAACCAAGACCTTTTGATTTTACAAAAAATATAGTTAAATTATAATATACTTACTTAAAGGGGCTTTCATCCACCTCTTTCTTGCCATTTTGCCTTGCCTCTTTCTTTTTATTCTCTGCTTTCCTTCTTTAGTCCTTCCTTCTTTCTTTCCTTGTTTTTCCTTCCTTTTTTCTTTACTAATTTTGTCCTTTTTTTCTTTCTTTTTTCCTTCTTTCCTTCTTCTTTTTATTTTGTTTCCCTTTTCCCTCCTTTATTGCTTTCTTTTGTCCTTCTTTCTTTTTTCTGTCCTTCTGTCTCCTTTCTTTTCCTTCCTTCATTTTTCACTTTCGTCCTTGCATTTTTTTTTCTGCGTTCTTTTTCTTGCCTCTGTCTTTCTTGCCTTCCTTTTTTCCTTCCTGCCTTCCTTCTCACCTTTTTCTTTCCTTCTTTTTAATTTCTTCATCACTTTCCTTCAGTTTCCTTCATTTTCCTTATTTGTTTTCCTTCATTCCCTCTTTCTTTCTCTTACCTTCTTGATTTTTCTTTCTTTCTTTTCTTTTTCTTCCATCATTCTTGGCTTTCTTTCCTTCTTGCATTTTTTCTTTCCTTCCTTTGTGCCTTCTTTCTATCAGTGTAAATCTTTATTGCTCAATTATCAAAAATCATTGCACTTAAAAACAATAAAATCAAGAGTAAAAAACAAGATCTATTATTCTCCAATTAATATACAACTGTATATGGATGGTTATTTCTATGGTGACACGTCACACTTGAACATTAATACCACAGTTGCACTTATTTTGTCACAATTGTTAAAAATGTATAAGTCAAATAACATGTGAAAGTCGGATTCTCAGGGATTTGCAATAAAAATGTAAACATTATAAGACATAATGCAATAGCTATAGAAATGTCAAAGTGCAAAAATTGTAGCCATTATGATTTTTAGCATTCACTAAAGGCATTTACGAGTGGTAAAGTTAGACTTTTGTCTCAGTTAAACTTAAGTTTTGATCTTAAGTTTAACTTTTTGGTCTCAGTTAAACTTAAGACCAAAACTTAAGTTCAACTGAGACAAAAGTCTACCTCTACTACTCTTAAATGCCCTTTATGGTCACCAAAATTAGTCAAGTTAACCTTTCGTCTGAGTTTACCTTTGTGAATTGGGCCATATAAGACCTTGTGCAAATAAGCAATACAAATAAATAAATAAACAGGTGCTTCCATATACTCTTTAGGTGCTAGTCACAAAAATTACCTAAGACCGAATCATAAAATCTAACTGCAAACGCATTCAAAATGAGAATAACCTGGCAACAGCATCCATATATTCTCTAAAATGTACCTTGTTTATAATTGCACACTGCAGATACCAGCAATGTTTCCACAAATGATAAAAAATGTATCATCTGACATTGTAATGGAATTGAGTCACCTGAAAAACAGAAAATAAGAGCCTGGCGGGCCGATCTGACCCCTACTTTAAGTAATAGAGGTTTCAATAATGTACGGTGTATTTTAAGCAATTCAGGACAAACACACACAATATTGAACAAGGTTTCACATTGCCACCCGCACAGTCTACATTCTGTATTTTGCCATGAGCCTTCTTTCTATCGTTTTTCTTTCTCGCTTTCTTTTCTTTTCTTCTCTTTCTTTCTTTTGTCTTCCTTCTTTCTTGCCTTTGGTATCTTCTTACAGTCTTTCTTTACTTCTTGTTTCCTTTCTTTTCTTTTTGTTTCCATCTTTCATTCCTGCTTTCTTTCTTTCTCTCTCTTTCTTTCTTTCTTCTTTCTTTCTTTCTTTCTTTCTTTCTTTCTTTCTTTCTTTCTTTCTTTCTTTCTTTCTTTCTTTCTTTCTTTCTTTCTTCCTTCTTTCTTTCTTTCTTTTTCTGCCGTCTTTCTTAAAGCAAGAGGGTGGCAGTTAATGTCAGACCAAATGGCTTTTATAGGTGTGTGCTACCCAAGACCTTTTGATTTTACAAAAATTATGGGGCATATTTACAAATAATTGGTGTAGAGCAGCACCGCAAGTCATTTTGCAGCACTGCCCTACTCCAATTCAAAAGGGTAGGAATGCAGCAAATTTCTGCCTGTGCCAGCGCACAATTTGCAGCCAAGTGCCAATGTAGGCATGGTGCAAGGGTGTCTGTGTTGTTGGCAGGATTGTTTGTGTGCAGGAAGGGAGACCTCCCTGCACAAAAACAATCACAAGAGGTGTTTTCCTCATTCCATGTCTGCTGCAGAATGCAGCACACGTTGAAAAAGGAAAAAACAAGGAGAATTGTAAACATTTCTCCCCGTTACACCTGTTCGTGGGAGGCGCAAGGTTCTTGCGCTGTCCAAGGTTTATGAGATATTGGGAATCTGGGGCAGCATCAAAGTCCATGAGTGTTGTGTGGGACCATCCACAGCAACTCCATTTGAACACTTCTTTGAGGCAGAGTGGGGCAAGACAGTGACTTGCACGTCTTTGCCTTACTCCATATCTACAAGGCCATGAAAAGTCAAGCAAGGTGGCTTTACATGGCCTTGTAGATATGGCTAAATCCTGCGTGCCATGGAACATCACAAAAAGTGACATTCCGGCTACACACAGGGCTTGTAAGCCCCTTTGTGTATTACAGAGTTGCCTATGAGTGTTTTCACCCAGACTTCACCTTTAGTCTCTGTCTGTGTCTTTCACATTTTTCTTTCACCTACTCCAGCATGCATTGAGGGGCAATGGGCCAGCCCAATTCAGCCATTGGCTGATTTCACTGTGAGTTACATGATGCTGCCCTTTTTCAAGGAGCACATCCACACACAAAAGAGTTCCCTTCAGTGCCAGGGAGTGCTATGGTAATGAGGGCTGTTTTAAGAACAAAAACAATTTTGCCACTAGCCAATGATTTTGTTTAGATTGATGCAGGCCCTCCAGCTTCCTGAATAATAAAGTTTTGCAGAAACCAAGACAAAACAGAATAAACAAGAGGCTAGGAGCCAACACCTGACCTATTGGCTTTGCCACTGTTTATTTTTTTATATTTTTTTAGCCCTATTGAGCTATGTTGCAATACACTTCTACCCTCCTCTCCAACCACTAGCGAAATCACTACATACACATAGGGGCATATTTACAAGGGGACATAGCCACCAGAACATCATTCTTAGCAAAGTTCTGGTGGTGCTATGCCCTTCTCCATATTTACAAAGCGGCATTAAGCCACTTTTTGTGGCTTAATGCCACCTTGTAAATAACGTCCCTTTATACTTCTCAAAGAGCATGAAAGGGGTGTGCAATGGGTGTTGCTGAGGGCATTTCACTGCGTGGCTTTTGACGCTGCCTCACATTTCCAGGGAGGTGTAAATCTGAGGCAGCACCAAATACTAACTCCATTCAAGAGCAGGGGTCAGAATGGCACAAGAAGAAGAAATAATGTAATTTCTCCTAGTTTTTGCTTTTTCTATGTGTTCTGCATTCTACAGCACACATAAAAGAGCAAAATGTCCCTTTCTGCACGAAACCAATCGTTAAATTATGACAATTTGTTACTTTTATGTGTGCTGCGTTCTGCAGCACACTTAGAAGTAACTAATTGCCATTAGTGATTGTTTATGTGCATGAGGGGACACCTTCCTGCACATAAACAATTATTTCCCGCAAAGAAGGCGCCCTTGCACCATGGTGCAAAGGTGCTTGCATTGGCAGTAGGCAGCTAAGTTTAGAACCAGCCTAGCGAAAACACTGGGGTGTGTCGTATTCTCGTGAATATGGCGCATCCCTGCATTTTGAACATTTTGGAGCGCAGGCCTGTCAAATGTGGTGCCCGCCCCGGGCTCCGACATTTTCCCATAAATATGTCCCTTAGTGAGAAGATTGACTGTTGTTCATAATCATAAAATGTATGAAGCCACATGTAGATTTAAACTTGAAAAAAAATAAACAGTTCAGACATAGGAACAGCCAGTGTTTTTTCAGTATAATTTAAACACAAGTATTGTTCCTTTTCATTCCTTCTCTTTGCAAGGCTTGGCTCTCAAATTGCCGTCCATCTTGTGACTGCTCTGCCACCTCGCAGGGAGGTGACAGATAGTAAGTGTGCAATTGTTTGCCATTAACGAGCTCCACTTAAGTCGGAGCGTCAATGATGTGTGATTCTCCATTCCAGGCAGACACCTCAAATCATCTTTCAGACGATCGATAGGATTTAATTCTAGAGGTAAATAATAAATCAGCCTTTATGAACAGATTCAAATGAAGATGTTGCCGTATTTGCCGGTGAAGAGAAGTTAAGGAAAAGCAGAATTTCAACTTTTTACCTACCATTGATCAGCATAGCACTATTTAGCTGAGATGGGGGCATATCAACAACAACCGGCGATAATTATCGCTGAGCGCACTTAGCGCTCGGATAATTATCGCCGGCTAGCGCCGATTTTGATCGCTGAGATAGCGTGCTATTAGCAACGCTTATCTCATCAGCGATAAAAATCCTAGCGCTAACTGGCTAATGTGAGATTATCGCTGGATATCCAGCGATAATCTCACATTAGCTAGTTGAGAGGGACTCACAAACTTAGCCATGATATCCATCTTCCATAGGATATCATGGCTAATTCAGTCCTGAAGCAGGCGTAAAGAAAGTAGCGATAACAGGAGTTATCGCTACTTTTCCTGACGCTATGCTTCATAGCGTTAGGCTTGCTGATAGGAGAAATGTTGCTTAGCGACATTTCTCCTGTCATGCCAGGTCAGGAACGCCCACTTTGCATCTCATTAGAGATGCAAAGCTGGGTGTTAGGAATCCTGGCGCTAAAGCAAGGTTTCACGCGTTAGCGTGACCTTGCTGATTAGGCGATAAAATTATCGCCGCTTTTCGGCCGAAAACGGCCGCAAAAGCGGCGATAATTTTGTATCGTCTGCTTGTTGATATGCCCCTTAGTGCGTTAGCCCCATACAGCTCAGGCCTTCCTACATGAAGGAGTCATTATTTATTCGGTTCCAATCAAATAACATAAATCAATTTTCATAAATATGGTGTAGCTGAAAGTAATTTAAAATAGTCCTTATGAGAGCAAGAAAAGGTGGCTTATAATTGAAGACTAGACTGAAGTTGCATAGTTTTTGTTTCAGAAACGTCCTGTTATTCTCGCCAAACACTTTGGTTAATACCTACAGAACTTTTCTGCATTCGGGTTTTAAATATCAAGATCAGAATTTTTTTAACCTCTTTTAAGGTCTTAGGAGAGAAAACGAGATAAAGTAATCTTCCATAGGATATCATGGCTAATTCAGTCCTGAAGCAGGCGTAAAGAAAGTAGCGATAACAGCAGTTATCGCTACTTTTCCTGACGCTATGCTTCATAGCGTTAGGCTTGCTGATAGGAGAAATGTTGCTTAGCGACATTTCTCCTGTCATGCCAGGTCAGGAACGCCCACTTTGCATCTCATTAGAGGTGCAAAGCTGGGTGTTAGGAATCCTGGCGCTAAAGCAAGGTTTCACGCGTTAGCGTGACCTTGCTGATTAGGCGATAAAATTATCGCCGCTTTTCGGCCGAAAACGGCCGCAAAAGCGGCGATAATTTTGTAACGTCTGCTTGTTGATATGCCCCTTAGTGCGTTAGCCCCATACAGCTCAGGCCTTCCTACATGAAGGAGTCATTATTTATTCGGTTCCAATCAAATAACATAAATCAATTTTCATAAATATGGTGTAGCTGAAAGTAATTTAAAATAGTCCTTATGAGAGCAAGAAAAGGTGGCTTATAATTGAAGACTAGACTGAAGTTGCATAGTTTTTGTTTCAGAAACGTCCTGTTATTCTCGCCAAACACTTTGGTTAATACCTACAGAACTTTTCTGCATTTGGGTTTTAAATATCAAGATCAGAATTTTTTTAACCTCTTTTAAGGTCTTAGGAGAGAAAACGAGATAAAGTAATCTTCCATAGGATATCATGGCTAATTCAGTCCTGAAGCAGGCGTAAAGAAAGTAGCGATAACAGCAGTTATCGCTACTTTTCCTGACGCTATGCTTCATAGCGTTAGGCTTGCTGATAGGAGAAATGTTGCTTAGCGACATTTCTCCTGTCATGCCAGGTCAGGAACGCCCACTTTGCATCTCATTAGAGATGCAAAGCTGGGTGTTAGGAATCCTGGCGCTAAAGCAAGGTTTCACGCGTTAGCGTGACCTTGCTGATTAGGCGATAAAATTATCGCCGCTTTTCGGCCGAAAACGGCCGCAAAAGCGGCGATAATTTTGTATCGTCTGCTTGTTGATATGCCCCTTAGTGCGTTAGCCCCATACAGCTCAGGCCTTCCTACATGAAGGAGTCATTATTTATTCGGTTCCAATCAAATAACATAAATCAATTTTCATAAATATGGTGTAGCTGAAAGTAATTTAAAATAGTCCTTATGAGAGCAAGAAAAGGTGGCTTATAATTGAAGACTAGACTGAAGTTGCATAGTTTTTGTTTCAGAAACGTCCTGTTATTCTCGCCAAACACTTTGGTTAATACCTACAGAACTTTTCTGCATTTGGGTTTTAAATATCAAGATCAGAATTTTTTTAACCTCTTTTAAGGTCTTAGGAGAGAAAACGAGATAAAGTAAAGAGGAAAACAGTGTTAGAGATATTTTGCGAGACAATGGCTCATGCATTTTCGTTGCTTATGGGCATGCGTGAGGAAATATTGACATGCACAAGGACACGTACTCAGTTTTTGTAGGAAAAGCTTTACAAGTGCATAAACTTTGAAAAAGTAGGAAACTCCACAAACTATAGCTTGGAATATGAAACTACGGGATATATAGTCCAAGTTTTTATTTTAATTTAGTTCTCTAATGAGAACAACAAATTAAAAAAAAAATTGTTATAAAACATTAATAGGATAATCATTTCAAAACAGTTTTAAAAAGCTCTTTAAAAAATTAAACAAATGCTGACATAAAGATTCATCAAGCGGTGATTTAAGAAGCAAAATAAGCCCTTGGACTGAAGTAACATATCTGGTTCGAATAGGTTGCCGGCGTCTGGGCCTGGACTAGTATCAGATTTGGGCATTCAAACAGAACATGCAGTAAGTCTTGCACTCCTCTGTCACATAAATCACAAATACTGGTTGCGTTTTTAGTGAGGTTCCATCTGTAAGTAAATGCTTTTAAAGGGAGATTCCCGAGCCGTAAGAAAATGATACAACGCCGGACTACATGCCCTAAGGTAAAGCAAATGTATTGTAGCTGGTATTTGTATTCTATTGATTCTGCATACTGTTCATAATGTTTTAATTGAGAGCTATGCTTGATGTCAAGGTCGTAACTTATTCTGGGTGTGAAGTGTTTAAAAAAAGCCTCAAGTGAGCAAGATTTCAAAAGTGTTGTTGTACGGTTCGATAAGGTAAAAGCTGTTAGATTTTGTCTAAAGTGTGATGCGATGATTCGGTCCTGAAAGTCTCTGTTTTTAATATAAATCTTAAGGTTCCTTGTTCAGCGTGTATAAGATTATAAGCCTATCTTATGATGTTAGTGATAGCTCTGGCGTATGAGCTAACCAGAGAGAGCTCGAGGCGCAGAACTATGGAATATATATATATATATATATGTGTATATATAAAAATAAGTCTTTATCCTGAGCAAAATTAATAATGTTTAAGAGTTCGTAAACATATTGTTGTTGGAAACTTCTTCTTTAGTTCCAGGTGTTCACTTCATATTTCAGTAGAATCACATCCAATAGTACATCCAATAGTAAATCTTCCAATTTATTTTGCTCTGAGGAAGTTGGTGGGTGATGCCCCAATGACAAAACTTGTGTTGCCTACATTTATCATCTGGCTGTGACTGTATCAATCTAGTGTATTGATGTACTATTGGATGTGATTCTACTTAAATACGAAGTGAACACCTGTAATTAAAGAAGAAGTTTCCAACAACAATACGTTTATGAACTCTTGAACATTAATAATTTTGCTCAGGATAAAGACTTATTTTTACTTATGATTTTGGGGCTTGTAGTCCACAAAAGTTCTTGAATGTGGGGTGGCAGTTTCTCTTTTATCCTTATGAGCATTCATAGAAATTGAATAATGTTGATTTGTCCTATGGTTTTGCGCAGAATTTGGCCCAGCCGCGCTCATCACAAACTGACATTTCACTCATACAAAACCAGAGAAATTCATCCGTTATAGTTCGCTGAGCTAACTATAACTCGCACCCCCGCAAAGCACTACTGATGACATTATATATTACATCACTCATGACATGGTCAGTGACATCACTGATGACATCTCAAATGACATCACTCATGACATCATCCAATGACTGTGAGTGTTTCTAAAAAGTTTAAGAATATTATATATCCATAAGCCAAGGTGTATTGAAGAATGAATGGGTGTATGAGTATCCATATGGATGATTCAGTGGGTGTATGACTGACTGTATAGGTGAGTGATGATACGTGTCTCGGTGAATGTAAATGTGAGTGACTAATGTGTGTGGATGTCTATATCAGTCTGTCAGTTGGTATGTAAGGGCTGCAAGGGTTGGTGAGTATCTACATGAGTGTCTATATGGGTGATTGATTGGTTGTCTGAGTACCTGTATCAGTGCCTGAGTGTCTGTATGGGTGAATCAGGGGGGTGTTTGAGATTCTAAATGATGTGTTGATGGGTGATTCACTTCGTGTATAGGTTCATGAATGCATCTGCGATGGGCTTTATTGGTGAGTCAGTGTGTGTATGAGTATGTTGGTAAGTTAATGAATATCTCAGTGGTATACGAGTGAGTAACTGCATAGTGAAATGCAGTATATGTGAGTGTTTGACTGTAAGGGAGAGTGAGTGATTGTGAGAGTGACTGTATGGATGAGTGTGTACTTGTGGCAGTGACTGCATAAGACAGTATGTGCTAGTATCTGTATGAATAAATGATGTGGTGTGTGTATAACTGTATAGGTGAGTCAATGGCAGTGTGATTGACTCTTTTGGCAACTGACTAGGTGTGTGAGTAACTCAATGGGTGAATGGCGGTGTGCGTGTGTCTGATTGGGTGTATGAGTGCATATATCAGGAACTGTATTTGTGAGTGACTGGGTGTATGAGTGGCTGTATAGGTGAGTGAGTGGATATGTGTGTTGACCTATGAATGAATGAGTGGGTATGTACATACTGATATTGATGTGTCTATAGTTTCGAGAATGGTAGTCTGAAATTTGGAGTGAACGTATAAAAGATTATATTGCGGTGCGAGTAAGTGCATCAGAGATTATGTGGATAATTTCATCACTAATGTCATGAGTGATGTCATTTGAGATATCATCAGTGATGTCACTGACCATGTCATGAGTGATGTAATATGAAACGTCATCAGCAGTGCATTGCGGGCTGAGAGTTATAGTTAGCTCAGGTAACTATAACAGCTGAATTTCTCTGGTTTTGTATGAGTAAAATGTCAACCTAACTATAAGTTCCACTAAGGTTTTTTAAATGCTAATTTCTAACTCTAGCGTCCCTGAAACCTGTGACTTTTCCAGTAAATTTCTAAGGTTTTCAAAATGCTAATTTCTAACTATAACGTCCCTGAAACCTGTGTTTTCTTCAGTGAATTTCTAAGGTTTTTAAAATGCTAATTTCTAGCTATAATGTCCTTGAAACCTGTGTTTTTTTCAGTGAATTTCTAAGGTTTTTTTAACTAGCAGTCACATTTGCATAGTGGTGGAGAAAGGTTTCTGGGCATCTGACCAGCTGTCAGGAATTCTGTTGCGTAGGACTTACAAGAGATACCTCGAGGGCTTCTTGGACCCCAAGGTCCCTCTAAAGTAAAGTGGACTTCATCCCCCAACCAGAAGTGTGCTAGGAGGCGTGTTTGCAGAGTGGTGGAGAAAGGAGGAGCAGCCACCGAAAACCTCTTAGCAAACCCACTAGGAGGGTCTTGATGGAGGTAACAGGAGGGGTAGTTGGCCCCCAAAGGCCCCCTAGACAAGGAGACTTCATCCCCCTACTAGTAGCACGCCAGGAGTTTGTTTGCAGAATGGTGGAGTAAGGGGGCTTGGCATCCTATCAGGTCCAGGCAATCCTGCTGTGTGGAACCTAATAGGAAGGGTAGTTGCCCCCTAAGGACATCCTTGGGGCCAACTACCCCTCCTGTTTTCCTCAATAAGTCCTATACGGCTGGATTGCTAAGAGGTATTTGGAGGCAAAGCCCCTTTTCTTCACCACTCTGCAAACATGTCTCGTTGTGCACTGCTGGTTGGGGGATAATGTCCCCTTTACTCTTGAGGAACCTTGGGGGCCAAGAACCCTGGCACCTCCTTCAAGCCCTACACAGTGGGATTCCTGAGAACGGGTCGGAGGCCCAACCTCCTTTCTCTCCCACTCTGCAAACCAGGTGCAGCCTGTGTAGGTAAGAGCAGTGGCGTATGGGAATTCGACAGACGACAAGGGAAACAAATTAAAAAAAGAAACCCACCTACCTTGGGGTCGGCAATGAGGTGCGTGCAGGGTAAGTGTTTTTCTTTTTTTTATTTAAGTTTCCCTCTGTCATTTGTCTACTCCCCCACCCCGCCCCGGCTCTTACCTACAAGAGCTGCGCCTGCTGCAAGCCTGTCTACTAGTTACAACCCCTGGAAATTCATTGAAAAAAACAAATGTTACAGTTTAGAATTAGCATTTGAAAAACCTTAGAAATTCACAGAAAAATAAAAAAGTTATAGAGACGATATAGTTAGGCTCAGGTTTCTTTCCAGAACCAATACCAGATAAATTCAGCAGTTATAATCGCTGAAATAACTATAAATCGTGCCCCTCAAATGCACTGCTTATGACCTCACATATTATATCACTCATGACATGGTCAGTGACATCACTGATGAAATGACTGATGACATCTCAAATGACATAACTGATGACATCACTGATGACATAATCCACAGAATCTCTGATGAACCCACTCAAATCCCAATACAACCTTTCATACTACCATTCTCAAAACAATTGACACACCCCTACCAGTACTTACACACCCACTCACTGATTCATAGGTCTACTTCATTTGACATTGCCATCTCTTTCTCGCCTCTCTATAATAAAATGTACTTTTCACTAACTAATGAATGCCTTTGGCCTGCACCTATAGAGGAAAAACATGCAGAAAAACTACTTTCAGGTTAGTATTAAATATTTCCACTGTAAGCTTAAGGCCCACAGTCACGCTAACTTAACATTTGTCATTAAAAACATATTAGTTCTACACCCTACATGTAATCCAATAAACAAAATCTTTAATAATGAATCAAGGATATTGTGTTGTACACTTATATGTGGCACATTAACACATATAATTTTAAGCAAAAACGACAACTGGTCACAATTTATAAAGAAAGCATTTTACATATGATTCATTTTTACTAATCCCTGATGAATGCACTGCATTAGCTGCATTTTAGTGCACCACCTGTCTTAAACATAGGAAATAAGGGTTATTATTCTGGAAAGCATTCTAATTCATATTTGGGATGTGGTTTGAAGAAAATCTGGGTAGGCTTGCAGATTGCTGTGGCATCGGAGGTTGAGGAACCTGCATCAGTGGGGCTTGTGGCACATTAAAATTCTGAGATCTAGGCCTGAGCATATTTTGTTGCTGCATGGAACGCTGAGGCGGTACAATCCCTGGCTTTTGACCATGATTTGCAGGATTAGGATGACATTCTCGTGTTAAATAACCCAGCCTATTGCAGTAATGGTATAGATTCGATTTTTTCAATGTCGCTACATCCATTTCAGGACTCGGACGAATAGGGACACCTTGACCACTACCATGTGGCTGAAATCTATCTCCACCCTGCATTGTCGGAGCTCCCTGTCGATACACACCCTGCATTGGAGTGGCATTCCCTGCAAATGGTGGGTTTTGAATTCCTCTCAGAGCAGCCTTTGTTTGTACCACCTTTCATTTTTCCTTTAGCCTTTTCTGCCTCATTTGAATCTCACTGTTGCACTATTTGTCATATCGCAAAATATCATCAACAGAATTATTCTACCAACAAATCAGATGCTGTTAAATCATCATACTAATTTCAGGCCTCAATCCTGTTACCAACCTGGACAAAAAATGTCCCATAGCTTTAGGCTCTACTATTTCCATTTTACTATACTGTTTGAATGCACGTAACAATCTCTCATAATATGCATGAATGGTTTCCTTCGGTTCTTGGGTCGTTCAATTAATCTTGACCTAGTCAGTATTTTTGGGTGACACCTTAGACTTCAACCAGGTCATCACCTGATCAACTTCCTTATCACTATTGCTGAAGGACCATTAGTCACAGGATCTCTTGTCTGCTTTCTCTCTGGCCCATTCTATGGCTATTTTACCTGCTGTCCACAAGTCACTTGGGGCCACAATGTCAAACAAGCTATTCAGATCAGTCCACAAAACCTTTGAAATTTTCACAAAGTGCTCAACTTGTTTGTACCACTCCACAGACATCTCTCTCAGTTTAGGAAATTTATAAACGAAACAAGATCACTCCTAGTCATGAAGGTTGAAACGCCGTCGACTTATAGAAGCTAATTTTGGACTGTGAATGATGTTATGATTTTAGAAAATGTCTTTAGTAACATATTGTTTCATGCACAATTAAAAAAAAAAACTTTGGGCCATTATGCAGTAGCATTGTTTATTTTTGCTTCACTTGTTTCACGTGTGCTGTCTGATATGTTCTCACAAGCACAAAGTGTTCACGTCTTCACTTAACACACAACTTGAAAAGCATTGTTGATTCTGCATTTCTTATTTGTGAAATCCAATTTGCATTCCGTTGCTGATAATATTCACTGCATTTAACCATGTTTTTGAGACTATTTGTCATTATTTAATTTATGCAGTATAAGAAGGCTGTTCTTTATATCATATCCCCTAATTGATTCCAGTTGAGACAGTGTTGCATGCTACTAAAATTACCACAAATGTACTGCATTAGATTCATTTTATTGCACCACCTTACAATCTAAACCTATAATAGATTAATATCAGTAATCCAGATGTTTATAAAAGAAATAAATGTTAGTATGCACACATATATGTCAAAACAGACAATAGATTCACTTTCTAAACATTTGATGCACATTATCTCATTAAAATTAATGGTTCACAACAGTACAAAAGGCCAAATGTAAATATATATGTTTCCTAGCGAAACGTAAAAAGATGGAGCCTAAATTATGCCACTCCAGAATGTTTCTAGAGAATTCCCTATGAGGTTCTTGAAGTTTCCTACTTCTCTTGCCCTGGATCCAATCATGCTGCATGAACAACGCAGGGGTGCCAAGTACTTTGTGTTAAAGCTGAGCACAGCTTATTCATTTGCACGTGGGGCTGTTTCCACTTCTGTCCCCACGACCATGCCAGTTGATGGACCATTCAGGCACGCCTAATCCCTCTATTGTTTGACTGCATAGAAAGAATAAGCAAAGCCCAACTGTCACCTACACCCAGTCATGTGACCCAATAACAGGCTGCAGGCACCAAATTGTTAGGGCAGGAACATTTTAAAAGTGCCATTTTCAAAATTCTAACTTAAAATCCAAGTTTACCATGAAGGAGGATTTTTAATGACAATTTCTCCAGACATCAAAAAAGAAATGTTCACCTGTTCCCAATCAAACTTTAGTACATATTAAATATAATAACTCGACCCAATGTTATCCTATGGGAGAGGTAGGCCTCAAAGTAGGGAAAAACAACTTAGGAGTTTCTCACTCCCGGGACTTATAAAACCTAAGAGTACATTTCCAACCTTTTAATTACAATGCACCCTGACCTATGGACACATAGGGCATACTTTAAGGGTGGCTTATGTGCAATACAAAGAGAGTTTCAGGCTTGGCAAGGGAGTATATTGCTAAGTCGAATTGGCAGTTTAAAACTGCACTCAGGCTGCAATGGGAGGCCTGGGATATGTCTTAAGGGGCTACTTAAGTGGGTGGCACAATAACTGCTGTAGGCCCAATAGTAGCATTTAATTTACAGAACATGTGTATATAGTATACTACTTGACAAGGGACTTATAAGTAAATTAAATATGCCAATCAGGTGTAAGCCAATGTTATCATGTTCAAAGGGCAGAGCACTAGTTAGCAGTGATAAAGTGAACAGAATTCTAGATCCAACAAAAATGAATTCAAAAATAGAAGTGGCGAAGGCAAAATGTTTGGGGGCGACCCTACAGAGAGAGCTAAGTCCCTCAGCCTCTATTTTCCAAAGCGTGAGTGTCTGACAGGTTGAGCAAATATCAGCCTGACAAACACTCACCATGTTAAGATTAAGCAGACAGGCACTCAGGAGCGGCCGGTGTATATAAGCACGGTGGGCAGGGGGTGCGGTGCGGAGGGAGTCGACAGATGATCACGAGGGAAAATAACATTTAAAGAAAAGCAAACCATGGCCGCTCCTGCAGGCACTTTACATATGTCAATACATAGGCTCCTGGCAGCCTGAGCAAAGCTTTGCCAGGCTGAGGATTCCACAGCCCTTGGGGCACTGACCTCATCATCCTGACAAAAACCCAGTGAGGTCCACCCACTCAAGATAGGAGAGAGCATTACCAATAGAACCAGTCTAGATATAAGCCCTGATGTATCCAGGGCTGAATATCAATGACACCTCATCACAGGGTAGGGTGGGGTGGATCAGCAAGTCTCATTGACCCCACCCCACTCTGTATGGATTTAGGGAAGTTCCTCTTCTTGTGGAGTGAATCAGGACAGAGTTAGCCAATGAGAAGAGGCGATGGGTGCTCCACTTTTCCCCCTCCCTCTCCAGAAGTCTCCAGCATCATCTAATGCCTTCTTGATTTCCCTTTCTGCCACCCTTTGGTCCTATGCTATCACTGCAGCAGCCTAATAAGAGCTTTTTGTGAGTCTGGGTACGTGTGTGTATTTATGAATATATGTGTATTTGTGAACATGTACCTGGGTGTGTGCAAGGGTGTTTGTGTATGTGTTTGTGAAAAGTGGGTGAGAGTATGTGTGGTATTGAATGGATGGGAGTGAGTGTTCTTTTGAATGAGTTTGTGTGAGTATATGTGTGCACCACTTCTAACTGAGCTAGTGTTAGATATGCCTCTCTGTATCACAGCCCATATACTACACTCGACCTCCTCTCTTTATATTTTCTCTATTTCTAACTATTTTCTACCTCTGTAGTGCTTTGTAAATCCTTACATATCTCTCTAACTCTTGTTCTCCAAGTACATTTTCCTCTTTCTACCTTTCTGATTCTGTCTTACTGGTATCCCAACAACATTCTCCATTTACCTCATGTCTCCCCATACCTCTCCTACCTGTCTAGATTATATATTCTTGTATTACCATTCTCCCTCACCTTCACCTCCATCCCTACACTATTAGCTTTACAGTTATTTTCCTGCTTTCTCCCTTTTTACGTATTCAGCAGAGCTGGAGATCACTGTCTAGCCAGATAATTTTACACATAGAAAGTGGTTATGAAGCTGAAGTCAGGAAAGGTAACTGAAGTGAAAATTATAAGTTATCACCTGATAAAATAATGAACATTTTTGTAGATTGCATTGATTTTCCTTGTCGCATTAAGGATAACAGTGGTGAATGAGGCTCCTTTGTGATCATGAATCTCAGGTAATTAAAGCTACAATTTCAAGTACTAAGTGCATATGTTCTGTTATAACATTACCCACTACTAACTGTGATCAAGTCACCAATACCATATCTTCCTACTAGCTGGATAGACACTGAATTCCAGCTAAAATAGTGTTGTTGCATGACAACCATATACAGATCAAAACACAGAAAAGAAGTGGCTTTTCAATCTCTTTTCAAGCTCTCTTTGGGTACTATTTGAATAGCTAATCTTAACAGGTTTGATTTTACAGGGTATTTTCCTGCCAGTACTTATGAAAATGTTTACCAGCTAATTCAGTAATGTTTGGCATCGTGAGGACATAAATTAACTAAAAATGGGACCGAAATTTAAAGTTGATTCAAACAAGAGAATTCAAAATATGCCATGCCTGGGTCTTTCAAAGTTCTTAATAAGAGATTTCTTTACAAAACCTGAGAAAATCATAGGAAACGAACAGCAAGAAGTGTGTTCAAAGTCAATTGTGCTACTGAATGTCGACATGAAGAATATTGTGGTTCAACAACAATGACAGAATATCGAGGGACAAAATATTGAAAGGTAAGTGCGCATAGGAAGTATTAATATTTTATTTCTAACTCCACATCTACATACCTTGAAGATATGTGTACCCCCGTAGGTGCATACATATTGAGCTAGGTATAAAAAATCTAGACATACTTGTCAATATTTTTTTTTAATATTTTGTCCTCAATATTTAGTACTGTTGATATGCCGACTTCAATATGTAGGATGAACACCTTCAAAGTCTAGTTCTTCATTATCGGAACACCACAGAATCTTTGCTAGCCAGAATGGGGGGGCTCAAAAAGTCTTACCCACAGAGTGTCTTAATTCCATTCATAGATACAAAAAGAACGCATGGAGGCCTATGGCAAAAGCACACTGGCTGCCTACACAAAATGACTGCCAGCCACATGGTCACAACAAGAAGCTAGAGGGCTAGACAAAGAACGCATGCAGGCCTATGGCAAAGCACACTGGCTGCCTACACATAATGGCCACCAGTCACATGGTCACAACAAGAAGCAGGAGGTCGAGAACAAAGAACGCATGCAGGCCTATTGCAAAAGCATACTGGTTGCCTACACAAAGTCGCCATCAGCCACATGATCACAACAAGAAGCTGGAGGACTAGAACATAAAACGCATGCAGGCCTATGGCAAAAGCGCACCTGGCGGATACACAAAATGGCCACCAGCCACATGGTCACAATAAGAAGCTGGAGGCATAGGACAAAGAACACATGCAAGCCTATGGCACAAACACACTGGCGGCCTACACAAAAATGTCCACCTGCCACATGGCCACTCACAAGTCACAACAAGAGGCAG
This sequence comes from Triturus cristatus, assembly GCF_964204655.1. Classification (NCBI taxonomy): domain Eukaryota; kingdom Metazoa; phylum Chordata; class Amphibia; order Caudata; family Salamandridae; genus Triturus; species Triturus cristatus. The sequence goes on from NC_140594.1 coordinate 447,183,834, forward strand.
GAGACCTGTAAAACAAAGACCACATGCAGGTCTAGGGACTGTTCACTGGCTATACAAAATGGCCCCTGGCCAGTGGCCACGTGTCATCGGAACAAAGGCACATGGGGGCCTTTGGCAAACACACACACACACACACTGGTCTGACAAAGAAGGCAGGGTAAAACAGAGAAAACAGCATTAATTCAGCAATGCCAAAACAAAAGTTAACAGGGCTAAAACAAATGTTTACAACAACACGCATGCTTCCTTCAAAGGCATTGCCCCACTTAGTCCTATACACAAATATACACATTTTGTATTTCAATCCAATCCATCCATGGCCGCAATGCTATAGACACCACAAAAGCAGTTATTTCATACACACATGACTAGAACTGAGCCTACTGGCTGGAAGGGCAATTGGCAGAGTAGAGCACATAGTGAGTTAAATCAATATTGCAAATGTATTAAAAAAATAGAGAAAATGTAGTAAACTGTGAAATATTTTTCCGTTACAAGATAAGAAAAATAAAATGCAAAGAAATCAGTGATCACTAGGCCCCTACTGAAACAATAGGCCACCCACCTCAATACATTTTAAAAATCCATTACAAGTACAAATAAATCCAGGTGCATGACTCCAATCAAACAAACAACACAAGTTTGTCAACTTACGTGTTAAATCTCAAATACAAAAAATCCTTAAATCCAATGGAATATGCAGCAAACACAAACAGTGATCCTTCCAGCTTCAAATCCAAATGAAAAGCAACCAGGAGATGGACAAATCACTGGGAGGAGCCTGCGGATAGCAACAGGAATTTGAAGACTCGGGGGCACTCCTTCCAGTTGGAAAAAAGGTTTAAAAAAAAGAATCCTCACACAAAAAAACATTACCAAGTGTAAATTTGAGGAGGTTTTTAACTACAAATCATCAGTTCTGTAACATTGTGATGCTTCTTGAGGAGAGAATCTTCCCCAGATTGCAGCTTCGGTAGATCCTGTGCGTTCAGGATCATGCACAGCAGAAAACATCCGCCGGACGTTGCAGGCGCGCCCCAATGAAGTGTTGGTGACAGCAAAATCTCGATGGAGGATGGGGCTGGCTAGCAAATCTTGTGGTGCCCGTAAATAGCACTGAAGTGGAGTCCCAGCCTTGGCCCCTGGGAATATATATATATATATTTATTTATAGAGCGCGACATTCATCCCAGGGGATATCAAGGCGCTGATAGCAGGAGCGAGGGTATTAGGCTCCTGGAACAGGCAGGAAGGTGTTAGTTTTTGGGAACAGATGAGTTTTCAGTTTTTTTCGAAACTCCAGATAGTTGGATGTGAGTCGTAGGTCTGTGGGGAGATCGTTCCATCTCTTAGCTGCCAAGTATGAGAAGGAGCGTCCTCCGGACCTTACTTTCTTTATACGTTTAGTTCTGGCTAGTGCCAGATATGAGGACCGCAGGCTCTTTGTCGGGACATAGAACTCGAGTCTTCCCTGTAGTATTTTAGGGCCATTTTGGAATAGTGCTCTGTGAGCATGGCTGAGTAGTTTGAAAACCGCTCTTTGGCGCATGGGAAGCCAGTGCAGGTCTTTCATGCACTTTGATGCTGAGCTTAATCTGTTTTTGTTGCATACCAGCTTGGCTGCTGCATTTTGGAGCACCTGTAACCGAGTGAAGAGAGACTCGTTCATGCCCACAAATAGAACATTGCCGTAGTCAGGCTGACTCATAAGCAAGCCCTGCGTGACTGTTTTTCTGCTGTCTTACGGGATCCAGGGAAAAAGCCTGTGTAGCAGTGTCAAGGTGGCAAAACCCTTGCCACAAAGGGCCCGCACATGGTCCTTCATGGATAGGGTGTTGTCAATGAGGATACCTACATTTTTTGCACAATGCTTAGGGGTTGGGGCAATCCCGAGTGTTTGTGGCCACCATGTTGCGTCCCAGATCCCCTTGGCCCCTCCAAAAAGCAGGATTTCAGTTTTCCCTGCGTTTAGTTTCAGGCAGTGCTTCTGCATCCACTGTGCCATTTCTGAGAGACAGTTATGTAGTTTTATTTTGGTGGCTTCAGGTCTTTCTTCGAGGGCCACCATTAGCTGTGTGTCATCTGCATAGGAGCAAATGCCCATACCCCATTTTCTGCTAATTTCCGCCAGGGATGAGACGTAGGTGTTAAATAAAGTGGGGCTTAGCGATGCTCCCTGTGGAACACCACAGCCAATGATCTTGGGTTTGGATTGGAACTGACCTAGTCGGACCATATGTGTTCGGTTGTTGAGAAAGACACTATCAACTACTCAGCAAAGTCTTGCCCTGGTTTGCTTCTTGGTTACATGTCAGATCTACATTACATCAGGTTATTAGCATGGTACAAATGGTAGCATAGATTAGCAAACACCCTAAACTTAATGAAAGTGACTGTGTTGTTGTAAATTTCCAAAATTAATTTGTGCTGAGAAGCATTTTCTGGAAACTATGCACTAACAACATGAGCCATGGTAAAATTGAAGCAGTCCCATCTTCTATAACCCAAGGTTTCTTTTTGAGCAAGAGACTGGTTCAAAGGCACTGAGACAAGGAGACTACATTAATCCAGTGAAACAGATCCCTGTTCGTAATTGATATGCTGTTCTAGCTGTGGGCAATCTTGTTGACTGACAAACAACTCTTCGCCCCCTCACAGCTAGTAGGAGCTCCTTCTCTATCCATGGGCCACTTGGGGTTTCAACAAACCCTTATGGGCAAACACAAGACAAGCTTGGTTAGATATCACACAGTTTTGAGGCACCCATATCAACTAATCAAGGGAAAATAAGATAATTGAACGTGGCAGGTTTTGATTAAAAAAGAAGCATTGTACAGGGGTAGACTACTTTTGCAGCCTTCACATAATTTCCCTACAAGAAACTGTTCATATCAACCCTTGGTACCTGTAGGGTTTACATGTCTGTTTTTTACACAGGCAATACTGGGGATTTGTGGTGGGCTGTTGACATTAATATTTCCCGCATTCCCTGGTCACATCGTTAAGACAGATCTTGGCTCTAGCTCTTTTAAGATGATTTGGCTAGTGCTCCACTCTAGGGGAATATTGTTAAATATTATAATAATTGTTTTGATGTTTAAAATAGGGAAATTGCCGATGCTGTGGGTAGAGAGCGACAGAGAGTAGATCTTAATCGTGAGGTGACTCTTTCTTTATTGTGGATGGGAGATTTTAATAGGGGTTGGCTGAAATGGTGGAGCTTCATTCTGTGAAAGGCCACGGAATTACATTAAAAGTTTGCAAGATTCTGCGGTATTCTGTGTAGCGGCAGAGTGGGTACTGTAATTTACAGTGCATACCCCTCGGTGCCCAAATATAAGTATGTAAGGGCAAGAGAAGGGTATCCACTCCAGGGCCTACCACTCAGTGCCCTATCATACTTATGTAAGTGCAGTGCAGTGCATACCCTTCGTGCCCTTATATAAGTATATAATGGTACGGAGGGATATTCACTGCACTCCAGTGCATACCACTCAGTGCCCTTTCGTACTTATGTAAGTGCAGTGCATACCCTCCCTGCCCTTACATAAGTATCTAAGGGCACGGAAGGGTATTCACTGCACTCCAGTGCATACCACTCCGCGCCCTTACATACTTATAGGGCAGGGGGTGCACTGCAGTGCAGTTTTTACCCCTCATTGCCCTAACGTACTTATGTAAGGGCTCCGAAAGGGGTACTGTAATGTTTTGTTCACCAGCATCTGTTTTGCATTCCAAGTGAGCTGCATGTGCGTTTTTCTTGTGTGCCTTGGAGGTGGTGAAATCCTAAACAAATGGAAGAATATTTCTGTAAGAAACACACCCAGAATAACATGCAACCTGAAGCAATTCTGCAACCTGACGTCACGACTATAAAACAGAGACACAATGGGCGACATCGCAGATCATATCAGTGGATTACTTGGCTATTCTAAATGCTATTTTAAATTGAAATCTAAGCTTCGATGAGCGCCTGCTGAAACTGGAAAGGACTTCAGATTAGGTCCTGTGCATGGAAGAATCCCTAATGCTTATTCAGTCCGTATCAATATGCAAAGGCTTTACCTTGAGAGAAATCTCGTGACTGAATGGAAAGAAAAAAAACAAAAAAAGGACTCTGCTTTATGAAAAGGAAAACGAATACGCTCATCTAAAGGAAAGCACAAAGAGATGTCATTCTTTATCTTTGAGCAGAAAGCTGGGAAAACGACTTTCAAAAATGCATCTTTAGGAGATGGCACGTGCACCCATAAACGAAACATGAAAGGCCAGACGTCATTTGAGCACAAAGGCAAGCCATATTGGGCAACGGGAGAGTTCCAGCTTCAGTCTCAGTGAATATATAAAGTTAAAAAAAAAGATAAAAAGCGCTTGTTTACATAGCATGAAGATCATTTTTTGTTTTTTTCATAAAATAACTAGTGGAGAGGGATTCCACTTGCAAACTATGTCTTGTGCAGTGGAGATGAGAGAAATTTGAGAGAAAGGATTCGATTAAGAGGGCACAGCGTACAATTGGGTTTTTAGCCAGACTCCTAAACCCGTTCCTGGTATTAATGAGTCTGTTCTACATTCTCATTAACGGGGAACGGACTTACAAAGCATCATCAAAGTTGAACTTTATAATCTCTAAAAGTTTGTTGGAGGCCAGTGGATGAAGCCGAGGAGCGCGAAGAGGCTTGGCGGAACAGAGAAAAAAGTCTGGCGAGTTATTAATTGCCCAAGAGTCAAGAGTTGAGTGTTTGAAAGCAATAGCTGCTCTTGATAATGAGACGTCTCCGAGAAGCGACCCTTTGACCTCTGAACATTGGAGAGATGGTTAAGATATTCCGTAGATGATTTGGTGGAGACGATGCGCAATTACGTGACAACAAAGGCAGCGCCACACCCTCTTCTCAGCAGGAAACCTCATTAGTTTTAGAATTCGCAAAAAATTGTGGAGAGCGACACTAGTAGGAATAAAGGTACCTGCTGTTCCTAGTCATAGCTCTTGACAAGTGAAACTGATGAATTGAGCAAAAGCAGCGCCCAAAACCATAATGGCACTTAAGAAACACTGTCATTATGTAGCTTTTGTGCCCAGCCAGTGCCCTGTCTGCACAGAGTGGGGGGAGAAGCAGCTGCGGCCCGTGCAGGTAAGTGCAGTGGGGGGGGGGGGGGGGGGGGAATTTCGACGGACGATTGCGAGGGAACATTTAATAATTTTCATTCATCATCATCCGTCAAAATACCCCCGCACCCGGCCCCACCTCCCACCCCGCTTACCTACATGGGCCGCGGCTGGGGAGAAGGCACATTTACCGTCAATCAGGGGCTTGAAAAGCATGACCACTCACGTGTAAGGGTCTCAATGCGCTGGGGAGGAGGGGGGTAAAAACAGCAGGTCCACCGAAGTTGAGGAGTTTCAGTCGAAGAGCCAGGTCTTGAGGTCCTTCCTTAATTGAGGTAGTGACAGTGATTTCCTGAGGTGGAGAGGCAGGGTGTTCCAGGTCTTTGCTGTGAGGAAGGAGAAGGATCTTCCTCCGGCCGTGATCTTGCATATACGTGGGACGGTAGCCAGGACCAGTTGGGCAGAGTGGAAGTCTCTGGTAAATGTGTGAAATGTGAGGCAGATGTTAAGGTATGCAGGTCCTGTGTCATGTAGAGCTTTGTAGGCATGTGTGAGGATCTTGAAGGCAATTCTTTTGTTGACTGGGAGCCAGTGGAGGACTCTCAGGTGGCCGGTGATGTGGCTGTGGTGAGGGATGTTGAGGATGAGTCTGGCAGAGGCATTCTGAATGTTCTGCAGTTTCTTGAGGAAGTTCTCGGTGATGCCAGCATAGAGTGTGTTGCCTTAGTCGACTCTGCTGCTGGTGAGTGCGTCGGTGACTGTCTTTCTGGACTGGGTGGGGAGGGCCACGCACCCACCAGAGACCTCCACTCCGCCCAACTGGCTCAGGCTACTGTCCCATTTATATGTAAGACCACGGCCAGAGGAAGATCCTTTTCCTATCTTGGTAGACTCTGTCTGGGGCAGTGCTTTAAAAGGGCAGGCACTGTCCGCTACTGAGTGCTTCCACTTCTTTAATTTGTAAGTGGGAGTACCTGCACTTCTCAGCACAGGTGCAATACATTTAATGGGAGAGTATTGGCACTGCTCAGGGGAAATATACTCTAGCTACTCAGCACCAGTACTTCTATATTTTCATTTAGAGCACTGTTCTGGGGTAAGGCACAAAGCTTGCACTAAGAAGACACCCTTCAAAAAATTGGTGTATTAATGTTGTGATACAAGAAATATGTTGCAAAGATGCAAAATCTTGGCTCTGAAACCTGAAGACAAGAGTTAGGTCACCTGCATTCACCACTTGAGCAAAATTGTGTGATTCTAGGCAAGGAATTTGTTACTGTCACTGACTTAGATTCTTTATCTGTCAAAAACGGGAGCACGTAAAAGTGGAGAGACGAATTAGAAGTTTTGGGATCGATAAAAAGAAAAATCAACTTTTGTACAAGACAAATAGTCTTAGCAAGAAAATACCCAGAACCTGGATTATGTCAGTTAGAGATCAGGCTTCTGGTGTCTCTGTCGCACACGCAGGTTCTTAATACTCAAACCACTCCACTCTCATACTGGGAATTTACTACACTATACAAATACATTTAAAATTCTGATTTTAGCGTGATGCACTATGCAAATAAGCAACCATCTGATACAAAGAGTAACAGGCAGGAGTATTTGAATTAGATGTGTAGTACATATATACGAACATATATGTATATCACAATGTATCGCTGTGCATTAATCTAAATTTTCTCTCGGATGCTGAGTAATGTTTGCTATCCTGTAACCTGTAGGTTCCACAAAGATGTCTGCAGCAGGAGGTTACATGAGGTGTAAAGATATACCCTAATGCAAACTATAGATTCTGGATATAAATTGAAAGCTAAAGTGAATGCATTAATTATATCTCAATTGAGCCACGTCCTTGAAGGTATGTTTCCTGATGTTAGGCTTGTGTTGCGCAAATATCCCTTTCTGCTCTCATTCTTATGCAGAACACCAAAACACCAAAATAAGACGGCCGGGTAAGAAAACCCAGTTGTAAAGCCCCCTCGTATCATAGATAAATGCACCATTTTTCGAAAAAGCAGGCACTCAGAATCATCAGACATGTTACATATCCTATCCCACATTGCCACTATTCCAACACAAGTATTTCCTGTTAATACAGAGGGTCCATTCACCTAGAGCATGGGCACTCACAAACATTTCCCCTGGGGCCAAAAAGTTTGGGCTGTTATGTGCCCGAGCCCCACATTGATGGCGGTCGTCGGGCAAAGGGATTGGGGGATTGTCGGTAAGGTGGGTGCAGGGGAAGCAAAGCAGCTACATCTTGTAGCTAAATTGAAGAATGTGAAACTAGAAAAGCTGGAATTATTCCTGGCTTCCCCACTTTACCAAATTGTGTGATCCTAGGCAATTATTTAATTTAACTTCCCCTCTTTTTCTTCCTTATCAAATGTAAGAGGACCTTGAAAATCATGGCTGTAGGATGTGCTCTGAACAAAACCTCCTTCTGTGTTTGATTTAATAAACCACAATGTTGTTCATGTATAACAGGAACCCAGGCAACCCAAAGAGTGCACATGACAAATGACTAACCTCTTTAGTCAACTACTGGCATTGTTGTCGAACTAGAAGACGGAAATAATATTTCTAAATTCATATTTGATACCTATCATGTTTAAATTAATACTTATAAATGGGCTGGTATAATCAGTTGTACTAAGGGGAAAAGCTTTTGCATGTTAAAAAAATACACTTTTAGAATTTTGAAGAGACTTTTACTGCTGAGATGTTTAACAAAATATGGGTTTTCTAAAGTAAAGCAGAGTAGGACACCCTATTTACATCCTTTCCTTAACACCAATTAACCTTTAAATAAATATTTGCCTATTTATATCTTTTTAGTGTTAGTGTTGAGTCAAGTAAACAGCAGCCCAGTGCTCTTGTTGACCAGGGGGCCGCATGTAAAGGTCAGGAGGGCCACATGTGGCCCCCCTAGGGCTGCACTTTGAGTATCAGTGACCTAGAGGCTTCACTCGTCACTAAAACCTTCTCTGAGAAGTGTGGCTGGCCAATGATGAATCATGACACCCATGGGGGTGTGTGAGGCCTTGCAATTTAGTAAACACTGAAGGTCTTTTCTGATTAGGGAGCTATTCAGGACATTCATTTCCCAGAAAGTAGGCAAAGGATCCTCTAGTGAGTACCGTAGTCGCAATGTATCAGTCTTGCTTGCTTCATGGTACTAAATAAATTGTCTTGGGAGGGCGTACACACAGATATCCCACATTACCTTTTGTTCCCTGAACTCCAAATAGTTGGAATCATATGTCTCCTGGATGTTACAGATCCTGACACTTAATGGGTGGCAGTCTGCATATAGAGAAGGTCACTCTCCTATGCCTGGTGTAAATCAGTCTTCAGCAGGTGTTAAGCTTATGGGAGAAGAAGGATCCTTACTCCTACAATGAATGATCTAGCTAGTTCTTGCTATTGTTTTGATTTAAACAACTTAGCATTCCCTTCAGGGTGAATTGCTTTTTCTAAATCCAGGGTCAAAAGTTATATGTCAGTGGCTTACATTTTCACTTTCCAGCTTCTCGTACTCTAGCAGTTTACAGGAAAATTCAGATGGAGCACTCTGAAGTTATCTGTTCAAAGATGTGAGCCTATTTATTGAAGTCTCAATCATAAAACTGCTTGTTGGGTGAGTCTTTCCCTTGCCGCTCCTCACAGCATAAGCATCTTAGCTAAGAGATTTCACCGACCCATCACATAAGTGAGTCTCAGGTGTTCAATCTAGCCCTTTCCTGCTGGGTCTTTTCCCCCTAAAATGCTAGACTCTTTTTTGGCTATTTGTGGTAGATTGCACTTAGGCATCCATACCATTTTTCCACATAATTTGTCCTGGCCACAATTGAGTAATTTGTTTCCAACACCCTGGGGATTCTAAAGGTAGCTGGGGTTTTGTGGTTTCCCCTGGAAAGGATTAAGGACATAGCCAAAATATAGCTATCAATCAATCAATCAAAGACATTTATAGAGCGCACTACCTACCCGTAGGGTCTCAAGGCGCTGGGGGGGGGGGAGTGCCGCTACTGCTCGAATAGCCAGGTCTTGAGCTTCTTCCTGAAGGAGAGGTGGTCTTGGGTCAGGCGCAGGTCGGCCGGGAGGGAGTTCCAGGTCTTGGCGGCCAGGTAGGAGAAGGACCTTCCTCCTGTAGTGGCTCTGCGGATGCGTGGCTGGCAGATCGGAGGTGGCGTTTGGGAGCGTAGAAGTTGATGCGGTTGTTGAGGGAGCTCGGGCCTTGATCGTGGAGAGCTTTGTGTGCGTGGGTAAGGAGGCGGAAGGTGATTCTCTTGTTGACCGGGAGCCAGTGCAGGTCTCTTAGGTGACCGGAGATGTGGCTGTGTCGTGGGATGTTGAGGATGAGTCTGGCTGAGGCGTTCTGGATGCGCTGGAGTCTCTTCTGGATCTTGGCGGTGGTTCCGGCGTAGAGTGCGTTGCCGTAGTCCAGTCGGCTGGTGACGAGGGCCTGGGTGACGGTCTTCCTGGTCTCTGTGGGGATCCACCAGAAGATCTTCCGAAGCATGCGCAGGAGGTTGAAGCACGACGAGGAGACGGCGTTGACTTGCCTGGTCATGGAGAGGGAGGAGTCCAGGATGAAACCCAGGTTGCGTGCGTGGTCCGTCGGTTTGGGTGCGGTGCCCAGGGCGGGGGGCCACCAGGAGTCGTCCCAGGCGGAGGGCGAGGAGCCCAGGATGAGGACCTCCGTCTTATCTGAGTTCAGTTTCAGGCGGCTCGTCGTCATCCACTCGGCTACCTCTCTCATCCCTTCGTGCAGGTTGGCTCTGGCGGCGGCGGGGTCGTTGGTCAGGGAGAGGATCAGCTGGGTGTCGTCGGCGTAGGAGATTATGTTGAGGTTGTGTTGGCGTGCGATTGCCGCGAGGGGGCTCATGTAGACGTTGAAGAGAGTAGGGCTCAGCGAGGATCCTTGAGGGACGCCGCAGATGACTTCGGTGGCCTCTGACTTGTACGGTGGTAGGCAGACTCTTTGTGTTCTTCCGTCGAGGAAGGAGACGATCCATTCCAGTGCCTTCTCCTGCATTCCGACGTTGCTGAGGCGCTGCACTAGGGTGCGGTGGCAGACCGTGTCGAAAGCCGCGGAGAGGTCTAGGAGGATGAGGGCCGCTGTTTCTCCGTTGTCCATCAGGGCTCGGATGTCGTCAGTGGCGGCGATGAGGGCGGTCTCGGTGCTGTGGTTGGCACGGAATCCGGGCTGCGATGGGTCGAGGGATCCGTTCGTCTCGAGGAAGGCGGCCAGCTGTTTGTTGACGGTCTTTTCGATGACTTTGGCTGGAAACGAGAGTAGAGAGATGGGGCGGTAATTCTTGAGTTCGGTGGGGTCTGCTGTAGGTTTCTTGAGTAGAGCGCTGAGTTCGGCGTGCTTCCAGCTCTCGGGGAAGGTGGGGGTGTCGAATGAGGTGTTGATGATGTCCCGCAGGTGGGGTGCGATGACAGCGTCGGCTTTGTTGAAGACGTGGTGAGGGCAGGGGTCGGTCGGAGATCCGGAGTGGACGGAGTTCATCATATGGACGGTGTCTTCAGTGTTGACCGGGGTCCAGGCGCGGAGGGTGGTGGTGGGTGGCGTTGCTGCGGTCGTGGCGTGCGTCGGTTGAGTGCTGAAGCTGTTGTGTATGTCCGCGATCTTGTTGTGGAAGTAGGAGGCGAGGGAGTTGCAGAGGTCTTGCGATATCTGTGGGATTTCTTGGAACAAATAGAAAAAAGGGCTTTGCAAAAATGTGTCTATTGGTTTTTTCTACAAATGACATCAACAAAAAGCTTGCTGTGCTAAAGTCACCATTTTTTCAGCTTTCAGGAACATGCAGAGCTGAATCAACCATTTATCCTAATTGTTGTGTTTTTAACCTGCTTAACAGCTGAGAAACCCATGAGTGATCCAAGGAAGCTATACATTTCTGAAGAGAAGACACATTTTTTAATTCAGCAAGGGGTCATTTGTGTAGATCCCTTAAGGGGTTCTCCAAGAAACTAAGGCTCATATTCAGAAAGATTTACAGTCGGGTTAGTGTTACTTTTTTAACACTAATCCAACACTAAACCTTTTTGGAGATTAACAAACAAACCTTAATTGGCATTAGCATTGGTTTGTATGGGAAATTAACGCAAAGCAGCTCAAAATGCGGCTTTGCATTACTTTGCATCAAGGGGGCATTACATGAGTTCCCATGTAATCACCCATGCTTTTTGACACTAAACCCTATCTACTGACATGAGTAGACAGGGCTTATTGACAAAAATTAATTCCACACGAAAGCATGCATTAAAAAAAGAAATATTTTTATTTCTCCTATTATTTTCTGACTTTGCATGTGTGCGACATTGTGCAACATACATACAAAGTAGGAAAAGCTTTAAGGTGTGTCTAGCCATAGCTATGGTACACTCAGTCACGCACCCTAGCACTATGGTGCTAAGGTGTGTGCCTGGGGGACAGCAGCTGAAATCAGCACCAGTGCTAGGGAGAAGGGAGGAGAGAGCCATATCTCTGTGAATATGGTGCTCTGCTGCCCTCTCCCTGTCACGCAATGCAGGACAGCATTTTTGGCTGCTGCGCTGTGTTCCGTGACACTGTGCAGAATCTGGGCCAAACAGTTGAAATAGAAAAAAATATTGAAACTGAGTAGAATCTTTTTTATATTTGTGACTATGTTTTCATTTGTAACGTCTTGTCACAAGGGATGATTTACAAAAGCAATTTACCATTACGTCCGTTAGATCTTTCAGGTTTGGGGGATATAGGGATTGTATGTGTTGGAAAATGTCCCTCTCTGAAGGGCCACCTACTTTACCACTGCTAACCAGTGTTAAACTGCATGTGCCCTCTCCTCTAAGCATGGTAACATAGGCTCATTCCCAATTTCCATATTTAATTTACTTATAAGTCCCTTGTAAAGTGCACTAGATGTGCCCAGGGCCTGCAAATTAAATGCTACTAGTGGGCCTGCAGTACTGCTTGTGCCATCAACTTAAGTAGCCCTTTAGCCATGTCTCAAGCCTGCCACTGCAGTGACAATGTACAGTTTACTGCACTTTGACTTGGCATTTAGAACTACTTGCAAGCCCTCAACTCCTCTTTTATTACACATAAGTCACCCCTAAGGAAGGCCCTTGGTAACTCAAAGGGCAGGGTGCTATGTAAGTAAAAGGTAGGACATGTACTTTTATATTTTATTTGTACTAATATTGACAAACTGCCTACTTCGGTGTTTTACTACTGTGAGCCCTGTCTTTCTTATAGGCTAGTATTGGGAATTGCTTAATACACTTTAAAGCTGTAATTCCTGATCAGAGCGGAGTAGGTTTTTCATGTTTCATATGTTTGGAATGGTCTTGATACATTTTCTTTACTGGTGAAGTTGGGATTAACATCACTGTTTTAGAAATGCCACTTTTAGAAAGTGGACATTTCTCTGCCCTTAGATCTTTTGTGCTTACGGCCTGTCTCTAATACACGTCTGGGTTGGGTGACAGCTACACTTTGTGCATTCATTCTAGACAGCCACAAACACAAAAAGGTGAGGCTCATATGCATTCTGAGCCCTCATCCACATTAATCCGCATTTTGATGGGTCTTCCTGGGCAGGGAGGAATGGAAGGATCTGACAATTCAATAGGTAGTGTCCTGTCCACATACACAGCACTGATTTGCCCCCCAGGGTTAGCCTGGCAGACAGGACTGGGCTGAAAGGGATTTGTGCACTCCGGAGGGCAGCCTTTTATGTCACATCCACTTCAAAGGTACTTTTGGGTAGAAGTACTGACAGACACAAATCAGACACATATGGATCATGAACTGAACCTCTGTCAGAAGGACTGCTGTGCTTCTCAACGTACTCAACTGGAATGCTTTTGTGGAAGGACTGCTTTCCTGCTTGATGCCTTGCTGCCTGCTACTCCCTGGCTCTGCTGTAGGGGAGCTGGCTTTCTCTCTAAGTGATCTCCAAGGGCTTGCTGGCTTGTCTCCTGTTTCCGAAGTGTTGGGTACACAAATGACTTCCTGTAATCCCTCTAGTGCTGCTGGACTCTACATTCTCTAAGTCTTACCCTTGTCTGGGGTGCCCCCATCAAGTTCTGGGACTTAGAAGTGGGTTCTGCAGCTGCTTTGCTACAAAATTGATGACGACACAGTATCTGAACGTGAGGCTTGAATTTGTGCATCAACCAGACTGCAAGGTTCAATGACGATGCAATGTTGATCACAGGACCCCGCTGCGAGGCTCTACTGCGATGCATTGACCCACCTTCATTTGTCGAAACTGTCTCATTGCCATCACTGCGTGGAGAAGATTGAAGCATTTTGTTGTTTGCGAGCAGGAAAGGTTCATTGTTCACCGGGGCCTGCGTGGGTCCTGTAGTCGGCATGCGCTTCCACTAGGTTGGCCCGAACTTTGACTTTGCCCCAGTCCAGAACGATTTAAAGTAACTTTTTATCACTACTTGCTTCTAAGCGCTTTACTGCATTTATTACTTCAAATTTCAGTATCTCAACTTCTAACCATTGGATTTTTGCGATGTTGGTCATATTTTACTCTGCTAAATATTCTCTATATTTCTAAATTGGTGTGGAGTCTTTTTGTGGTGTATTTACTATGTTGTTTATGAGCTATTGCAAACATTCTTCACACATTGCCTTCTAAGTTAAGCCTGCCTGCTCTGTGTCAATCTACCAGAGGGTGAGCACTGGATAATTTAGGATTGTGTTGTGATTTATCCTGACTTGGATTGTGGTCCCAAATTTGGACAGGGTGCGTGACTCTGCCAACTAGAGACCCAATTTCTAACTGTAGGTTTTCCAAGAACCCGAGGTACCCAGAGCCAATAACTGAGCTGCACCTTACGATGATTTTTAATTGTGCACGGGTATAGAACAATTCATAAAGTAAAATATAAAGAGTGACAAATGCGTATCAAGAAACCTATGCATTTCTGAATTGGTCACAAGATATGGAGTTTAAGAACAGTGGTTATTTGCACATTTGTGAGTTTGCGGATACCCATATTAGCATGTGATTCACAAAATGTTTTTCTTCTTACACACTAGCTTGCATTTGGAAGGCACAAATACAGAGAAATACAATTGGTAATAACACATTTTCTACTATTCTGTGTTCCCCTAAGTCTCTTGACACAAATGGTATCACACTTTTGGGGGTATGCCTAGCACATGTGACAAGAATGGGACCAAAACGTACCATGGACAAATCACATTTTTTCACTCCAAACTGCCCTTTTTATTGCAGTGTGGGTATATTTAGATTTTGGGACCTACCTTAACTGGCACTTGGGGAAACCTATTACATTTGTACATATCTGACGACAAGACACCTAAAATAATCCTGGGTGGGGTGTTTGTGTGGCTTTCCCCAGGTTGTCTTAACCAGAAACCCTTTTAAACCCTCAAACATTGACTAAAATAACTCAATTTCCCCACATTTCTGTGGAGAGCCTCAAATTTCCTACCACCTATTATTCCCCAAGTCCTCCAATAAAAATGGTATGCCACTTATGAGAGTAGGCCTAGGGCCTCCAAAAGGAAAGGCCCAAAAACACAACATAGCCACATCACGTTTTTCCACTCAAAAGTAAACATTCATTTGCAATGTTGTTAGTTATGGACTTTAAGCCATAGCTCAGCAGGGACCTAGTGAAACCAATTAGAAACCTGTATATTTTTAAAAACAGGACACCTGGGGAATTCAAAGTGGGATGACTTGTGTGGCTTTCACCAGATTTTCTCACCCAGAAGCCCATGCAAACCTCAAACTTTGACTAAAAAGTCATTTTTCTTTCACTTTTGTGAGGGAAAGTTCTGGAATGTGTGGAGATCTACACATTTCCTACCACTTAGAATTCCCCTAAGTTACCTGATATAAATAATACCTGAGGTGTGTTGGTAGGCCTTGTGCACACAAAAGGAAAGGGCCAAAACACAATGTGGAGACACCAACATTTCTAGTCACAACGATGGCCTGATTTGGCAATGGGAGTAGCTGTGTTTTTTGGTCCATAGCTCAGCGGCCACCCAGGGAAACCTATCATAGCAAGACATTCCTTGAAACTAGACAACCAGGGGAGTCCAGGGTGGAGTGCCTCATGTAGCTCCTACAAAGTTTTCTCACCCTCAATGCCCTGCACATCTCAAACTTTGCCTAAAATTGTGCATTTTCCTTATATTCTTGTGAAATAAATATCCTGAGTCACCAGGAATTCAGAACATTCTTACCACCCAGCATTCCTCACTTGTTCTGCTAAAAATACTACCTCACTTGTGTGGCCTCCCCTAGTGCCCATGAGAGGCCCATATCAAACCAATGTTCAATGGCAGTCCTGTGGGAAGACTCCCATTATATTTGGTTTGTTGTGTGCCTGTTGTGGGCACTAGCCCCAGCCACACAAGTGGGGTAGCATTTTTATCAGGACAAGTAGGGGAATGCTGGATGGTTTGAATTGTGTGGATCCCTGTAGTTTTTGGGAGTTTATGTCAAAGAATTGCAAGGAAAATATGTGATTATAGTTCAAGTTTGAGATTTGCATTGTGGGTAGGAAACGTTCATGGGATCCACAAGAAACAGACCAGCTTGGCCTGCCCTAGGTGTCTAGTTTACAGAAATGCCAGGGTTTGGTAGGTCTCCCAAGGTGGCAGCTGACCGAGCCCGAAAAATGCAATTAGAAGTGGAATTGTATTACGATTTATCCCCATTCTGCTACCTATAAAAAAAATGCACAAACTCAATTTCCCCTTGTGCCCAATGAGTGTCAATGCTGTAATCCCGACAGGAGCAGAAAAACTCTACTGCCTAATCTGGGGTAAGGGAATTGTCTCGATGCCAGAGAGGTCACCCAAGCCTCTTCTTGCTTTGGTGACATGTTGAAATCTCTGGTGTCTAGTGGCTTTTCTGTCACTAAGGGGTGGTAAATACCCTCAATACACCCCCAGGTGGCATAAAGACTTATACACCTATACTGGAGTGGGAACACGGTGTGATGACTGAGTGAGCACCCAGGCCCGCACCCCTCTCTATTTTCCAGAAAAAAGATGGTGGTAGAGGCTGTCCCAGAGGTCATGCTCTATTCTCACCCCAGAAGAGGTATATCGGGTTTTCACCTACCCAGGGGTGGATTGGGGGTGTTTACCCAAATTTATCCCCGGGAGAGAAAGGCCACTGGGCACCAAGGAGAACAGCCCCCCCAAATAAAATGGGTGGGGGCAGATCACTCAGGCATCACATAATGCTCCCATACCAGAATAGGTGTCTCACTCTTTCTGCTCCCCTGGTGATGGCTTGAGGGCATTTACCCAAAGTTTGCCCCCAGGGGACAGAAAGACCACTGGACACCAGGGGAAAAAGAGGCAAAAACATAACAAGGGGTGGGGGCAGCACACCCATTAAGTACTCTGTGCCCCTAGACTAGAACGGGCATAACAGTTTTTCTGACCCTTTGAGCATATTGTGGCTAAACACACTACAACACCTTTTTTACATAAGGCACAGAAAAAAATCACCGCAGTCTAATGGACTTTCTTCCCCCTTGGGGAGCATATCGGAAATTAAGAAACTTCCTATCTGCCACCAAAGTGGGGAGAAAGACTATTGGGGCTATTTTTGGGGTAGATGCCTGGGCGCCTATACCTACTGCATGTAAAATGAAATGTTCACTTGTGGACTGAAGCACTTTAAGGTGCAATCCACATTATGGCCCTAAAAACATGATACAGATCTCCACTGCAGCCCGGTTTGTAACAACCTGCAAATTCTCATGTTTGTCAACAGACATGTAAAAAGAAATTTGTTCTCAGGCTAAAGACCTACTTCTCAGCTCGAAAAAAGTAATCCCTAAAATGACTGACTTTCTCATTAGATAGGATGCATACGGCCCAGTGGGATATGCATACATTCATATTTGCATGTTAGCTTGTACCTACAGTGACCAAATTCATCAAAAATAATTTTCACTGATTTGAGTGTAACTGGTACCGTAGATAATAGTGGTAAAACAGATTAAAATACGATTTGTGCATTACCCAGTAGGAATCAGCTACAGAAAAATTTCAAGAACTTTTGCTGTTTTTAAAAATCCAATTCATTTGTAAAGTCTGATGTTTTCTAACTAGTCATGAAATATGACTTTCAGAAAAATTAGATTAATTTGCCTGAGCCACTATAGGCTAATTAGCCTTAGTGTGCTGGTGCTCTTCTGCCTGAAGTGAGGTATGAAATTCCTTCCAGGAGGCACACAATAAACCAGTTGGACTGAATCAGCAGGGATGGCCCATAGCAGCTCAGCAGAATATTTCAAGGTAGGGGCTGTTGCTCATTCTGCTTGCACAAGAGTGTACAATTCCACATGACAAGCTGGTCTGAAGCTCATGTAAAACATTTGCACCTTTGAAAGGGATGAAACAGGCCCAGATCATAATTCTTGTGTATCCCACATCTAAGGACAATGCTTTGTCTGACTAGACTTTTGTCTGATTTTATGTTAAGGCCTACGGCCTTCTTAAAATTGGGTTTCAGTTTAAGATGTAGAAGGACATTAGTAGTGTCCATATTACACTCTCCTATACACCCTCACTTCTCAGAGGTCAAGTTCAGTGTTTCTAGAGTTTGGACCATCTTGGATTTGCCATGACAGATTAGCAGTTTGGCCTATTTTTACAAAGGCAAGCAGAATGTACTAAAAAAGTAGGTAGGCCAGGCCCTGGGAAAATGTACTACATTGGTCAGAGAGAGACTAGGAGCAGCTAAGGGTGTCCCCCATCGACTGGCTGGGGAACCCTACAAAAGCTTTCCTGAGAATGCTACAAGACCTATGAAAGGATACCAGGCAGACTGAATCTGCTGCACTTGGAATAGGTAACCTGTGACAAGAACCTGAGGAGGTTGTAACCTCTTCCATTTAAAATCCAACGACATAAAGATCTCCATCGATTTTAAGGCTGATTCCCTGAGTGGCTCCAGGAAGAAGTAAAAGCTAAAGAGGGCATTCCTGTGAAAAATTCCAGTGGGGCAGAGGCAAGTTGACTGGGACTGGACTTAGCTGTTAGCCTCTGCCTGACACCTTGAGAGTCTCAATGTGCCTTTCCTGGAGGTCCTGGAGGCCTTAGCAGTAGCATGTGTTTGTTTGGCCATCAGAAGAAAGTTTGAAAACTTGGAAAATATTTGCTCTAGAGTTCAAGCCATTCCACAGCGATGGATTGGATTTTAGCTCATCCCCAGTGGAGATGGTTACACATCTGAAAAAATGAGAGGTTCCCCTTCTGAGAAGGGAGTTCGAAAATTTGCAGCATGAAATCTCAAAAGCTCTCAAGCTTCTTGCAGGACCAACCTGCTTCAGTTATCCTGACTTTGGTTCCACAGCAGAAGCCATAGTTCCTACGACATCTCGTGTGTAAGGATTCTTCATCTCAAAAAGTGACAAAGTCCCATTTTGCATAAGGATTTGGAAGAAATGTCAACATTTTCTTCAAGAAAGTGACAAAGCACCTTTCTGACGAGGGACTTGTGAACATTTTTGAACTTTTGGACTTTCAGACTTTCACCAAAACCAATTTACTTGACCAATCCACCCCAGGCTCTATTGCGGTTGGCTGAAATTGCCTCTTGGCCCTGGTCTACCTCGCCTGTTGACTTAAATTGACTTACTTTATTTTTCTTGGCACTTTTTCACTTTATTTTATTTTTATTCTTATCTCTGGTTCCTCTTATTTGATTTTTATCATTTGGGCCAGATTTTACTTCTAAAAATTTTCTCTTTCTTTTAAAGTTGGTTGAGAAGTTTTATTGTGTTTGGTGCAACATTTTAAATGATTTATGACCTGTAATACTTTACAAACTGCTTTTGATATAAATTAGATTTCTTTGTGTCACATAGTGAGGGATTGAGCACATGCTTTTTATTTATTTTTGTGACATATTGAAGGTTGAAAAAAGGAACAATTGATAGACGGAATGCTGGACAATGCAAACACCCCCATTCACAAGGATCTTGGTTAAATCCATCATTATTTTGCTATTCCACCACCCCAGTTCGGACCCAGCCATATGCCAATCAGTCTTGACCCTGCTCCTTGTGGGAACTGCCAAGCCAAGTCCTCCCTGGACTGGAAAAAATCATCCTGGGACCGGTTTCTGGGCATCATCCTTCATCAGCCAGGCTAGATTGAATCCAGTGGTGTAGTGAGCACGTGATCCACATCTGGGCATACCCTTCCCACTTAGGGTGGCAAAAGAAACAATTGATGGACGGAATGCTGGACAATGCAAACATACACCCCCACTCACAAGGATCTGGGTTAAATCCATCATTCTTTTGCTTACCTCACCACCCCAGTTTGCACCCAGCCATATGCAAATCAGTCTTGACCCTACTCTTTGTGGGAACAGTCCAGCACAAACTGCCTAGCCAGTTCCTCCCTAGACTCGAAACGAGCAGCCTGGGACCAGTTTCTGGGCATCACCCTACATCAGCCAGGCTAGCTTCAATCCAGTGGTGTAGTCAGCATGGAACCTACGAATTGGCATACCCTTCCCACTTAGGGTGACATATACAAAAGAAACTGATTGACGGAATGCTGGACAATGCAAACATCCCCTTTGGAATTGCTTTGTTTGCCCTAAGATGGCAGGGTATGCCCAGACGTGGGTCCCTTGCTCACTTTGCCACTGGAATCAAGATAGCCTGGCTGATGAGGGTTATGAACCTGAAACTGGTCCCAGGATGCTTGTTTCCGGTCCAGGGAAGACATGGCTTAGCAGTTCGGCCTGGACTGTTCCCATGAGGCACAGGGTCAGACTTATTTGCATATGGCCATGTCTGAACTGGGGTGGTGGAGTGAGCTAAAAAATGATGATGGATTAAACCCAGATCAGTTGACTGGGGGTGAGTGTTTGATTTGCTCAAGCGCTCCGCCCCTCATCCCCTTTGGTATCACTTTGTTCGTCCCAAGTTGGCAGGGTATGCCCAGACGTGGGTCCCTTACTCACTTTGCCACTGGAATCAAGATATCTGGCTGATGAGAGTTATGAACCCGAAACTGGTCCCAGGATGCTTGTTTCCGGTCCAGGGAAGACATGGCTTGGCAGTTCAGGCTGGACTGTTCCCATGAGGCACAGGGTCAGACTGATTTGCATATGGCCATGTCTGAACTGGGGTGGTGGAGTGAGCTAAAGAATGATGATGGATTAAACCCAGATCAGCTGACTGGGGGTGAGTGTTTGATTTGCTCAAGCGCTCCGTCCATCATCCCCTTTGATATCGCTTTGTTCGCCCTAAGTTGGCAGGGTATGCCCAGACGTGGGTCCCTTGCTCACTTTGCCACTGGAATCAAGATATCCTGGCTGATGAGGGTTATGAACCCGAAACCGGTCCCAAGATGCTTGTTTCCAGTCCAGGGAAGATATGGCTTGGCAGTTCGGGCTGGACTGTTCCCATGAGGCACAGGGTCAGACTGATTTGCATATGGCCATGTCTGACCTGGGGTGGTGGAGTGAGCTAAAGAATGATGATGGATTAAACCCAGATCAGTTGACTGGGGCTGAGTGTTTGATTTGCTCATAAGCTCCGTCCATCCTCCCTTTTGGTATCACTTTGTTCGCCCTAAGTTGGCAGGGTATGCCCAGACTTGGGTCCCTTGCTCACTTTGCCACTGAAATCAAGAAAGCCTGGCTGAAGAGGGTTATGAACCCGAAACCTGTCCCAGGATGCTTGTTTCCGGTCCTGGGAGGACATGGCTTGGCAGTTCGGGCTGGACTGTTCCCAAGAGGCACAGGGTCAGACTGCTTTGCATATGACCATGTCAGAACTGGGGTGGTGGAGTGAGCTAAAGAATGATGATGGATTAAACCCAGAGCAGTTGACTGGGGGTGAGTGTTTGATTTGCTCAAACGCTCCGTCCATCATCCCCTTAGGTATCGCCTTTTGGGAACATTCCAGCCCGAACTGCCAAGCCAGGTCCTTCCAGGACCGGAAACAAGCATCCTGGGACTGGTTTCTGGGCATCACCATTCATCATCTAGGCTAGCTTCAATCCAGTGGTGTACTAATCACAGGACCCATTTCTGGGCATGCCTTTCCCAATTAGTGCGACATATCCAAAAGAAACAATTAACGGACTGATTGCTAGACAATGCAAACATTTGCCCCCAGTCACAAGGATCTGGGTTAAATCCATCATTCCTTTGCTCAGCACACAACCCCAGTTTGGACCCAGCCATATGCAAAACAGTCTTGATCCTGCTCTTTGTGGGAACAGTCCAGCCCTAACTGCCAAGCCAGGTCCTCCCTGGACCGGAAACGAGCATCCTGGGACCGGTTTCTGGGCATCACCCTTCATCAGCCAGGCTCTTGAATCCAGTGATGTAGTGAGCACGGAACCCACGTCTGGGCATACCCTTTCCAATTAGGGAGACATATGCAAAAGAAACAATTGATGGATGGAATGCTGGACCATGCAAACATTCACTCCGAGTCACAAGGATCTGGGTTAAATCCATCATTCTTTTGCTCATCACACCATCCCAGTTTGGGCCCAGCCATATGCAAATTGGTCTTGACCCTGCTCCTTGTGGGAACAGTCGAGATCGAACTGCCAAGCCAGGCCTTCCCTGGACCAGAAACAATCATCCTGGGACCGGTTTCTGGGCATCACCCTTCATCAGCCAGGCTAGCTTGAATCCAGTGGTGTAGTGAGCACGAGACCCATGTCTGGGCAAACCCTTCCCACTTAGGGTGACATATGCAAAAGAAGCAATTGATGGACGGAAAGCTGGACAATACAAACATTCACCCCCAGTCACAAGGATCTGGGTTAAATCCATTACTCTTTTCCTCACTCACCACACCACCTCAGTTTGGACCCAGCCATATGCAAATCATTCTTGACCCTACTCTTTGTGGGAACAGTCCAGCCCAAACTGCCAAGCCCGTTCCTCCCTGGACTCGAAACGAGCAGCCTGAGACCAGTTTCTGGGCATCACCCTTCATCAGCCAGGCTAGCTTCAATCCAGTGGTGTAGTGAGCATGGGACCTACGTCTGGGCATACCCTTCCCACTTAGGACGACATATGCAAAAGAAGCAATTGATGGACGGAATGCTGAACAATGCAAACATTCACCCCCAGTCACAATGATCTGGGTTAAATCCATCACTCTTTTGCTCACCACACCACCCCAGTTTGGACCCAGCCATTTGTAAATCAGTCTTGACCCTACTCTTTGTGGGAACAGTCCAGCCCAAACTGCTGAGCCAGTTCCTCCCTGCACTCGAAACGAGCAGCCTGTGACCAGTTTCTGGGCATCACCCATCATCAGCCAGGCTAGCTTCGATTCAGTGGTGTAGTGAGCATGGGACCTACGTCTGGGCATACCCTTCCCAGTTAGGGTGACATATGCAAAAGAAACAATTGATTGACGGAATGCTGGACAATGCAAACATTCACCCCCAGTCACAAGGATCTGGGTTCAATCCATCATTCTTTTGCTCAGTAAATCTACTGCAATTGTACTACTGTCTTAATTGTACTGAAGATTAGCATGGAGTAAATCCAGCACCGCACACGCCCAACCACTGATACTGCACCACACTCCCATAAGAGTCCATGGAGGCATGAATCAACACTAAAACATAGGGAAACATATACACAAAAACTGTTAAAATAATATGTAAGTATGTATGTATGTGTGTATTCATGAATGTATATTTGTATATATGTTTTCGTATTTGTAGAGCTTGAACCTAGCTCAAGAGCAACAGCGCATTGAACATGGAGCATACCCCAGGAAGATACAGTTATTAGGGTAAGGTGAGGGGTAGAGGTGGTGCTTCTTGAAGTTGTGGGTCTTTAGCTTATTTTCTGAATTTGAGAAGTGCTTGGTCCTACTTTGATGTCAAGGGGGGTACTGTTCCAGATCCTGGGAGTATGTACAGAGAAGGCTTGTCTTTTCCTTATTGTAATGATGTGATTCCAAACTGGGTATATCCAGGCTCCTGATCTTGTGCTGTCCCTAAACATGCTTAGTTTGTTTTCTCTGTGAGCAGTGTGTTCTTTGCCTGCAATCTCTGCTGTAGCATTCACCCTTAAAATATTTACTTTTTTGGAATATCAAGCAAAATGTTTGTTTTGCCAGTTACAATTATTTGTGTTCATTCTTTGCTTTTTTCCTTTTGTTTGTTGTTGATGGCCTGGATTATGGAGTAGGGAAGGTATAGGCAATCCCATGTGATATCAAGGCATAGTGAAAATATTTTGATGGTGGAGGACTGATGTTAAATATATTTCTCCCTTTTCCTTGTGTTTTGTCAAGGCTTGCCTTTATAATGTGGTAAGTTTTACTTTTCGCTCCGTAGTCAGCTGTAGGCCTTAGGTATATTTTTCAGATTCTATTTGCTGCTGTGCTAGGTATATGTTGTATTCTTTTATAGGCTTGTGGATGGCCTTGTATTTCTGTCAAATGTATTTTATTTTTTCTGCCTGCATCTACCTGTTGGTGGCTAGGGTTAGGGTGGCTCCCAGAGTTCAGGCCCATGTAGTCAGACATTTTCCTTCATATTTCCCATGTGCGTGTCCACGATTTTGTTTGTGTGAGATGGATGATTATTTACTTTTCCTCAGCTTTTCAAAATGTTTTGCAGGGGTAACTGTTGACAAGTGCTGTGTATGTTTGGGGAATGTTTTAATGTTTTGTCATGGTTTATATTTTGCATTGTTGTTATTATATTTTGCTATATTTTTTCAATTCTTCATTTAATTGTTGTTGCTTATTTACTGGTGATGTGCAAAAGGGCAATGGTTGGACCCAATCACATTTTGGTTGTTTATATGTGCAATATTTCCTCCTGCAATACTGCAAGTTTTAGTGCATGGAAGTGGAGGAAGAGGCTCCAGCCAGGATAGTACAGCCATATTCTTATTGTTCTCCATGCCTCCAACATTTTGTAGAGCCAGTGTGAATGTTTGTGTATGTGTTTGTGTGTGTTTGTTTGTCATAAATGGCAGTTTTCTGTTTTATTTGACATAATCTCAATTTTACTGTGGTATCTAGACACTTGACTACATAATATTATTCAATTCTTTATACTATGGTCTTTATTTTCTTGTCTGATTGATTTTCTTTTGTCATCATTCTTTTAAAACATAAAAAGTTAAATTTTCATTTCTTTTTATTGTATGACAGCCTTGAAAAAGTCATGGGACTAATTTTGTGCAGACGAAACACGTGTTGGCTGCAATTCGTCTTCTACATGTATTAAAGAATATCACAATCAACACTATACTTAAGAATTTGGTGGATTCTCATTTCATCATCTGGAAACTGTTAGAACATCTTGACAACATTTCAGGAATAATATTGAAAAGAAGTACTGCATTATCATTGGATTCCAATATCTATCCAGCATTTATAATATAATTTTACAGTTTTGGGATGTGCTACTTAAGCCAACTTTCTTATACATCTTCCGGCATTTTGTATCTTCAATTTGCTTACGGTACTTCTTGGTAGTAAGTGTCTCGGCCTACTAAGCACCCCTGTAAATATTATCAACAATTCCTATAATATAAGCTTCTTACATTGTTTGTATTGACACCCTTTGGTCTCTTTTGAGGTGCGGTCCATCCCCATTTGGGGACACTACTACCTCTATATATATTTGTCCATTAGCTCTGTAGGGACACCAGAGCTTTTTGGTTTAATAGCTTCATATAATATTGTGTGAATGATAATGGTGATGATGACTAGTATTGCAGTGACAAGAATGAGCAAGTCACACTCGTTTACGTCTTATTTTAAATTTAAATTTCCTGCAGGTTCACAAGAGGATATTGACTGACATGGACAGAAGTCTGTGAATTAGCTAACACCAGAGTCCAGAGACCTCTCTCCTAAATGTGTATGGTCGAGCTGTGACTAATATCAATAGAAATAAAAGAGACTGGCACAAAAGAAGCAGGCTGCTGTCAAGACAGCAGATAGTGAGGAGAAGTTGTCTGTTCCCACCACTGGCATCAAGTCCTCATTCTATGTCTGGCAATGTAGCATGCCTGCTGAACCCTCTTTTAAATAGTAATGAATAGTTTGAATAGTAAATGAATACTCAGAGAAGGACCACCTATGGATCAACAACAGTCCCACCATCAAACCCAAGCAGATGTCTCTCCGTGCTGCAGTCACTGCAGTCATTGCTGAGAGCAGTAAATACAAAATCGAATTGTCCCGGCAGCATATCAGATCTTCTCAGTCAACTCAACAGCAATTAATATCTGCTACATCTGAGCTTCCAGTGGTAGGAGCAGTGCAAAAGGTTGAACTTTCTGCAGAGACCAGTATGGTTTGTCTACTCTTCTATTGAAAACATTTTTTCACTGTCTCCTCCGATAAGAAAGTAAGAGCACTCCCCCATTCTCATCCCATAAGATAATCGTAACATGGATTGGACAGCTGACTCCTGTCACGGGAAACAAGGCAGAATTAAGGTTGCTGAAAGCTTTGGAGTGAGGAAGATAAATCAGGGTTTGTTCAAGGGAACAGTGGCAGTGAGGAAGTGCAGATCACTTCTATTCAACATGCTCTGATTCATGTAGTGCTCTTAACACCACCTGCGTCCATCTTTTTAATAACCCAAAGACTGCCACAACATCATTTCTAATGCAGCTCCAACTCGCCCTAGGGAAAGGCAAACACAACTGCCTAGCTCCACCACAACAAGTTCATTTGGCTTTGGCTCTGTAATGAAGCTCTCTTTTCTGGTTTGGAACTTCTATACTCTCAGGCTGCATGAGGACTACACATCGCTAACTTCACAACTTTCTAAAATGTGTGAGGTCTGGTGGGCACTACTTTAATGGTGTGCCAACTAGCTCATCTGAAAAACCAAATTGCAATTGTGGGGGAAGAGAAGTGTAAAAGTATAGTTGTTGAGAGAGACATTTGCCAACGGCCTGTTGCTCTAAGTGTGAAGTCATCACCTGCAGCAACCTCAGCATGGTACATGGAAAAGAGAGATATAATCACCACAAAATATCCAAGCAGCCTACCTGTTATGTTTAGGGCATTTCAGGAGGATGAAAAACAACTGCCACAACAGCCTACTATCAAATCTGTGTTCAGTAAGAATTTGCTATACCACGAAACCTATGAGCTAGTCCAATTATACAATAGGCAACTGGCTGAAAGTTTAGCGCATGGCCCCTCCCTTTTTCATTGGGGAAATGAGAGGGGATTCTGGAATGTATGGAGACCCTCTTTTAAAAATAGAAAGTTTGAATCCAGACCTATTTTTCTACAGTTCCTATGCCAGCAACGCACCATTAATTACTGGAATTGGTCATCCATAAAATGAAGGAGAGTGCTCTTAAGTCCATCCTATCATGACATGTGACCAGTGGTTATGCTTCAAAGGAAGGTTTAGCAACTGGCCTCACTGTTGCTGATGCTTTTTATGGTATTTTCAGTATGAAACAGTTGTAATGTTCCCTGTAGAGAAACCATATATAGCTACCAAACTCTTAGGAGATTTTAATACACAAGCCTCTGCATGGCTTCAACCCAAAGGTCTCAGTATTGGAATTGTTGCCACTATTACAATGACAGTAATATTGTGAAAAACATGACTGATTGAATGATACTCCAGAGTCCTATAATTAGTTGATTGAATTAGCCACATGTTGCAGATCTTTCTCAAGAAAGTAGACGTAGTCAGCAACATACTGGTCACTTGTTGCAAAATTTATAGTAATTTCAGTCTTTCCTTTAAAGCCCAGAAGAGCTGAGGATCATTTAGAGTGCTAAAATGATCACTGTAAAAGCCCTCATAAAAGAAATCCCAACAAAATGGAACTCCATATTTTACATGTTGCCACGTCTGTTGGAGCAGTACATCAAGTCTATCAATGGTTACATATTACAAGGAGGAAGAGATGTAACTGCCAAAGCCATGACAAAGGAAGTTAACAAAGGATGGTTACTAGAGTGTCTGAAACCAAATTTTACTGCCAATTGAGGTTTTCATATGGGAAGTGAGAAATACAAATTGTACAATGTGTCAAGCCATTCTATTGTTGCACATGCAGCAGGACCAGATGAAAAGGAGGAACAAAACTACACAAATATCAATTAGGAAGCAACTGTTTTTGGTCAGCAGCTTAATCGTTCATTTCAGCGTGTGTTGGTGGCTCCAAATCCAGAAGAATATCTATTGTAGTCCACTTTCCCAATGAAAAGCTCCAATGTGTTTTGATATAGAGAATAAACTTGATTCAAGAATAAATTCCCCAGTGTTGCCAGCAATCAGCATCATCCCATCTAACAGCTACATGTTAAGATAATGACATTCTAAAGTGCATGGCTACCTCTAAAGGGATGTTCCGGCACTAAGGCAGACTAGCGAGGAGGTTCAGACCGACTCTTAAGATTGGGTGAAGAGCCATGTTTTTAATGCTTTCCTGAATTCCAGTCGAGTTTCAATCAGGCTGGCAGAGCGTTCCAGAGTTTCGCAGATTTTACTGTGAAGGATCTGCTACCTTGCCGGGCCTTAGAAAATGTGGATCCCGCAAGAATCTGAGGTGGTTGGATCTGAGGGCCTGTTCCTGATGATACATCTGCAACCTTCACCTGAGATAGCCAGGGCCCAAGTCTCTGTTGGCTCTAAAGGCTAAGATCAGTGGCTTGAATTCAATCCCCCTGGCAAAAGGAAGCCAGTGGAGCTGTCTCAGGTGGGGGGAGATATGATGTTGGAGGGGAACCTGTCAAATCAGTCTAGCCACAGCATTCTGAATTATCTGAAGCCTGTGGACAAAGTAGGCAGGCAACCCCTCCTACAAGCTATTAGCTTAGTCTAGCTGTGAGGTCACCAGCGCGTGGACTGTAATCTTCTGGCATTTCTCCAGCAAAAAGCGTATGAATTTCCTACTGGCTCGTAATTTCCAAAAGCACATGAAGGAAACATGACGCACCGGTGTCATAAAAGAAATGTCCTTGTCTTATCTGAATCCCAGGTTTCTAGCTGAATCCACCGGACTTGGTGGAGGATTCAGCTCTGTAGGCCACCAGAAGTTTGATGGTGGAGGTAATGCGGTCTTCTCTGCGCTAAGCTTAAGGTAATTACTACACATGCATATATGTTCGGTAGCATTTGCAGGTATGTAAAAGCTGGCCAACATTGTGCAAAACCCAGCTGTAATAACAGAGGTTTGATGAATTTCTTTCTCAGCCCAGAAAAATATTTACAGAAAAGCAAAGTATGTATTTTGCTCTGTGGTGAGGTATCATCACAAGGGCAATTCCCCAGGTCAGGTGACCAGTTGTTAATAGTAGGGAAACTAATTAAACAGTGGAAAATATCCAACTGAAAGCGGGTCAACACGAACCTATGGCGAGGGTTAAACACTTTGACTAAGCATAGTTGCATGTAGTAACTAGACAGAATCATTTGATTCCTCAACACAGAGGGTTTCCAAATTTCAGAAGACAATCCAGTTTCCTCCGAAACTGAAATGCACTTCAGTTTCAGGGCTTTTCTTTGGACTCTCGGGGTGATTGAAATACACGGGATGGCCAAGGTCTGTCAGGAAATTGCGCACAAATTTATGCCAAGGGATGTTGAAAACGTGCGTAGATTTTAAACAGTCAACAATTATGGCTTGATTGAGAGAGGTGTGTTCGGATGACCAAATCTTATGCCAGAGAAGGACTGGCTGAATCCTGATCAGATCTACTATGTAAGGGGCTCCTAATTCAGAGTGACACACGTAGGTTGGGCTACTTTTCGGGAGTGCAAGGAGCTTCCATAGAAAAGCATTTTCTTCAAGTTGGAGTGTATCAATCTTACCATGCCCCAGAGCTCAGACCCGTACATAGCAGTGGATCGGTATTTGGCCTTATAGATTGTCAGCAATTCCCTCGGGTGTTTAATGCCAAGCTGTCTAGCAAAATTTTGTAGAGCCATTATCGTTTTACCAAAATGGAGTTGCCTTGATTTAATTTCCCCTTGCCAATTCCCAGTTTGACTAAACACAATCCCCAAATATGAAAATATTGCTGTGAACTGCATTTTAGAACCCTCAATAAAGATGTCACGGCAGCGGGAGGCCTTATTCCCAATTTTCATGGCAAAAGTTTTGCTGATTTTAATTTTTAGCCCATGGTTTTGCCTGAACTGGGCAAACTCGTCAACTAGACGCTGGAGGCCAAGTGGAGTGCGGGCCATTAATACCGCATCGTCGGCATAAAAAAGAGCTGGTATAGGTCGATGTCCTACCTGAGGTAGGTCCGCACACTTGCTTGACAGTGTGTCGCCTACACTGTTAAGATAGAGATTAAACAGGAAGGGGGCCAGGAAACATTCCTGGTGTACCCCTCTTCCTATTTTAAATGGACCGGTACAGTTGCCATTGAGACCGTAGCGACCTCTACCCCTGCCTTGGGCATACAGATCTCTGCAAAAGTTTACGATAGTGCAGTCCAAGCCCATGTTAGCCATGATTGACCATAACTTATCATGAGCCACAAAATCAAACACAGAAGATAAATCTACAAAGACTAAAAACAAATTGCCACCTTTTATATGCACATATTTACCAATGAGTAGGTCCAGATTAATGGCCTGCTCTATAGTCCCAAGCCCAGCCCTAAAACTGTACTGCAGGGCCGAGAGGATACTGTTTGTTTCTGCCCAGTCCTGGAGTCGGCCTAGAAGAATACGACCAGCCACCTTTACTAGACAATCCAAAAGAGAAATAGTCCTTTATTGCGCTGGGTTGTTAAGGTCACCCTTCTTGAATATAGTGACTCAGGCCAGGTGGGTAGAAAACCTTGTTCCCGACAGGCTCTGAAGAGCAAGGTAAGGATGGGGTCCCAAAGGTCGGTGTTAGATTTAATCAGGTCGATAGGGATCCCATCAGGCCCTGGGCTTTACCCCCCTTGCTTGCTTTCAGTGCCAGAACAGTTTCGTACAGGGAACATTCTGTATATTTCAGGTTATTCAAAGGTCAAGTAGAAATGGAATCATTGGGGGGAGACGCAGGCCCCGTATGAGAAGAAGCAAAAGGGGAGGGGATCGCAATGTCTTCCTTAGGGGAATACAAATTAGTAAAATATGCTATCCATGTGACCTCTGTGATGGCTATCTCAGCTCGAGGGCAGTCTGGGCAATTACAAGAAGGAGAGTTGATGACATGCCAGAACGTGGTGTTATCATTGGACAGACTAGCTCTGAGTAATCTGTTCCACGTTTCCATCTTCAGGTTTCTTTTCCATTGTTTAATGGCTAGTTTACATGCTAGTCAGCATTCCCAGACCTCATTAACAGATCTTGGTTATTTAACTACGGCTAGTTTGAAATGTCTGTGGGTTTTTGTGCAAACTGGATCAAACCAGCCACAATGACCCGCCTTTACTATTTTCTGATTTACATGGA
Source organism: Triturus cristatus (assembly GCF_964204655.1). Lineage (NCBI taxonomy): Eukaryota > Metazoa > Chordata > Amphibia > Caudata > Salamandridae > Triturus > Triturus cristatus. The sequence continues at coordinate 447,214,379 of NC_140594.1, forward strand.
GCCCCTCTCCATCGCCCTTTGTTATGTCATTTAATGCTGAAATAAACTCATGTGCCTCTGTAGTTTCATCTAGACATACTTCAAAAGCCTCCCTCTCTTTATGAATTAGTTTTACTGAAAAGTTAGATGGATCCACCAGGGACCATCTTAACGCGTGGTACCAATTACGGCAGGAGATATCAATTTCCTCTAATGCGGTAATGTTTTGTGCATCTCCTATCTGGCCAGAAAGGTCAAGATTCAAGACGACACTTTGGGGGAAATGATGGCCGATCGCTATGTCATGGATAAGAAATTCTAAAACTAGTGCTAAATAGCGCTGAGGAGACAATAAGAAGTTTATCACGCTATTCTCGCTCCTTCCGTTTTAGGTGTACCTCACTGTAACTGGTGAACGGGCAAGTTCATTACAAAACCACAAATTATGTTAAAAAAGTAAATCGTTTAAAGTATCCCCATACTCTGTACTCCGAATGGAGAAAGTGGGTAATATCGCAGTTATCAGGAGATGTCATGCCACACACCTTGTTAGATGACTCAGGGCATAGACGTATGTTAAAATCTCCGCCCCATAAGATAAATCTATCCCTACAATTGTTGGGGAAAGCTTTCTTCAAGTCATGGTGTAGTTGTTGGGTAACTGTAATGCTTTCCGATGTGCAGGCGTTATTGTAGAAATTAACAATGGCCAGAGAAATTAACAATGTCCAGAGTCGCATGAGAAGTTTGGAGGGAAACAGTTTGATAGAACACTCTTGTAGCAATCACTGTAGTATTTAGTGGAGCCAGAGTGTTTGACACATAGGTAAAGAAGCCCCCTTTACGTCGCCCACAATTGGGCTTGATGGCTGGACTGTGAAATGTTTTAAAGCCATTAAGGTGGATTGGATCCACTGCCAAAGTTTCCTGTAAGCAAAGAATGTAAAACTTAGATGTGAAGTACTTTTCTGTAGTTTTTATCTTGTATATAGGAAACACTATTTAAAGCCATTTTTTTTAAGAGAAAATCTGGAAGACTATCAGGAGGCATATCAGTATTTGGTTTATTTTAATGATGCCCCCATATGTCTTAATGTAGCAAAGTTTTTAATCAATGTTCATGAAAAGCTTTGTCTTATCTGGAAATTGAGGGCCTCCTTTATGAGGCCCCTTGCACTGTCGGAACATCACTTTTTGTGACGTTCCGTGACGCAGAAGCCTGCTCCATATTTATGAGGCAACACACTAAGCCACTTTTTGGGGATTAATGCTGCCTTGTAAATATTGTCCCCTTTAACGCAGTTTTCCGAGTTAAAGGGGCATGCAATGGGTACTGCTGGGGGCGTGCCCAGCAACATCCATGTCATTTTGACACTGCCCCAGATTTACGAGAAATCGTAAATTTGAGGTTGCGGCAAAAACCTATGCCCCCCCACGGGAGGCGTAAGGGAGGCACAACCAGGAGAAATATCTTTATTTCTCCTTGTTTTACCTTTTTCCATGTGTGCTGCATACTGCAGCACACATAGAAAAAGGGAAAAGCCTCTTGTGATTATTTGTGTGCAGGAATATTTCCCTTCCTGCACAAAAACAATCATCCCCACAACTCTGGCACCCATGCACCATGATGCTAAGGTGCCTGCGTTGGCACACGGCTGCCCATTATGAGCCGGCACAGGGGAAAAGGACAGGAATGCGCCGTATCTTATAGATACGGTGCATTCATGCTCTTTTCTTTTGCCGTAGTGCAGCGCAAAAGGAAGGCCTGCTGTGCTGCCCTATGGCAAAAATACACAAATGAGGACCTGATTGTGCTTAGCAGTTGTAAATTTCTAAATGGATAGCATGAGGGCTATCTGAACTTTGTTGCTGCTAATAGACTGTTGGGGCCCCTTTACAAACCTTGAAAGGCTCTTGCATTAATAGAGTTATTCCTTGTTATTGCACATAGCACTTTTATATGACGTTTGATGCTGCTAAAGTAATGTAGAGGTTAACTATAAATTTTGAAATCCTTCAGCATTAGTAGACTTATACCTCGCTATTGCACATAACACTTTAATGTTGTAATACTGCAGATAATTCCTTTTTAATAAGAATATGTGTATTTTTTGTACATGGGCCTATCCACTCCCAGATGCAGATATTTTGAAATAGTTACTATATTTCTATGCCATTTCTATGTTTTTTTTCTTTTGCTTTCGTAGGATAATTGGAAGTGTATCATTTATACCGATGGCTCGACTGAACCGACCATCGGTTCCAAACACACTTATTCGGTGGCTTGCCCTATTGTGGCTGGTTCAATTGTAAATGGAGAATTTAAGTCTTCCATAGTGCATACATAGGCACTTGGGGACTGTACAGCGCAATTGGCGGAGTTGCGTGCTCTTGTTCTAGCTCTTGAGTTTGCTGATCCTTATGTGAATACTATTATTGTATGTGATTCTTACAACTGTGTTCAGTCCTTTAATGACAACTTATTCTTTTGGTCTCAAAATGACTATAGAGACTCTAAAGGCAGCGCAATTAAGCATAAAACACTTTGGGTTCAAGTAGTGGAACATAAAGAACGTCTGCCACTCACACAGGTTATACATACTCTTGGCCATCAGCGTGTGGGAGCACATGCTGTCTGTAATTCTTTGGCTAACGAGGCAGCCAAATCTGCAGTAGCCACGTGTTCCGTTGCAGCAGTTACAAGGTCCAGGCCTATGATAGATAATGACATTTTGGCAGCTGTAGCTGCTACGAAAGATGAAACTGCTTATCCGCAGGGCTTCCCTTCGAAGTATTCTTATCATTTATCTCCCAAACTAGTTCCTTATGCTAAAATTCCATCAGTTGTGGATTGGCTGATTCCCAACATGGACTGCAGACTTGCTTTGATCATTGAAAAGAACCACAGTTACACCCAGGGTCTGGCCCGGGGAGGGAACTAGAGGCGTTAGGGCACTAGAGAACGGTCAGTCTCCAACCAAAGCTATGAATCACAGAAAGGACTGTCCCTAGTTGTGTCTAAGAGATGCCCAATTTAGTGGGGGCAAATCACAAAAATTGACTGACTGGCATCACACACCACCAGGTGTCATGCTTCATCATCTGCCAGTCCTCGCCCTCTAAACACCGCGTTTGATAGAGGGCGGGCATACACCTGAAGACAGGGATGCACTTCTAAACTAAGTGGGGGCCCAAACAAAAAAAAGGAGTGAGTGAATTTAAAAACCATCATAGTATACCTGAACAAATTTTATTCTATGGGTTACTATGTGGGATTAAAATATATAAGTGCGGTGAGTGGGGACCTTATCATCCCGTTGCCGCTGTGAATCAGTGATTGTTAATAGGGGGTCAACATGTTTCTGCCTGTATTGTCCACTTGGGTACGTGGCATTCGTCAGGACCTTAAATATTGGGCTCCAATCTTACCACTGGGGGCGTAGGCCTATAGCCAGCTGCCACCTGTTTAGAGAAACTTGTAAGAGAGAGGGGGTGAGACAAACATATAATACTCAAAATGGTTATCATTCGGTAGACCTTGATGTGTCACAGTCACGCTCCATACTTACTGCTCTCTCCTAAAGTGAAAAAGGTGAAAAATGTACATGAGTGTCAGGCATCTGTGTTCACTCTGACATTCATGTGAAACAAATATAGAAGTCTTACCCTATTGGAAAAACCTATTTGCCCCATGGGAGGGGTAGGGGGGAAATCCTTGTGGCCACATTCTGGTGGGAGACGATAAAGGATGAAGACAAAAGGGTTAAAAACCAGACTGGTTGGGAAGGTATATCAAAGATACTGAATTAGTTAGCAGAAAAAACTGTCAGGGCGTGCTTGGTCTACTATAGTTTCAACCTGTTGGAAGAAGAAATCAGAACAACGACTTACAGTTCAAGGCGTACTCCCCGCTAGAAAACCTAGTGCTGCATGCGTCCAGCCTCCTCCCCGGTGACATTAAGTGTAGAGTGCAGCAAGCTTTTATACTGTTGGGTGGGATCGGGGCATGCGATATGGGTTTCAGGTGAGCATGGCGCACAGTGATGATGATGCATTTCCTGTGTCCTGAGCGAAGCATGCAGAAAGGACTGCACATTGCCTGCTTGTTGCCTGACCCTCGTGGGGGTGTGTCAGCACATGGCGCTGCTCTATGACACGCCGCTTCCTGTGTCCCGTCATTACCTCAGATGATTGCCTGGGGTGGGGCGGGAACAGCTGTGGTCCAATGAAAGCGCCTGCCATAGTTTCTGGAGATACAAGGGAGTGATTTAACGTGTGTAGACACGTTATATAGAAATATGGGGAACATGTGCCCTGCTCATGAGTATTATTTCATGACGGAGCAGTTTCGAGTATTTACACAGAAGAAAGGAAGAGAAAAACAAACCCCGATTGTTTACAGTCAGGGTGACGGTGTGGTTAAACCTACAATTAGTACACAAGTTGATTTTACAGCTACCGCATGATTGCTGATCAAGATGATTCTAGTTTTAGGGAGTAAGGGAAACTACGTATAGCTCTATTCACATGTATTACTGTGTCTATTGTTTGTGTTTTTGTCTTTATAATGGTTACTGTTAAAGTGTATGTTTTAGTGAGCGCTAAGGGAAGTTACTTCATTTGTAGCCATGGGATATCATCGTTCAATCCGTTTTTCCATGTCCCAAGGCAAAACACCCAGCGCTGTTCTCTAACATGTAAGACATGTGAGAGGCAGCCATTGCGCTTCTGTACTACTTCCAGTACCGTCCATCTCAGATCTTTATCAGAGTGTTCTTTCTCAAGGAAGTGTTTTGTTAATTTGGTGTTATCTTTCTTCCTTCTGATAGTGCTCCGGTGCTCACTAATTCTGATCTTTACACGCCTAGTAGTCATGCCAACATACATGAGTTGGCAAGGGCATTTGAGTAGGTACACTACATTTTCTGTGTTGCAGTTAGAGAAGTTCTTCTGAGTCCATGGCCGCTCAGTACCTATGTCCACTTCTTTTGTGGTGGCCGTGAATTGGCATGATACGCAATCGCCACAGGGGTAATGTCCAGTTGGTCGTTGGTGGCCCCATAGTGTCAGTTGGTTGTCATCTGTAGCGGCTGGTGGTTTTGTATGGACTAGTTCATCCTTGAAGTTCCTACTGCGTTTGTATGCAAATAGGGGTTGGCTCCAGACTTTGATGCTGGTGTTTAATATGCACCATTTCTTTTGAATAATGTTCTGAATTTTGTTGGACGCTGGGGTAAAGGTGGTGACACACACCATCCGGTTGGCCGGCTCCTTTGGCGTATTTTCTAAAAGAGCTGCCCGGTTGTTGTTTCGAGCTCTTTTTTTGGCATTCTTGACCAATTTTTTGGGGTAATTTCTTGCTCTGAGTTTCATATCCAGGGTGTCTGCTTGTTCATGAAAGTCTAAAATTTCTGAACAATTTTTGCGGATGCGCAGAAATTGCCCTACCGGGAGGTTTTGTCTTAGGGCTTCGGGATGGAAGCTTTCAAAAAGCAGAAGGCTGTTTTTGTCGGTTGCTTTGTTGTGAACTCTTGTGCGTAGGCCTTCTGAAGATAGGTTGATTTCAAGGTCCAGGAATATTGCTCTTTCTTTGTCGATGGTATGTGTGAATCTCAAATGTGGATCAATGCTGTTTACCCATTCCACGAATGATTGTGCTTCTTCATTGGTACCCCTCCAGACGATCAGAACGTCGTCGATGTACCTCTTCCACATTTTGATTTGATCAAGGTAGGGGTTGGTTTCCTTAAAGATATGGTCCTCCTCAAATTGGTGTACGTAGAGGCATGCCAGACTGGGAGCGAATGTGCTCCCCATTGAAGTACCTTTGATCTGGTGGTATATCACGTCCTTGAATTCAAAAAAGTTCTCACATAGTGCCAGTTCTGCGCATTCCATTATGAAGTGTTGTGGTGTGACATAGTTCCAATCCTGGTTTAGAATTATTTGCTCTACCACTTGTAAAGTGCGCTCCTGTGGTATACTGGTGTATAGCGCTTCAATATCCTGGTCACCATGAATATTGAAGCGCTATACACCAGTATACCACAGGAGCGCACTTTACAAGTGGTAGAGCAAATAATTCGACATGTTCGGTGGTGGGGGCAGGATGTTATCTCAGAGAGCAGTCAGATCATGCGGGTTGATGTTCCGTAGGCATCTTTTCAACTGTTTTGGGTTCTTGGGCTGGGCTTTACTTGTTCTTACCAAATCCAGGATACGGAAGGTGATACAATAATGATCTGTCCAATCACATGTGAGGATAGAATGCACGAAGAGGGAGTTGGGCTTACCAATGACGAGATCTAAGGTAGCTCCTTTGATATGTGTGGGGCTGTCACAGATTCGGATTAGGTTGAGGTCAAGAAGTAAGGATTTAAGGCTATTGACCACCCCATCGTTTACATCATTCCAATAGAGGTTGAAATCTCCCAGGAAGATTTGGGAGCCGTGGAAGTCTACGTTGGCTGAAATAATGTCCATGATCTGTTCTGTGAAGGGAAAGTTGTCGCGAGGGGGGTGGTAAAATGTGTGCAGTTTGCAGGAGTGATTGCCACTTCAATGCTATTACCAGGACGGCAGAAGATCAGTCTGAAGTACCTTCACTGAAAGATTGGTCCGATGTAAGCATGCAATGCCTCCACCTTGCCCTATAGGGCGGGAGAGAGCTAGTGAAGTCGGGGGAAGGAAGGGCGGGTGGAGACTGCATGTGTCCAGCGGGAAGAGATTCTGAACACTGGAGCTGCCTGCTCGGAATGGATAGGCTAGAGGAGGAGCTAGTGATGTCAGGGGAAAGAAGGGCGGTAGGCAACTGGATAAGCCCAGCAGGAAAAGATTCTGGTCAGTGGAGCAGCAGGCTCGGAATGGGTATGGTAGGGGAGGAGCTAGTGAGGTCAGGAGACGGTAGGGCAGTAGGCGAATGAATGTGCCCCAAGGGGAAAGGATTCTGGGAAGTGGTGCTGCAAGCTCTGGAGGATGGGTAGGATAGGAGAGGAGGGGAATGATGGATAGAGACCACTGGAGGCCAATGGGAGCCTGGTGGGAGTGTAAAATGGGCTGGAGGAAGGCGACTTGGGGAGAATCGGGGTGGTTTTGTACACAATGGGAGAAGGAGGGTTAGGGCTAGCTAACAATAAGGAGGGGGAGCGGGAGGGTTCGCGAGATAACTGTACTTGGGCAGCCCGTACAATGCGGGCATTGCGAGGAAGTTGTTTTTAGGAGTTAGGGTAGGAAGTGTTGGGGTCGATCGAGGCAGATGTGGGATCAGCGGGTGGTGGTGTCGAGGTAGGGGATAGAGTCTGCGAGTGCTGGGGGACCGCTGGGGGTCCCGCCCTTGCACTGTGTGCGGGATTGCCACTAGCCACTGTATTTAAGATGGTGGGGAAGAATGTGTCAAATAGCATTAGATTGCGGTTGGAGGCTTGTATAAGAATGGTTCCATTTTTGTAGAGGGAAATGGTGGCTTCAGTTCTGTAATCCGCGGAGGGCACCACTTTCAATCTAAGACCATGTTGCGTTTTCAGGTTAGTGGAGATCTTAAGCAGAGAGTGGATGGCCTTCCACCGTTGAGCATGACAATTAGTGTAGAAGATGAGGTCATTTATGGTAGCACCCTTTCTGGTAGAGAAGTAGGGGTCTGAGATGAGGGTTTCCGGATGTGATTTAAGTAGTCTATGTTTGAAGTTTTTTTGCCACATTTTTAGATAAGTTCGGAGGTATCTGATTCGGAAGGCGTTGTGACAGGTTGGTTCTAGGTTGGGCGAGCAGAGGATCGGAAGTTAACGCTCCATATTGGCAAACGTCCTCTCAGCGCACAAGTGTGGATAAGCAGGCGGCTGGGCAGAGTTTGGCCCCCACCATCAGAGGCGTAAGAATACCAAGCATCACGGGCATGGGAATCTCTCTAATTGCTAGCAACGCCTCTCAGGATCCTTAGGGTCGACTAGTTTCAGAAGGGCCAGATAATCTAGGGCTAAGACACGAGGTGTTGGACCATGATGAATAGAGGCAGTCTCTAGAATAGATTTATCACTTTATCTGGGAAGCAGGCAAGACAGGCAGTTCGAGAACCAACATATGGGATGGGATAACCACTGCCTAATGTGTGGTATTGGCGCACATATAGCAGGACCAGGTGTGGTCATATATGATGATTGAGTGACCCACCCAAAGATTGCCACCAGAAGTGAATGTGGGATTATAGGTAGTGAGTGTCCATTCCAAGATGGCCACCATAGGTTGGGAGAGGGGCAGGCCCCTTTCTATATCCATGCCCTGCAGAGAATCGAGCCCAGGGAAGGGGGCACCATCTTCAGATCTGAAGGTAGGGGAACAGCAAGCCAGTTAAAACAACAACACCAACAGGCCATAAACAAAATGGGCGGTCAAGCATGTGCAACAACAGCACAAAACGAGTCCCCAAACAGGCCAGGCTTGCTTGGCAGCCGCAAATTATCCTATGCAAAATCCAGAATAGCCGGCTGTGACTCGCTGTGCAGTGCCTCGCAGAGTCGGTAGCCAGACTCCTCGCAGCACCGGGAATCAGGGCACAGAGAGGCGGGGGAAATTAATGAGAGCCACCGTACCTCGTTGCGTTGGGCCCCACAGCTGCGCGAGATCCGGTGGGACGCTCCGATCTCAGGACACTTGTCTGCAAGTATGCCACACGCTACAGACACCAGCACTGCAAAAGCACCCCCAAAGCGCAGCGGGTCAGCCCTCAAGCCAGCCCAGCATCCAGGATCTCAGCGGCCGGGAGGGCGTGATGAGCTCTCTATGCTGCGACCCAAGCTCAACCCTCGCGATCCAGGGAGCTTGGGGCTACGTCCTGCAAGCTGGAGACTCACCTCTCAGCTGCAGCAGCGGAGCTCCGGGCATATGCTCCAGAGAGCAGCAGAACAGACCCACGTACCAACTCTGCAGCAACCTCTACCACAGGGACCACGGTGGCAGGGGGGGGAGGGGCAGACTGTGCGCATTCACCCCGTCGAGCCCAATGTCACAGCCAGGGAGCTCGGGCGAAGTCTGTCCGGCAGGAGACCCATCCCGTGGCAGCTGCAACGCACCTCAGCCTCTGCTCCGGGCTGGCCAAGGCTCCGATCACCACAAGAAGGCAGCGGCTGACCACCGGGAACGGGGATGTAGTGAACAGTTTCTGGTAGGTTTCCGTTAGATGCTCTTCCTTACGGTGCTCCAATCGTCCAAACGTTGCCGAACCAGTTGCAAATCAGAGGCTCTAAGTATATGGTTGCATTGCAGCCACGTTCCATTATGCTGGGATGTCCGATAGAAGGGTGGATGGGGGGCATAGACAGGGATATTCACAGAAGTGTGATCCCAAGCCCCGGAGCTTCGTTGGGGAGCCCCAGCTCGGCGGCCATATTCCTAGTTATTTACTCCACGGGCATACGGGATGAATTCCGCAAGTATTATGAGAAATTATACTGTGAGGATGAGTGCTCCAAGGAGAGCTTAATCAGAGATTACTTTAGTTTTATTAAAAAGAAGCAGATCTCTCCAGAAGTCGTTGAACTGTTAGATGCTCCGTTCTCAAAAGAAGAAATATGTAGAGCACTCGGTGATCTCTTCCGTAAAGGCTGTGGGACCCGATCAGATTCTGCTGGAATTTTATAATGCCTTTCTCAGTATTCTAGTGTCCCATCTGGTTAATTCGCTAAGCCAGGCTCAAAAGGGTCCCTCCCCACAGAGTCATGGGCCTGGGCCACCATTATAATTTTTTGTAAACAAGGGGACCCTCCAACCGAAGCCGGGTCCTATCGATCCATAACGCTCATGAATAGAGACGCAAAAATATCCTCAAAGGTATGAGCATGCCGGCTCAGCCTGTTTATTGGTAAGGTGATCTCTTCCCGGCAGCATTGTTTTATACAGGAACAATGGATCACATATGCAGAGTGGTTACACTGTTTGACGCGACTGCGACCTCTTGAGACCCTATGGCTCTGATCCTGCTTTATGCCAAAAAAGCCTTCAATAGGGTGTCCTGGTATTACCTCTGGGCTTCCCTAGAGTGGTTCATTATAGGCAAGGGTTTTATCGACGCAATACGGGTAATGTACCAGGCTCCTGCTGCCTGGCTTTGTCTCAATGGGGGCCATAAAAAAGCTCTTTTATTGACAACAGGGACTATACAGGGTCGTCCGTGTTCCCCTCTTTCGTTTGCATGCTACATAGATCCTTTGATTCAGAAAATTGAGGCTAATAGGAGTATTAAGCCTATGTGTTTTCAAGGGCCCAACACCAAAACTCTTGGCTACGCTGATGATCTGGTAGTTGTAACGTCTGAACCCCAGGGAGCAATTGCGGAAATCGAGAAAGAGAATAGGCTGTTTGGGAGGATTTCCGGGTATTTATTCAATCAGCAAAAAATGCAAATAGTGGCAAACAGCATGGTATATTTGGAGGTCCCCTTGGTGATGCAGTCTGTGATTTATTTAGGAATAAATATACCATCAGAGCTGGAGCAAATTGAGAAGTTCAATCAATCTGAAAGTTTATTTTGCATTAAAAATCCACAAAAGTGAATAGAAAATACAATAAATTAGAAAGAAACATGAAGTATAAAATGGTGCCGTACATGGTGTAAAATATCTTGCAGTATTACCAGTTCTTTTTGGAATCAGTTCATTCACAACCAATTTATCAAAACTCTTACAAAGCTTTACACCATAAAAGCTGTATTATCAATAGTGCTCTTCTATAGGTGGTCATCTTATATGATAACAGCCAAATCCTATCGCTCTGTCAATGGACACTCACCACAACCAGAAATGGTCAGCGAAAGGAAGTCCTACAATACATAAGGAGCTGGTCTATGCTTTTACACTTTATCTCTTAATTGACTTTGTTTCTATCACCTTAGTCTGCTGGAGAAATAACAGCCTCACAAGTTTTTATAGCCGCCTGTAAAACGGAAGCAGTCACAAAACATACATATGGAGTTTCTAGTTATTGAAGAACTAGAAGTGCTGCCACGCAGTTTTGCAGGCTGAATTTCCTTTAGTAATGGGATAATAAACGTTTTCCTCTCCATCACATAGAACGATCAATAAAATAAAATATGTACAATCGACTGCTTTAATTTGTCATCACATTGACACACCGAAAGCTGATTTAATGAATATAAATTTGCAGGATAACCCAACATCAAAGGGACATAACTTAGGCAGAATTTTGTCAAAATGTAACGGTGAATTGGATTTTCAACAAAAGCGAGATAGGAGGAAGACCCATATATCACAGAGGGTAAAGCGTAATAAGCGATTAGTGTGCTTTTTTAATTGTTTCTATCCATTTTGTCTTGTATACTTTTGGCAGGAAAGAGTTCTTTTAATCTTGATTTAGGAAACGTTTTACAATGGGTTGGGTTATCATAAAGAACCGCCAATCCCAAAGAAATAAGTGTGTGTCTGACATAAAATAACCATGGGATTTTAGGGGCGTAATCTAGATTCATAATATTTTTTATAATGAGCTGATTAAATTGAAACATTTTCCTTTTCCAGATTGACAGCAATAATAAAGGGGCCATTTTAATAGCATCGCTAATAAAAGGTAAACCTATTTCTTTATGGGGAATAAGGTTGGAACAAGAACCTGGGATGGACAATAACCTTTTAACAAACCAATCCTTCATCATTTGTAAAATCTCAACTTGTGCTATCCCCCAAATTGCGGCCCGATATGTGGCCACGGGTATTGTTTTTGCCAAATACATTTTGAAAATTTCCTGTATAGGCTTGCTACCTACATTTTGCAAATCTGAAGAGTGTGGTTATACTTTTAGTCATGTGCTTAGCTCTAGATGTCACCATCTCATTCCATATTAATTTGGAATCAAAAAGTATACCTAAGTATGAAAAGTTATCCACATGATCAATTTTTCTACCTTCTATGTAAAAACTTGCTTTCTTTTTATTCTCATCTCCTACCATCATGATAAAGGACTATGTTTTATTAACATATAGCTCCAAATCCGTCATGAAGGTCACATAATTCGTAATACAATTTTGTAAGGACAGGGAAGTTCTCAGCAACAGGACCACATCATCCGTGTACAACAGGATGGGGAGAGGAGTTGAATCTGCATGAGCAATATCTTTGCTCTTTCCAATCACGGCCTCATTTAGTCTATTAGTGTATAGTGAGATTAGAAAAGGAGCAAGCACACAGCCTTGTCTTACTCCTTTTTCAATATTCAAAGGTTTGGTACATTCTCCCTGTTTCCCAGAGTGGACCATCCCCGTTGCCCCTGAGTATAATTGCCAAATAAAGCTGATTATAGCGGCGTCCCCATGCATTGCCTCCATGATGGGACACGGTTTGTTATGGGCCACACAATCAAATGCCGCAGATAGGTCCAGGAAGGCCATATAAAGGTGGCCTTGTTTAGCTATAGAGTATTTTGCTGCTAGTTATGCTAGGTTAGAGCACTGATCCAGCCTACCCCTGCCCTTCCTAAATCCGTACTAAACTTCTGCAAGGATCTTATTTTCAGCCACCCAGTCTTCCTGTCTCTTTAATATAAACCATCCCAGTAGTTTTGCTGTGCTATCTACTAAAGCAATAGAATGGTAAATCGCCAGATTTGATCCTTCCTCTTTCTTAAATACCGGGATGATTAAAGATTGCTTCCAAGAAGGGAAAGGACCTGTTTTAATTATTACTTTAAAAACTAATGTGAGTAGGGGAACCTATGGCAATTTATTAACAAGAAAATATGCACAGGAACCCCGTCTGGCCTGCTGCCTTTTAAATTTGACAATTGTGATAAGGTAAGGTCTATCTCTTTGAAATTCAACAGGTGAATATTCCTTGGAGCTGCATACAACACATCTGAAGTACCTTTATCTTTCTTTTGAAAGATACTCTGGAAGTGGTTAACCCATGTTTACACATCTATATGTTCATCCAACGATGGGCAGCCCTCATCATGCAAGAGGAGAGTATTGATCCCTTTCCAAAAGGCTTTGCTGTCATTGCTATGTGCGGCTAGCTTTAAATTTCATTACAAGACCGGAGGCTGCCATTATGCATTATCTTTTTAATGCAGCTTCAAGCACAGCCGCCACTAGTAGTTACATCACAAAGAAGAACATCAGAACAACAAGAGTATCCAGGCAACGGCAGCACAAGGATCAGCCTCTTTTAAATGCGGCTTCAAGACAGATAAGTTGTGTTTTTAATTACTCTTGTTTTATTGCCCTTGTGCCTTGTTTTTTTCGCAATTTGACATACTTGTGTTTCACACTCTAACCTTGTATCTTCACTACCTAATGATACTCTGCCTTTTGAGACGCTGATTCTGTCCTTTCCTGTCCCTTTTTTACCAGTCTCTCCTGCTGTCACCCCTCACAGCACTGATGCCTTCCAGACTTGTACGAGCGTTTATAATCTTCCTCGCACCCCCACCCCGATAGATTTGCCAACCTTTCTCTCCCCCTCATGCCTGGGAGCACCTCTGTGCACTGCGTGCCTAACGCGGCGCTCTCTCTTGCCTCAAACTCACCCGTCTGCACTCCCTGCTCTCACGCGCGTTCTCTTCGTGGAGCGCTATTTGCGTTACGCTTCCCCCTCCCGCCTCTCCTTACCTAAAAACTTAACCTTGATCGTGTTTCCGCATCCAGCCGGCTCCGTATATCACTCGCTGCAGGCTTTGCTCCCTAACATCGCGAAATAGACTCCCGCAGCTACAACGCCCAAGCTGCAGGACGCACGTCCTTTTATCCATACCTCACACTCCGTTTACCGTTTCTCCCGCTAAACACTGCTTGGCCTCAATAACATTTAAAAAAAAAAAAAAAAAAAAATGGATAGAGAGGCGAGAGACAACGCGTTCGTCTCGCTGCCCCCTAGATTAGAGGAAAGTCGTTAGCAACGACCCCTTACAATGCAGTTTCTTAGCAACTGCCTACAACTACTGGCTATCGTCGGTTGGGAACTTCGTTTTTTTCCTGCCTTGAGGCTCATCCTGCAATATTACCTCTACTCCACCCATTTTTCAACAGTTTTTGATCTGAATTTTACTTACTCCTCAATTTTAACAGTCCAAGTGACCTAAAAAAAAAAAAAAAAAAAAGGAGAAAGAGGGAAAAAATGTCTGATATGTCCGACTCTGATGACCCTCAAATTATTACACCCGCTCCTTCTAACAAAGAGGATCTTATCAAAAAAATGATCCATAAGGAGATTCATTCCTGCATGAGGGAGACTATCGATAAGATTGTTGCAGGTAAGAGACCCCCCGCACTCCTCGGAGCGCAGTCCAACGATCCACCTATTGTTGGGGGTAAAAGAACCAAAAAATGCAACAACTTAAATAATGAGGGAAGTATGGGAGGTCAAAGCACCTCATTTATATTGGGAGGACCACGCGCCTCGAAACCAGAAGGAGGACTAAGCTCCTCAAATGCTTCGGGTGGCCTAAGCGCCCCAAAAAATCGTTGTGCCAACAATGACACACCTTACTGGGATGACCTATGCGGCTCACAATACCCTAATGGCAATGCTACCCCTCTCTTGCCTAGCGTACCCTCTAATGAGTCACTTGACGAGTATATCTTGGATCTCGATCAAAATGAGGATGATTTTGACCCCGTTTTTTCTGAAGAGGAACTCCCCTCCTCCTCTAAAAAAGTTATTCTTGACCCCCTCGGTGGAGAAATGTTTTCGCCCGATAACATTCAACACCCTAGAAGCTCTCAGTGGTGGCCCCAAGATCATGTAGCCAAATTTATTAAAACTTGGGTTAAGCACCCCTTGGAAAGAGAGGCAAGAAATCTTCTTAGGGCCGAATGTCCACGCCCTGTCATTGAGGACAAAATTTGCCTTACCCCCAACCTAGACCCAGAGCTAATTAAATTCTTATTTAAATTGGGCAGAGACCCTAGAAAAGGGTTTGAACGTTCCCTCAAAACTTGCCAAGATCGCATGCTTGACATGCTCGGCCCCTTAGGCCGTATGATTGATCTTATCGAAGAAAGCTATACCAAAGGGACTCAACCTAATATTGACCTCCTACGAGGTTGGAGTCAAAGAGCACTTATTTTGTTGGGTAATGCCAAAGTATCCCTCAATACAGAAAGGAGAAAAATAGTCCTCTCTAAGATTGACCCAAAACTTTGCGATATGGCGGAAAAGGAGTCCTCCTCTAATCCAAATGGTTTGTTGTTTGGCGAAGATATGATCAAAGACCTGGGGAAGTACGTGGCTACCTTTACTGCTCTGGATAGAGCGCAAGCCAACATGCGCAAAGTGTTTAACTCTAATGTTTTTGCGAGGGCCGGCAGAAGGGGTCGTTCTGCTGGCCGCTTCTTTCAAAGACCCTTTTCAAGGTCAAGAGGTTTCGGTCGAGGTTATCAACAAAACAACTCCTCTTTCTTCCCTCAACGAGGTCGCTCCTTCCGTTCAAGGAACTTCAGGTCGAGAGGCGTCTCCAATCAAAATCCAACAAGTGAGTACTCCTTCTCTTCTTTCTTCTTCTTTAATTCCGAAAGTAGGGGGTCGCCTAAGGTTCTTCTTCCACGTTTGGGAACAAATTACACACGACCCTTGGGTTCTAGAGACTGTACAAGGTTTCAGAATAGATTTCACGGAGGAACCGTTCCAGTCCTCAACTCCTCTAACATTAAGCTTAACTCGGGAACAACATTCTATTGTCGAGGAAGAAGTAACTTCTATGTTAACGAAAGGTGCTATTCGAGAAGTTCCTTGGGCTTCCTTAAACTTCGTAAGCAATATCTTCCTCGTGGAAAAGAAGGACAAAGGCTGGAGACCTGTTATAAACCTAAGGAACTTGAACAGGTTTGTCACTTACAATCATTTCAAGATGGAAGGTATCCATCTCCTCAAGGACATGCTTTTAGAAGGGGACTGGCTAGTCAAACTAGACCTGAAGGACGCCTACTTCACTATTCCTATGGCAGAGGAATCCCAACCTTTTCTTCAATTTGTTTGGAACAAACATCTATATCAATTCCAAGCCCTTCCCTTCGGCCTATCATCAGCCCCGTGGTGTTTCACCAAGGTCATGAAGGCCATTATCACGTTCCTTCGGGAAAGAGGCGTCCGCCTCATAATTTATCTGGACGACATTCTAATCATGTCCCAAGACAACTCACAGATCCTGAAAGATTTAAAATCTACCGTGGATTTGATAGAAAGCACAGGGTTTATTATAAACAGGGAGAAGTCCATCATGACTCCGTCCAGATCTCTAGAATTCCTTGGCTTCACGGTAGACACTGTGAAGTCCATGCTTTTACTCCCTCAGAAAAAGATATCCAAGATTCGCAAGGAAATACGCCATGTCCTAAAGTCAAACCTCCTAACCTTGCGGGGGCTAGCCAGAC
The DNA here is from genome assembly GCF_964204655.1 of Triturus cristatus. Taxonomy (NCBI): domain Eukaryota; kingdom Metazoa; phylum Chordata; class Amphibia; order Caudata; family Salamandridae; genus Triturus; species Triturus cristatus. The sequence goes on from NC_140594.1 coordinate 447,230,728, forward strand.
TTCTGGGCCTCCTTTCATCATCTATCCAAGCCATCTTCCCTGGCCCTCTTTATTACCGAGCTCTCCAGAGACTCAAAGGGAATGCCCTACGTTCCGGTCTTTGGTACGGAGACCAAATTTGTCTGGTCCCAGAGGCCAAGGAGGAACTCTCTTGGTGGCTGGAGAATTTGGACGCATGGAACGGGAAGGCCATTTTTGGGACTTCTCCGGACCTGATTCTGGAATCGGATGCAAGCCTTCATGGCTGGGGTGCCTGTTTTCAGAACCAAAGCACTGGGGGTTCATGGTCTTACTCGGAGAGCTGCCTCCATATAAACTTCCTGGAACTCACCGCTGGTCTTTATGCTTTAATGAGCTTCAGGGAATCCCTTCAAGGGAAATCAGTCCTCCTCAAAATGGACAACATATCGGCCGTTGCTTATATAAATCGCTTAGGAGGAACAAGGTCTCCGGGCCTCTCCAACCTAGCCAAGAAATTATGGATGTTTTGTTTAAAACACCAAATCTCCCTAAAAGCAGAATATCTACCCGGCCTAAAAAATGTTTGTGCGGATTGGAATTCAAGGTTCCTCGTAGATCATACCGATTGGAAATTAAATCCAATAATATTCAACAATCTAAACCTTATTTGGGGTCCCCTAGAAATAGACCTTTTCGCAAGCAGACTCACAGCACAACTTCCAATTTATTTCAGCTGGCTCCCAGACCCGGGGGCCGTAGCGGTAGATGCCTTTCTCCATCTCTGGAAGGACCTTCGGGGATATGCCTTTCCCCCCTTTGCATTGATCCAGCGTGTCCTCCAGAAGTTGAGGACAGAACGCTCATCAATAGTCCTAATAACACCTTTTTGGCCGTCCCAAGCTTGGTTCCCGTCAACATTGGAATTAGCTTACGAAAAACCCTTTCTACTCCCAGCTGCTCCAAACCTCCTAAAGGACAGAAACGATTTCGATCATCCCCTGGTTCTGAATGGGACTTTGAGCCTTCTTGCCTGGAAAGTGTCAGGCGAGCCAACGAAATCACTGGACTTTCGGCGCAAGCTTCATCTCTCCTCCAGGACTCCTGGGCACCTGGTACCCATTCTAGATACAACGGAATCTGGAAAAGATGGGTTCGTTGGTGCATGGAAAGGAACCTGGATTCCGTGGAGGCCCCTATTGTACATGTAACCAATTTCCTGGTAGAACAATTTGACAGAGGTCTTTCCTACAGATCCATTAACTGTTATAGGTCGGCCATTTCCGCTGGTCATTCCCTCCTTAATGGTCGTTCCATTGGCAAGAACCCAATCATTTGTAGAGTTATGAAAAGTATCAGGCTTAAGAGACCTCCTAAGCCTAAATATGATTCGCTTTGGGATGTAAGACAACTTCTTGACCTTTTTTGTAATTGGCCGGATAATAGTCTGTTAAGCAACAAATTTCTCTCGGTCAAACTAGCTTCCCTCCTTTGCCTTATTTCCTGCCGTAGGGTCTCGGATGTTAAAGCCTTAGAGGTATCCAACAGATCCTATGATGCCTTTGGCGTCAGATTTGATTTTCTTAGAAGAACTAAAACAATGTCTGATATGATTTTTTACCCTAGATTTGACTCTTGCAAGAAGCTATGTGTAGTCGACTGCATGAGAGAATATGATCTAAGGACTACCCCTCTTCGCTCTCCTGGCGTGACCCAACTCCTACTTTCTTTCGTCAGACCCTTTAAACCTGTTTCTTCTACTACAATAGCTAGATGGGTTAAATTAGCTATGCAATTGTCAGGCATCGATCTTTCTAGATTTCAAGCTCATTCCTTAAGGGGAGCTATGGCTAGTCAGTCCTTTTGGAAAGGAGCCAAGTTAGACGACATCCTTAAAGCAGCTGATTGGTCGAGCTCCTTTACCTTTGCAAGACATTACTGCAAACCTGTCGAACACATATCAGATGTAGTTCTCGCTGACTACCAACATGCATAATGGCAGCCTCCGGTCTTGTAATGAAATTGCGATTCTCCTATTACCATGACCAGAGAATCTGGATTTCATTAAAGACACGGAGGCTGACATTATCCCACCTCTCCCTTCCCAGGGTGGATTTTAGCCTCCTGTTTATTCGCATTTTTTAATGCTTTGTTTTTTATTACATTGCTCTTTCATTTTCTAATTTAGACTACTATTGCCTTTGTGCTTTTGCTATCTTTATTCTTGATTGCAATTTTGTTTGTGGCTTTTGCCTTCTTTAACATCCGTTGTTTCTCTCCCCTTCATAGGGTGATATGTACCTTTCCTAATTTTGTTTACCTTTTCAGATAATTCGTCTTGACTGGACTGCAGTTACCTGCCTGCTCTGTTCCATGGATTATTTCTTTTGGATGTCTCCAACTTTCGGACTTCGTTGTCACGGAGGAAGTTTTTCTTCTTCTCCTTCCTTGTTTTTCATCGCATTTAAAAGAGGCTGATCCTTGTGCTGCCGTTGCCTGGATACTCTTGTTGTTCTGATGTTCTTCTTTGTGATGTAACTACTAGTGGCGGCTGTGCTTGAAGCTGCATTAAAAAGATAATGCATAATGTCAGCCTCCGTGTCTTTAATGAAATCCAGATTCTCTGGTCATGGTAATAGGAGAATCGCAATTCTCCCACGCCTCGTCTCTTAGCAGTTTCTTTCTATTTTCTCTGGTTGTTTTATTTATAAACCAAAGATTTGGATGCAAGTTTGTTACGGGTATTGAGTGGGATAATTGGAGTTTAATACTTTCTAAGATTTTACCAAATGCTTGGGGTACCTGATGGCTATTTGCAATAGGCTCTAAACACATTGAGACCTCATTATAATTATTAGATATGATGTTAATAAATATATTCCTATAGTCTACTTTATCCCATCTTAAGGAGTATCAATTTTTTCTTGTGAGAATAGGTTTAGGAGCAATTGTAACACACTTTTTTATTTTTGGGTGTTTCCAAGGGAGTGTAGTTTAAATTATCGCATGATCACTGAACTCTGTCATTTTGATCATTATGTTATTGGAGTTACATACAAAGTTGGCAGAAGTTATTTTATGATCAATTGATGAGGTATGCCATGCCCTATAAAAGGTGGGAATGATTTGAGCATTGTTTTGGTCTATCTGATTTCTAGCTGCCAAATTATTAAGTAGTTGTTTAAAGCATTTCCATATGTTGAATGAGTGAAATGATATATTAATTCATCATTATGGTCAGTTACCCCACATATCCAGCAATCATATCGCAGGCATTTGTTTATATTAAAATCATCAACTCAGTTAAGATACAACGGCTTTGCGTGTTGGAAGATAACATCCCCCATGATCCTTTCTAGTTCCTTTACCACTGTAGATGGGTTCTCAAACCTATAATTATAAAAATGTATTATCATTAAATTAGAGCTAGCATTACAATCTACCCCCAAAATATGAAAGTGAGGCAAATTCTCCACAAAGGTCACCAATTTAAGCATAGTTGTGTTCACTATAAATGCTAATAAACCTCCCTTAGCTCTCCCCTTTTTAGATGGAAGTGCTGGGGTTTGAACGAGTGGTACCCATTTAGATAAATGGGATCCACCTCCCTTGCTTCTTGAAGGCATGTGATCTGGTAATTTAATAATTCCTTATGCCAATCATTATTATATTTTTTATTATTATACGCTGCTAGATTCCACGAGAGTGGTGTATAATTATCATTTCTCACTAATGCCGCATTTCCTTTAGAATCATTAAGAGCGGGGATAGGGATGGATACACCTGCACTACGTTCTAAAATTTCTGTTTGATTTTCCACTACTGGGACATTCGTAGGATAGATCCTTTGTGCTCCGGCAGGTTTATGCTGTCGGCTAACTGGGTGGGGGACATAAGTCACAACTATCCATGCTTTCTAATGCAGAGAATTTATTTGAAGTAAGGATGCCTACATTTTCCTTCACAATTGGCCAATTCCTCCCTGGGCTGCCCTCTAGAGATAGTCTTTAGGTATTAGATCTTTGTATGAAAGATGGCTTTAAAATTGTGGAGTTAAACTAGCCCAAGTAATCTAGAAAGGAATGAAGTTTTTGATAGGATGAATATCCTTCATCTGTCTATTGTTGGCCAGTGCCATATAATTAAGATGATCTTTTTACCCTTAAGTCCTCTACCTCTTTAGAGCAAAACCATAGGAAATTGAAAAATGTGGGGATGGAAGACATGATCAACAGGTCGATATGGGCATTAGGGAAGACAAGGAGAGCCTTGAGGTTGATTACACTTCCTAGGGAGAGAGGTGGATGGGCCGTCTCGGACTTGAGAATGTACTATTGAGCCGCAGTGCTTCAGTATATGTGTGATCTAGTGGGAGGGAACTCCGTGAATCGATGGAGTAGGAGAGGGTAACCTGAAACTTATGAGCTATTGCTGAGGGATGAGGCTCAGAATTGGATCCTGAAATACATGAATCAAGGTATTACATGAGAGCCAGATTTAAAACTCTATCAGCCGCTTCTTGGGTATGGATGGCTCTAAAGCAAAAAATAGGGCTTGGCAGGATAAATTTCTATACCCCGCTTTCCAGGAATCCAGTACTCCATGAAATTTTTCGTGATGTGACTATGGCACGCTGAGAGGTTTTAGGAGTTTGGAAGATTGGGGACCTCATGGATGCAGATGGAATTCAGTCATTTGAGGAAGTTCAAATCAATTATGGGGTTGATTGGAAAGATTTTTTTTAAGTATCTGCAAATATGGAGTTTTTTAGCCAAGAAGAAAGGGTGTCAAAGGGATTTTGCAAAGACTCTATTATGGAGGTGGTAAAGGATCATGAGGGGTGCACCAGCAGCCACATATACGGTGGGGTTGACCCAAATTCTCGCTGTATTACACCCCGGCCAAGATAGCTCAATGGGGAAGGGGTCAAGCTGGGGTTTGCTGTCCCCACTGTAGTAGTATAGAAGCAGACCTAATACCTATGTTTTCAACTTGTCCCCTGCTATAAACCCTGAAGAAGGATATAAAACATTTTTTAGATCGATCCCTGAAAATAAAAGCAATGCTAGCACCAGAACTAATGCTGCTAGGGCTTCAGTAGTGAAGTAATGACAGGGACACATCAATATTTCTTATTTGTGGCCATGACAGTGGTTAGAATGTGTAATTCCTCAGCTTCGTTGTATCCATTCGTCCAACTTTTCAACAATGGCTTTTATCTATTTTTAGTCTAGAAAAGGGGGTTATGAAAGGAAGGGGCAGAGGGGAAGAAAACTAGGAAGGTATATATGGGCCCCGACTTATAGCTGGAAAAAAAAGACTGGGTGATAGGCCAAGATTAATTATGAATTGTTTGATATTAATTGTTGCTTTTAAATTAATGACATTCAGATCCCCATACTCCCTCAATATTGTATTGCATTTATTACATTTGTGGATGAATTTGCTCATGGATTTATGTTTTTATTTGTCTATCTGATGGTAATACATAAAAACATTATTTAAAAAAAGGGGAGAAAAAAACAAGTTATTATACCTAATTTTACCATCATTTTAACAATTGTTTTTCTGTACATTTATGGGGTTTCTGATCACATTCTAAATACAGCATGACATGTGTAACACCTTCTTCAAGTGGGTACTCCCCACCCTCTGCGTATGACATACACCAAGTGCAGTGGGACTTGGGCTCATGGGCTGGCCTCAGCTTGTCCCTTGCACTCAACCACTTGCAAGCATCTTACCTGAGCCTTTCTGCATACAGCCTACAGTTGTGGGCAGAAGAGATCGGATGCAGGGCTTTCCCTCTGTCTTTGTGTTGTTTTTTTAAAAGTTTTGTTTCAGCCTTCTTTTGTTTTGAAATTTCTTTAAATCTATTTTAACAAGGTTCAACTATTGTATTTTTTAACATTGTAAGTATATCAATATTTTTTTTTTATGTAATGCAATGTGTAGGAAAGTGGGTTATTATTTAAAGTGGAAAAGTGCTCAATCCCTGGTCACTTCACACTAAGCAGTCAGGCTTCAGTCAAAGGCAATGTTATATTAGTATAGAAGCAGAGCGCACACAGTAGAAAAAGTGACAGAAAGCATAAAAAAGTAAAGAGGAAACATTTATGATTAAAATTAGCTCTAAACAACAAAAATCCAATAATGGTAACCAGAGATATGGATTTGCAAAGACTTTAAGTGAAATTAGCTCAAAAGAGCTCAGAACACCAATGATAGCCTATGGAAGCAGCAGACTGTTACCGAGATGTGACTTAGGCCAACTGTTGTGAAGCCCTGTTCAGATATGTCCCAGTAAAAGTCTGGAAGAGAAGAAGTTTAAAAAAGGTTAAATGTACTAATCCAAAAAGGGACTTTATTATTTTTTTGTAAGGCAAAGTTGCAGCCCCCATTGGACAAACCTGAAATTGTAGCTGCCACCGTGGAACTGCCAGTTGGATACTTGCAGCAAGTTTGTCCTGCTAATGCTCTGGAGAATTTGAGGTTTTGGCTTTTAAAGTTTTTAGGTCCCAAAACAGAAAGGAACTTGTTGTTCTTTCTGAGGTGATGGAGCTTTTTAGGGGAACAAATCTTAAATATAATTCCATTAAGTGAAACTGTTGTTTTTACAGTAGGTCCAATTAGCTCTGATGCAAACAGTTTTCGAAAGTTCTCAAACTTTTTGCTGCTGCCTAAGCAACCACAATAGTACACTTCTAAGCCATCCTCGACCACACGGGGGCAACTACAGACTATCAGGCATCCGAAAAGTCAAGTCCACATTCCAGCTACCACTGGTCAGTGGCTAATTGTAGGAAAAAGGCATTTTTCATCTGTTTGTATCGCTGTAGCTACACAGGAGGTCAGCCAATTGACCCTTGGAATCTACTTATTTGTCCTGGGTGCAGGGGGGACAAGTTTAGTCCTTCATGCTCCTTGGAGGCCACACACTGCAAGTCCAGTCCTATTCTGTTCTTCGACAGGTCCAGAAAGTATTCTGAGAAAGCTGCACAAGGGTCTAGGTTTGAAGGGTTCACAAGCCTGTGGCTGGGAGAGACGTCTGGCCACTCACATATCAATTAGATAAAAGTTATTGGGGGCAACCTCACCCACCTTTCCAGCTGTTCCTGTTTGCCTTTGTGCAAACTGTTCCACATGCTCCTCACCCTCAAAATCCATGATGGGGAATCCCTGCTCCCCTTGGGCAGAACCTGTGTCCTCACCCAGAGTTATGCCCAGGGTAATGAGCAGTCCAAGGTTCTGTGGTCACTCAAAACTTATTTTGGTTGTTGCTTTCCTCTTAAAGGGCTTGGTACCAGCCTGACTATGGAGACAAATATTTGCTTGTTACAGGGCAGGACCCTTTGAAATTAATGACGTTTCTGTGCTCATCACAACTGGGCTTCCTGTCGTGGGAAAAATAAAAATCCACACTCCCAAGAAATTGTCTCTTCTGACAAATTTGGGAAAAGCGGTCTCAATATAAGCACCAATTTGTTTGAAAATAAAATTATAATATCCGGCCATGTGCAGCTGGGTTTGGCTTCAGGTCGTGTCCTGTGGGCAGGTCTTGTCCCCAACCCTCCAAGGAACTGCTGGCCCCAATGCAGCAGTGTGCCACTGGAGCTTGATACCTGTGTTGGGTGCAGGGCCAGGCCAGAGTCATTGGGCGCAAGACACATTCACTTTAATGGCATTACCCTCTTAAAAACTTGACATAAACTACAATTTTAAGTCAAGAATTTTGAGGGTATGCAATTGTCACTGAAAAGACACTTTCTGCTGGTGTATGTGGTCAACCATCAATAGCTAGGTCAAATACACTACACACATTCCTGAGATGGACACAATGGTGTACAACCTTAGAGTCATACTTACTATACCAGTGTGAGATACACCACTACTAAAGGGGACACACCTACATTATATGTTATTCAACAATCTGCAATGCCTCAAAATCTTCAGCAAAGTTCCACAAATATGCCTACACATCATCTAAACTTCCTTGCTACATAGAATTTCTCTATAGCACTGTATTACAACTAGTTAACATGGGCTTGTTTTGATCAGAGCTGGTCTTATTTCCCTGGAGTGTCCATTGAAATCGCTGGATGTAAGGTTTTTCTGAATTTCATAGCTTCTGAATCACACACATCTCTTTGAATATAGGACTCAAACAACAGATAGGAAAATTTCCAATAGCATGCAGCAAACTCCGGCCAAAGCTCAACGATGCTGAAAAACATTCAAATCTACCATACAATTACTTAGACAAAACATGATATATTTGGCTTAGAGCTGCCTAAATTGAACATCAAATTATCACCTAAATCATTGATAGCCCTTCACATTCTTCTTCAAATGGGAAACCACTTATAAGTCACCGCATGTGCGGAGAAAACTGTTGATGGGTGTGCCTTCCTGAGTGGGATTAAGAATTACTTTCTAATTAGGTAATTTCTAAGATGTCATTAGCATTTGTATCACATATTCAGATCTTTTACAGACCAGATTTAAATACTAGCCTGGAGTTAACTAGAGTAAAGTACATGGTGACCATCCCCCTCTGGATCATTGGGGACACTGCTTCCAGTTCTGATCTTTTTTGTGACAGCCTCATGCATTCTGGTTGTTGCTGTTTTGTTTTGCCTGCATTTAACTATTTAGACTAACACATCAGAAACCAATGCTTTGTATGTGAAATGCACAGGACAGCAGACCGTGTCTGTAATGATCTGGAGTGAGATGGTCACCCTATTACATTTTGACTTTTTAACCTTTTATAAAAGTATCATTTGTAAGCAATATTTCAACAAACCAAAGGAAGATTCAGGAGTCGAACACAATGTTAGCTATGCCTTTTAATTTGGGGTAGATATGGCTGGTTCACCACTTTACACTTTAATTATTAGAGGCTATCACATGCTAACTAGGGATGGGTGATAAATTATGCTCCACAGGTGAAGTTCGCAGAGTTTTGCCCACTCTGTGTTAAGCTTGTAATGTGGAGTATCAGCCAACTTTGCCAATCGACAGAGTTTGTTTTCATGGAGGCTCACCAACTATAAGTTGATGAGTGCGAGCGTGAATTGGTGTCCCCTAGCATGAATTTCGTTCTCTAGGAGGGCACCCAGGTAGATTTTCCTATCGCAGGTGGTTGAGTCTGGTCACGGTGAGAAAGCTACAGCTCGAGTAGAAAATCTACACTAGCTGCAACAAAACCAACTCGAGAAGCAGCACCATCTGGCACGCTACGTGGTGCCATGTATGCTGATTTTTCAGTGCGGAACAAGCTTCCAGCATACAAGTCAGTGCCAGCAGTGCAATGTGCCATATGCCGCCCATTCTTAAAACTCCACAGAATCTCGCCGAGTTTCATGTGCCTCCACAGAATTCAGTGGCGTGAAACTATGTGATGTTCACCCACCACTAATCCTGACATACAGACAGGTGGGGATCTCAATGCTGTCAAAATTTAGCACAACTGCAAAAATGAGACACTAGGCAACTACATGTTTATTTCTCTCCTGTCTACTTTAAAAGTTGCACATTGTGGTGCAGGGCTGTTGAATCAAATTCACCATACAATTACACTACAGTGTGTAATACAACTGTGCAGCCCGGCACATATAAATATGTTTAGATAAACTTTGACTACAATCATATGTGCATTGTGATCTTTGTAACAGGAAAGAATTAGCCCACTTAAAATAAGCAGAGGTTGGTTGAGATTGATATGCATGGCTCTGCCCACACTGTAGTCAAAAATAAAGATGCAGATTACAAAACATGTCTGTCAATTCACACTAGGGCAAATGGGATTGTTAAACACTGGGTTGTCTGTTCTTGGGCAGTCAACTACTATCATAAATAGTTTTGGAACTCATAGGAAAGTGTAAGGCTGTTTTCAAGCACTAGCTATACTGATACTCTAAGCACCTGCTGGTTAAGCTTATAAAGACATTTCTTTGGAATCTGGAAATGCAAGAGAATTGCTATAAATCTACAAAGATCCTGCTCAAACATTGCCCATCTCATTTAGTGGCGGGCAACCACCAGGTCACTATGTAGTTAAGGTGAACCTTCCAATTTTCTTCCCTGGGTCTGTCTTGTGAGGTATTGTTATCCCATGCAAGAACATGAAAAAAATGTCCCTCACCCAAGGGAGACAATCTTTTCTTTTTTTTTGTTTTCAGAAGTGAATCCATACATTATGGGTTGTTTCTGATAAATATTTGATTAGACTGCAGAGTACCCAGCAAATCATTTTGCCAAAAGTTCTGCATCTTTAGTGGAAGCACTTTTGGATAAACCAGCTTGGGTAGTAGGGTAATACCAATTTGATCAGCGAGTTTGATGCAGTCTGGTGGTAGTGGGTGGTGTTTGAGTATCTCTTGCCCAATCAGCTCTGCAGCCTGCACGCCTACTGCTGAAAGAGGGTCAGCGTGCCTGAAGCCAATGAGGTAGACATAGAAGACACAGAGTAGCCTCTTGGTAATTGTGGTTTGCTCCTAATAGAGGCACATCACTGGATTCATAAATCTGCTTTGCTGAGGTCCAAACTCCTAAATAGATAAAGCCGCTACTGGGAGTTATACTAAAAACATAATGCACATGTGTAATTAGAGGTACCAGAGACCTCAGTGCAGGGTGGTTTGGTAATTGGCAACAACTTTCGTCTTGCATTTGTGTACATCTACAGAATTAGAGTCTTGCTCACCTAGCTCCCCACCACTTCAGGATAAGGGTACATTGTCCCCTAAAAAGGGTTTCTTGCTGCTGCTGGGTTAAAATTACCTGCATGATACGATTTTCAAAGGCGTGTGTCAAAACAACAGCTCAAGGCCAACATGCCTATACACTTGTTACTATGTAAGACCTTCCTGCAGTGGCATGTTACTTATCCAACCAGGGAAGAGAATCAATTCCATATACATTCCACTGAGCTCTCACTGGATCCAAACTGTAAAGAATATCCTGCTACCTGCCCACCCAAAGCACTTTGGTAGCACATCAGGACTATGAAGTGCTACATTAATGAAACTGCAAAACAGGATTGTAAAAATAGCATAGCTGTCTTAGCCATTTAAAATTGTCTTAACAAATGTAGCATGTCCACTGCTATAATCTGGCACAGACAGGCTTTATCAACTAACAGGATGCACATCTCAGGTTAGGGATATATGAACAGAAGCACCTTAAACGCTACTCTTTGTTGAACTGAACCCACTGGGCTAGCTAGAGATTTATCTCTATTCAAGTCTGCCCATTGCTACAAAAGCTGTTGTAAAAGACAAAATATCCCCTACAGTTGGTGTTGGACCTGGAAACTTTGGCTTGGCTTCCCCTGACTTTTTGCCTTCTGACCTCCTCTTTTGTTGACTTCACTTTTGCTGCTGTACGATTCTAGGAACTTTACTGCTGCTAACCAGTGCTAAAGTGCACATGCTCTGTACTTAAAACATGGCACCATTGGTTTATCTGCAATTGGCATATCTAATTTACTTAAATATCCTTAGTAAAGTTCATTATATGTGCACAGGACCTGTAAATTAAATGCTACTAGTGTGCCTGCAGCACTGCTTGTGCACATCCAATTCAGTGGCTCTTTATTAATGGCTCAGGCCTGCCACTGCAGAGCCTGTGTGTGCACTTTAAACTGCCATTTCAACTAGGCAAGTTAACCTCCTTGCCAGGCCCAGACATTCCCTTTTATTACATATAAATCACCCCTAAGGTAGGTCCTACACAGTCCTATGAGCAGGGTGCAGTGTATTTTAAAGGTAGGACATGTACTTTTGAGTTTGTCATGTCCTGTTAGTGATAAACTGCTAAATTCCTTTTTCACTACTGCAAAGCATATCACTTCCATAGGTTAACAATGGAATTACCTCAAAACATCTTTAGAGTGTTATTTCCAATTGGGAAGAGATGGATTGGAGTTTGGTCACTCTGGACTCAAAATTTAAAATCGCAACTTATGGTGAAGTCCAATTTTCAATTGTAATTCTGAAAATGTCACTTTTAGAAAGTTGGCATTTTCTTACTTTTACCATTCTGTGCCTTTGTCTATCTCTGAATATAAGTCTGGGCTGCTTGATAGTTGGGCATTGTGTATTCCGTCTAGACAGTCACACAAAGGGAAAAGGTGTGTGACATTTACATCCTGAATGATGGCCCTTCACCAGGCTGATGGGCCTTCCTGAAGTAGATTGAGAGGGAGGAGCTGACACTTGCACCAGATTAGGACTGTGCCTGTCCCCACACAAAGAGCTGCATGCCCCCCATAGTAAGTGTAGCGCTGCAGCAGGAAAGGTTGGGACCTTGTGATCTTCAAAGGCCTCTTTGAAGTCTCCCTCACTTCAAAGGCACATTTGGATATAAGTACTGGACCCCTGACACCACCAAATCAGAACTTTGCAGGAACTAAGGACATTCTGCCAGGAAGAAGAGCTGCTGTGCTACAGGAAGCACTGCCACTTTGCTAACTGCTTTGCTGTGATTGCCTACTGATTGCTATATTGTAAGAGGAACTGCCACTTTTTTACCTACTCTGCTGTGTTGGCCTGCTGCCGCCTTCTTCTCGCCTGAGAGTGAGCAGGACAGGACCTGCTCTCTACATCCTTGAACCCAAGTTTCTCTTGTTTTCTGATGTCTGAGGGTCATAGAAGACGTCTTGCTATTCTGCTGGGGCTCCTGGACTCTGCCATTTGTGAGTCACCCTTGCCTGAGGTGCCCCCTCAAGTCTTGAGCCTCAGAAGTGGGTTTTTGCTGCTTTTCTACCTCGACCCATCTGTGACTTTGCGGAGATCTATGCCCACGCATTGGCCTTTGACACCAATGTAGCGGCTGCTAAATTACAGCGTTTCCACCACTGATGATGTTCAACAACGACGGTCTGCATGGCTCAATGATGACGCAGCACCTGCAGTTCAATGGAGCTTGATAACTACGGGTGACTGCTTTGCACAGCTCAACGATGGCGCATCAGGCTCTCAATGTCTACACTAGCTTCATCTAAGGTATTTCGACAGTGGTACCTGTCTGAGTCCAGTAGCTGGCCTGCTCTCCATCGCGGTTGACCTGAACTTTGGATCTACCCCGGGTCTAGTGAGACCTCAAGTAACCTTTTAGTGCTATTGACTTCTAAGAACTATTATTGGATTTAATCTTTAAAAAATCATATCTCAACTTCTACTTTTTGGAATTTTGATGTTTTGGACTTGTTTTACTCAGATAAATATTCTCTATTTTCCTAAACTTGGGTGGCGTCTTTTTCTGGTGATTGTACTCTGTTACTGTAATTAAAGTATGAACAAACACTTTACAAATTGCCTCTTACATGAGGCCTAACTGCTCTGTGCTAAGATACCAGAGGGTGAGCACAGGCTAATTTAAGCTGTACATCGGATTTACCCTGACTAGGATTGTGGTACCCACTTGGACAAGGTGCAAACCACTGCCAACCAGAGACCCAATTTCTAACACTTGGTAGTAAATGCACAGATGTTCAAAGCAGCAAGCACTGGGGATTAAATGTTCTTAACGTAAAGTATCAATCAATCAATCAAGGAATTTGTATCGCGCACTACTCACCCGGAAGGGTCTCAAGGCGCTTGGGGGAGGGGGTCTGCTACTGCTCGAACAGCCAGGTCTTGAGCTGTTTCCTGAAGGCGAGGTGGTCCTGGGTCAACCGCAGGTGGACGGGCAGGGAGTTCCATGTCTTAGCCGCCAGGTAGGAGAAGGATCTTCCTCCGGCGGTGGCTCTCTGGATGCGAGGGACGACGGCGAGGGCGAGGTTCGCGGATCGTAGCTGTCGGGTGGGCGTGTAGAAGGTCAGGCGGTCGTTGAGGTACCTTGGGCCCAGGTCGTGGAGGGATTTGTGTGCGTGGGTGAGGAGTCTGAACATGATCCTCTTGTTGACAGGGAGCCAGTGCAGGTCTCTCAGGTGGCTCAAGATGTGGCTGCGTCGGGGGGCGTCCAGGATGAGACGGGCGGAGGCGTTCTGGATACGCTGAAGTCTTTTCTGAAGCTTGGCTGTTGTACCGGCGTAGAGGGTGTTTCCGTAGTCTAGTCTGCTGGGGACGAGGGCCTGGGTGACAGTCTTCCTGGTCTCGGTCGGGATCCATCTGAAGATCTTGCGGAGCATGCGGAGGTTGTGGAAGCAAGATGAGGAGACGGCGTTGACTTGTCTGGTCATCGATAGGGAGGAGTCCAGGATGACGCCCAAGTTGCGTGCGTGGTCCGTTGGCTTGGGTGTGGTGCCCAGGGCCGGGGGCCACCAGGAGTCGTCCCATGCGGAGGGCGACGGTCCCAGGATGAGGACTTCTGTCTTGTCCGTGTTCAACATCAGGCGGCTGATGTTCATCCATTCGGCGACATCTTTCATCCCTTCGTGTAGGTCGGCTTTGGCGGTGTCGGGGTCTCTGGTGAGGGAGAGAATCAGCTGGGTGTCATCGGCGTAGGAAATTATGTTGAGGTTGTGTTGGCGTGCGATGGCAGCGAGGGGTTTCATGTAGATGTTGAAGAGAGTAGGGCTGAGCGATGATCCTTGCGGGACGCCGCAGATGACTTCGGTGGCCTCAGAGCGGAACGGAGGGAGGCGTACTCTCTGTGTTCTGCCGGAGAGGTATGAGATGATCCATTCCAGAGCAATCCCCTGGATGCCGGTGTCGTTGAGGCGTTGGACTAGGGTGCGGTGGCAGACAGTGTCAAATGCTGCGGAGAGGTCAAGGAGGATGAGTGCCGCTGTTTCACCTTTGTCGAGCAGGGCTCGGATGTTGTCGGTGGCTGCGATGAGGGCGGTCTCGGTGCTGTGGTTGGCTCTGAATCCGGATTGCGATGGGTCGAGGGATCCGTTCGTCTCGAGGAAGGCGGCCAGCTGCTTGTTGACGACCTTCTCGATGACTTTGGCAGGGAATGGAAGGAGCGAGATAGGGCGGAAGTTCTTGAGGTCGGTCGGGTCCGCAGTTGGTTTCTTCAGTAGTGCGCTGAGCTCGGCGTGCTTCCAGCTCTCCGGGAAGGTGGCTGTGTCGAAGGAGGCGTTGATGATGTCTCGGAGGTGGGGTGCGATGGTAGAGGCGGCCTTGTTGAAGACATGGTGGGGGCATGGGTCGGTCGGAGATCCGGAGTGGATGGTGTTCATCATGCGTGTCGTGTCTTCGAGGGTCACTTTGGTCCATGTCTGGAGGATAGCGGCAGGGTGCGTAGGTTCGGTCGATGGGTGCGGGGGTGGAGCGCCGAAACTGTTGTGGATGTCGGCGATCTTGCGGTGGAAGTACGAGGCGAGGGAGTCGCAGAGGTCCTGCGAGGGAGTGATGTCGTTGTTGCCGGTGCTGGGGTTGGAGAACTCCTTGACGATGTTGAAGAGCTCCTTGCTGTCATGGGCGTTCTTGTCCAGTCGTTCCTTCAAAGATTTCTTCTTGGTGGTGCGGATGAGCTGGTGATGTCTGCGGGTGGCGAGTTTGAGGGCGGTCATGTTGTCGGTGGTCTTGTCGAGGAGCCAGGCCTTCTCGAGGGTGCGGCAGGCCTTCTTGGAGTCCTTGAGTTCGTCGGTGAACCAGGGGGCCTTCTTGCTTCTGGGCCTGGTGAGTGGGTTCTTCAGTGGGGCGAGGTCGTTGGCACAGGAGGTCAGCCATTGCGTGAGGTCGAGGGCTGCTGTGTTAGGGTCCGTTGTCCTGACCGGTGGGTTCTGGCTGAGGGAGGTGGTGTGCTGGTCGACGGTGATCTTGCTCCAGTTTCTGTGGGGAACCTGCTTCGGGTGGTGCTGGACCGTGTTCTTCTTGAAGCTGAAGTGGACGCAGCTGTGGTCAGTCCAGTGGAGTCCGGTGCAGTGGCTGAAGGTGATGTGCTTGCTGGATGAGAAGAGGGGGTCGAGCGTGTGGCCGGCGTAGTGGGTGGGGGTGTTGACCAGTTGCTGGAGTCCGAGGTTGGCGAGGTTGTCCAGCAGGGTGGTTGTGTTGCGGTCGTTGTTGTTCTCCAGGTGGAAGTTGAGGTCTCCGAGGAGGATGTAGTCGGTGGAGGGGAGGGCGTGAGGGCAGATGAAGTCCGTGACGTCTTCGCAGAACTGTGCGCGTGGTCCCGGGGGTCTGTAGATGAGGGTGCCTCTGAGGGTAGTCTTGGGGTCGGTGTGGATCTGGAAGTGCAGGTATTCGGCGGTGTTGAATGCGTCGGTGGAGTCAGTCGAGATGCGAATGGTGCTTTTGTGAGCGATGGCGATGCCCCCTCCAGTCTGGTTGTTGCGATCCCTCCTGATGATCTTGTAGCCGTCCGGGATGGCTATGGCGATGTCGGGGGCTGAGGAGTCGTTCATCCAGGTTTCCGTGAGGAAGGAGACGTCTGGAGATTTTAACTTGAAAAAAACATGCTAAACATATTTGTATGTTAACTATTAATGTTGATAAATGTATATGTATTTCTTTTAAATGTAGAACAAAACTAAAAATGCTACAGTACTAATATCTCAATTTAAAATTTAACCATTAATTATTCAAATATACATTAAATTAGTTTTGATTTTTGAAGGTTTATTTACAAAAACATCCAACCTAAATTAAAATGTTTATATTCATTTATTATGTGTTAAAAATAATAAAAAATAATGTATAGACATATATGTATTTTTTTAATTTACATGTTTGTTCAAATTAATAAAGGTTATTAAATATTTGATAAAATAATATTTTATTCAATTATATTTCACATGTTAACAATAAATTAAACAAAATTAAATAAAAGATATATTTATATTTGAAAAGTAAAAAAACTAATTTATTGAACACTTATTGCTATGGTTTTCTATTTTAAGTCTCAGTCACCATTACTTTCTATGTGAAGGCATTGCAGTGTCAGTGGTTGGCCATCTAAATTAGAGGACGTACTAATGCTCCTTTATGGCAGAAGTAACGTTACATCAACACATTTGACTCCACCTCCTGTTTCACGGGATTGAGACATGTAAATATTGAGGGCCTCGTTTATAAGTTTTTGCCGTAGGGCAGCGCCGCAGGCTTTCTTGCAGCGCTGCCCTACGGCAAAAGAAAAGGGCAGAAATACCCCATATCTATCAGATACTGCGCATTCCTGTCCTTTTCCACTATGCTGGTGCACAATTCGCTGCCGTGCTCCTACACAGGCACCTTTGCACCGTGCTGCAATGATGCCTGTGTTGCGGGGATGATCGTTTTTCTGCAGAAAGGGAAACCTTCCTCCTGCACAAAAACAATCACAAGAGGCTTTTTCATTTTTCTATGTGTGCTGCAGAATGCAGCATACATAGAAAATGGAAAAACAAGGAGAAATATAGCTATTTCTCCTCATTGTGCCTCCCTTAAGTCGCCTTCTGGGAGGCATATTGCTAGGAGGACATACACTGAAATGGTTTTAAGGAGTTTAATGCCATTTAGTCGCACCACCAACAAACATTGCTAGTTCGTCGGTCCCCTAGTCTCCAACTGTCTCAGCAGAGACATTAACATGGAGACCTAGAACACACAGCACGAGTTGGAATGTAATACATGTCAAGCCATTAAAATACAAAAACTTGGAGAAGGAAATGAACATGAGGAGAAAAAGGAAATAAGAAATATCTCAAGAAGAAAGACAAATGAGAAAATGAAAACAAAAGTACACAAGAAAAACACAGGAGAGAATTGCAGGGGGAAGCAAAACATCATAACATCAATACATTTCATAATCCTTGAAATGTCCTGAAGGACAGCGAAACATGGAAGAAAAACTCCTCACCTGGAAACCGGCAGAATAAGTAGCTTTCGATAAGTTAGATCCAGGCAAACCAGCACCAGAACATGAAGGGTGTAACAATTTATCACCCTTGAACCTCACAAGTCGAGACATGCTTCACATGCCACCATTGTGCACCGTCACCACATTCCTCTTCATGGAAGTTATAACAAAGGGGCCCATAAACTCAGTAACACCCTTCCTTTGCCACCTGGATTTCTTTATAAGCACCCACTCACCAACACACCATGGCCTTTCCTTGACCGATCTATTGGAAACGTACCTTTCCTTATATCTCCCTTGATAAGATTTCATCCTGGCATCAACCTCCTCCTCCTTATCCAAAGACATAACCTCTTTCAAGGGCAGCCATCCAGGATTCAGCTGAGACAGTGCTAATCTACCCTCAACAGCTGAAACAGAGAACTCTATATAACACAACTCATCTTTGAGGAAATCCAAAACCACCTTAGTACTGACAGTGCTCACACACCTAGTGGAAACCCATTTTGACGAGTAATCCACCAGGAGAATAACAAACCTCTCAGAAGGCCCCAACAACTCAAATGGGCCCATAAGATCTAACCTCAATTTGAACCAATGCTCACGCGGAACCTCCACTGGGGACAGGGGAGTAGAGCTGCTGACACGAGATTTATCAGTCGCAGCACATTGATAACACTCTTTGACCACCTCTTCCACCTGGCGGTCCATCCCAGGCCACCAATGCCTCTCACAGAGCCGAGCCCTCGTAAGGCTTCTACCCAAGTGTCCCTCATGAGCAAGATTTACAAGTTTGGGCCTCAAATTACAGGGAGGAACAACCTTTTCACCACGCATCAATTCAATTCAATTTGAAGCAAAGTGAGTTCATCCCTGACAAACCAGAAAGGCAACAGATCAGAGTGAATATTTTAACACACAGGCCATCCCTTGACTACAAAGTCAGAAACAACTGGTAGTAACACATCTTGAGACTTAGCTTCCACCCATTCATCCTATGTGATTGACACAACAATCTCCCATAGGTTCAACATCACAGACTTCACAACTGCCCTCAATTGGCAATCTGGATAAACAGTCTGCAGCCTTATTGCAATTGGAGATTGAATTCTTCTAGGCCTTCACTCCAATGCTTCAACCTAGGCGTTAACCTCTCACTCTCCATACAGGAAAACACTTGCACCAAGAGAAAATGGTCAGACCTTACCACAAAAGGTATTCCCCACAGGTAGAAATTGAAATGCCTAATTGCCCAGGTAATGGCAAGCGTCTCCTACTCAATACAAGAATATTGTTGCTCCACTTTCTTCAGTGCCCTTGACGCAAATGCAACAACTTTCTCACCACCACCATCCAACTATGTAAGATCTGTGCCATGTCCACCAAGACTGGCATCAGTGATGAAGATAGTTTTATAATTTTCTTTTCTGCATCAAAATGATCAAGGGTGGGCATCTCTCCAATAGCGTGCTTAACAGAAATGAAAGCTGCATTGCAATCGTCCATCCAGGCCAATTGGGTACCTTTCTTGAGTAGAACCCTAATGGGTTCAACAACAGTTGCAAAGCCCTTGATAAACTTTGAGTAAAACTCAGCAAGCCCAAGAAAGGACCTCACTTGCTCATTGTCAGTGGGAGCAGGAGCGTTGACGATGCTCTTAGCTAACTCCAGTTTAGGTAGAACGCCCTCCCCAGAGATGACATGTCTTAGAAAACTGACAGATGATACACCAATAATACATTTCAATTTGTTGACTGTAAGTCCCCTGTCAGACAATCTCTTGAGAACATTTCTCAGTACATTCTCATGTTCTGTGTCATCCTTACCATAAATCAAGATGTCATCTTGAAAGAACAAGATGTTAGACATATCACCAAGAACCATCTTCATGACGTGCTGGAAACAAGCAGCTGCCAAGGCAACCCCAAACGGCATCCTGACAAAGCAAAAAGTACCCAGCGGCGTCACGAAGGATGTCAGATTTTTAGAATCCTGGTGAAGGGGTACTTGGTGATATGCCGAAGACAAATCCAACACAGTAAAACTTTTGCCCCACTCAGCATAGTAATGGATTCAGCAAAATTAGGAAGTGGCTGTCGATCCACCCAATTCCACTTGTTCAGACTTCTTAAGTCCACACACATCCTGATATATTTCCAACCATCCTTAGGGGCCAAAACAACCCGTGCCAACCATTCGGAGGACTTAATCTCCTCAATGACATTCAGAGCCACAAGCCTATCAAGCTCAACTTTCAGGGGCCCCAAAATCATATTAGGAACCTTCCTCATTTTATGCACACATGGCTCGGCATTTTTTTAAAGAACAATTCAGCGCTCAAAGTCTTTCAACAATCCAAGTTTGTCACACAACACTTGAGGAAATTCATCAAAGAACTTATTAGAGCTAGAAAAGGCATCTACTAGCATGACCTGATCAGAGGCATTCCGTGCATTTGGATTTAGTGTCTCCAACACAAAAGATTGTTGCCTCGCTTTGCTATATAAATTTTGCCAATGGTTTCCCTGCCCTTTAAATGTATCCTCATAACAGTATAACCAGTAACATCAATATGCGCTCCCCCATAACTCACTGATTTAATATCAGGAGAGAGAAGTTGGATGTCAGGCAGCGTCTTGTTCCACAACTCATTGCCTACCAACGTGAAGGGAAAACCTGAATCTGCTAATACAACCATCAATTTACCACCAATCTCAAGTTCACACTCAGGCATACTAATGGAGTCAGCATCCACCACAACATTATTTCTCACATTCAACATCATTGTTCTTGGGTTGTCCTTTATGATTTCCACATTCTCCAGAGTGTGCACCTTCCCACCAGATCTACAAACCCTGGCATAGTGACCCTTAACCCCACACTTGTGACAGGTAGAATTTTTAGCATAACAATTTGGATTATTGGAAGTATGGTTGAGACTCCCACAACGATAACATTTGACTTTAGATGGCTCATTAGAAACCTTGGCCCTTGGAGTTTAGACCACTTTATAGACATTGTCAAGAGAGTCTTGCAGAACTTCATAATGAATCACTTCATGAATGCTACTGCCAGTGGAAACATCCTCAGTTACAGGTATATGCGTCTTCATTTCTTTGACCCAACCGGAAGGGTTCTCTACACCCTCCACAATAGCAATGGCTTCTTTAAGTGTGGGATTTCTTGACAGAAGCTTCTCCTGCACTCTGGAGCTGTTGGTGCATCTGACCAACTGGTCACGTATTAAGGAGTCTGTCAAGTCACCAAACTCACAAGTGCGGTCAAGGGTTTTCAAAGAAGCGATATAATTCCCAACCTTTTCGTTACTTTCATGGACTCTCATAAAGAACTTGTGACATTCAAGCACAACATTGATTTGTGGGCCAAAGAAAGCTTCTAGCATTTTTATGAACATTTCAAATACATCTCCAGGTTCACCATCTCCCTCACCAATAGGTACTTCATTGATGCTCCCATAGGTATTGCAGCCTTCAATTCCCAAATTGTGAAGTAATACGGCTTGTCTTCTATGTGCAGATAATTTTTCACCACCTATTGCGATTAGGTAGGAATCAAATAACTTCTTCCATCTTTTCCATGGAAGTAAAGGTTCACCTTTCTCACAAAGGAATGCTGGGGGTCGGCACATAGAGGTTGCAGACATGCTGGCAGAATAAAACAGTTATTTAAGCAAAATAAAATACCTGGAATTGAACAAATAAATACTTGCAATTGTTTATTTGTTATTGTTGTTATCAAAAGTTGAAGGAAAATCCATAAAATCCAACTGCGTGAAAATGCAGTGAAAACTGAGCTTTTGCTTTATTTTGTATGCGGCCGATACCATGGAAACCTGACGTAAAGGAAACAAAGATGGTGGCATACATGATACAGCATGCACAGCATGATGACAGCGTGATGATGGTTGATGACGCGTGTGTTTGAGTCCAAAGCGCAAGAGCATGCACGAGCGGCTGCATGAATGTGAGCCTGAGCCACAAGAAAGCTGATAGCAGCAAACTGAGAACGCAACAAGGTAAATATTTACCAATATAGAGCGCAATCCAACCGGAGCGTAGAATGTCTGCAGGGCATCCAGTAAATCCGTTGAATAGATGTAGATTATCATAGATTGCTGCAAAGACATGTCGAAGTAGAAATTCAGCCGAAATCCGTGGGTTCATAGGTGAGTTGGTGGTGAGCACTTGTCCCTCACAAGCCTCCCTCATCGCCAGTGTTAAAATGACATACAATGGAATGGTTTGAAGGAGTTTAATGCCATTTAGTCGCACCACCAACAAACACTGCCAGCTCGTCGGTCCCCAAGTCTCTAACTGTCTCAGCAGAGACATTACCATAGAGACCTAGAACACACAGCACGAGTTGAAATGTAAATCATGTCAAGCCATTACAACACATATGTTTTTAGCGCTACCCCAGATTGCGATTTCTCATAAATCTGGGGCAGTGTCAAAAAGCCATGGGTGTTGCTGGGAACGGCCCCAGCAACACCCATTGCACGCCCCTTTAACCCAGAAAACTGCATTAAAGGGAACAATATTTACAAGGTTGCAGTAAGCCAAAAAAAGTTGCTTAGTGTCGCCTGGTAAATATGGAGCAGGCTCCTGCGCCACGTAACGTCACACAAAGCGACTAACCGGCAGCGCAAGGGGCTTATAAGTAAGACCCTCAAAATGCTTTTAAGTACCTTTACACTCGGATTTTGTGTCATCCCCACCGCTGCACAGTTACTCTAAGGTGTAAGAATACATTTACTTTAAATGAAATGTTGAACCATTCCATTGTAGATCAAAACTGCAAATCTATGATTTCAGTCTGTTCGCTGCAACTAGCTCGTAACTAGGCAATTTCTCAAGCGACATGGGATGCTACTTAGAATGTTCGTCATAATATATTCGAACAACAGAATCACCCATCACATCCTATGTTGGATGGCTTCAATTGGTGGTTACTTTATGCACGGCATTACTTCATCTGACTGAATGTACTCTGAGGAGAAGGGCAGAGTTATTGTGTTCTCCCACTGCTCCGTTTTCGGCTGGAAGAAAAGAAATTAAATTGTAATACAGTGCCGAGCTCGCCCAACCCGCCCTGTAACATTTTCAGATGGATGGAAGCTTAGAACAACAGTCTGCGATCGATCAGGGGAGTGAGAAAAAGAAAATGCTCTAATAGCGAACACGCCCACTCCCCGCTCACCACCCCCCCTTCTTGGTCTTGATTACTGTTCTAGGCAGACACCTTCTCTCCACAAACTTGCTGCTTCATCATCCTACATGGCTCCATGGGGACAATACCTGATGGTAAAAAAAACTACCTATTATTGCTCCTGTAAAGGGAGGTGCAAAATTCGAATTATTTCATTTTTGCGTAATTAAGAAAAATTACAGAAAATTAAATAATAGGTAATTAAGGGAAATGGAAATCCAGCTTTTGTTGATATATTTTAGATCAAAATGCGTCCTCATATCCACTTTGGAGCCGTGGGTGCGTGTCAAACTGATTTGAAAGTTGTGGAAAAAACGCCAGCTTCAAAAACAACAGCTGCTCGCTTTCTATTGGTCGGTTTATTACCTTGTGCTCATAAATCTTTACTGTGAACTGCTCATAATTACGTGATCTGGCATAAAATGTAATTTCAGGAATTTCATATGAGAGTAATGTGAAAGTACAGAACTACACTCCATTATGCCAAAGTAATGCGAATTTCACCCAGGCCTACTCCTGTGTATAGTTAGGTTAAAGCAGCTTTCTGATTGTACTCCCTCGATAGCCTCCTCATTCAGTGCTCAACTGACTTTTCAGTCCACACTCCAATGATTTGGTCTACTAAACCTGTTAGCCAGTCCACCAATGACTCTCCAGCCAAAAATACTGATAATTCAGCCAACATTCGAGGTAATGTTAATGTCTGAAAGACACAGGCTTTGCCTTTGTAGAGGTTGCTAAAGTAATTTCTGGACCTGCCTACTATTTTACACTACGTGTTCTTCATCACCGTGAAACTTGTGACATATTAAAATTACACAGCATGCAGAACTGCCAATAGAATAGGGGTTCATATGGCGCAACATAGTTCCATCCACCTGTAAAGCTCTTGAGTCACTCTGACTGGAAGACAAGGAAGCAAGGACCAGTGGTTATCACTTCTTACGGTTTGGTCTATCAGGCCCACTGCTGATTTTCTACGCAAGCCTCACTCGAGTGAAACTTATTGCTATAGCTCCCTGCCAAGCAGCCCACATTCCAGCTGCTCTAAGTCAAATAAGTGAGCAGTATTAAAAGGTGGGTAAATGTGTGAAATGCACTGTAGCCTCAAAAAACACTACTGTGAACAATCCATAGAATCTTTTTCTAACACCCAAACAATGTAGCTTTGTTTGTATTAAATATTTATTTTTATTGCATCTTACACTTTTAGTTTCCAGCTAGGGATTCGTTATCAAAAAATATTCTAAGAAATACAAACATATCTAGCAGGATTTGGGTTTGCCCTCTACAGCCATTCCTTTGATCGAGTGTCCTTCAAACTCTGCTTGGGCCATGACATCATATAACATGTGCATGCAAAAACAACAGTTGATGGACAGAATGCAGAACAATGTCATATATTCACCCCAGTACAGAGATCTGGGCCTAAATCCATCGTTTTTTTGCTCACCATGCCGTTCCAGTTTGAACCCAGCCAAATGCAATTCAGTCTTGACCCTGTGCCTCATGGGTACAGTCCAGCCCGAACTGCCAAGCCAGGTCCTCCCTGGACTGGAAACAAGCATCCTAGGACCGGTTTCGGGGTTTCACCCCTCTTCAGCCAGGATAGCTTGATTCCAGTGGCATGGAGAGCACGGAACCCACGTGTGGGCATACCCATCCCACTCGGGGTGACAATTGCAAAAACAACAGTTGATGGACAGAATGCAGAACAATGTCATACATTCACCCCAGTATAGAGATCTGGGTCTAAATCCATCGTTTTTTTGCTCACCATGCCGTTCCAGTTTGAACTCTGTCCATCAACTGTTGTTTTTGCATTTATCATATAACATGTGGCGTTCACTATATTTACCTGCACGGGACACTGGCGTTCACTATATTTACCTGCAAGGGACACTACTTCACCTGTTCACATATGCACATTTGCTGAAAATTAGTGTGCTTCACTGGCAGAGCTGGTAGGGCAGTCCTTTAGATTTTTTCTGTGGGTCCCTTTCCTTTATTTTCTTCTTTTTTTAGGTCTTGTCTACAGACAGCTTTAGCTGTCTATAGGTAGACCTTGTGTGTCCATGTTAATATTGATCAAATTGATGCCAATGTTTATAATAATACATTCGCATATACAAGTGAAATCACATCACTATTAACAAACTCACCCGTCATAAACACTCTATTAACTGCAACCCAGAAATACGTGGTCAGGCAGGCTCTGTAACATAGACCTTGGGTTACTGATTGACACCTCACAGATGGGGTGGTACGTAGCTGGCAGACAAACGTGTGAATAGGAAACGCAGGTCCTTAGCCCAGATATGCCCAGCAACACCACAATTGTCCAGGGAAATTGACCCCAACACTGCAAACGTGGCCAAAGGGATTCACATATTCCCAAAGCACCATATAGTCAGATGCCACATGAAATTATGAATACAAAGCCAATCAGGACACAGCACACACAGTACACACAAGTGCTCATGCCCCCCTCATGCTGGACATCTGGGCATGTTACCCATTGGGTCCATGCAAGGTCAAGGCCCACCTGCATTTCTTATCAGGGGCTTTATTAATGACTCCACAAACAAGTTCCTGTTGTGTTATGATATGTTAATGTGGTTCCATGGAATAGAACCACATCATGGTTCCAGGATCCAATGTTCCAGGCGATCTGCTTGGCAGTTGTTTGGCGCAGTGGAACTGTACAGACCTGTTTCTCATGTATAGTGCATCTTGGAATAAAGGAATTAGCTAAACCAGATGCCTTTGTGTATGGTTTGCGTGGAAGACTACATCTACAATTTGGCGACAAACTGATGTGGATTTGGAGACTCATTACTTCATGAACAGAGTCTACAGTACGATAATTTTAAGGATTGAGGTACTGTCACCATTATTACTGTAGTGTTGCTACGCCGATGTTCGGAACTTTTGCTGTGCGCCCTGGTATGCGGACCAACATTTATGGCAAGAAATACATTGGAAGAATCTAAAATACCTTAGGGTGAGCTGCCATCTAGCAAGGCATGTTTTGACTTCTTAGGCAATGAGACCGGCAGGCTTGCACTGTTCACCGAACACAGCAGTCATGAGTGAAGTGTGGCAGCCGGTTTGCATGTTCCTTTGTTCACCGTTGTTCTTCATCCTATATGCAGGACCGGGAGTGTCCTGTTAGCGTACAAAACTATATGTTCCGACATGGTGCATCAGGTCTCGTTGCTTGACCTCACGTTTGGGGTCGTTTTAATTCAGCACATTGGAAATGAGAGAGGAAATACGGCTGTGTGCATTACGATACAAAAAAAGAAGACAGAAGTTATTAATTTATCATTTTGCTCCCATATTGATTCGACAAGAACAGCGGTTGCGTGACATGAAGCACAGTTCTGTGCAGTTAAGTACACGAAAAACAGGTGAGGAATTTGAAACTTTATTCGTCTTTTGATTTCAGGAAAAAAAAAGAAAAAGAAAAAGAAGGAAGATTAGACAGTGCTGTTTTCAGCTTGCACTATGGCTCGCCACATTTTTTCTCTAAACTCTCCACAGTAATTTTGAGTTTCTGGTAGTGAACCATCTTTGAAGTGGGTGTAGTGGAAATAACATTTTGTAAATTACATTGAGGCTATGGATTAATCTAAATAAACGCCTGCAGTGTAGAAAAAAAGAATTCTCTTACATTCTTTAGGTCCTGTGGGTTTAAAACATATAGTTGTATGCCAAAAACAACAATCACAGGAGACATGAATGTTTTTGAAGTTTGCTCTGCATGATTTAGACAAGTACTTTGCGCCGAAAGTCTGTATCGGCATTACTAGATATAAATTCTTCCAGCGCATGCAAACGAATGTTGAGTCAGTGCATGACTATGTTGCAGAACTAAAGAAACTAGCCATTTATTGCAAATTCAGGACCTTGCAGGATGAGTTTGTGAGGGATCAACTGGTAATGCATGCAAATAATCACGCCATTGAGGAATGTTTATGGGTCAATAGGGACTCACCTTTGGAGGACGATTTAGCCATTGTGATCAAAGCAGAGATTTCAGGGAGATGTGCCACTGTTTTGAAACAAGCGAACAAGGAATGTGACTGTGTATATAAGGTGACAACTCATGGCACAAAAGGAACCAAAAGTTATCCCCCAAGACACATTTGTGAGGTAGGAAAGAAGGTGTTATCATTGCAACAGTAAGTATAACCTTGCTTAAAGTAAATTGTGTCCTGTCTTAAACCAGGAATGTAGTCACTGTGGCATAATAGGACATTTTGCTAAAGTGTGCAAAAGTAAGATGAGGAACCAAGCTAAATGCATTTATGAAGATAACAAGAGCACAGAGAATAGTGACACTGAGGAGGTGTGCACTGAACCTGAGAGTGTCATGAGCTTAAGTAATAACTTTGTGTTGAACATTAATGGTCACAACATCAAAAGGAAACCGGAATGTGAGATGACCATTGGGGAATCCTCATCAAAAAGTATGCAGATTCAGGGTCACCTTTTACCATTATCAATGAAGAAATATGGAAGGAGAAATTTTTGAATAAGACTGGTGCACACTTATTACCTACAGACATTAAACCTGAAAGATATACTGGAGAGAAAATTGAGATGTTGGGGTTTAGATGGTTAAACTTCTCATTTAAAAACAGACATACCAGAGGGAAGTTGTATATCACAAAGAAGGGACCTTCAGATTTGGGATGGTTAGACCAAGGGAATCTGCATATTATCTTGGACACCAACAGTATGGAGAAAGTTTTACTGATTGATGAAGGAAGTTCAGTAGGCAGTAAAATGATTTCCAAGGGTCTATGGGAAGACTTTAGGAAAACTACAAGGTTTTGAACATAACATAGTGCTTAAAAGTGATGTTATCCCTAAAGCGCACAAAATGAGGGCAGTACCTATGGTATTGTAGGAAGACATATCTGCGGAATTGGAGAAACTGGTGTCTATGGACGTCATTGAACCTGTGGAAAGTTCAGAGTGGATTTCTCTGGTTGTTATTGCATGCGGTAGGAATGGATAAATCTGCCTCTGTGTGAACTTGCACCATCTTAATAATAATATATTTATTGATTGTTTTCCCTTGCCAAAGATTACTGAAATGGTATCCAGCCTCAAGAGAGCAAAAATGGTTTTCTACTATAGACCTTTCATCAGCGTACCACCAGGTGCTGTTATCACCTGTCTCCAGGAAATTTACCACTTTTATCCCACCATTCGGGTATTATACATACAATTTGATGCCCTTTAGACTAGCATCGGCGGCTGCTGTGTTCCAACGGTTAATGCACATGCTATTTGGAAAAGTAAAAGGGGTGTTGTTCTTTCAGGATTTCATTCTAATTTTTGGAAATGAAAAAGGTATACATGATGAGAGACTGGAAAAAGTGTTAAGTGTCTTGAAAAACAATGGTTTGATTGTAGAGTTTGCAAAGTGCAAGTTTTCTGAGAGAAGTGTGACTTATTTGGGGCATGTGGTCAATGAGAGTGGGGTAAAACCTAAACCAATATTGGCATCGTGGAAACCCCAGCACCTATCAATAATGATGAGGTAAGATCACTCCTGGGCATGACTGAATATTGTGCTAAGGTTATTGTTAATTTTGTGGAAAAGGTGTACAACATAAGACAATTGTTAAAAAAAACGTAAGGTTTGTGTGGGATTCTCAGTGTGAGGAGGAATTTTGTAGAATCAAACAAGATTTGGCTAAGGAACCGGCTTTGGGCAGTATTGATCCAGAATTAGAATGTTACACTATCACTGATGCACGTAATAAAGAGTTAGGAGCAGTGTGGCTGCAGAAGGATTCCAATGGGAAGGAGACAATAATTCTGTTTGCATCTAGATCACTATCACCAGCAGAAGAAAAGTGCCTGATTATTGAAAAAGAAACGTTAGCATAGGCTTTAGATCTCTTTTGTACATTTGTGTGGGGTAAACCTGTGATTATTCAATGCGATAAAAAACCTTTCGCGAAGCTACAGACCACTGAAGGGAGTGTTACAGCATCTGCAAGAATTGGGAGATTGTTTATGAGTATGAAAGATTATGTGTACCGTAGTGTATGTTCCTGGCAAAGACGATGTTGTAGCGGATTGCTTATCAGGATGCCTCGCCCCCTTGAGGAGTGTGAAGATAATGCATGGGATGACTTTATAGTAGCTCTTGTACATGATAGTGGAATGTCTGGAATTATAAAGGAGGATTGGCTAAGGGAGCATGGTAATGATGCTGAAATACAAGAACTTATAAAATGTATATGTGAAGGATGACCGAGGAAAGAGCTACTCAGGGAGCATCTCAGACCATTTGGGGAAGTTAGAGCTGAACTCTCTGTGGAGAAGGATTTAGTGTTTAGAGGCAGTACAATTGTTCCTCCCAAGGGATTACGGAACCAAATCATGGAACTCTGTCATAAAAGACATTTTGGGGTAGTGAGAACTAAAGCAGTAGTAAAAGATTTCTTTTGGTGGCCTGGAATGGATGTGGTGGTTAAGAAAATTTGGTAGGAAATGTAGTGGTTGTTCTTCAGCAGATAAGTCATTACGTACATTACGACCACTCAGGAGTGAATGCATAATTCCTAAGCAACCGTGGGAATGTGTTGCCATAGATTTGTTGGGTCAAGTGGGGGAGTTTCAAGAGTATGTAATTGTTCTCACTGATTTATTCTCTAAATGGCCAGTTGTAGGGATGGTGAAGATATCTGACACAAATACGGTGCTGACATTCGTACATAAAACATTTTTGTCATGAAGTAATGAAAGCAGTATGGGCCTACAGAGGGACCATAAATGAGTCTACCGGATTGTCACCAATTGTAATAAAGAGAGGGAGAAACCCAAGGAGCATGTATAGTCCTGCGTGGTTATGTGACAGCGAAGTGAAACAATGGTCACCAGATGTAGTGGGCAAAATATTTAATGAGGTGCACGAGAGGAGTAAAGCCTACCATGATTTCAAGCATGGTGTTAGACCTATTAAAATAAGAATCGGTCACTAGGTGCGGGTTAAAAAACCGAGTAAGGTACCCAAAGGTGAAAGCCAATTTTTGGGAAATAATACAGAATGCGATCTGGGTGAGTAGTGGTAAAGTGTGGAACCTTTAGCAGGTGGCACTTTTTACTGGAGGGTTGTATGAGAAAGAGTTGAAAAGTAATAAGAGGTTTGAGTGGTTGGATGATGGGGCATTGCCAGGTGAGGTCAGAGGTATGGACACCCAGATAGACACTGGGGATCATCCCGATATGGGTTTAAATGGTTCACAGGAAACTGTGGAGGAAGGAGTGAAGGATTATGACTGTAATAAGGAGAAGGATTTGGGTACTCCCACAAATGTTTATGATGGTAAGAGGAGAAGGGAATTACTTGTATGGTTGAAGGATTATGCTGTAGGTTGATAATATTATGATTTATTTTCATTTTTCTTTTCTTCTGTTTTCTTTCTTCTCTCTTTCCTGTTTTGTTCCTTCCTTCCTCTCTTTTCTCTTTTCTGCTTGGCAGTTGCTTGGCGCAGTGGAACTGTACGGACCTATTTCTCATGTACGGTGCATCGTGGAGTAAAGAAGTTAGATAAACCAGCTGCCTTCTTGTATGATTTGCGTGGAAGATTACACTACAGTCCCAAATTCTTTTACCAAACAAGGATCTCCAAAAGTATTTTTATGATACTAAAAAACTGTATAAAGAATCGCTCAGACTGATTGTACTTTGAGACAGTCCTCTGACCTGCTTCTGTAACTGTACTCCTGGTCAAAGTGTTTAATCAAACCAACTGTTCCTGTTTTCCCAAACACCTCTTGCGTTTTGTGTTTTTTCAAAGTAAATTCATATTCGAGCAACATCCAATACAGAACATATACTTAGAGTGGGCTTGGTCATTCATTTACTAATGATTGGGTGGGTTTGTTGTATGTGCCGATTGTTTGCTCTTTATTGGATGGCTTTCTTCCCTATTTCCATGGTTGTCCTAGCCTAGAGTCTTTCATCTGACATTGTTGTAATTGGATAGATAGTATCCTTCCACTATTTTCTTGAGGGGCCACCTCTCTATTTACTCTTGAACACTACATGGGAGTTCATGTGTTTTATTGCTTTCCCCCGCTTTTTTTGCTGTTTTCCTCTATCCTCTTTATGC
Source organism: Triturus cristatus (assembly GCF_964204655.1). Lineage (NCBI taxonomy): Eukaryota > Metazoa > Chordata > Amphibia > Caudata > Salamandridae > Triturus > Triturus cristatus. The sequence goes on from NC_140594.1 coordinate 447,261,792, forward strand.
TCTTTATCTACTCTCCCAAACTGTTTTTCCTCCCCCAGCAGTTGCAAAATGCTGCTTGCTTTGCCCTTTGCACAACTTCTATTTGAGTTTGCTCCTTTACCTCACCTCCACAATGCTTCCTCTATATCTCTCCATCCCATTTCCGTATTATGCAAATTATATAATTTAATTTTTTTACACTGGGACCCAGCAACTGCAAATTTCTGAGGGGCTGCTCATTTTCTTTTTTCATGATTACACTCTATTCTTTTTGTCCATTTTCAGTCTAAGCTAGCCATCAGTCATGCTGAAAAGGTTAAACTAAAAATGGCTACCTTCATCACGATTAATGCACACAGAGGAGCTAACATGCATGTGCTCACTTGTCACAATGCACATGTTTGCATGCATCATGGTGTGTGTGTGTATATGCTCATCTTGGAACAGTTTCTCTATAATATGAAACCCATTTCTAGGTCATCTTGGAACAGTTTCTCTATAATATGAAACCCATTTCTAGGTTGCTGACCATGTATATACATGCATGTGAAAAAATGTGACGGTAACAAGCAGTGGGTGTTAGAAGGCGACCTCAGAGGGGCCCGGAGGGGGCCCTGACTGCCCTGAGACCCACCCTCAAGGTATCGTAGCCGGGCACTGGCGGGAGACTCCTCAGGGGAGGAACCTCGAATCTAGGATCGCACACTCGTCACCACACGACAGAGAGACACCACACGAGGAATTCTTACGAGCAAATCTTTATCAGATTGGAGTAGTAGGATCTTTATGATCAGCACAGCAAATATATACAAGCAGTGCGTGGGCTCTCAAAGTCTTGGAGGGGAGTAGGAGGTAGCGGGACAGTCTTTGGGGATGTGGATCAAATGCAGGATCGTACCCGTCGCACAGCTCACAATCCTCGAGCTGGGGGATACGGTTGTCGTCGTGGGGTCCGGCGGGACCAAGAGAGTCTGTGGGAGCCGCGAGTCACTCAGCAGGGCTCGGTTACAAGTTCGGAGGTCTTACGATCTTCAGGGAGCCGCGAGTCACTCAGCAGGGCTCAAGCACAAGTTCGGAGGTCTTACGATCTTCAGGGAGCCGCGAGTCACTCAGCAGGGCTCAAGCACAAGTTCGGAGGTCTTACGATCTTCAGGGAGCAGCGAGTCACTCAGCAGGGCTCAAGCACAAGTTCGGAGGTCTTACGATCTTCAGGGAGCCGCGAGTCACTCAGCAAGGCTCAGGTGTTCCAAGGCGAATCTGCCGGACAGTCCCAGAGCACTCCTTGTTATAGGGCGACCCCTCTTTGATGTCCGGAGCCTGTGCAGGCAGGGGTCTTGTCACCTGGGGGTCGCTTGTTGGGGGTTTCCTGCCATTGTCTTTTGATCCTTTCAGGGCCGGGTCGGGAGGAGTCTCAGACACCCAGCAGGCGTGGAGCCAGCCCTCGGGGAGGCCGGCAGGTCGATCGAAACCCACCGTCCCAGGGAAGCGCAGAGGTGTGATAGAAACTGCTCCTCCCTCTCTCATCCCAAGGGGAGCGTGATGTCCTCCAGCCGGAGTGGTGCCTCTAGGCCAGGGTCGCGCTGGGGCCGGGCGGCCATCTTGTTGCATGAAGTGGGCACGCGGGCCCGGTGTGGCCGAAGGGCAGAAGGCCACGGACGGGGAAGTCCGGGTTGGGTGCGTGCGAGTTCTGGTGGGAAGGATCGGCTAGGCCGTGGGTTTGGGGGCTGGTGTGAGGTGCAGGGGTCAGGTCTAGCTATGTTACGAGGGCCGGGTCTAACATGCGTCCCCCCCAGATGAAAGCCGGAGAGAACTACCCATCTTCTTGGGTGTTCTCTTCGCTGAGGCGGAAGAACCGGGAGAGGCCATCGGCGTTGGCGTGGTCAGTCCCAGGGCGATGTTCCACGGTGAAATCCATCCCCTGGAGGGAGATTGACCACCGCAGTAGCTTGGGGTTTTCTCCTCGCATCTGCATGAGCCATCGTAAGGGGCGATGGTCGGTTTGGACCTTAAAATGGGTGCCGAACAGGTAAGGGCGTAGTTTCTTGAGGGCCCAGACTACGGCGAATGCCTCTCGCTCGATGGTGCTCCATCTCTGTTCCCTGGGCAATAGCCTTCAGCTGAGGAAGGCTACGGGCTGGTCTAGGCCTTGGTCATTCACCTGGGAGAGGACTGCCCCGATGCCATGCTCGGAGGCATCAGTTTGTACCACAAATTCTTTGGAGTAGTCGGGGGCCTGGAGGACGGGGGCAGTACACATGGCCGCTTTCAGGGCCTCGAACGCCTCTTGGCAGGCAGGGGACCATTGCACCTTCTTGGGCTGCTTTTTGGACGTGAGTCCCGTGAGGGGACCGACCAGGCTGCCGTAATTCCGGATGAACCTCCGGTAGTAGCCCGTGAGGCCCAGAAAGGCCCGGACCTCCGTTTGGGTAGTGGGGGGTTCCCAGGCTAGGATGGCGTCGATTTTGGGCTGTAGAGGGGCGACCTGCCCGCTTCCGACCTGGTGCCCCAGGTAGGTTACCGAACCTTGCCCAATCTGGCACTTGCTGGCTTTCACGGTGAGGCCTGCCTGGCGCAGGGCGGTCAGCACCCTCCGAAGGTGCTGGAGGTGCTCACTCCACTCAGAGCTAAAAACTGCGATATCGTCGAGATATGCGGCACTGAATTTTTCCAGCCCGGCCAGGACTCTATTTACCAGTCGCTGAAAGGTGGCCGGGGCATTTTTTATCCCGAAGGGCATCACGCGAAAGCGATAGTGCCCATCCGGGGTGGAGAAGGCGGACCGCTCCTTGGCTCCTTCTGTGAGCGCAATTTGCCAGTAGCCGCAGGTGAGATCGAAGGTGCTGAGGAACCGAGCCGCCCCGAGCCTGTCAATGAGCTTGTCGGCTCGGGGAATGGGGTGGGCATCGGCTCGGGTGACTTCATTGAGTCCCCGGTAGTCCACGCAGAAGCGGAGTTCTGGTGCGACCCCGGGGGCAGCTGCTTTTGAGACCAGGACCACGGGGCTGGCCCAGGGGCTGTCCGAGGGTTCGATCACGCCGAGGGTCAACATTTTCGAGACTTCGGCTTGGATACAGGACCGGACCCGATCAGGGACTCGGTAGGCTCGGTGTCTCACTGGTGGGCTGTCCCCGGTATCCACATCATGGACACACCAGTCGGTGACCTTGGGGACCAGGGAGAAAAGGTCCGGAAACTGCCCTAGGAGCTGGCGGCAATCCTCACGCTGCTGGGGAGTGAGAGACGGGGAGAGGTTCACTCCCTCTACGGAGCCGTCCTTCTCTTTGGTGCACAGGAGATCGGGGAGAGGATCTGACTCCTCCTCGGACCCATCATCAGTGGCCAGCAGGAGGCTCAGCTCCGTTCGCACAAAGTGGGGCTTGAGGCGGTTCACGTGGAGGACCCGGAGGGGGTCCCGGGGGGACTGGACGTCCACCAAGTACGTGACCTGGCTCTTCCGCTCAACCACTTTGAAGGGCCCGGTCCATTTATCCTGGAGGGCGCAGGGTTTCACGGGTCCCATGACCCATACCTGCTGGCCCGGCTGAAACTCGACCAGAGTGGCGTTCTGGTCGTACCAGCGCTTCATCTCCTCCTGACTCGCCTCCAGGTTGGCCTCGGCCATCTCGCGGAACCTTCTAGTCTGATTTCGGAGGGTCAGGACGTAACTGAACACATCTCGGGGGGTGCCTCGAGGCGCTGCCTCCCAGCCTTCCTTGACCAGGCTGAGGGGCCCCCTGACGGGGTGCCCGTAGAGTAACTCAAAGGGGCTGAACCCCAAGGATTTCTGGGGAACTTCGCGGAATACGAATAGGAGGCAGGGGAGCAGGATGTCCCACTTTCGCCGGAGGGGCTCTTCCAGGCCCGCGATCATCCCCTTCAGAGTTCTGATAAACCGCTCTACCAGGCCGTTCCCTTGGGGGTGGTATGGGGTGGTGAACTTATAGGACACCCCGCATTGTTGCCATAAGGACTTCATGTACCGGGAGATAAAGTTGGTACCGCGATCGCTCACGACCTCGCGGGGGAAACCCATGCGGGAGAAGATTCCCATCAACGCCCGGCCCACCATGGGGGCTGTGACGGTGCGCAGGGGGATGGCCTCAGGGTAACGGGTGGCATGGTCCACCAGGACGAGGATGAACCGGTGCCCTTGGGAAGTTGGGGGGTCCAGGGGCCCTACAATGTCGATCCCGACCCGCTCAAAAGGGGTACTGACGACAGGGAAGGGTTGGAGGGGAGCCTTGCTCTTCCCTCCGCTTTTTCCACTGGCCTGGCACGTGGGACAGGACTTGCAGTGGGCTCCTACATCCGCTCTCATTCTGGGCCAGTAAAAGTGGGTCACGAGGCGACTGTACGTTTTGTCCTGGCCCAAGTGGCCTGCGAGGGGGACATCGTGGGCCAAGCCCAGGAGGAGGCTTCGGAAGCGTAGGGGCACCACCAGCACCCGACCGGACCCTAGCTCCACCGACTTCTGTTCGCTGTACAGGAGCATTCTCCCAATACACCCGGTGCGTCCCCGTCTGGTCGCCTGCGGCCGGGGCCTCTGCCTGTTGCCGGGGCCCGTCCAGGGAGGGACAGGTAGCCTGCTCTCGGCAGAACTCTTCTCGGGAGGGGGCCCCCTCGTGGCGCCACTGGGCTAATTCAGGCAGATCGCCGAACTCGGTGACTGGGGTGGAGTCGGAAGGCGGGGGTTCGTCACTGGCGATCGACTCTTCTGGTGGGGACATGGGGGGACCCTCGGCTAGGACCATCCTATCTTCAGGGGTCGGGCGTCGTCGACTTCCCTCAGGGGGGTCAGTCGAGCCGCCATGGATCGAGTGGTGGCGCACACCCACTCAGGGAGGCCCATCATCCCTAGATGGGTCTTGCGCTCAACTTGTCCCCAGGGGGAACTTTCCAGGTCGTTCCCCAGGAGACAATCGACGGGTTGGGAGGTTCTCACTGCAACCTTCAGTTTACCGACCACCCCTCCCCACTCAAAGGGCACCAGGGCTACCTTACATAGGCTTTCTGTGTTGTCGGCTGAAATGACAGGACAAAAGACGTTGGGGAGGACCTGGTCTTCGTGTACTAAATGGCTAAGGACACCGGTGATGCTGGCCCCGGTGTCACGGAGGGCTTCTACTTGGTGGCCATTGATCGTGACTAGCTGCCCATATTTCTTTGTGTTAGAGGGCAGGAGGCTCCCAGGGACCATCTCTCTATCTCCTAAGGACACTAGGGCCATAGCGGCGGGTTCCCACTCCTCGACCTCCTCAACCTCCTCCCCTAGGGCTACATTGGCTATCTGTCTAGCAGGGGGTGCTGCCTGGGTGGTGCGTGGGGCCATGGGGCATTCAGGGTCGTTGGCGTAATGCCCGGGCTTCTGGCAACGGAAACAAGTGATGGTTACCCGGTGCCCCCGTCTAAGGGGGGGGCCGGATACAGCTGGTGGGGGTGCCGGGAAAGGTGATGGTTGGGACTTCGGGGAACTAGCCTGGGACTCTCTCTGCCCTCCCTGGTTTCCCCCCCTCTCTGGCGGGGTGGTCCCTGACTGGCTCGGGAGTACTCTCCTACAAGGCCCCAGGAGACCCGGGTGTTGGTCCAGCGATCTGCCTCGACAGCCAGCTTCCTCGGGTCCGTGAGCTTGCTGTCGAGCAGATGCTGGCGCAGTTCTACAAAGCAGTTCGCAGCCAGGTGTTCCCACAACATAAGGTCGGTTAGTTCTTCCAGGGTGGTTACCTTGCTGCCCTTGATCCACCCATCGAAGGCGCGGCTGAAGAAATTCACATATTCCACCCAGGTGGTACCCGGGATCTTCCTGCAGTCCCGGAACCGCTGGCGGTACATCTCCGGGGTGAGGCCGTACCTTGTGAGGAGGGCCGTTTTCATGTGTTCATAGGATGTTTGCATGGAGGTGGGTAGGTCGAGCAGGGTGTCTCTCCCTTCGCTCAGGAATCGTCCCCACAACCCGGCCCCCCAATCCTTCGGTGGGACCCGATGGTAGGTCATGGCGACCTCGTAGGCCCGGACACACTGCTGAATGTCATCATTTTTGTAATATTCTTTGACCACATCCTTGGGGATGTGGACCTTCTGTTCCGTTGGGGCGGCCGCCTCCCGGTTCCCCGGGGGCCGCGTTTCTTCGTTTCTCGCTCTCAGTTCTATTTCCTTCAGGCTGCGTTCATGTTCCAGTTGAAGTCTCTTTCCCTCGTGTTCTCGCTGGAGTTTCTTCTCTTCCAGTTCTCCTTGTACTCGCAATTGTTCTACTGCTAGCTTTTTCTCGACTAATTTCAGCTCGCCCTCGATTTTGAGTTTGGCTAATTCGAGCTCATGATGGCGACTTTTTTCTCTGTCTGCGAGTTCCTCCGGGGATAGGCCCCCATCTGGTACGAAGCCTCGCACCTGGTTGCTGCTGCGTTCTCCTTGGGAGGGTCCAGTTTCATCGTGGGGCTCCCCCGCTCCTTCTGGCCGGGAGGCTCCAGAATCCACCCAAGCTTTCAGTGCCTTTTGCATATCTTCTTTGGTGTTGAGACCAGTGGTAGCGATTCTGAGTTCCTTACAGAATTGTTTTAGTTCTTTGTGAGTGTACTCCTCCAGCTGTTCCACCTGGAACACGGTACTGGCGTCGTTTTCTACGAGAACCCCGGTGTTTCCTTCTGCCATCTTTGTCGGTAGTGCGTCAGCCGTTCACGGTACGATCTCTAGATTATGGACCCGAATCCCGTCGCTTGCCACCAATGTTAGAAGGCGACCTCAGAGGGGCCCGGAGGGGGCCCTGACTGCCCTGAGACCCACCCTCAAGGTATCGTAGCCGGGCACTGGCGGGAGACTCCTCAGGGGAGGAACCTCGAATCTAGGATCGCACACTCGACACCACACGACAGAGAGACACCACACGAGGAATTCTTACGAGCAAATCTTTATCAGATTGGAGTAGTAGGATCTTTATGATCAGCACAGCAAATATATACAAGCAGAGCGTGGGCTCTCAAAGTCTTGGAGGGGAGTAGGAGGTAGCGGGACAGTCTTTGGGGATGTGGATCAAATGCAGGATCGTACCCGTCGCACAGCTCACAATCCTCGAGCTGGGGGATACGGTTGTCGTCGTGGGGTCCGGCGGGACCAAGAGAGTCTGTGGGAGCCGCGAGTCACTCAGCAGGGCTTGGTTACAAGTTCGGAGGTCTTACGATCTTCAGGGAGCCGCGAGTCACTCAGCAGGGCTCAAGCACAAGTTCGGAGGTCTTACGATCTTCAGGGAGCCGCGAGTCACTCAGCAGGGCTCAAGCACAAGTTCGGAGGTCTTACGATCTTCAGGGAGCCGCGAGTCACTCAGCAGGGCTCAAGCACAAGTTCGGAGGTCTTACGATCTTCAGGGAGCCGCGAGTCACTCAGCAGGGCTCAAGCACAAGTTTGGAGGTCTTACGATCTTCAGGGAGCCGCGAGTCACTCAGCAGGGCTCAGGTGTTCCAAGGCGAATCTGCCGGACAGTCCCAGAGCACTCCTTGTTATAGGGCGACCCCTCTTTGATGTCCGGAGCCTGTGCAGGCAGGGGTCTTGTCACCTGGGGGTCGCTTGTTGGGGGTTTCCTGCCATTGTCTTTTGATCCTTTCAGGGCCGGGTCGGGAGGAGTCTCAGACACCCAGCAGGCGTGGAGCCAGCCCTCGGGGAGGCCGGCAGGTCGATCGAAACCCACCGTCCCAGGGAAGCGCAGAGGTGTGATAGAAACTGCTCCTCCCTCTCTCATCCCAAGGGGAGCGTGATGTCCTCCAGCCGGAGTGGCGCCTCTAGGCCAGGGTCGCGCTGGGGCCGGGCGGCCATCTTGTTGCATGAAGTGGGCACGCGGGCCCGGTGTGGCCGAAGGGCAGAAGGCCACGGACGGGGAAGTCCGGGTTGGGTGCGTGCGAGTTCTGGTGGGAAGGATCGGCTAGGCCGTGGGTTTGGGGGCTGGTGTGAGGTGCAGGGGTCAGGTCTAGCTATGTTACGAGGGCCGGGTCTAACAGTGGGAAAGCCAAGAACGTGGACTTTTTAGAGCAGACATATATAACCTTTTTAAAGCAGAAACATAGTGACTTTGCTGATGCTTGTTTATTTTTTTTTAGAGCTTCTGGCAGAAACCCTGACAGAGCTACCGGGCTGCTCCCCTGCGAGTCATTTTCTTGAAATGTGTCACATCCTGTGCTCCACAACTTCTAAGCCTATTGTGCATCTTGAATGGTATTATCTGCAGTGTATCATTGTTTATCTGTATAAGTGAGCTGACTTGTCACTTATGAATGTAACACCCATATTTAAACATTTAAACAGGTATACGCTATACTTAATACCATTCAAAGTGGTTGCCCGCTGATGTACTGTTAGTGACCATTCCTATCAATATTCTAGACCAGGACAGAGGTTAATCACAAGGATGTGACTATTTAGCTAGGCTCTCAGTAGCTTAGGTGCTTAGCTGTTTGGCACAGGAACTTAATTTTCTGAGGTAGACTTGGCAAGGGTTTGGAAGTTTCCTTAGATCATAGTTGGAGTGAAATCCAAGTCCAAAATGAGAGGGTTTGGGTAGTGAGGAATAGCCAGATAGGCTGAACCTATAACATGATGCAGAGGGTTTGCCAGCTTTCAAATGGAGTAAGGATGAGTGAGTGAGGGGCTAAGAAGATGTCTGTTATGCCTAGCAATAGTGATGTGTAGGATCACAAGAGTTGTGTCAGGGTTGGAATAAATTATGCAGCAGAGTTCACTGAATTGTGTGTCCAGAAAAGCCAAATTACATCGTTTAATGAATTACATTTTATGATAGTATTCATTAAACACTGTGCCATTTTAACATATTTTAACACTGGGCAAAGGTTTTACCTCATTAGCCCAAGATCAACACTCAAATACAGGAATAAGCAACTGAGATTTGACTGGTCAACCTTTACAAAGGGCCTTCCACTGCACTGCAACATGTCACCACATTTTTTGTAACTTTCGATTGTTTGAGCTAGAGGCAATTTTTTTGTTAAAAACTTCAGATTATTCAGCATATGATGGATTTTGTTGCAAATGTGGCAAACCTTTACTTATATGAAAAAGCCACAGCTTCATAATTCCAGTGATTTTCATGCTTATGTGGTATCTTATCTCAGAACGACCTGGATCCAGAGACTTAGGGGCATACTATCAAGAACAGCGTTAAAATTATCGCCGCTTTAGCGGCAGGAAACTGCCGCTTAAGCGGCAATAATGGGCTTGATAATATGCCCTTGATAATTTCAATAGAAGCCCATGTTCTGGTGTGAGCCTGGCCTTCTATTGGAATTCTCAGGGGCATATTATCAAGCCCCTTATCGCCGCTTTAGCGGCAGTTTCCTGCCACTAAAGCTGCGATAATTTTAATGCCGTTCTTGATAATATGCCCCTTAAGGTGATAGGAAGACCAGGAGGCTGGAAGAGCACAATTGGGACTGCGCAATGCAGGCATCATTATCAAAGTCCAAGAACAGAGACTTAAGTCAAGTCAAGTCAAGTATATTTATTGAGCGCACATATCACCCGAGGGTCTCATGGCGCTAGCGCATGACTCCAGATCCTGCTGAGAGAGAGATGGAAAGGTACCAATGATTAAACAGCCATGGTTTTAATTCTCTGCGAAATCCGTTGTGCTCTGTGATAGAGAGCAGATGGGATGGGAATTTGTTCCAGAGAGTGGGTGCAAGAAAGGAAAACGATCTCCTGCCATTTTTTGCGGTGTGCGCTCTAAGTGTGGTAAGTAAGGATTTGGTGCTAGATCTGAGTATCCTCATGGGCCAGTACCAGCTAAGTTTTTTCGTCAGATAGCTGGGTCCATTTTTTGTTACAGAAAATGCAGTTCTTATTAATGAGTGATATTTAGAACTAAATGAGATCCACACTTTACACTCTTTTTGTGAACTTTTTAAAGTGGAATGGGTACAGATTCTGTTTACTGAATAAATGTTATTTTCATCATAGTCAAAAAACGCAAAGAGCATCTGATTCAGTCGGTGGAGGTAAGTTACAGAGCCTATGAGTGTCTAACTGTCCGGATGTCATTAGGACCCCCTAACAATCCTGGTTTTTAGTACATCATCATCAATTATAGATTCATATCCCAATAGTAAAAGTGCAAGAAGTCCTTCCAGAAACCAGAGTGCACCTGGATAAAAAAATAGAAGTCTCTTAATGTGCTCTTCATGTCATGCAGACACTTGGATGATGTTGGAAATTGGGTGACTGGTTGAGGGGGTGAAACCCTACTCAAGTAGCAAACACAGTTCTCGTCAGGGTGAAAAACAAGCAAACACCAAATTTACCTGTGCTCCTGAGCTCAACCCTCTGGCAGCTTGGCACAAAAGCAGTCAGGCTTAACCTCAGGGTGGTAAAAAAAGAATTAGTAGCTTTTCACTACCAAGACATGCAAAACTTAAAAGTATGTGTTTAATTTTTTTAATACGCTGCACCCTGCCCTCTGTGCTATTTAGGGCCTAGAGGTGACCTTTATGTATTAAAAAGGGATGTTTGGGAATGGCAAGAGTTTATCTTGCCAGGTTGAAATGACTGTTTAGAACTTCACCACAAGCTGCAATGGCATGCCTGAGACAAGTTTAAATGGCTACTTAAGTGGGTTGCACTGTTAGTGCTACAGGCCCACTAGTAGCATATACTTTGCAGGCCCTAGGTAGATGTAGTACCACTTTACTAGGGACTTAGCAGTAAATTAAATATGGCAGTTGGGTGTAAGCCAATTTCATCATGCTTAAAGGAGGGCGCACAAGCACTTTAGCACTTGTTTGCAGTGGTAAAGTCCTATTGCCAGCAAAACAAATATCAGCAAAAACATGAGGATGGAAGGCAAAAGGAAACATGCCAAGGATGCCAGACGCCTTGCGCTTCTTCAAACCTTCCTAAGCAGTAAGATGGCTAATCAATGTACCTTAGGTCAGTGGTTCATTGCATTGGGCTGACACAGACACACAAAATGTATGGCAGTCTTGATAAAGAAGTTGTACAATTATCCCAGGCTTGCAGTGTGCTTCTGAGCAAAAAATGTGTTTGAGGATATGTTGCTGAAAATCAAAAGAGAATGCATAGTGCACCACACAACACGACTATCTGCTTGGTATACAACAGTTATGAACATGGATCCACCACACTGATGGAAGCACTTTCTTCAGAGAGATCACTATCAGGCAGGTGGGATCTCCAGATTGGATGAATGATGCTACAATGCAGGCCTTTACCCCGCATGTCTTTAACACGCATTGTTTACCATGCATTGCCTCAACCACACAAGTCTTTACCACAAATATGCCTTTACCATGCATGCCTTTACAACGAAAATGTAAGCATATATTAGTTGAGTCAAACCTCTTAGGTGGAGAGTAGCGCCTGTAAAGAGTACCCTGCAACACTAGTGACACTCTGAATTTGCTCACCTCAATGTCTGCTTTTCTATCAAAGTTTGTAAGCATGGGATTAGCACAGTGCTATCCATGCTGAGATAGAAAGGGACAAAGTCTTTTCCAATTTCTACAGCAAAGTCTTGAAGCATAGCATTAAAGAGTGCTATCCATGCCAAGCTGTGAAATTACAAAAGCCTTTTACCACTCCAGGCACAGTATTCCAGCTTTGAATTGGTAAAATAACAATGAAGCCAACCTGACATGAAGAAAAGCAACCCCTGACATGTGTTTCGCTATCATTACAGCTCTTCAGAGAGGTTTGGCTAAACTGTGCCAAGTTGTTACTATAAAAATGTTTAAATTAAAATAGGGTCCACGGCACCCAAATCAGCTCTGGCGTGGGACACGTGGCCCCCCTTCAAAATAGTAAAAAAATAAAATAAAGGGCCAGACACAGGTGATTGGAGTCACTGGTGTCAAAATCAGTCCAGGCAATGGGACTGGATGACCCCTAACGCCATTTCAAAAAGGCCTGGCCCTGGGAGATGCAGTGGCCCATCTCACCCATGGAAGGGGCCCTAATAAAACAAAGAAAAAATGTTAAAAATGGGGGTCCAGCAAGTCACCAGAGGCCCCACACCGTTTCACCACTGCTCCTCAAACGCACTTTCTGGTGCACTACTAGTTGGGGATAAAGTTCCCAAGACTCCTGAGGGCCCTAGGGGGGCAACTACCCCTTCTATTACCTCCAGTAAGTCCCACACAGTGTTATTGCTGAGAGGTCATCAGAGGCCCAACCCTCTTTCTCCACCACTCTGCAAATGAACCTCTTAGCACAGCACTTGTTGGGGGATCAACACCCCATAGCTGCTGAGGGTTCTTGGGGGTCAGGAAGCCCTTTTATAACCTCCAGTAAGTTCCGCACAGTGCGATTGCTGAGAGGTCTTCAGAGGCCACACACCCTTTCTCTACCACTCTGCAATTGCACCTCCTGGCACACTAGTGTTTGAGGGATAAAGTCCTCTTGTATGTTGAGGGTCCTTGGGGCAAAGAAGTCCTCATGTTACCTCCAGTATGTCAGACACAGCAGGATTCCTGAGAGCTGGTGAGAGGCCCGCCCCTTTTCTCCAACACTCTCCAAACGCAACTACTAATTAAACAAACATAGAAATTCACTTTAAAAAATAAAGGTTACAGGGATGTTATAGTTAGGAAATTGAATTTGAACAACCTTAGAAATTCACCTAAAAAACAAAGTTTACAGAGACATTATAGTTAGGAAATAGAATTAATAAAACCTTGGAAATTCACTGGAGAAAACAAAGGTTACTAGGAAGTCATAATTAGGCTCAGATCTCACTCATACAAAACCAGTGAAATTCAACTATTATAGTTACCTGAGCTAACTATAACATACAACCCCACAATGCACTGCTTATGATATCACATATTTCATCACTCATGACAAGGTCAGTCACATCACTGATGACATCACAAATTACATCACTGATGACATCATCCACAGAACCACTCACATACCCTCTCACACTCCAAATAAACTCTTGTATAACCACTCACATGCCCACACAACCACTTACATACCCATTCAAAGACCCATAGCAATGCTCACACATCCACTCAGCAATCCATAGAGATACTCACACATCTACTATCTCACTCATACAGCCACTCACACAACCATTCACTCACACATACAGCCCCTCATACAACCAGACACTCACCCATACAGCCAGTCACATAGACACAAACTCATACTTACAGCTACTCACACACCCACTTATTTACTTACACAGCCACTCATATACCCACTCACTCATCCATACAGCCTCTCAACACAGCCACTCACTCACCCATACACACATGGACACATACAGTCACAGAAGCACTCACATAATATATGTTAGAAGTAGTATCACTCAGTAGTAGTCCACTTCGTATACTAATTTAACTTTTTTAGTAGGTTAGTATATATGTTTATCTCTCATAATCTCTTAAAAACACTTACAGTTGATGATGTCATAAGTGATGTAATTTGAGATGTCATCAGTGATGTCATCAGCGATGTCACTGACCATTTCATGAGTGATGTAATATGTGAGGTAAAAAGCAGTGCATTGCAGGAGCATAAGTTATAGTTAGCTCAGGTAACTATAACTGTTGAATCTCACTGATTTTGTACGAGTCAAATCTGAGCCTAACTATAACATCCCTGTAACGTTTGTTTTTTTCAGTGAATTTCTAAGTTTTTAAAAATGTTATTTCCTAACTATAACATCCCTGAAACCTACATTTTTTCTGTGAATTTCAAAGGTTTTTTAAATGCTAATTACTAACTATAAAGTCCCTGAAACCTATGTTTTGTTCTGTGAATTTCTAAGGGTTTTTAAATGCTAATCCCTAACTATAACTTCCTTGAAACCTCTGGTCTTTCAGTAAATTTCTAGGGTTTTTTAAATGCTAATTTCTAACTATGTCTACATAGGTAGGACATATGCAGAAAGAGGAAGAAAGGCCCAGAAAGAAGCGAGACAGTTTCAGAAAGAGGCAAAAGAAGTACGAAAAGAAGCAACAGATGTGCAGAAAGAGATAAGAGGGGTGCAGAAAGAGGAGAGAGAAGTGCAGCAAGAAGCAAATGAGGTGCAGAAAGAGGCAAGAGGGTGCAGAAAGAGGCAAGGGCAGTGCAGAAAGAACCAAGAGATGTGCATAAAGAGGTAAGAGAGATGCAGAAAGAGGCAAGAGATGTGCAGAAAAAGGGAAGAAGGGTGCAGAAAGAAACAAGAGACGTGCAGAAAGAGTCAAGTGAGGTGCAGAAGGAGGCACACGAACTGTGAAAAGAGTCAAGAGAGTTGCAGAAACAGGCAAAAGGAGTGCAGAAAGAGGAAACCGGTGTCTAGACAGAGACAAGAGAGGTGCAGAAAGAGGGATGAGTGGTACAGAAAGAGGCAAGAGGGATCCAGAAATTTGCAACAGTGGTGCAAAAAGAAGCAAGAGCACGGCAGAAAGAGGCAAGAGAGTTGCAGAAACAGGCAAGAGGGGTACAGAAAGAGGCAAGAAAAGTACAGAACAAAGCAAAAGATGTGGAGAAAGAGACAAGAGAACTGCAGAAAAAGGCAAGAGAGGTACAGAAAGAGGGAGGAGAGGTGCACAAAGAGGCAAAATGGATACAGAAAGAGGCAAGAGGGGTGCAGAAAGAAGCAAAAGAAATGCAGAAAGGAGAAAAAGAGGTTATGTTATATTATGTTAGTATAGTCTTTTATAGTGCACGGCTACTCCATAGAGTGTCCCGGCGCTTTTATTGACAACCTGTAGCAGAATAACACAACCCAATAAAATAAAACGGGCCCAGCAGAAAGAAAGAAGAGTGAACTAAAGGGTAAAAAGCCAAGTTTTGAGGCCCTTCCTAAAAGTCAGCAAATTAGAGGTGCTGGGTAATGCCAAAGGCAGAGTATTCCAACACTGTGGCGCCACCAGCTTAAAAGAGCGACCTCCAATGTGAGCCCTTTTTACTCGGGGGACCACAGCAAGGCACAATGATTCAGACCTCAGAGATCGGGCCGGATGGTAAAAGGCAAGCCTCCTTTGGAGATATTTTGCTTCCGAAGCATGGAGAGCCTTGTGAGCCAAGGTCAAGGCCTTAAAAACTATCCGTTTCCGGATAAGCAGCCAATGGAGTGACTGCAAAAGACCGGAGGCTCTGGCTCGCCTATACAGGCCAAAGATGGCCCGTGCGGCCGAGTTCTGGACCACCTGCAACCGTTGCAGGAGATATTCCGACAGGCCAAGATATACGACGTTGGAGTAGTCCAGTCTTGAACCAATTAAGGCCTGCACCGTCATCTTCCTATGATCTTCTGAGAGCAGAGGAAGGAACTTGCGGAGCATCCTGAGGAGGCCAAAACATGTTCCCGTAAGACCAAGGATCTGAGATCTTAACGTCAGGCCATTATCAATCTTGATCCCCAAATTCTTTGCTAGCTGGGACGAGCACGCTGGAGGAAACATATTAACAGGCCACCATTCCTGCCAGTCTGGGTCAGATGGACATCCGAAGAAGAGTACCTCAGATTTATATGAGTTGCACTTGAGGCTGTTAAGCTGGAACCATTTAAAAACAGCCCCAAGGCACTCACGGATACTCTCTCCATCAAAATCTTCTCCTTTCCTGCACGTAAAGAGGAACTGGGTATCGTCGGCATAGGATACGATCTGGACCCCAAAAGACTCCGCCAATGCCGCCAAAGGGGTCATAAAGATGTTGAAAAGAGTCGGGCTCAACACAGAGCCCTGCGGAACTCCGACTCCCAAAGGCAGCATCACGGCAGAGCTGGGTGAGACCCAGACCGTTTGTCGACGGCCAGTCAAGAATGATCTAAACCAGCTGAGCACCGTCCCCCTCAGACCGATCTCATGAAGTCTGGCGAGGATACCCTCATGGGGGACGGTGTCAAAGGCCGCCGACAAGTCAAGCATTACGAGCATAGCTTTGCCCCCCGAGTCCAGTGCCTCTTTAATGGCTTCGGACACCTCCAAAAGCGCCGTCTCGGTGCTTAAATTGGGGCGGAAGCCAGATTGAGTGGGGTGCAGCAAATTGTGAGATTCCAAAAAATTGGAAAGCACGATGTGCACATGCTTCTCCAAGATCTTAACCAGCGCAGGGAGAAGAGAGATAGGCCTATAGTTGGCCAAAGCCTCAGGGTCTAGGCCAGGCTTCTTGAGAAGGGCAATAACCATCGCCTGCTTCCAGGCCTGCGGGACCACCCCCGACTCAAGGAGAGATTCAAAAGTGGGTTCGCCAACGGATTTACAACTTCAGCCATTTTCGCCAGGAATTTGGCCGGGCATGGGTCAAGAGGTGATCCAGATTGAAGGTTGGCCATAAGTGCTAATGACGAGAAAACTGAGATTGGCGGAAAATCTGCCAGGACTGGGCCCAAAGGGGCCAACGGAATTGAGCCGTCCTCGGAGCTGGGAGGTACTTCAGCCACCCTCAAGGGAAGAGAGTCCTGGATCAGTTTAATCTTGGTGGTAAAAAAGTTGGCAAGGGCAGAAACCCACGACTCAGAAGGAGCGGCCTGGGTCGAATTATGTCGTGGGGCCGTAAATTCCCTAACGATCGTGAAAATCTCCTTGCAGGAGTTAGAGGCAGCCTCTATCCTCCTTGCCAAATAGCCTTTTTTTCAAGGAGGATATCCCAATGGTATGCTTTAACCGCTATCCTGTAGACAAGCCTGGCCGCGGGATCATACTGTGACCGCCAAGCCCTTTCAGCCAGAGGGGTGCAGAAAGAGGCAAGAGGGGTGCAGAAAGAAGCAACAGAGGTTAAGAGAGAAGCAAGAGAAGTGCAGAAAGTAGCAACAGAGGTGCAGAAAGAGGCAAGAGAAGTGCAGAAAGAGGCAAGGGAGGTGCAGAAACAGGCAGGAGAGGTGCAAAAAGAGGGAACATGAGTATAGAAAGAGGCAGAAGAGGTACAGAAAGTGGGAAGAAGGGTGCAGAAACAGGCAAGAGGGGTACAGAAAGAGGCAAGAAAAGTACTGAAAGAAGCATGAGGTGCAGAAAGAAGCAAGGGAACTGCAGAAAAAGGCAAGAGAGGTGCAGAAAGAAGCAGGAGGGGTGCATAAAGAGGCAAAAGGGATACAGAAAGAAGCAAGAAAAGTACAAAAAGAAGAAACAGAGGTGCTTAAAGAGGCAAGACTGGTGCAGAAAGAGGCAAGAGAAGTGGAGATAGAAGCAACAAAGGTGCAGACAGAGGCAAGAGTCGTGCAGAAAGAGGCAAGAGAGTTGCAGAAACAGGCAAGAGGGGTACAGAAAGAGGCAAGAAAAGTACAGAACAAAGCAAAAGATGTGCAGAAAGAGACAAGAGAACTGCAGAAAAAGGCAATAGAGGTGCAGAAAAAGGGAGGAGAGGTGCACAAAGAGGCAAAATGGATACAGAAAGAGGCAAGAGGGGTGCAGAAAGAAGCAAAAGAAATGCAGAAAGGAGAAAAAGAGGTGCTTAAAGAGGCAAGACTGGTACAGAAAGAGGCAAGAGAGGTGCAGAAAGAAGCAACAGAGGTGCCAGAAGAGGCAAGAGAGGTGCAGAAACAGGCAAGAAAGGTACAGAAAGAGGGAACAGGGGTGCAGAACGAGATAAGAGGGATATAGAAATGTGCAAGAGAGGTGCAGAAAGAATCAAAAGCAATGCACAAAGATGCAAGAGAAGTGCAGAAAGAAGCAAGAGAGAAATAGGTGAGAGGGGTGCAGAAAGTAGAATGAGGGATGCAGAAATTTGCTAAAGAGGTGCAGAAAGAGGCAACAGAGGTGCATAAAGATGCAATAGAGGTACAGAAACAAGCAAAGAGATGTGAAGAAAGATGCAAGAGCATTACTTAAAGAAGCAACAGAGGTTTGAAAAGAAGCAAGATAGGTGCAGAAAGAGGCAAGTGAGGTGCACAAAGAGGTAAGAGAGTTACAGAAAATGGCAAGAGAACTGCAGAAAGAGGCAAGAGGGATACAAAAAAGGAAGAAGGGTGCAGAAAGAATCAAGAGAATTGCTGAAAGAAGCAACAGAGGTGAAGAAATAAGCAACATCAATACAGAAAGAGGCAAGTGAGGTGCAGAAAGAGGCAACGAGAGGTACAGAAAATGGCCAGAGAACTGCAGAAAGAGACAAAAGAAGTGTAAAAAAAGCAACAGCGGTGCAGAAGGAGGTAAGTCAACTGCGGAAAGAAGCAAGAAAGATGCAGAAACAGGCAAAAGAGGTGCAGAAAGAGGGAACAGGGGTACAGACAGAGGCAAGAGAGGTGCAGAAAGAGGGAACAGGGGTACAGACAGAGGCAAGAGAGGTGCATAAAGAAGCCAGACCAGTGCAAAAGAACCAACAGAATTGCAGAAAGAGGCAAGAGGGGTGCAGAAAGAGACAAGAGAAGTGCAGAAAGAAGGAACAGAGGTGCACAAAGAGGCAAGAGGGGTGCAGAAAGAGGGAAGAGAGATGTAGAAAGAGGCAAGATAGTTGCACAAAGAGGGAAGAGGGGTGCAGAAAGAGGCAAGAGGGGTGCAGAAAGAAGCAACCGAGGTTGAGAAAGAAGCTAGGAAGTGCAGAAAGAAGCAACAGAGGTACAGAAATAGGCAAGAGGGATGCAGAAAGAGGCAAGAGAAGTGCAGAAAGTAGCAACAGAGGTGCAGAAAGAGGCAAGAGGTTTGCAGAAAGAGGCAAGGGAGGTGCAGAAACAGGCAGGAGAGGTGCAGAAAGAGGGAACAGGGGTACAGAAAGAGGCAAAAGAGGTACAGAAAGAGGGAAGAAGGGTGCAGAAACAGGCAAGAGGGGTACAGAAAGAGGCAAGAAAAGTACTGAAAGAAGCATAAGAGGTGCAGAAAGAGGCAAGATAACTGCAGAAAAAGGCAGGAGAGGTGCAGAAAGAAGCAGGAGGGGTGCATAAAGAGGCAAAGGGGATACAGAAAGAGGCAAGAGGGGTGCAGAAAGAAGCAAGAGAAGTGCAAAAAGAAGAAACAGAGGTGCTTAAAGAGGCAAGACTGGTGCAGAAAGAGGCAAGAGAAGTGGAGATAGAAGCAACAGAGGTGCAGAAAGAGGCAAGAGGCATGCAGAAAGAGGCAAGTGAGGTGCAGAAACAGGCAAGATAAATGCAGAAAGAGGGAACAGGGGTTCAGAAAGAGGTAAGATGGATATAGAATTTTACAAGAGAAGTGCAGAAAGTAGCAAGAGAGGTGGAGAAATAGGAAAGAGGGGAAGAGGGTTGCAGAAAGAGGCATGAGGGATGCATAGATTTACAAAAGAGGTGCAGAAAGAGGCAACAGAGGTGCAGAAAGATACAAGAGAGGTGCAGGAACAAGCAAGAGAAGTGAAAAAAGAGGCAAGATAATTGCTGAAAGAAGCAACAGAGGTGTGAAAAGAAACAGGCGAAGTGAACACAGAGGCAAGAGAGGTGCAAAAACAGGCAAGAAAGGTACAGAAAGATGGAACAGGGGTGCAGAAAGAGATAAGAGGGATATGGAGATTTGCAAGAGAGGTGCAGAAAGAATCAAAAGCAGTGCAGAAAGATGCAAGACAAGTGCAGAAAGAAGCAAGAGAGAAATAGGTGAGAGGGGTGCAGAAAGTAGAATGAGGGATGCATAGATTTACAAAAGAGGTGCAGAAAGAGGCAACAGGGGTGCAGAAGGATACAAGAGAGGTGCAGGAACAAGCAAGAGAAGTGAAGAAAGAGGCAAGAGAATTGCTGAAAGAAGCAACAGAGGTGTGAAAAGAAACAGGCGAAGTGCAAGCGGGGTACTGAAAGAGGCAAGAGAGGTGCAGAAAATGGCAAAAGAACTACAGAATGAGGCAAGAGGGATACAAAAAAGGGAAGAAGGGTGCATAAGGAAGCAAGATAAGTGCAGAAAGAAGCAAGAGAGGTGTATCAAGAGGGAAGACAAGTGTTAAAAGAGACAACAGGGTTGCAGAAAGAAGCAAAACAGGTGCAGAAAGAGGCAAAAGAAGTGCAGAAAGAAGCAACAGAGGTGCAGAAGGAGGCAAGATTACTGAAGAAAGAGGAAGGAACATTGCAGAAACAGTTAAAAGAGGTACAGAAGGAGGAAACAGGGGTGCAGAAAGTGGGAAGAGGGGTGCAGAAAGAGGCAAGAGGGGTGCAGAAATTTACGAGAGGTGCAGACAGAAGCAAGAGCAGTGCAAAAGAACCAACAGAAGTGCAGAAAGATGCAATGGGGTGCAGAAAGAAGGAACAGAGGTGCACGAAGAGGCAAGAGGGGTACAGAAAGAGGGAAGATAGGTGTAGAATGAAGCAACAGAGGTGCAGAAAGAAGAAAGAGAAGTGCAGAAAGAAACAACGGAGGTGCAGAAATAGGCAAGAGGGGTGCAGAAAGAGGCAACAGAAGTGCAGAAAGAAGCAACAGAGGTACAGAAAGAGGCAAAAGAAGTGCAGAAAGAGGCAAGAGAGGTGTTTGAAACAGGTAGGAGAGGTGCAGAAAGAGGGAACAGGGTTACAGAAAGAGGCAAAAGAGGTTCAGCAAGAGGGAATAAGGGTGCAGAAAGAGGCAAGAGGGGTACAGAAAGAAGCAAGTGAGGTGCAGAAAGGCGCAACAGAGGTGCAGGAAGAGGCAAGAGAGGTTCAGAAAGTGGAAGAGATGAGCAGAAAGAGGCAAAAGAAGTGCAGAAAAAGAAAGAAAGATACAGAAAGAAGCAACAGAAATACAGAAAGAGGCAAGAGAGGCACAGAAAGAAACAAGAGTGGTTTGCACACCATTAGTACCAACTTAATACCCACTTTTAGCAACAGGTAAAAGGTGACCATTCTAGGTTTCCAAAGGGCCTTCCACCACTCTGTAACACTTTTATCGCTGCATTTTTGGTAACGTTTGAGCCATTTGAGCTAGAAACAAGTTTTATTTTCAAATCTGCAGGATATGCAGCAGATGATGGATTATGTGGAAAATGCGGAAAATGTATAGTTGTGCAAAAGTCGGTGCAGCCAAACAGTCACATTATTTCAGTGGCCCTGCTCATACCTCTGACCAGGTCCAGAAGGGCTCCTCAGCGGTTCCTTCTTTTTTTTGTCACATTGAGTTTATAGTTTAGCTTCTATGGAAATGACTAAACCTAAGGTTATCACTCCACAACATGGACTACCATATCACATAATTACTCTCCATTACACATAATCCCACTCTACATAATTCCTATACACTAAATACCACATACGTTCTATCCACATAATTTCACTGTACAACATACCACATAATTCTACTACACAGAAGCTACATCCACTCTACTCCAAGAAACATTAATAAAACACTTTTACATTCAGAACGCCAAAAGCGCTAACTCTCGCAAATGCAAAACCTATTACATTGCAAATGCTACTTTAACTAGTAGTCACATTTGCAGAGCGGTGGAGAAAGGGGGATGGGCTTCCCACCACTGCCCAGAAATTCTGCTGTGTAGGACTTACAGGAGGTACCCGGAGGGCTTCTTGGCCTCCAAAGTCCCTCAGGAGAAAAGAGGACTTCATGCCCCAACCCATAGTGTGCCGGGAGGCAGGTTTGCAGAGTGGTGGAGAAAGCATGGCATGGTCTCCAGAGACCTCTTAGCAATCCCACTGTGTGGGACTTACTGGAGGTAACAGTAACAGGAGGGGTAGTTGGCCCCCAAGGACAACCTTGGGGGCCAACTACCCCTCCAATTTTCTCCAGTAACACCCACACAGCAGCATTGGTAAGTTCTCATAGCAGGCCACGCCCCCTTGTCCACCAGTCTGCAAACGCGTTCCATGGTGTGCTCTTCGATGGGGATTAAAGTCCCCTTCGCTGCTAGGGGTGGTTAGGGGCCAACTAGGCTACCTGTTACCTCCAGTAAGCCCCACCCAGTGGGATTGCTGAGAGGTGGACGCAGGCCACGCCCCCTTTGTCCACCACTCTACAAACGCACCTCCTGGTGTGCTCTTGGTTGGGGGACAAAGTCCCCTTGCCTCCTGATGGTCCCTGGGGGCCAACTAGCCCTCCTGTTACCTCCAGTAAGTCCCACGCAGCTGGATTGCTGAGAGTGGATCGAACCAACGCCCCCTTTTTACACCACTCTGCAAACATGCGGCCTGGCGCACTGCTGCTCGGGGGATGAAGTCCACTTCAGTCCTGAGGTCCTCAGGAAACAAGAGGACCTCATCGCCCCACCAGCAGTGTGCCAAGAGGCGTGTTTGCAAAGTGGCATAAAAAGGGGCATAGCCTCGGACCACCTCTCAGCAATCCCACTGTGTGGGCCTTACTGGATGTACCTGGTGGGCTAGTTGGCCGCTGAGGACCCTTAGGATTCAAGGGGACTTAATCCCCCAATCCAGAACACGCCAAGAGGTGCGTTTGCATAGTGGTGCAGGGAGGGGCAGGGCCTCCGCAGAGATGCCAGCTTCTGCTTTTTGATTTATTAGAAGGGGGGCTGTGTGGCCCCCATTCTCTTAATATGTTGTGGACCCTGGGGACCCCATCCCCTAGGGCCTGATCCATTTATAAAAAATAAAAAAAATGGGAAGGGGGCCCCCCTCCCGAGGCCTTTTTTGGCCCCAGGGACCCCATCCCCTGGGGCTGTGCCTCATTTTTTAATTTTTTATTTTATTTTATTGCGGGAGAGGGGCCGCGTGGCCCCCCTTGTCTGGGCCACTTTTAGGCCTGGGAACCCCATCTCCCAGGGCCTGGCCTCGTTTATTGTTTTGAAGGGAGGGGGGCCCTGGGCCTCTTTTGGCCTCTGGCCCTCATCCCCCGAGGCCTGCCTTGCGTTTTTATTATTACTTTTGGAGGGGGGCTGCGTGGCTCCTTTCCTGTTGCCAATTTTGTCCCTGAGGACCCCATCCTCCGGGGTCCAGCCTCATTTAAAATATATATATATATATATTCAATGAAAAAACCATAGGTTTCACACACGTTATAGTTAGGAATTAGCATTTAAAAAACCTTAGAAATTCAATGAAAAAAACCAAAGGTTTCACACACGTTATAGTTAGCTGGACATTTTACTCGTAAAAAACCATTGAAATTCCCCCGTTATAGTTAGTTAAGCTAACTATAACTCGCGCGCCCGCAATGCACTGCTGATGACGTCACATATTACATCACTCATGACATGGTCAGTGACATCACTCATGACATCACTGATGACATCTCAAATGACATCACTGATGACATCACTGATGACATCATCCAGTGAATGTGTGTTTTTCTGAAAATTACATATGTTTTATATATGTATATCTCAAGGTCGATGGAAGAATAAATGGGTATATATGTGTCTAAATGGATGATTTGTTTTTTAAAAATTGATTGTGTAACTGACTGATTAAGTGTATCATAGTGAATACATGGCTTAGTGAGTAATGTGTAAATATGTAAATATCTGTATCAGTCTCTCACTTTGTGCATAAGTGGCTGCATGGGTTGGTGAGTAGCTACATGGGTGTCTATATAGGTTATTAGTTGTTTTTTTGAGTATCAGTCTGAGTGTCTGCATGGTTCGGTGGGAGTATTACGTAGTGCATAGGTGCATGAATGAGTGACTCACTGTTTGTATGTGTTGAAGATAGTATGTGTGCAGGACTGCATGGGTGGATGAGTGTGTGTATGGGTGTGTTAGTGAGTGAATGACTGTCTCTACAGTGTTTTTATGAGTAACTACATATGTTTTAAACTAGTATATGTGACTATTGGTGTATATAAGTGAGTATATGTGAGAGTGAGAGATTGAAAGAGTTCCTGTATGAATAAGTATGTGTTTCTATAAGTGATTGTTTAAAAGACTAAGTATGTGTAAGTTTTTGTAGAAGTAAGTGTGGTGGTGTGTGTATAACTGTATATGCAAGTAAATGGATGTTTGATTCTTTATTAGCATGAGTGACTATGTGTGTCAGTAACTCTACGGATGAGTGGCATTGTGTAACAGGATGTATAGGTGTATGAGTACATATGATGAGTGAGTACATGTATGAGTGACTGTATAGGACTGTTGGTGAATGAGTGGATGTGTATGTGGATCTTAGAATTACTGAAGAGGTTGTTGTAACTGGTATTGGTATGTCCATTGTTTTGAAAAGTTTAGTCTCTATTTATGAATGTGTGTATCAAAGGTTATATTAGGGTGAGAGGAGGTCTGCCACTCTATCACAAGGATGATGTCATTAGTGATGTCATCAGTGATGTCATTTGAGATGTCATCAGTGATGTCATGAGTGATGTCACTGACCATGTCATGAGTGATGTAATATGTGACGTCATCAGCAGTGCATTGCGGGCGCGCGAGTTATAGTTAGCTTAACTAACTATAACGGGGGAATTTCAATGGTTTTTTACGAGTAAAATGTCCAGCTAACTATAACGTGTGTGAAACCTTTGGTTTTTTCATTGAATTTCTAAGGTTTTTTAAATGCTAATTCCTAACTATAACGTGTGTGAAACCTATGGTTTTTTCATTGAATTAGCAAGGTTTTTTAAATGCAAATTCCTAACTATAACGTGTGTGAAACCTATGGTTTTTTCAGTGAATTTGTACGGTTTTTTAAATGCTAAGTTATGTATTTTTTTTTTTTTTTTTCATATTTTTTTTGTAAAATTTTCTATCCTTTTTTTAAGACTGTGGTTAAGTTTTTAAAATTCTATAATATGTTTTTTTTAAAAAATGTTATAATACAAAAAGGTAAAATTTATTAGCAATACATTTTTTCCTTTTTTTAAATTTTTTTTTTAGTACGCGTACCGTAAGCTTACGGTAAGCGTACGGTTTACGCAACGCCCGTAATTTTTCTACGCTGTTTGCGTATAGTTACGCAATTTGCGTAGCCGCGCGTACTCCGCGTGGGACGCGTACGCGTGTACGCTACACGCGCACGTTACGCGGAAGTGTCGGGTAGTGCCTGTTATGCGCATGCGCGCAAGCGCGTGTCTTTTTTACGCGCATGCGCACTTTTGCCGTAAGCGCACCGTAAGCGTACCGTAAGCGTACGGTAGGTCATGTGATCATGAAACACAACTTTTGATTGGTTGAAACTACTTTCAGTTCTAGAACTCTCCTACACCACACCCATTCCCCTCATTTCTGCTTGTGATCCCTTAGGAGAAGGAGCTGGGTTGTCTTTGTGATACGATGGCAGACCAGCAGAGCTCTTCTGAGAGTGAGGCTAGCACTAGCAGCACTACCTTGAGGCAAAGAGCGAGGAAACAAAAGACCTCTTATGTATGGGATTATTTTACTTTTCCTGAAGGCCAGAAAAAGGTAAATGCACCCTTGGTAACTTGCAAGCTGTGTAAGCGTGTACTTTCAAGAGGTAATCCTGACAGGAAGTATTCCTTTGGGAATCATACCATGAAGAGACACCTCAAGGATGTACACAGAAGGACACATGCTCGACTTTTTGGAGGTAACCCTTCAGAAAGTCAACCAAGCCCATCCACAGCAGCTCAGCCTGGACCATCATCTGCAGGGCTGACTCCTTCTTCTGCAGTTCAGGTGAGCCCTTCATCTGTGGGGGGAGCATCTCCTTTTGCTGGCCCTCTGGAAATTAACCCTCGATTTCTGAGGGTTGATATTCGATGTGCCTCTTGTCATGATCTAATTTGTCATAGGGAGACCAGTGTTTCCCTAGTGGACCTCAAAATAGATCAGCACACTTGTCACAGAGACTAATTTTCCCATTCTTTCTTTCCTCTCTCCCTGCATGAACACAACGGCTCTTTTAAGAGCCAACCTTATCTTTCATCTTTTTTTTATAGATATTTTTAAAAACTTTTTTTTTTTTTTTTTACCGTACGCGTACGGTGCGCGTAATTTTTTTTTTTTTTTTTTAAAAACACTAAAAATCAATAATCACATTACAAGGACTTTGAAACACTACAATTATTATTATTGACTTACCATACCCACTCAAAAAAATATTTATTCATTTGTTTTTTAAAAAAAAAATTCCTTTAAAAATGGGTCTAGTTTTCGAAAATTTTCTATATCAATCTGAAAAAAAAGAAAAAAGTATTAATATTTTTTAAACATTTTAAAATACAGTACTCGTATTTACATATTTTAAAAAAAATATTTTTGCCTTATTTTTGCTGTTTTCAGAATATATTGCATTTCACTTTAAATTGTGAAAGCAATTGCATTCATCATTTAACAGCGGGCAAAAAAAAATAACAATCTCAAAGATAGTTTTAAAAAAGCCCAGAATATCTTTTTACTTAAACTTAACAATATAGAAATGCATAATATTCTAAAAAAATATCATCTAATAACAATAACTATTTCTAAAAAATACCGTCTGACAATTTTGTTACAGAAGCATAATCACAAAAATAATATATCTCAAATAACTCCACAATACATCTGGTTACCTTTCCATCTAATGCAACTGTGAAATCACCAGAGCAATACGCAATAAATCTCTGCCTATAATTCCTCTTTGCACACAGAGTCATGTTTTCACATTAGTCACAAAACGAAATTTCTTTGCCAATTTAAATGCACACTTACTGCTGTTTTTTTTTGGCAAGTGAAAATCACTTTTACAGACTGACACATTATGAATCCACTTTTTAGATTTTCTTAAAAAGCCCATGTCCAAACTGCTTTTTCAGACCACCACCATGTGTATCCTCGGTGACTGCCTACACTCCAGCAAGGGCAACCAGCCTTAGTGATGCTGAATGTATTTGCATTACTGACTGCAACCTCAAACCCTTAAAGTATTCCTTATTTTTACCAGTACACCTTAATTTATCATGAAAAAATTGTCCATATTATTTTACATGTTCCTCACATTTAAATTTCTCCCAAAACAGAAAATAATAAACACAACTTCTACAAAAGGAATTCCAATTCTATTATTCATTTCTTAATTTACCATATACATCCCCTCTCAAACTCTAAACTCACCTTTAAAATTAGTTAGTTGTGAAAGAAATGTGGCACTCAAACAGCAGATTATCAGAGCCAGGATCTCTGTTCTCTACACCTCTCTCCTCTCAGCAGAACCAGATAATGGCAAACTTTCCCTCTATTTTTCCACACATATACATGTAAGTTTCAAATCTCAGTGCTTCCCCCTTTTTTTAAAATGTAATCACACATTTCTATTGGTTGAAAACCAACCCCTTTCCAAAAGTACCCTGCCCCCAACTTGACTTCTGCCTAGTACCCTTCCCCCAACTTGACTTCTGCCTGCTACCATAGCAACAGCTCATGGAACACTGCTGTGTGGAGTTAGGTCAGAAGTTCGCCACACAATGTTTCAATTCCACAGAGCAAGAGTGCTTGACTTTTCAAACCTAACAGCAAATCCATAGTACTGTTCTTTGGTAACACATTTTTTTGTACCAATACAAAACATGCTTCTATTAATTTACACATACAGCCTAGTTTTTATTCTAGAATGGTATGAAACAGCCAATCAGTTCTTTTTGTTTTGAAAAAAATATGTATGCCTCCATTTCCAAACTGTCTTTCTTTTCTTATTGCCATTCTACTGAAAGACACCTCCTGAGTGCATCCAGTTCTCCTTTGAAGATGTTCACAGTGTGGATTGTAGGGCACAGCTATGTCTTCTGGAGTGAAAAGTTTGCAGAGAAAACAGGTATGGTGAGAGACCTTGCTTTGCCAAATGTAGACATTAAATGGATTGGTCAGAGAGGGTTAAAGTGGCACCAATTGATGCCATTGGTGAAATCCTTCATGCAAATCCAACACCCTGACCTCATAATAGTGCACTGTGGTGGCAATGACCTAGGCACTTTGACTGGGGTAGGTCTGGAAATGCTTATGAAGGACACCTTTGCACAACTGTTTTCACTTTTCCCTAAAACTGCCTTTGTGTTTTCCAACATATGCCAAAGGCAAAAATGGAACTGGTCCAATCATTTCTGTCCGCAAATTGACAAAGCAAGAAAGCACGTCAACAAATCTGTTTCTGCTTTCCTCCGTGACTATGGTATGGGTGCCATTTACCACAACAACTTGCGTTATGACATGCAAGACATTTATAGATGAGATGGTGTGCACTTCAATGATGAAGGGAACAGAGTCTTCCTCTTGAACCTTAGACTCTGCATCGGTACTTACTTGTAGGTACCACTTTAAAAATCACTTCATAAACACAACGGCTCTTTTTAGAGCCCCCTAATATCTAAACTCTTAAATCTGCATTTCATTTCTTTTATTTTATTTTTTTTCTACCGTACGCGTACGTTGAGCTTACCGTACGCGTACCCCACGATTTTTTTTAAAATCAATAAATGTTTTCTTTGTACTTTTCTGTCCTTC
This sequence comes from Triturus cristatus, assembly GCF_964204655.1. Lineage (NCBI taxonomy): Eukaryota > Metazoa > Chordata > Amphibia > Caudata > Salamandridae > Triturus > Triturus cristatus. The sequence continues at coordinate 447,289,944 of NC_140594.1, forward strand.
TTTGACCCCCTCACAAATGTAAGGGGGTCTGTAACTCTCCTCCTTGCCCCCTTTTCTTGTTTTCACTCTTTTTTTTCTGAGTGAAACACACAAAATGGCGGCCGCCGCTTCCTGGTTTCGGCCGATTCGAATGTTTACTAAGATCTAACAGCCAATCAGAATCGCGCTCGCGCACGCCACCGTACGCGTACGGTAAGCTTACGGTAAGCGTACCGTGAGCTGGCTCAGATATATATATTGATTTAAATGCTATTTTCTCAGGACCTACTGAACAGATTTACACCAAACCTACAAAAGGCACTTCCTTGACCTAGGGACTACCTCTCTGCCAAATTTCTAGTAATTCTGTTCAGCCGTTCGGGCTGTAGCCCTGTCTAAAGGTCCTATGGAAAAATGCATGGGAAAAATGCGTTTTGGGACCCCCCTTTTTTCTCAGCCCCCGCTTGACGAATCCCCCCGAGACTTTCAGGGTAGGAGCGGAGCGGAGCGCCCCACCTATTTTGAGAAATTCGCGAGGATTCGTCGACCGGCGCCAAAGTTATTCAAAATAGAATGTTGCGGATTTCCTATGGAAAAGGGGTCCTAACTATAACTACCTACTGGCGACCGCCAGTAGGTAATATATATAGTTATAGCAGGGAGGGGAGCCGCATGGCCCCCCTTCCCAGGGCCACTATTGGCCCTGGGGACCCCATTCCCCAGGGCCGGCCCTCACATCAGAGACCGCGGGGGCACCCCAATGCCCCCGAGGATGCAGCCAGCTCCCTGCCTCCTGCAGGAGCCAGCATGGCGTTTGGGCAAGGGGAGCTGCTGACATGCAACTCTCTCTGCCGAAATGCAATTCTGCTTTACTTCATGGAAGCGAGAGCAGTTTTCCTGCACTTGCTTCCAAGAAGGGGGGCAGTGCGGCCCACCACCCAACTGATTAAAGCCCTGGGGAGGTGGTGGTCTCCGGGGCCAGGGGTCCGCAACGGACCCCCGCATTTTAATCAATGTAGCCCCGGGGAGTTGGCGGTCCCCGGGGCTTGGGCCCCTCACCCAAAACAATTTAAAGCCCTCTTGAGGTAGCAGTCCCTGGGGCTTGGGGTGCCCACGAGGCCCCCGCCCTAAAATAATTAAATGCCCCGGGGAGATGGCGGTCCCTTGGGCAGTGTGTGGGGGGCTGGAGCCCCCCACAAATTTTTTTTAAAAATCCCTGGGGGAGGTAGCAGTCCCCGGGGCTGCGGGGGCCCCACGGGCCCCCAAATATAATGTCCCTATTGCCCCCTGGACCTGGTCCACCCGAGGGCTGAAAGAATCAAAGCACAGGAGTCTGTGCTTTTTTCTTTAATATTTTTTGGCCAGATTCACGCACCCAGAGTGAATTTGGCCCAAAATATTTTTTTTTAATTCTTTTTTGGGCCCTGGGGGTCCCTCTGAGCAGGCCTAGGGGGTCAGGGTGTTTCTACCCTTCCCCTTTTCTTGTTTTTTTATCTTTTTTTTACTGTTTTCTTGTGACTTGGTCCTATCGATTCACAAGATTGATGCCAACACATTTTGGTTTGTAGTGTTGGCAGCCAATAAGAATGAAGCTCGTGCTCGGGAGGGTTCGTGAATCCTCCTTGGCCCTCAGATATCGATAGACCAAGCATTTGAGGGAATACATCGACCACTACCTGGAGATTGGGTTTATTAGACCTTCCCGTTCCCCGGCAGCCTCACCACTTTTTCTTATAGCCAAAGGGAATGGTGATCTGAGAGCCTGTATTGATTATTGCATGCTGAATAAAAACACCATACGCAACAGGTATCCTCTGCCAATTATCTTTCTGCTGTTGGATCAGGTGCGGAAGGCTACAGTCTAAACTAGGTTGGATTTGAGAGGGGCATACAATTTGGTGCACATCTGAGAGGGTGATGAGTGGAAGACCGCTTTTAAGACCCGTTATGGGTTGTTCGAATATAGTGTGATGCCGTTTGGGCTGTGCAATGCCCCGGCGTAATTTCAGTATTTCTTGAATGACATTCTGAATATGTGGATCACTTTGTAGTGGTCTACGTTGATGACATCCGGATCTACTCCACTTCTACTGAAGCACACAGAGATCAAGTCTCATTAGTACTAAAGAAGCTAAGAGAGCACCACTTGTATTGTAAACTGAGCAAGTCCGAATTCAGTGTGCATGAAATGGAATTCCTGGGGGTTATGCTTTGTCCGAAAGGGTTGCAAATGGCTGAACGCAAGGTACAGGCAGTGCAAGAGTGGCCTACTCCCAGGAATGTGGGAGACATCCCAAATTATTGGGAGATTTGCGAACTATTATCGCAGATTTATTTTCATTTTTCTCCAAGTTACGGTCCCTATCACAAGGCTGCTTAGGAAGAGAGTCCCTTTCTATTGGACCAGTGAGGCTGCGGAAGCCTTCCTTTTCCTAAAGGGAGCATTCCCTTCTGCTCCAGTACTGACACATACAAAACTCAAAAGTCCTTTTGTGGTGGAAGCAGACACCTCTGATGAGGCCATTGGTGCCATTGTCTCTCAGAGAGACAAAGACACTGGGCAGCTACATCCCGTAACTTACCTATCAAAAAAACTAAATCCAGCAGAAAAGAACTACACTATCGCTGAAAAAGAGCTCCTGGCAATAAAAAAAGCATTCCAGGAATGGAGACCGTACCTGTGGGGGGCTCATTACCCAGTGATGGTGTATACATACCATAGGAATCTACAATACATGAAGACAGCGCGTCATCTCTCACAAAGGTGCATGAGGTGGATGCTGTTTTTCGCAGAATATGACTTTGCTGTTACATTTTGGCCAGGCACTGAAAACCGCAAGGCGGACTCTTTGTCCAGACTAGAATCCCTGGAAGACAAGACTGGCAAAACCGAAGAGGCGATACTTTATCCCTCGAAAGTTCCATGTGCCATCAGGGTGGAAATCTTTCTTGAGGAAGTGCAAAGACACAAGACAACCACTGTGTGGGAGAAATGGGCAGATCGAGATACCGACTGTGCCATAAAACAAGGGTTGCCTTTCTACCAAGACAAACTGTATCTACCTACTTCAGAACTCCAGAAGAGAGCCTTCATCTTTTGCCATGAATCCCCCTTGGCAGGTCATACGGGCTTCTTAAAGATGACTCAGCTGGTTCAACGCTATTTTTGCTGGAACATGTTACGCAAGGATATCTCGTCTTGGGTGTCTCAATGCGAGGAATGCGCTAGGGCAAAAGGGAAAATACCAAGAAAAAGGGGAAGCTTCTGCCCATGCCTACTCCCCTCCAACCGTGGCAGAATATCAGCATGAACTTTGTAACAAGATTGCCCAGAGATCAGGGTCATTCAGCCATATTGGCGGTTATCGACAGCCTCACAAAAATGGGACACTTCATACCATGTAAGAACTTATCTACCTCGGGACAGACCGCGCAGTAACTGTTGAGCAATGTCATACAACTTCATTGGTTGCCTAAGGTGATAGTGTCCGATAGAGGAAGAGGACCTCAGTTCATCGGAAGGTTCTGGAAGAAGTGGTGCAAGGCATTGCACGTCGATTCCGCATTGTCAACAAGCTTTCATATGCAGACTGATGGCCAGAAGGAAAGGCTAAATCAGACTCTATGCCATGCTACTGAAGCTCAGGACTCATGGGTGTCTACTGTGGCTGGATGAATTTGCTTATAACTGTAGGATGGATTAAGCCACGCCCTATTTACAACACTAAGTTAGCATAACCGAGATAATTGTAAGCAAGCCAGCTTGTCGTTTCTGCTGCGCTGCACACGACACTGTTGTTATGTGTTATTTATTTTAGAAATACTGACTCGACTTTGCCTTACAGGATAACAAACTGTTGTTTTACATTCTTAACAGTGAAATGTGCCCTTGGTCTGTACATCATGTAAAGAACGAGTCTGGGTCACTAGAAGGTACAGAGTATTGTGATTAGAATGATCGTACCACTTTTTAGACATATCATACATGCAGCTGCCAATATCTGAAGGACAAGCGTCTTTAATATTGCAGAACAGTTTGGTTTTACATTGATTCGAACAGAAGAGCTGATGCATGAGAGAGCTAGCTGATCCTTTGATGTGATTCTACTAAGCTGATCTATACGGTATGGGGTCCCCCCTGTTAACCTAAGAGACCTTCTATTAGTCTAATAATAATGTATTAGATTCTAGAGAAAGGAGTGTGGCTGTATACCACTGTCATTATTAGTATGATTACTCCTTTCATTTTGTATGGTATTGTAACAATGCTTATGGTTCTGATCTGTACCATTTGTCTGCTAGTGTTAGCCAAAGTACTGCATCTTAGGACGCGAGGTTTATAAAATAAACTCTTTAAACTTTACCGTGTCTGTATTATTCTGTTGTGGACTAACAAATAGATACGAACAGGTATTTCGGATTCCCACCACTCCTGAGAAATATCTAAGTCGCTTGTTCTGGTTTGTCTATACATTGGGACCGCCTAGCTAGATCTAGGCTAACGAATGGGATACTAAGCTAGTCGGATAAGGGGTTCTTGGTTCTGAGGGGAGTTTCTGGTACACCACAATTCTCTGAGGTCCTGGTCTCCTGCGCATAGTTCTGTGCATAAGCAGAATCCCAGCAACATGGTACACCTAACGTTTGGTCTTATGATCTGAGACGCTTTAGTAGTACTTGTGTTAGTCCACAACCACCCTCACTCTCGTTTCTGGATAACAGGAGTGACGGTTTGACCTACCTAGGTTTTGACTAAAGGTTCATTCAAGCTTGATAATTAAAAAGGTTACAACTTTTGAGCCCAAGTGCTACTGTAAATATCGTTGTTACTCTTTAGTGTGTCCTTATGGCGATTAATATTCCCGCTCATAGTAGGGTTCCTCTGCGCACTCATTTGAGGGCTTATGGGGTACCTGATGACGGGATGGCCGTGGTCTTTGTGGTCAGTGCTGATGCCACCTACCCTTAGGAGTTGTTTTACTCTTGGGTCACCTTTGAGGAGGTGGATACGGACGATAATTTGTTCCACGAATATACAGCCACGCCTGTGCCTGCGGTTTATGCCCCATATAGGACGCTAGAAATACCTATTTCTGCTTGGCACCATACGATTTGGTTTAATGGCGCCCTCCCCCATGAGGTCGTACCGGCGAGAATGGGCCCGTTGTCGATTGCAGGGGCCACTTGGCCGGTACTGGCCGGATATACACCACACCCACGCTACCTGACGGTGGGAGTGGGTGATTTACGAACGCTACACACAGCCCTGATTACGGTCCATAGGGCTTTAATGCAGTATGTGTCACGCACAGTACAGGTGGGAGCACCTGCGGTTGCTGGGCCCAGGGCTGATCACCATCACGCGGTGGTGATAAGCCCTGTTATGGTTAATGCGGTTGTCGGCAAGCGCCCCCTCAGTAAGGATGAATTTCCTTACTGGCTTGCAGAAAAATTTGATCAATTGGAAGCCGTGTTTCCAAACACTACACCTGTGGATAAACACAGGATACTCACCATTATTTTGCCGAAGGACCTGGTCCCTGATATTGTTGATTGTGACAATTGGGGTAAAGTCTTTGCTGCGACCTATTCGAAGTGCTACGGCACTCCGTCTATGTCTGTACTACCCTCCGTCATCAAGAAAGTCCAAGACAATCATGGTGCGGAGGCAGCTATTGAGTTAGGATTGAGGCTTGTCGACAGTTTCGATGTGGTTTGTTCCATGGTAATGGGCAACCTCAAAGGAGATGCCATGCAGTTCCAAGTTGGTAATATGCTGGAACTTGTGGATGTAGCCGATAGACCCAAGGAGTTTGCAAAAATTATTGCAAAAGCCTACAGGATGGTTGGACGTAGTGCCTTAGGCGTGAAACCCACCATCAAAATTCCTGATGTAGTACAGCAAACTAAGGTGAGTTCGTCTACAAAGGACGAAAAGCCCAACTTTCCTAAACAAAGTTGGCGAGCCAAAAAACAAGAACAACAGCAACAGAAACAGGTTTCTCGTTCTGCCTCACCCGTACAGTCGTAGAGTGAACGCACTTATGATTTGCGCGATCGTACTCGTATTAAGTCACCTGATAGATTTCAGGTTTCTGAACAACGCTCTCCTCGTTCTTCACAGGAAACATCGACTTTTCATACTGGTGGTGGAGAGCATGGGAGAGGACGGGGAACTCAAGGTCGAGACCAGCCCCGCCAGACTGACGGTAAAGGCAAGCAGGAAGACACTGCCAGTCAACGTCCACCGTTTCAGAAAAAGAAAGTTGCTGCAATCTCAGCGAGATATGCCTCAGATGGTACGGACACAGCTTCGGAACCTGACATGGGCACTAACGCTGCTAGACAGCGCGGCGGAAGTTACAGTACTGCGGGAAGCATTGCGTCCATTTCTGGAGGCGAAAGCAACTGACATTTATGTGACAGTTGAAACTGCTGATACTCGCGTAGCTCCCCCAGAAAGATTATTTGAAATAGTCCTTAATATTGAGGGTGACATACAACGCAAAATTAAAGTGGTTTTTTGGGACAATCTTACGACCACCTATGATATTCTTTTGGCGGAGAAAGATTGGCCTCCGGCTTTCATTTTGGATGCTCCAAGGGGAGAGGAAGTCATTCTTCCTTCCTTTGGGCACGCAGTGCCCACAGATGAGTCTAATAGGTTGGCCGGGGAGTGGGCACAGGTGCTTGCACCTGCGTTGTATCGTAATCAGGTTGGCTGGGATAAATGTTCTCCCAATCATGAGATTCCATTGCGGTCTGATCCCCAGCCTCAACCCCAATACCCCATCCGTCGCGAGGCGAGATCTCACGTCGCGTCCATCCTTGAACAATTGGAATTTCAAGGAGTGATTGAGACATGTGTGTCACCCATGAATAATCCTTTATTCACTGTGACGAAGCCTGACGGGTCGTACCGCCTAGTTTTGGATTACCGGCATTTAAACTCGCATTGCCGGACGTGTGCGGTACAAAATACTCATGGTTCGGCTCTCGTCGATAGTCTTGTGAGAAAACGTTTCAAAACCACGCTCGACTTGTCAAATGGCTTTTATTGCCATAACCTGGCCCCTCATAGTTATGAGTGGACGGCATTTACCTCGGGTGGAAAACAAAAATTGTTCAAGAGGCTCCCGATGGGCTATAAAAACAGCCCTGGAGTTTTTTCCGCTCAAGTGGTCTCTCTCTTGGAGATGGTAGACCCGGAGGCATACTCGTATGTTGATGACATCTATCTGACTGACGACGAGTTGCTTCCACACCTTGCTCGTGGGGATAACATAGTGACTATGTTTGCAGACTTCGGTTACAAGTTTAACTTTAAGAAGTCCCACATTGCTGAGTTCACAGTGTTATTCTTGGGGTACGAACTCAATAATGAGGGTCGAGGCTTGGCACCGCACTTCCTTGAGAAATGCGCACGCCTTCGTATCCCTACGACACTGAAAAAACTACAATCCTTGCTGGGCTTTCTGAATTTCGGTCGTTCCTATATTCCTGATTATGCCCAGCGTATCAAGACGCTTTACGCCTTGGTACAACCAACTTTTACCAAATCTTGCTGGCTGCCTGAGCATTCATCTGCATTGTATTCTTTGCAGACTGATCTTCTTACTGCTAAATATTTAAAAACTCGTGATAACCACACCAACCTGGTCCTCAGAATTGTTCCAGGCGCGGAGGGTTTCACGTACTTAACGTTCAATGAGGGCGACACAGTCCCCATTGCTTACAAATCTCATCTGTACACTTCGGCTGAGCTGCGATTTTCCACTGTTGAAAAAATCTTGACAGCAGTTCAGATGGCGATCCTGAAAGAACGAGCGCTATCACAAGGAAAGCGCATGCTAGTGGTAACACCGTTTCCTGCTCTCGAAGCAGTCACTAAAGCTAGTTTACCGAATTCTAAGGCTTTGCATCCAAGGTGGATACAATGGGCGACCTCCTTAGCTTCGCCTGACGTCGAATACATTTTTGACGCGGCGTTGCAGACTCAGGAGAGTTTAGAGTATGAATTTGTTCATCCTGCTCCTCTGTCATTGAGCCCTATCGAGGAATACCATTGTGTCATATACACAGACGGGTCGGCGCAACCCGCAACTGGATCAAGGCACGCTTATTCAGCGGCTTGCGCAATTGTAGTCGGTACTTTCGTAAATGAAGAGTTCCAATCTGATGCAGTGCATACACAGTCATTGGGTGATTGTACCGCGCAGTTGGCGGAGCTTCATGCTCTAGTGCTTGCACTTGAGTTTGCTGATCACAGGGTCACTACTCTTATAGTGAGTGATTCTTACTATTGTGTTCAATCTTACAACGACAATTTGCTTTTTTGGATTATGAATGTTTTTCGTGATTCCAAAGGTGGCACAGTGAAGCATAAAACGCTTTGGGCTCGAGTGGCAGAACTTAAAGGGAGTCTGCCACTTGTGAGTGTGATTCACACTCTTGGTCACCAACGAGTTGGTGTCCATGCTGTTGGTAACAGTTTGGCTGACGAGGCAGCAAAAACCGCAGTGGCGACATACTTAGTAGCAGCAGTTACAAGATCAAAATCTAAGATTGATGCTGACATCTTGGCAGCTATTGCTGCTTCTGAGATTGGGACAAACCTCCCTAGAGGTTTCCCTTCTCGATACCATTATCACTTAAGTCCTGATAACGTCCCGTTAGTGAGGATTAACGACGTTGGTGATAGATTGATTCCCAACGCGGACTGCAGACCAACTTTGATAATGGCTGCCCACGAAGGTGTTGCGTCTGCGCATGCTGGAGTGTCAGCAACTGTGTCTCTTTTGCAGCAACTGGCGGTACGGTTTGTATAAACAAGCGCGGGCTTATGTACTTCATTGTGACATTTGCCAGCAGATTAAACCTTCTTCTGTTGCGCGTCCACCTCCAACGCAGCTGCATATATCTAATCAACCACTTGCGTGTGTTTATTTAGATCACTGCGGTCCTTTTACCTCTGATACTGTGTACAAGTACATCTTGGTTGCAGTGGATTCGTGCACACGTTTTCTGTGGGTGTGGCGACAAAGGAGTGCTGATGCCAGGACTGTCATCAAAGTATTGCGTGTCTTTATAGGGAGTTTTGCATGTGGTACCCTTTTCTCTGATCAGGGCCTGGTGTTCGCCTCTAAGGCGTACAAAGAAGCAATGAGAAGTTTGGGGGTCCAAGTCAAATTTTCGTCTCCATACCGGCCTGAGGGCAATAGTGTTGTGGAACGAATGAACCGTGACCTAAAGCAGTCGTTGACAGCCAAGGTATGAGGTACAGGCCGGAACTGGCTTGCCCACTTGTATGACGTCCAACGTGCACTTAATAACCTCCCTAGAAGGTCTCTGGGTGGGAGGACCCCGTACATGATGCTCTTTGGAGTGAGAATGTTTGTTCCAGACCTTAATGGTCTAGACATGGCGGCGGCTGCCGCGCCTTTTGACCTAGATGACCACTGTGCTGTATTGCAGAATCTACAAGAAGCCAGAGACACTCTAGCAAAGGAACACGTGCCCTCTACATATGAAGAAGCGCTCCAGATTCCGGTAGTCGGCTGGCTACCTCGAGTTGGTGACCTGGTCCGTGAGAAGGTGGAGAACAAGAAGGAGTTTGGCCCCTCTTATCGTGCACCAGTCCCGGTGCTTGGAGTACTGGGTACACGTACAGTTGTTTTACCACCACTTCCTGGTCGCAAGAGTAACAGGTACATTTCAATTGAGAATGTCAAGCTACACAGGGTGGCCGATTCTCCATAGTATGACACCTTCGGTTTCCTGCCCTTCGATGCTGAGAAACTCTGTTGTGGTGCCACCCTCTATCAGCGTGCCTGAGGTTTCCATTGAGATGCTTGCAGTTACTGATCCGCCTGTGCCACCTACTGCTGGTGGTTTGCCTGATGATCCTGAGTATGCTTATCCTGCAGAAGTCCCTTTGCCCCTATTACATACAACAACACTTACCCAGTCCCATTCTTCCTTTGAAACTGAATCATTGACTTCCACTGCCCCTTCCAAAATTTCTATATTTTTTGCCTGGTTCAAGAGACATTTTTTGGTTGCACCTTGGACTTACATCTGGCTGGTGCTGATTTGTATTTTTTTATTCATGACAATTGGCTTTGTGGTAGTGTTTTTTAGACTTATCAATGGACACTACCTGAATGAGCGTTCTACAATTCAATTAATTGATGGAACTTTGGCCCCCCATTCCTCATCACACATCATGAAAAGAGACCAGACGTTTGTGAACATCACCACCTGGCCTGTACGTGATGGGATTGCTTTGGATGCAGTGAACTTTCAAATTCATGGTCCCACCGAAGTTATTAATGTGCCAACTGTTTTTCGTGTTTCTATGGGTGATGTAGTTAAACAAAACATCCGCTCAGATGATTGGGATGTACAAGCAATAGAAGCACTGTTTTCTGATTTAAAATATTATGCTGCATTTGATGCTGAAGATCTGTATTTAAATACTGCAAATTATGATGAGCAATTTTGTTTTCAACATTATGGCACACATCTCCTACACAGAGCAAATACTTTTTGAAATTTTGTTAATTTCACTCAATGGGAACATTGTCCTGTCCCTATGCCTGGCAGCTCTGCCAATTTATTGAAAAAATTCACATACTTTTCGGATTTTAGTGTGTCAAACCCTGCTTCTTTTTATTTTAAGGTGGCGGAAGAACCCCCTTCTAAGATCAGATTGACACACACAAAATTATTATATTCCAAATCCTTTATGGGTGAATTGGCTATTGGAGGTTACGACGTATGGAAAGCTACTATCAATCTTAAATCGGTTTGGGGAACTAAACCGTGGCAGGTACAAGGAACAGAAGCTTTGCATCGTGCCTGTCTTATCCCAAACCATATTTTATTTTTGAATTTGTCTATTTTCAGACCACCTGTTTTGGATTGGCTATATCTAAAAAATTAATTTCCCCCTCGATCCCAGATCTGGGTGCTTATCCTGGTTGGGAGAATCACTCAGATCTGTCCCTTACTATGTTGCAGTCCCTTGTTTCCAACGGCACCTTCAATATTTCAACATTGAATCCTGAGGGTTGGTTGGTTTGGCAAACAAGCTCAGATTCCTGTCAACGTCGGTTTCTGGATTTGGCTCCAGGGTATACACAACTTAGGGTTGACCCTCGTTTCACATCTTCACACACAGTGACTACCTACTCTGTAGGTAAGTTATGTCAGTCGTGGCTGCAACATTCCACGTTAACTTCAGTTAAGCTTCATTTATCACGATTAAATGACAAAATTGATTTGACTGATTTTATTAAGGGTCCTGCAAATGGCAGGTCCAAACGATGGGTTTATGCTATTTACAATGAAATTTGGAAATTGTCGCAAATTGAGGCTGCTTCCAGATTACGTGCTATTGACCAGGCCAATATGGAAAAAGTATTGGCTGGGATAGATAATAGTATTAATACTTTGTCTTCTAGAATTTATACATTAGATAATATTGTTTCTTCTGTCGTAGACATTGTGCAAGATGATGTATCTGTGTTGTATCACGGCCAAAATCAGTTGCGTTCAATTATGCAGTTTGCATGGACATTGCAAACGTTAAAGGCAGGGAAAGTCCCTTGGGATTACATGAATATTTCATTGTTGTTCGTTCCTTTTAATTTGACAGCAAAACAGCAGCTCATGTCCATGAAAGACGCAACTTACGCATTGCTGCACATTGAAAAATTAGAACCTTTACCTTTTTCTCTTGCTGAGTTGAATTCAGCCGTGTGGCTTATACACGGATTGGTCACTTTACCTTTTAGTCTGTTTAAATTTAGTTTGTGCATGAAGCATTATGCCATTGGTAGATATGAACAACTTGATGATGCGTTCCTGCACGAAGTTTGGTCACTTCCGTTCACTTACAGATGCGTAAGGGATGGCAAGGAGGTTTACTTAAAAGGTGAAGAATGCACTTCCGCTCCTGATCATTCTGTGGTTTGTAGACATATACAATTACATGGCGCTTGCAATATACACACTCCTAATTTGGCTTGTGTCCTAAAGGGGATTCCAATGCCAGTTATAACGTCTTCTTTTAAGCTGCTTGCCAACGGTAGTTATTTGCTTTTAAATAGTGAAGCTTGCTGTGGGATGCTAGTGGGTATTCCTTACATAGTCACTGTTTCGCAAAAAGTGGTTTGCTGTAATAACGTCCTTTTCCCACCCCCGCAAGGCCAACTCGATATATCTATCTGGCCGGCGATTCCAACCTTGAACGCAGAGTTCAATAGGATGAGCAGAATAAGGGCTCTTTGGTCTAAGAAGGAAGTTGCGTTAACTTCGTCCCGTGAAACATTTCTTCTTGATGTGGCGAACACACGCACTGAGGTACAAGCTCTTTTAAATACTGACCTCCCCCTCCATTTTGGAACCTTGATTCAAACTATCTTTAATGCTTCGTCTACGACTGGCCTTGTTAATTTTCTTAAAATTGTGGGCTCGGGCCTCGTGACATCTTTCCAGACTGTTTTTGGTGTGATCCCCGCGTTTTTACATTCTATTTTTTCGAGTGTCTTCGGAGGGTTTCCCTTGCTCCTCGCTTTGGTGGCTGGAATCCTCTTGTTGCTTTGCGCGCTTCGATATGGCTGCACACCAGGAGTTGCAAGACAGCATGCTCCGCCTGCTTCATCTTCGTAGCCGGATGCTTGATTACTACGGCACTTTACCTCTGGCGGTCTTAAGCGTCAAGTATGGATTGTCTTTCCGGTTTCCCTTTTTTACTTGTGTGCAACCTGTCTTTCATTGCCTAGATTGTCCCTTCCAGTGGGCTCTGGACTTGTGCCTGTCAAACTTGGCGTCACCTGACCCGGATTTTGATGAACAAATGTGTCCCTTAGTGGCTCATGAGTTTGATTGTTCTGGTGTTGGGTTTATGGCTTTGGGTGCTGCACAAGGAGTCCTTGGTAACTGGGATATCGGAGAGGCGGCTATTGAATTCCTTGAAAGGAGTTATATCGAGGATGCTGACAGTTGTCTTATTGTGGTGCTGGATGCTCCGATAATTGATGAACACGTGTGTTCTTTTCCCTTGCTAAATTGGATGGCAGATACTTTTGCGGACCGCTCCAATGATTTCCTCTTGGAAGCTGTTGCAACTTACGGTGCATATACCTTTATGGATTGACTGATTGACATTGTCACTCCAGGGTACATCCAGGGCTGATAATTTTTCTTCGGAATTTTTTTACTGATTTTTTTAAGACATCGTTTTTTGGGTTTTTTTAACGATTTTTTTCTCTTCTTTTTCATTCTCGGACTTTACACTTACCTTATATTGACTTATAGTTCATGCCCTTGGTTCCGTTCTATATCACTTGAACTCTGCGTTCTTAATAAGTGTATCCCTATTGGTTAGAGCTCCGATCATTGGGGGGTGTAGGATGGATTAAGCCACGCCCTATTTACAACACTAAGTTAGCATAACCGAGATAATTGTAAGCAAGCCAGCTTGTCGTTTCTGCTGCGCTGCACACGACACTGTTGTTATGTGTTATTCATTTTAGAAATACTGACTCGACTTTGCCTTACAGGATAACAAACTGTTGTTTTACATTCTTAACAGTGAAATGTGCCCTTGGTCTGTACATCATGTAAAGAACGAGTCTTGGTCACTAGAAGGTACAGAGTGTTGTGATTAGAATGATCATACCACTTTTTAGACATATTATACATGCAGCTGCCAATATCTGAAGGACAAGCGTCTTTAATATTGCAGAACAGTTTGGTTTTACATTGATTCGAACAGAAGAGCTGATGCATGAGAGAGCTAGCTGATCCTTTGATGTGATTCTACTAAGCTGATCTATACGGTATGGGGTCCCCCCTGTTAACCTAAGAGACCTTCTATTAGTCTAATAATAATGTATTAGATTCTAGAGAAAGGAGTGTGGCTGAATACCACTGTCATTATTAGTATGATTGCTCCTTTCATTTTGTATGGTATTGTAACAATGCTTATGGTTCTGATCTGTACCATTTGTCTGCTAGTGTTAGCCAAAGTACTGCATCTTAGGACGCGAGGTTTATAAAATAAACTCTTTAAACTTTACCGTGTCTGTATTATTCTGTTGTGGACTAACAAATAGATACGAACAGGTATTTCGGATTCCCACCACTCCTGAGAAATATCTAAGTCGGTTGTTCTGGTTTGTCTATACATTGGGACCGCCTAGCTCGATCTAGGCTAACGAATGAGATACTAAGCTAGTCGGATAAGGGGTTCTTGGTTCTGAGGGGAGTTTCTGGTACACCACAATTCTCTGAGGTCCTGGTCTCCTGCGCATAGTTCTGTGCATAAGCAGAATCCCTGCAACATAACAATGTTTGGCATTGCTCGACGGGGATATCCCCTTTTTTGGCTAATTTTGGTTACAAAGCAAGGACGCTGCCCGTTAGCATTCCAGAGGATGTAGTAAATCAGCCTACCATAAAGGAACATATGAAAAAGCTGCATGAGGTGCACCAGAAAGCAAGAGGGCATCTACTGCACGCCAAACAGGTCTACAAGAAGTGGGGAGATCGTCACAGAACAGACGGCCCACAGAATCAAGTAGGAGATCGGGTATGGTTATTCACGAAGAACAACCAGTTTAAACTGTGCAGTGTGTTCCATCCCAGATACATCGGCCTGTATACCGTGGTCAAACAAATCAACCCAGTGGCATACAAATTGAAGTTACCTGGCAGTCTCAGAATACATCCAGTGCTCCATCGCAACCTTCTGAAACCAGCTGCGAAGGCTAGGCGGCGGGCGCCACACCCGGTGTCTTGTGAAGGGGGTCTGGAATACAAGGTCCAGAGCATTCTGGATTCTAAGGTTTGGGGGGTCAGCTTTGGCATCTAGTCTCCTGGAAAGGTTACACATCGGATGGCGACTAACGGGAACCCTGCCAAAACGTGCATGCCCCTGTTGCTGTTTGCTCTTTTCATGAAAGGTACCCCTCCAAACCTGGCCCTAGGAGGCGCATGACAGGGGGGCCTACTGTCAGCTAATGGATCAGATAGCGCCTTCTGACGTTTGCGACAAGACTGCAAATCCCATGAGGCCTTAGGTCAGAGGTGGGACCTTATCTGTGTTCTGGAGCACGCTAGCTGGCGTACATAATTCTTGTTCCAGTATTGCTCTCTCGGCTGAGAGGGTTCAGCAGCTGCTCGGAGGCGGCTTGTGTATTGCTTAGACCACGCACGGATTGCGCGAGTGATTCCTGAAAGGTAGAAGCCCTGCTACCTGCTCAACGAGTGTTCAGTGAGCCATAACTAGTCTCAGGTTCTTTCTACACTCTTTATTTCTTTTGGACTGTGTCCTTATTTACAAGCGCACAGCGGCGAAAGCTCCGGCTTGCACGCAGCTCCAATTGAGCAGAATGCAGTGGTGTTTCCTTACTACGCATTACCGTTCTGTGAGATACGGAGCAGTGGATCCTCCTTTGTTCTCTTGTACTGTTTTCTGTTCTACAATACATTCCTGCTCTGCTATTCTGGATTAATTGGTTTCATCGCTATGATGGAATAGCGGGGTGCTTTAAATCACCTTTTCTGTTGTGAAGGATAAGAAACAACTTTCTTATTTGGTAATACTTTTCTTGGAACTGAACATTGGGATTTTGACAAATTCCTCTTTTGTGGATGAAGACTGTACTTGCTGAAAACCTTCGTATTTATTGTTTCCTTAAGTTTTGGATGTCCTTTCATGCTATTGGAGTCCTTTAGGAACCAGTACGTATGGATTTGACATGAATGTTGAAGTGAGGTGATGTGTGTCTTTAATTGTTGATTTAACCTGTGCTTTACACCTTGTAGAAGAATGTTCAGGGCGGAAGAGAGATTCTCAGTTGAAATATGGATGAGAGACACGTCTGTCATATGAGCAAGGTAGATACATTCCTTAGCAAGACCAAACGAGAGTAGTTTCCTGTATTTGTTTGGTTCATGGTGATTTTTCTTTGTTTTACAGGTTCCTTTTCCCCGCTGTTCCTTTCCTACCCTTTCCCTCGCTTGATCGCCTTAACACTCTGTGTTATTTTCAGAGTTGGGGATGTCAGTAGGTGGATCCATTATTCTTCATCAGGATTCTGCGGAGTACTTATTTCTTAGGAAAGAGATATCTGACAGTAGCGAGTGCCGTGATCCATGAAGACGACTTATGTATATATTTAAACACCTCCAAAGGAACGTCGCGCATTCACAAGCCGCTTTCAATCTTTTATTTTTGCTTGCAACACCGACAAATGCGTTTCAGCCACTTTGCTTTCCTCAATGTCAGTTTCCATCTTTTTCTTTTCACTTTATATCACAAAAACCTCTCGCAAAACAAATCACTTTGGACAGCTTTCCTCAGGTTAACCATGAACATAAACAATGTACTATGCATTTATTTGCTCACATATTCACGAATTACATGCAGCCATTTTGTAATATCTATTTGTATTTAAAAAGATTTTCGTTTATTTTTTATAAACACATATATATTTGTGTATGTGTCTAACATCAATCAGATGAATTATAATACCACATTCCTCTAAAAAATATACTTATCACAAACTCATTCATTTTGAAGCATGTTGTTGTACTCCAAGGCTTTACATATTCATTTCCCCGTCTGCTTACTCAAATTCATTGATTTGCAATCAAGCCCTGGATGGGCATTCATTAAAGAGAAATACAACAAGAAAGCGTTGAAGCAAAATTCTCAGTTGCACCACCTATTATTTAAATTCATGTATTGGTAATCATGCCTTTTAACGAAAGAAAATGTTATGATCAACTTCAAATTATGGATATATTCTAACCCATAATTATAGATAATTTAATTCATCAAATCTCCTGTGTTTTTTCTGGATCACAGAGAATCGGATGCCACTATCATCTAATTCTAAATAAGTAAGTCAATGTATGAATGTAAAAATTTGACTACTCAAAGGAATCTGGGTGCCTTGTAGGGTGAATAGGGTTTCTCTTTGTTAGCCTATATGGGTCCATAATTCCTCCTCACTGTTAAGGCCCCATTGTGTTTGTGTCCTAAGCTCCACTATATATTGGGATTCCGATTACCTGAGAGATTTGACCCTATTCCCTCCTCTGCCTTTGTGTGGCAGATGGGCAATCCAGAAGAAGTGTAATAGTTCACTTCTGCTTTGATGTGATTCTGCAAAATGCCGCGAGACAGGGTAAGTGTTGTCTTTGTTTGTTATTGCCCGGGCGTGTTCCTAACCTCGCTTCTTGGCTGGATGAACTGTACTTAAATATATTTTTTGTCAGATGGACACACTAGGCAATATATCACAAAGTTTGAATTACAGTTCAAGAGTTTCCTTATTTTTCCAGGATTCTCATAATCTTTCACCTTTTATTTATTTGTATTTATTTATAAAGCGCAACATTTATCCCATAGAGATATCACGGTGCTAATGTAGCGAGAGGGTGGTGGTTAGGGCTGGGGCTGTTAAAGTAGGTGACATCAGCCTTTAGGGAATAAGTGGGTTTTAAGTTTCTTCCTGGGCTTTGAGATACTTCTAGACGTGTTACACCTAGTACATGGGAAAAAAACGTTATTTCTGTCTGTGTTACCTCTTTTTCCATGAAATGGCTGTGCACGAATTAATCTTTTAATGATGTGCTTTTCCTGTAAGTGATATCTGGTCTTCTTGATAGAGTTGTACCTAAGACCATATCTGCCTGCAAAATGCCGCAATGTTTCTGAACCAGCCATCTGATTTGCCCTGAATGCTCAGAGAGATTTTGAATTAATCTTGTTGCAGTTCCCTCTTCTCTCACTTTACATCTTCTAGTGGTTAATAGATCTTTTCAATTCTTATCTTGTACCTTAATTGCAGCTTTCCTCAAGACACTGTTCGAATACTCTCTTTCTTTGAATTTACTACATACTTCTCTTTCTGCATCTCTGAAATCAATTGGCAAAGAACAATTCTGTTTTAGCCTCAGTAACTTGCCGTAAGGAATGCTGTCCACCAATTTACATTGATGTTGCCTCTGTGCATGCAAAATTGCATTGCCTGCTGTTGTTTTTCCATTCAGTTTGGTACATAGTTCGTTATCTTTCACGAATACCACTAGATCTAAAAATGGCACCTCTGTCTTGCTTATTTGGCTAGAGAATTTCAAATTAAATTCATTATCATTGAGAATTGCTATGCATCTCTTAGCCTCTTCCTGAGTACCTTGCCAGATGACAAACAAGTCATCAATATATCTAGCCCATAAGGCCACCTTATCGACCCATTGTTCATTGGGCTCCCCCCAGGCCACGTGCTTCTCCCACCAGCCCATGAAAAGAATTCCGTAACTGGGGGCGAAGCACATGCCCATGGCAGTCCCCTGTGTCTGGAGGTATAATTGTCCTGAAAATATTTTTATTATTATTATTGAGACAAAAGGAAACCATTTGTAGAAACATGATGTTTCTTCATAATATTTGAGTGATCTGCTTTTCAGAAAAAAAAATCTAATGCTTTTAATCCTTGTTTGTGTTTTATGCATGTGTAAAGACTGGTAATGTCCATTGTGATCAGAATAAAAGCTTCCTCCTACTGTATGTCCTGTATGATTCTTATAAAATCAGTAGTATCCTGAATATAAGAACTTAAGTCTTTAAATAGGGAAGACAGAATTGAGTCCACATTTATAGATGTTTTCTCCAAAATACTCCCCTTTGAAGAAACAATCGGTCATCCTTGGGGCCTTTCACAGTTCTTATGAATTTTCGGTATGTGATAGAAAGGTGGTAGGATAGGATAATCCACTTTGAGAAATTGGTACTCTTCTTCACTCAGAGTTCCTTTATCTCTCCAACTCCCTATCATCTGGTAAAAGCTGAGTAATGCTGCCCAATGAGATTTGTTTTGCAAGAGGTCTTTTGTAATATAAAGTGAAAAGAAAAAGATGGAAACTGACATTGAGGAAGGCCAAGTGGCATGAAACGTGTTTGTCTGCGTTGTTAGCAAAAATAAAGGGTTGGAAGCAGCTTGTGAGTTTTCGACGTTCCTCTGGAGGTGTTAATATATATATATATATATATATATATATATATATATATATATATATATATATATATATATATATATATATCTCACAACAAAACCCTTTCAGGCATAGAGTGACACATAAATTATGCAAAAAAGACGCAGAGAACTCTGGGTAGTTCTCAAGTTAAGGTGGAAAGCAGCTTCAGCTTCAATATAGAGCACTCTCAACACCAGCAACGCTCTAAATTGCTCACCTCAAATGTCTGCATTTCTATCAAAGTCTTTAAGCATAGGATTGGCAGAGTGCCATTCACACTGAGATAGAAAGGGACAAAGTCTTTTACCATTCTCACAGCAAAGTCTTTAAGCATGTTGCAAGTGGATACTTGCGCCTCTCGGTTCCCGGGTACTCAATTTCCCACAATGCATCAAATTGAAGTTCCGATACTTTCAATGGATTTCAGTACAGAATTTGTTTATTTTAGTCTAGTGCTTACTCAAGTTTACCAAAACCTGTATATTTCTTTGATGCATGCGATATCCAAGTTGCGCCTTGCTTATGTGGAATGTTGCCGCTTAATCCCAAATATCAACAGGCCCTCGTTGTGAGTCCGCAAGAAGTGGTGTCAATACCCCTATTGCTTCCCTTGCTCAATCGCCGTTCTTGGCACAAATGTATCACTGGAAAATCCTTCGGCGAGAGCGGGTCATGCTCCCTCATAAACATGCAGAAAAACACCTCCTAAGGGGAGCCCCCGACCTTACAGGGCAGCCTTGGCATGCAGCGGGAACGGAGCAGCCCGCCATTTTGTCAGCAACAAGAAAAGAAATGCCAAAGAACAACTCACATGAATGGCTCCTTTTATTCTCTCATGAGGCCGCAACATTTGATCATTTCATATATATATATATATTTCATTGGATGCAATCAGCATGAAAGTGAATAAAATTAGGTAGTGTGTTGGATGGCCCAGGAAAAGTCTTATTTTTGGATGTTGTTTAAACAAATAAATGTAATACTGACAATGATATGCTTTTGCATCTGTTCAGTAAACCACACCTGCTGAATCTTAATTTGAAGTAGCATGTTCTTTCTAGAATGTGCTGTGAACCTGTGACCTACTGTTTCCAATGGGTTGTTAGGGTCACTGAGCTAAGAGTGTATTGGGGGTAATGGTGTTTAAGAGAAAGAACATTTCTAAAATAAAGAGTAGTGATGACAGAATTTAAGTAATGGCAAGCTGTATTTTCCAACTTAGGACTATGTAATAAACTGTTGTGTAGTATTTCAATTTTTAAAATGAAGCTAGATATGGGTTTGAACTCCCGTTTTTTCCTGCGATGTTTGAAGATGATTATTCTGGAAACTCAATAGAAAATTATGAGTTTGAAAAGTTCACTAATAAACCTCTACTGGTAAATAAACTGTAGACTACGTCTATATATATGTTTTACACTCTGTATAAACCATGCGCTCTTCGTGACTACGGACATCATCGCAGTGACTTTGGTAGTCACAAATACATTATTTTTTTTGTAAAGCTGGCTTTCTTTTAAATTGATCATAGAAAGAAAAGAAAAAGCAAAATTCCACTAGATATTTAGAGTTAAACTTTATTTAAAAAAATGTCTTTAAGTGTATTTTTAAGTATGTGAAATACATTTCTGGATGACAGAATCTCTATTGTAAATGCAACAATGTTGTGCCGACTTACAAAATTGTTAAAAATAAAAACAATTATTAATGTAGTTTCTGATAAACACATATGAAATCAAAAAATCAGTGGTGTATTATATAAATATAATTGACATTATCCAATTATAGAAAGAAAGTACGAAAATCTTAGAGGTTCACTTACAAAAATATGGACATTACAATAAAAAAAAGAATTTAAAAAACCTTAGAAATTGAAAAAAACTAAAGGATACAGGAATGTTATAGTGAACCAATAGCATTTAAAAAACCTTAGAAATTCACTGAAAAAAGAAAGGTTACAGGGACCTTATAGTTAGGAAATAGAATTAAAAGAAACCTTTTAAATTCACTGAAAAAAAAAAAAGGTTGCATGGACGTTATAGTTAGCCTGACATTTCGCTCGTACAAAATCAGAGCAATTCAGCAGTTATAGTTAGGTTAGCTAACTATAACTCGCGCCCCCACAATGCACTGCTTATGGCCTCCCATATTACATCACTCATGACATGGTCAGTGACATCACTGATGACATTACTGATAAAATCTCAAATGACATGACTGATGACATGACTGATGACATCATCCAGTGGTTGTGAGTGTTTTTAAAATGTTTATGAGTGTGAAATATATATACCAATCAATGTGTGTATGTGTGCCTGTATCGATGATTTAGTAGGTGCATGACTGACTGTGTAAGTGAGTGATTAGGTATCTCAGTGAATGTACGGGTCACTGACTAGGTTGTCTGAAAGTCTGTCTGTTGGTGTCAAAGTGGCTGTATGGGTTGGTTAGTGGGTACATGTGTGGGTGTATGGGTGATTGGTTGTCTGAGTACCTGTCTGGGTGTTTGACTGTCTGTGTGGGCAGGGGGTAAGAGGGTGTGTGACTGCCTGCATGGATGAGTGAGTGCATGAGTCAGTGGTTATATGGGTTAGTGAGTGTAAGAGAAGGGTTGTAGAAGTGACTGAGTGTGTCTACGGCTGTGTCTATGAGTGAATGGATGTGTCAGTGGTAGATGGGTGAGTAAGGAGACATGTGAAAGCCAGTATTGGTTAGTGTTGGAGTATATCAGTGACTGTATGTGTGAGTGAGGGATTGTGATAGTGGCTCTATGGGTTAGTGAGTGCATGTGTGAGGGTTTGTATGGGTGAGTGATTATATGTTAGTATCTGTATGACAAAGTGAGTGGGTGTGTATAACTTTATAGGTAAAAAAATGGCTGTCTGATTGACTCTATAGGTGAGTGAGTAGGTGTGTTCCTGAGGGGCAAAGGGTGAGGGAGCATGGCCCCTCTGCCCCAATTGACGGCTGAGGCTGTTTACCAAACAATTAATTTAGCCCAGAAAAACAGAGTACTGTCCACTGGATCAACTTCCTCCACAATCCTATTAGCATGATTTAGATAATTAAGCCAGTGGGTTTTACTCCATATTTACAGGGTCCTATTAAAAATGGAGCATGCTAATTTACCAATGAACTTTACATCATACTGAGTTAGTTTCCCGCCATATTCACTTCTTACAATTTCCCTTTTAGTTAATTTTGTCACATACCCCTGCAGAGCAGAATAAAAGACACATCTTTCTTCTTTTAAATATCTTCTGATGTGGAATACGTTAGTCCCAACTGAATGCTAGATTTTCCCATTTTCATTTCCACTCTATTGTGGCAGAAATTATCTTCGACATTTTGTCTGCAGGCAAGCGCAGCGTGTCCTGATGTAATTATCATTGCAGAAAGATTACTCCTTAATGAACAGACGCAGCTCTTTTGCCTGTTCGGCTCAACAGATGCAGGGGAATTGCAACGCACGTGCCGCAAAGTTTTAACAATGCTTTCTATTATGCCAGCGAGAAAAGGGAGGCTGGAGAACGCATGGCGAGGCAAAGTTCATGAGACAGATAGACACTTCCATGACAACCAGCAGCACATAAACGGAAAGGCAAGCAAACGTGAATATAGAATTCAGCGCCACCGCGGTTGAGTGAAGTCTATTCGCTTCTAGAAAGTACCATACACGTTTTCGTTAGCGACATGGCGAGATTACCGAAGCTCATTTTGCAGGCATAAAACAAAGAGATGAACGACTTTCATCCATACCATCCATCACTTCCTTGTATTTATTTCATTATTTATATATTTATAAGCAGCAGATTTATAATCATTCAATCAGAAAAATGTCACTTAGCATCAATGATGACGGTGAAAGAGATGTGTATATTTGATTGTTTATGTTTACATAGTTGGTGGAAATAGCAGATAATAAATGGTGACATTTCCAATATCCAAAAACAAACGTGGCAAGTGACATAGCCTATCATCAACTGAGAGCTCAAAAATGCAAGAGCACGACACACTATGTACATATTTACATCTGAGAGATTAATGCTGTTTACAGCACTATTCCCCCCTATTTTTTTAACCCGGGGGCATATTTCCAATAGAATTGTGGAGCGGAATGTTAAGCTAAAATTGCTAACGCTGCGTTCCACCATTCTGAAAAAGCAGGGGTGCGCCGTATTTACAATGATACAGTAACCCTGCATTATCCCTTGCGGCGCCCCTAAATTCAGCTGCCTAGCGCTAATGCAGGCACCCTTGTACCACAGTGAGGCGATTTCCAGTAGGAATATGCTAAATTGATACATTGCACTTATGAGAAGTCGGGGAAGTCTTTCTTAGAAGATAGACAACTTCGAATAGCCACAAAGTTTAAAAAACTGGAACTAAACTTCCAGTAAATCCATACTTTTTCCCAGGCAAAATCTAATTTTCCCAGGGTTCTGTTGAATTTAAAGGGTTTCCAATGAAAAACATATGAGTTCTAACATATCTGAAAGGGATACCAAGCTAAACGTTATTGTGCTCCAAAAATTTGAATTGGAACTCTGAACATTTCGGTCATTTTCCAAACTACTTATTCAAAATGTCATAATTACTGGTAACATTTCTAAAATCCCTGCCGGAAAATGCACACTTTTAAAATTTCAGCAAGATATTTGAAATTTCAGTAGAAAATGTTCTCTATTTTGAGGATCTTCTGGTTACAATAGGTAATTTCATCTCATGCAACTTCAAAAAGCTATTAATCCTCTTATTGACTACATGAGGAAGAAAATCAGCCCAACCTTCACCGGTAGAAGAATGCTAGATTGTGCTGAATATGCTGTAATTACGATTAGCAGGATTCACCGGGAGGTTACATGCATGTTACAAGCACATTTCTGTAAAAGTAAGACCAGTGAGTTGCATCACTCTTCCCCGCACCTTCCCGGAAGATGGTAAAATGGAAATACCTCCTAAACACCTTAACAATGTATGTGAGAGCTATGCGGACAGTTTGGTGGTATGTGGAACCGTGAAATCAAGATATGAGCACAGAGGCAATAAGCCCTGTCACCTGCCAAAGTACATTCCTCCTGTGGCTTCAAAATTTGAGAAGGGGTGCATGCATGGGGCTGGAAAGATACCAATGGGCAAATGTACAAGGAAATGATGCAGAGTGGTGCAGCAGCAAAGTTTGCAGCACCTCGCTGTCATTTCAAAAACACAGGGATGCACTGTATTTACAAGAATAAGGTGCACCCCTGTGTTTTCCATTGTATTGGCACTAAAAATAGCTGCCTAAGACCAACACAGACACCCTTGTGCAAGGGTGCTTGCGTAGCAGGGAGGATTGTTTATGTGCAAGAAGGTGTCCATTTAAATTTGATACTTGTATAGCGCACTACTCACCCGCAAGGGTCTCAAGGCGCTTGTACGAATACCGCTGTGGAACCCATCCTGGCTTTCCCTGTGAGGCGTCCACTCCTGGGCACCCCCAAGGTGGAGGCCAGGTATCCTTAGCATTGTGGGGGCTGTTGTGGAGATTAAGCAAGCTATTGCCCAGAGTTGCAGAGTGGGACTCCATGATTGGAATAGGCACCGAGGCGAAAATGATCAGGTCCATGGAATTTTTAAGTCCAAGACCCGCCAAGGCGGGGAATTGAACCCTGGTCCCGGGCTAGACCTCTGCATCAGGGTCTGCCGCTCTAATCATTGAGCCACACTTCTCCACTTCCACATTCTGCACATAAACAATCAATACTGGTCATTTGTTATGTCTATGTGTGCTGTTGCAACACACATAGAAGTAGCAAATCACCATTATTTAATTATTGTTTTTGTGCAGGAAGGGACACCATCCTGCAGATACAATAATCATTGTTGGCGTTTTGCTCTTTCTAGTGTACTGCAGAATGCAGCACTCATAGAAAAAGCAAAAACAAGGAGAAATAAAAGTATTTCTCTTTGTTTCGCCAATCTAGAACCTGCTTTTGTGTGGCATCAGTTTTTAGCAGTATCTCAGATTTACAGATCCTTGTAAATTTGGGGCAGCATCAAAAAGCAATTGGTGTTGCAGTGGATTGCCCACAGCAACCCCCATTGCATGCCCCTTTCACCAGCATCTACATTGCATGGAAAATAAAATGTAAAAACTAAAACTGAACTAAAAGTGATGCAACGTCCTCCTCTGGTCCTCTCGTCTCCACCAGAACTCGCAGCAGCATCTCCCTTGACCAATCAGGCCGCTTCTTTCATGTAGCATGAGAGCAGCACCCTGATTGGAGAGAACAGCCGCATACTGTGCTCCACAGTGCTTAGAGGTTTTGGCTTGCTCTAACCCAGCTGTCTTAAGAAAACTGGTTTAGAACTGTTTAAAGTGCCAGGCTGCCGCAAGACTGCTGGCCAAAAAGTCATGCGCACTTTAAACAGTGCCATACCAGCCCACCCTCCTCACTGCTGAGTGACATGCTGCTGTCACACAGCAGCGGCTTTGCCCCTGTTGTGTCGCTCGGTTCGGGACGGGAAAGAAAAATAAAATGGTATAAATTACCATTTTATTTTTCGGCAGTTTGGGGGGATTTTATGTGGAGCGACGCTCCTCCGCTCCAACAGAGGAGCCACCCCTGCCTTTCACGCAGATACCTGCATGACAGTGTCCCATATTTACAAAGCCGCGTTAAGCCATGCAAAGTGACTTAATGCCGCTTTGTAAATATGATGCAGTACATTGCAACACTGGAACATCTAAAAAGTGATATTTCTGTACATATGCCCCCCATAGAGGCCAAATCGAATGTTTCATGCACAGGTTTTGAAGAACTTGACTTGGCTAAGGTCATGGGTAAGGTGAAAAGCATGTACGAGCCAGGTTGTATGTGCACATAGAGCAGTCCCCAGCTGTAGTTCAGGCTAGTACCGCCACATTGTTTATCCTTGACAGTCCTGCTTGCCAGCAATGTCCCCCTGTAACACAAGGGGGAGAGGAAGGAACAGCTGAAAAAGACACGAGCAGCGGTTTTCATCTCCATTTCGATATATTTCCAGGTGTTTGCTTTCTGAAAATAACATCAATAGGTGTTAAGTCGGGTGGTTTGCAAAGTTAGAGACTGTGAGCGGGGATCAGGGACACATGTGGCTGTTATTGCCAGCTATTATCACTTACCCCGCCCCTTTCAGTTAAAATGTTGTCGCTTTGAATGATTTATAGGCTCAATTTTCAGTTCGATTGTGGGGGAAATCCATGCGAGTTTCAATAAGTATATTCGCATTTAAATGCTTTTTTTTCAAATTTCAGTGAGTAATAGAATCTAGTATTTTGTGAGGAGGCTGCTTCACAGCTTGCCATCTGGCCTCGGTAGTGATGCTCACGTGACCTAGGGCTGGACCACACCAATAATTTGGAGCCTGATTAAAATGGCGAAGAGAAGAAAAGGGGCATGAATTGTTTGCTAACAGACTGTTTCTAGTTGGGGAAGTGTTAGTAAAAAGCAACATAATATTTAGGGGAAGGGTCTTTGAAACGCAGGTGCATGTCCTCCGGCAAGCAAAACCAATCATTATGTGTTTTTTTATTCAGGTGCAAGTGTATTCCTATGAGCAGATCAGCAATTCTAGCGTCCCCTCCGCCTGCAGGCCGCAGTGAGGCAGGCGCGATCCCGCCCTCGGGAAGCCTCCGGCTCCCTGCTCTTGGCACAGGTGCAGGAGGCGATTCAGCATTTCCAGAGACAATAATCTCCGCTTGTAAGTGATGTTCTCTCGACCGGGGAATTGATCTCAAAATAGGCCAGGCATAAAAAGCCTTTGTAGATCCATACCCCTTCAATGAGAGTATTTTGCATGAAAAAAACGAATGGCAGAGTTGGGAAAAAATGCAATTTTTGGCACCATTTTGTTGTTGGAGTGTGGTTAGTTCAGCTTGAAAGTCTACTTTGAACTTGTGTGTTTTGCATCGTGAACCAGAAGCAAGCCAACCTACTGAATCTCTGAGTGCATAACTTCACATTTCCTAGAAAATCACTTTTTCCCAGGTCAGCAAATGCTACAGTAGCCGCCTTTGATATATATTCTCAATTATATCTCAGGAAATGAATTATGTGCTCTGAAAGCCATGGACTTTGAACCCCTTTGCGTCCCTTGAGAGACTTTTCGGCCGGCCCGGTAGATGTTTGATGGAAAAAGGTCAACAAAAGCCGAAAATCAAAGACAAAAAACCCCTTCAGAGGTGTAAAATACCACGTTCTGTGACACCACAGAGAAACAAACTGAATACATTGTTGACTTTTTCAAGGAGACTCGCGAGATGAATCGGTATCAGCCTTTTATTGTCTCTGAATAGCAATTGAAAGGGGACTGGGGTGGGCAATGAGGTCACTGCCTGCGGGGTCAAAGGCATATTTCATACTAACACATCACCAGTACCGACCAATGAAGGTTGCCTGCATTTGTTGGAAGGCCGTGTTTTTTTTTAGTTTAGCGTTTCTCTTCTTTTTCCACTGGTAATTTTATTTTCCCATCCATCAGTTTTGATTCAGAGTTCAGGAAATGGCTTAAATGTGCTCCGGGGCTTCGCACGACAAGATGTCGGAGCTCAGAGGATTGCTGGTAACATCGTTTACTGCCGTAAAAAGGGCGAATGGACAGGCGATTCCGCTTTTATCTCTTTCCCTTACTGACCTGGAGGGGAAATTCCTCTTACAGTTGTTCTAATAAACAATAACCTAAGTTTTTTTGGGGGGGGGGGGGGGTGTCAAGAAAATATTGAAAGATCTGCAACACAGTGCAGTATACACTACATGACAGAAACCCTTCACCATTGCAAACTACTTTTATGAATTTCTGGCTACTGTTAGAAGAGTGGCAGCCATTCCCAGAGAAGCGACTGCATGTAATTGAGGCAGCCATGTGTATTACCAATATATATTCTGAAATATACACAAACTGTCGAAAAATCTCATCCTTAGTCAATGGCTTAATACTAGTGGAACAGAAATCTGCATGCGACAAGCAGTCACAGCGTCAAGCCCAGCAGCGACAAACCCAACCATCCACCCTCAGAGCTGTGGAAGCGGAACCCCGTATCCCAATATTTAGGACTGTACCACTGTAATAATAACACCCTTAAGATATCAAAATATCACCATTTATCTCATGAGGCACACAATAAGTCAGAAAGACCACTCAATTACCGAGATCCTGATCAGGGGGCGTTAATTGAGTTTTATCACAAAAATCTCAAAATCAAGTGGTGCATAATAAATGCCATAAAAGTTCAGAATTGCAGATATACAGAATAGTTTTAAAAAATCAATAAATTATTCTAGGACTCAGATGAGCAGCAAAATCAAGAGTCAGACAACAACTTTAATAGAACAGGATAGTCTGCAGGGAAATCTTCCCTAAATCAGGCAGAATCCTTAGTAGAATAGGAAAGTCTTCTAGCCCCCCCCCCTCCCCCCCCCGCCCCACTACCAAGGGTTTCTTATACACAACTCTTGCATAAAAATTAGCTAAAGGCACAGATTCGGCATTACATGATCCAGATAAGGATTCTTTTGACGAAACAGAGTTTACCTCGTAAATGACATTGTATATTAGCACTATCCCATTTTCTAAGTAAGCAGGATACTCATCAGAGATCCAGTCTTCCAGGGAAGTTTCGAACATAACTTGCAACATCTAACAAAAGCTACTCATTAACATGCCAAATGGATATACCTCAGAAACACAGCTGAAAAAACCTTGAATATTGCAACCTTCAAAATACACCAGAAGCTTCATTTAAATAGACAATTGTATTGTTGTTAACAAGAAAAACATATCATGTGAGTTGTCTTTTCTTTTGCACAGCCTATGGGGAAAGAAAATGCGCTGAGAAACCTGATAGGAGGGATAGTTGCAGGAGTGAAAACACAGAGACAGAAAGAGTATCCATTTGAACCTGTATGGCAGCTTCACGAAAATATGGCATAACCAAAATTGCACATATATTCTTTCATTGTTTACGTATAACATTCAACATATAAATCATTAATTCTTAAAGTTATTTGTAATGTGAAAAATAGAAACCTAAAAAAACCTTCCACAGGGCCGCATTTCCCCAGGAGGCTTCCTAGGGGTCTGTTGTCAGAAAAGGTTGGCTGTCTTGACCCAACGAAGCCCACATACCCTTTTCTAGTCACGCCCTGCAACGTGGTGGCCAGAAATCATCCAGGTCGAAACGCCATCAACAAAGTACAGTGTTCCTATGGCTCCCTAGGCTCATAACATGTTTCAAACTAAATGTAGCTATTACTGCTCATGTCATGTAGGATTTGCAATCTCACCTTTATTGCTGTCATCATATCACGTGTCTCACTTGCACCAGTCACCCTTTCACAAGCACTGTGTTTGCACTTTTTTGATTACACTTATATTATACTTATATTGAAAAAGAGTATTGCTGTCTGAAATGTCTTTCCGCTACAACATTTAATACAAATTGTGGAATTCAGTTGAGGTGTCTCTCCCTTCTTATTTCCTTTCTGTATTTGTTTACATTTGATTAATTGTCTTTCAAATATTGCCCGTTGAGATGTTGTTGTTTGTTACTATTCTAAGGGACCCAGCACCAAACTCATGCAGACTGCCACTGCCAACTGCATGTCAAGGTGCCTAAAAAAGTGAAAGCATGACATGGCACACAGTCTGTGTGCTGTGTCCCCTAACACTACATTTATTAATTTTAAGTCCTCCCTGCAGCAGGCCTTACAGCCTTAAGGCATGGTGTGTTATATTACATGTGAGCACATATCTGCATGAGTAGATATGCCCCTGTACTGTGCCGTTCAATTACTGACAGTACAAGTGAAAAAGGAATTTAGCTTAAGGTATGTACTGAGCAATGGTCAAAACAAATTTCCCAGCTCCATAATGGCTTCACTGAAACTTTTGGTGTTTGGAATCAAACACCAAATAGTAAACCCACACTGATTCCAGTGATGCATGCACCCAGAGGATACCTTAAAGGTACCTCCTGAAAACCTACCGACCTAAAGTGTATTGGCTGACTGGTCCTGACCAGCCTGCCACCACAGACATGTTTCTGATCCCCTAGAGGTGAGTGCCAGCGCTCTCAGAGGTCAGAAACAATGCCTGTCTGGCAGGAGGTGTTGTCACCTCCTCCAAGCAGTATGACTAGTAATCAGCATATCAAGGTAGGAGGCTTCACAAGCCTCCACCGCCTTTGTTATGCAACCCTAGCTTCTCCCAGACAGGGAAAATGCCACCCCCTGCCCAGGGCTCATCTGGCACCAGAAGAGTCAGGAAAATTAGCTAGTCAGGATGTGTGTTCACCGTCAGGCTAGTACCACCCCTAAAGTGGGATACCTGAAGTGAACATGTCTTGGAAAACTCCACCATCTTTTTTACTGGTGGAATTAGGTCTTCTGGGTCAGGGTTATGCCCACTTCTTACAGGAAGTGGTCATATAGAGGGTGCAGACACCCAAAAGTTAGGTAGCCCATTAGCTACAACCTGACACTCCCTGTAATGCCGTTGAATAGTGTGTTTAGGTGGCTGACTGATACTGGTATGCCCAGACATGGGTCCTGTGCTCTCCATACAGGAGCCAAGCTAACCTGTCTGATATGAGGTGATGCCCAAAAACCGGTCCCAGGATGCTTGTTTCCAGTCCGGGGAGAACCTGGCCTGGCAAGTCGGGCTGGAATGTTCCCATTAAGAACAGGGTCAAGACTGATTTGCATATGGCCGGATCTGAACTGGAATGGCACGGCGAGCAAAAAAACGATGGATTTAGGCCCAGATTTCTGTACTGGGGTGAATGTTTGACATTGTGCAGCATTCTGTTCATCACTTGTAATCACATGGACATAATGTCACATAAAATGTAAAGGTAACAAACTTTAAAAATGGGAGACTGAACACTTTTCAACAGAGTCGAATGCCAGTGTTAGAAATGGTAATGCGATATCTCGTAAAGGAACAGATCTAACAATGCTGTCATTATATAAATCCTGGTGTAGAGTAACCAGACATTCGTGTACTTTCTCAAGGGTTGTAAATGCCTGTTTCACTATAGACCAAATGATGGAGAATTTGCTTAAGCTTACAGACAAGAGTCATTTGGTTTTAAATGTGCGTTCTAATGTGCGTTGCAGTGATCTTCTTTAGTTTCCTGGACCACTATGGTTCAAGATGTGCTGAGTACCCAGTCGTTCCCAGCCAAAGAGGCATACCATTAGCAATGACATTTTACACGCCATGCATTTTGATCACAGATAATCTGTAGTCTGAAGTATACTGTTCTCCACAGTCAAGGAGTCTTTCCTTTTAATGAAGGCTGTATCTATTGGTTAGTTTTTCTTAGGCATAAAATCCACCACCTGTTATGCTCTCCTTGAAGAAAAGACTACCAAGGGTCATGTCTTGAGTGAGTTTGGTTTCCAATGGAATGGCTGGTGTTAGACCCAGGATCCCTGGTTGGCTGAGGTAGGTACCTTAGGCCAAGTAGGGACCTGCGTTCCAACGCCAGGGAAAGGAAGGTCACCTTCTTAGGTAGCCCCGCTCACCCCCTCAGTAGCTTGGCACGAGCAGCCAGGTTTATCTTCAAGGCAAATGTGTAAAGTATTTGCAACCACGCTCACAATAATCCAATGATGACACCCAAATAAACTCCACATGAGTTTTATAAAAACAAGTATAAAAGTTATGTAAAAAGATATACGATAAGACCACAAAATATAAATCCAACATATGAGGTTGTGTAATATTTCTCCTGGCCGGTTGTTAGGCCAGCCAGCCCTTATAAGTTCTGGCGGTATCACTGAGCACTAAATATTCTCCAGTCCTCCTAATATCATATTATACAGTTCGTAATGCTAGAATCAGGCACTTGTGCAATGTAAAAATACTGTAATGCGTAATGCTGCAATCAGACACTCTGCAATGAAAATAATGCAATGCGTAACGCACAATCAGGCATGTTGCACGGTAAAATAATGCAATGCGTAATACAACCACCAGGTATGTCGTTATGCAAATGTAAGGAAATGCGTAATACACGAATCAGGTAATTCGTTATGCAGGAACAATGCAATGCGCAATACGCTTATCAGGTAGTTTGTTATGCAGATAAAATGCCATGCGTCATACACTAATCAGGTAGTTCGTTATGCAGGAATAATGCAATGCGTTATACTCTAATCAGGTACTCCGTTATGCAGAAATGAGGCAATGTGTAATATGACAGTTAGGTACTCCGTTCTGCAGAAATTGAATAATGCGTAATACAGTCAGGCCCCGATCAACGGGCCTTAGGCGGTCTCTCTGCCTCTCCTTCTGACTTACAGTCAGCCTCTCAACAGTTGCCCCAACACGGTACGATGCAATCAAAAAGTGCAGCTTCGCACTCCGGCCCACGTACTGCCACTCCCTTGGCAATATGGGCTGTGGTACGAGCCGAAGCAGAGGCTCGCGCTGCCAACAAGAGAGAGAGGCCGAGAGCGTCTCCCTGTGAGCCTGCGCCACACCCCAGGAATCAACACACGTTACCTGGGGGTGCAAACCCATTCTCCTCTCCTCGTCCAGCGGCTGGGCCTCCAATGAAGCTTTGTGAATTGGCAACGGCGGCTCGGGCCGGCAACTCAGCTCCTTCGGGACTGCCGGTCCAGGCCGCTTCAGTTGCGAAGATCTCAGGCTGCCACAAAGCACATGCACACAGCGTGGATGCGTCTTCCTTACTCTTCGGGTGCAAGATCACTGGGCACTCCACACACGGGTCTCAGGCTGCACGAAGATCACGGGCACAGCATCACTGAGACTCACTTTACTCCGGTGCACACGATAACAAGGCAAATCCTCACGAAGGTCTCACAGTGCACAACGTACAACCACACAGTGTTGATGAGACTCACTTGGATTCCGGTGCACACAACAAGGCAAATCCTCACAAAGGTCTCACGGTGCACAACGCACACAGCGTCGATGAGACTCACTCGAATTCCGGTGCACACGATCACTGGACAATCCTCACAAAGGGATTTAGGCTGCACAAAACACACGCACACCGCGTCGCTGATTCTTGCTTCGACTCCAGGTGCCCACGATCACAGGCCACAACTTACAAGGGTCTTAGTTGCAACAAGCACACACTCATAGCGTTGCTGGGACTCTCATGGAAACTTT
Organism: Triturus cristatus; assembly: GCF_964204655.1. Taxonomy (NCBI): domain Eukaryota; kingdom Metazoa; phylum Chordata; class Amphibia; order Caudata; family Salamandridae; genus Triturus; species Triturus cristatus. Next base: position 447,323,145 of record NC_140594.1, read on the forward strand.
TATGTTCCTGTGTTTCCGAACAGCGAGCCAGCTCACCTCGGGCCCTTGGGAATAAGTTACTTCAGGACACAGCACACAGCAAAGTCCTTCAAGCAGGGGGACACAACACACAGCAACGTCCCTTTAGCCTTTCCTTGGTTAAAACTGCAAACTGCAGGCTAGCCCCAGAACAAACAGCAAGGGTCAGTCCTATCCTTCAATCTCTTCAGTTGTTTCTTCCTTGGCAAAGGTCCTCTTGACCACGAAGTAGCTCCAGTCTTGTTCACACTTGATCAAGCCATTCTCCAAAGTTCAGGAACTTCAGCCCTCATACGTATACCCCTCAATGGCTTGAAGTTTTTGTGTTTCAGGGGGCACTGAACCCTGTTCAAACCAGTTCTGGGTGCCTTCCTGCCAGTGACACCTTTCTTCCTTTGATTAGTGGGGGTCTGGATTCTCAATCACTCAGCAGGAGATGAGCCAATTGTTTTATAGCAGCAACCCAGGCATCTTCACCTCGAGGGGCCTCTCCTCCTCCTACACTCCAGATGCAGGTCAGCCTTTTGCTGTCTCACCTCCTCCCCTAGGTCAAGACATTCCCCAGTTCCTATCGCTTTCAAATCTAGACAGTCAATCCACAGCCAGGCAGAGACACACAGAAATGTCAGAGCACACAAACTCAGCCACTTCTAAAAGAGTGGCTTCTGAACACACAATGCAAAAACCACCTACATAAAAAGATGTGTTATTACACTGTGAGTTCAGGCATACTAAACTTCACCTGTCCATCTTAAGCCTTTGGGAAGATAGGCTGGAAAACATATTACACAGCCTTCCCATTCTGTCCTATGGGCAAGATGGCCTTTCAACAGTGAAAAACGAAATGGAGATTATTTCGCTGTCAGGACATGACACACACCTTAGTACATGTCCTACCTTTCACAGGAACTAAACCCTGTCCAGGGGGTACCCTAGACCTATCATAGGGGTGTCTGATGTGCATAGGAAGGGAAGGGTAAGGTCTGGCAAGTGAGTACACTTGACAGAACAACATGGCAGTTTGACAAACTGCGTGCAGGCCCTGCAATGGCAGGCCTGAGTTCCCTTTTTAAAGCTAAATGTGTGGGTGGCACAAATTGTGCTGCAGGCCCACTAGTAGCATTTGCATTACCAGCCCTGGCACACATAGTGCGCTTTACTAGTAAGGTTAACATACCAATCATGGACAACCAATTACACTTTATATAGGGACCACTTGCACTTTGACACTGATCAGCAGTGGCAAAGTGCCCAAAGCATCTAAGTTCGCAACGCCATGTCAGAAAAAAGGTCTAGGGGGAAAGCAAAAAGTTTAGGGACTTTAGCCAAAAAGGGCCAAGTCCTACAGCTGGCTTCACATTGTTGTTCGAGGAAGGATACAGATCATGTAAGGCCATTAAAGAAACCATCAGCTTACTTGTAAAAGTTTGTACTTCCAGTCGGCAGTGACCTTCGGACATACTGAAACAGGGTTGCGCAGGATTACTAGAAAGGTGCAGACTAAGAACTGCTATTGCTGGTTTGGTGAGCAAACATATCTCAGTTAACAGCTACGTACTTAACCATTTTGTTTCCACCAGCTGGGCGATTTATAAATCTTGCTGTTCTTCATATTCTGTTGTTGGTGTTTATATTGTGCGGGATTCCTTTTACACACATCTTTTGCTGTCAGATAATGGTGTGAATTCCTGTGTGAAAATTTAAATGGGATCAGGTGTTTCTCCATGGTGCAATGTTCTGCAGATTCTTTTCACTAACTGTGCCTTCAGTGTTGCCCCCACAATAACCCTTGAAACTCTTGACTGTCCTCACTCACACAGACCAGAATCATAGTTTTCGTCTTTTCGTATGTTCTTTTATTTTATAAATGCTGAAGAATTGGGATTCTGCAATCCTCTTGAGGCACACCACTCTTCACTCCTAGAAATCCTACACCCTGATCAAGAAAATTCTTTTTGGTAAACAACCAAGTAAGCAGGGCGTGGGATCCTGTTACCCGAGGTTCAGCATCATTTTACCAAAATGATTGGTTTTACTTTTACTATTAGGTGCTACTGCAAGATAACTGAATTATCTCATACCTTGGGCACAACAGAAGCATTAAAGACTTAGTTAGTTCTATCAGCAGGACTAGCAGAATGTTCACTGTTCGTGCAGCTGTTGCTCAACTCACAGAGCGATTTAAATGGCAAATGAGTAGTGTGATATAGTAGAGAGGTAACAAGTCTGAAAAGACTTTAGGGGCTGTACTCTGCGTTGGGTCCTGGGAACATGTTAAGTACTGAAGAGGGCCGGCCAAACCATCATGCGCACTTTGAGAGTGCAAACCACTCCTCCCCCTGCTCGGGCGAAGCCAGTCCCACACGGACCTGGCTCTGAGTCCCGCATAGAAAAATTCAATGATAATAACATCTTGTTATTATTATTATTTTTTTTTTTTTTACCCTGCTCATAGAGCAGTGGGGCGCTGCTGCTCCGCCATAGTGGAGGAGCCACCATTGGATAGTGCTGGATCACGTGTAGCCGCAGCAATATCTTGAGATGGTGTTTCCTCATTTGCATGGGGGCAAGTTTGTGGCTGCCCCAGGGGTAGAGATTGATTGGAATAGGGAAGGACGTTGCTGTTTGCACCAGATGCACCTGCGTAAAGAGTGTTGTAGCTCAAACAGGGACTATACACCCATCACATAAAGGTCCTGGGTGTACGGTAAGAATCCTAGAGAGTATTGCCATTTGCTACCAGGGCCCCTCACTGACTTCACATTTTCATGTGGTGAAAAGGATGAAGGCAAACAGGAGTGCTTGAGGGAAGGTTATGGATGGCACAAGGATGCCTGAAAATGAAACACAAAAGACACACAATTGTGTGTCTTTTGATTTGAAAATGAAACACAGCAGAACTTCAAATGACTGAAGCCCACAAAAGAAGTTTTGTGTGGGATGATCAGTTCCATTCCTGAAACAAATCTGCAGGGTCTGACTCCACTGACAACACACAATGTGACCTTTGACAAATTACTTAACCTGAGAATTTTTAGCAAAGCCTAGCTGGTTATTTTGGGAAATGTACAGTTTAGCAATAATTTAAGGACTCTCCTTTACAACGTATTTTAAAACTGCCTGTTGCATTATCTATATAGCCTTAAGTTTATCACTCTTGGACGTAAGATGACGTACTGGGTCGGTCCCACTGCATTTGAAATATGTACCTGCTATCAGCAATGGATGCTTCAAACCATTCAGGCATCTTAGGCCCAGGTACACATTTCTGATCTGTGCTAATTGATTTAGAGGTCTGGGCCGGATTGGTCCTCTCATATGGAGATATAGCAACAGCCTTCACATCTCACCTAGTGGTGGTACCGAATTACTGAAAAAAGACAAGTAAAATGAAATTTTTGCTGTATGGAGAGGATCACGTTGTAAAATTCAATTCTGTTGCATGCAATAAAAATCCACCCACCAGTCCAGCCCACAGTATTGGGAAACATTCAAGTTCTACTGCAGCTGATTTTACTTATGTTGCATTCAATGCTCCATTTCTGCATGTTCTGTTAGTTATGTTGGTCTGACACTAGGTTATAAGGCTACTCTCTTTTATGAAGCTCATTCCTGTGGACCCTGGCAGTGAGTTCTTCTCTCTTCCTCTTAGTATGAATTCATTAATCCAGGTGTTTGTTACAATGCTTGTATCACACTAGAAGGGCCAGATTTTTCTTGACTTTGCAAAGGCACAAAGTCTCCAAAGTTGACATAAACTGGCAAAAAGTGGTGTTTAAGAATTTACTTTATAGCACTACTTTGCCTTAAGGGGGCATTCCATGCATAGTGCATGGGTGTTCCCACACAACCGGTCGTGTTTTCTAATGCAAAGCGCTATCTATTAACATTTGAAGACAGGTCTCAGGGCATTACTCCAAAAATGTATGTTTCCTCAAGGTAGATCCAAAGAAGGGGAGAAGTTTTTCTCCAAATTTTTCTAACTTTTCCAATGTGTGCTTTACTATAGAGCCCACATATAAAGTGAGAAAATAATTAAAATAATCCTAAGCATAATATTTAGTACTTGAAGGCAATCCTTCTGGTTCAAAACCTATACTAGACTTACACAGACATCTTTGCACTATTGTGCAAAAGTGTGGGTGTGGTGCTAAGCATCTAGAGCTAAGCATCCAGAAAGTACATCAGCACTTGAGAAGAGAGAGACAACACAATATTTTAGTAGTTATGATGCTGTCTTACCTTAGCTGTCTCATGCAATACAAGACAATTATGCTGCATTCTCTGACATATTAGTAAATCTGCCCAAAGTCCATGGGTTGTGTTAGATCTGACATCCCTAGGATGGTCTTTCACCCTAAAGTTTTTCTTTCTTGTCTCCTGTATGCTGAAATTATTTGTTGTTAGTGCTAAAGCACTTGTGCTCACTCCTCTAAACGTGGTAACATTGGTTTACAGTCAATTGGCACAAATAATGTAAATTAAAGGTCCTTTTTAAAGCGATACAACATGTCCCCAGGGCCTGTAAATTAAATGCTACTCACGGGCCTGCAGCACATATTGTGCCATCCAGTTAAGTAGCCTTTTAAAACATGTCTCAGGAATACAATTGCAGCCTGTGTCCAGTTTTAAATTCACAATTCAACTTGGCTAAATAACACCTTTGCCAGGCTTAAACCTTTTTATTTTAATATGTATAAGTAACACCTGAGGTAGGCCCTTGAAAGCCCTTAGGGCAGTGAGCGGTGTTTTTTTTAACTTTTACTTGCACTTTTAAGTTGTACATGTCCAGATAGCAAAAACATCTTAAATTTGTTTTTCTCTACTGCAATGCCTACCTCTCCCATGGGATAACTTGGGGTTACCTTATTGCATTAAATACTTGATAACTTTTGATTGGGAACACGTAGAAATATTATGTTTTGTCTCTAAAGAATTGTCATTCAAAATCATCTTTACTGGTAATGTTGGATTTCGAGTCACAATTCTGAAAATACCAATTTTAGAAATGTGGAATTTTCTTGTCCTAACCATTTGGTGCCTGCAGTCTGTATTCTGGGTCACATGACTGTGATTTGCATGTCAGTTGACATTTGTGTATTCCTCCCAGACAGTGAGACAAATGGGGGGCTAAGGGTTGGCATGATGGGCTATCCAGCCAGAATGTGAGATTGTGTGTTCCCTGCCCATTTACATTTTAAAGGAGCTGCCTTCAGCACACTCAAAAAGAACTTCACACTTTACTTTTGTCATCCTAGACCCCTTAAAGTCTGGACAGGGAAGACAGAAATTCCGGAACCATCTGTTGGGGGGGGACTTTAGAAGTTTATTTTACTTTAAGCTGGTACCAGGTGTACAAATAGTACCCTCAGACCCACTCTTCAATTCACTACAGGTCCTGTGGAGGATCTCAAGAAGGACTGATTTGTATTTCAGATGTCTGTCCTGCTGCTAACAGGGGGATGCCCTTCTGCTTGAAGCCTGCCTTGTACCTTCAGAGGACTGCCCTGCTGCTTGAGGCTTGCCTTGCTGCTTGTTCCCAGGACCACTAGAATTACTCCAAGGGCTAATTGGCTGGCCTCCTGTTCTGAGTTACAGGCGCATAAACACCTGCACTCTGACTGAAGGGAGTGCTGTCCTCCAGTGGTGCCTGCCCAGTCCTGGACCCTTAGAAGTGGTGCTAAAGGTGCACAAAAAGCCAAAAACAAATTTTTTAACGTAAACTTTTTTCCATCAAAAAGTGCTGGGAGAACCAACAGGAGACCGGGACCTACCTGTTTGCCAAACCGCCGCAGGTTTATTGTTAGTTGGCCTAACTTCTCGGTATCTCCAGCTACATTCCCCTCTTCAGCAGCACATCTTGTTCAGTGTCTACTTTTTGGAAGAGTATCTGGACTCCAGGCGCCCTTGTCAACCACAGCCTGCAGATTTGTCCCGCTGGAGATTTTTGGCTTCCACAAAAGAGATAAAGTGCAAAAGTAGAACTCTTCACTGCACTTTTGTCCAGTGGCTTCCAAACAAAGATGCCTCCCCCTGGGACACAACCTGCTGCCTTGCCCTATTAAACTCGACCTTCTCAGCAATTTTTCTTCAAACATTCTTCTAAGCCTGAAGATTAACAGAACCAGGTTCAATTTGCCTTGTATATCTGAACTGCACTCCATCACAGTCAGCCACAAAGTTCGATTTTGCCCTGGTCTTGCATAACTAGATGCCCAAAGTAAGTGCTTTGATCTTTTAGATGCTAGTTCTTACTAACAACGTTAACAGATCATAGAAATTCATTCTACTGATTGGATATTTGTTATTCTAGTGTCAAATTATTTATTACGTTTTTCTGTTTTTTTCTGAATGGGTGTGGGATTTTTCTTGTGTTGTGTTTTTACTTTTTTGCATAGCTATCAGTGGGTTAAGGATAATTTAGTGACATTTGAGGTTCAGCCTGACAGGGATTGTGATTCCTGCTTGAGGAGGGTTCTCAGCCCCCTCAACCAAAAACCCAATTTCCTACAGGTTGCTTAATGGTCTGATCAGAGTAAGCATCATGTCTAGGCAGTTGGATGTACCCATTGCTGTAACTCACAGGATGGGTCATCTAGCAACTTGACTAGGATGGTTGTCCAGGATTGATGCAAAGAGGCTGGCCAGGGGCAAGGAGAGCAAATTTAGTCTTGAGCAAAGGGAAGCCCCACTGGGGCATGAGGGTGTGATTAGTACTTCAGGGATTGTAAGTTAGATCAAAAGAAACTGATTGATTGATGCTGACGGTTCAGATGGTTTGTAAAAGAATTTCCCCATAGAAATTTTCAAAGTAATCTGGTGATTATTTCAATTTCTTGAATTCACTTTTTCAATGTATTTTGACTTATTAAAACTAATTGTCTTTAATTGTCCCATTCTTAAGAGGATTCTACAAGCTTTATCCTTTTGAAAAGGTTTTTTATTGTATGTAAGATTTTATTCTTTTCGAAAGTCTTAGACATAATTAAGAAAACTCCAGCAGTACCTTCTGTTTTCATTTCTCGCAAAAGCCGGCTAGTTCAGTTTCTATTTTTCTGCCCTTATATTCTTTACATGGTCAGCTATGAGTATTTCTTTAAACGCAGTGCTCTATGTATTTGTTTTCTTGCTGGTGGTGTAGATGTTCAATCTGTCTGCGAAATTATAGATTTGTTACATGTTTTTTTATTGCCGTTTATCCAAGGTATGCATGGCAAAAGCCAGGCAGTGATAAACTGTCCTGTCTTGTGAGCCAGTTCAAGAAAATAAGAACCTATAGATGTTTTTATGTAATGGAAGGCACACGGAAAATACGAAATTCTTCTGAGTTTTTCCAACTCAAAAAGAAGACATGTTGTAGATTGACAGAAGTACTCGTAAAACAAGCATAAACAAAGGCAATAGTTCTAGCATCTTTGAACTTGCTTCTTTATGGAATCGCGAGTTTGTGTGTGTGGATGAGTGCGACTCACTGGGTAGATTAATTAATAGGTGAGTGAGTGACTGGGTGAATAAATTGATTAGTAACGGAGTACATGGATTGTTTACAGAGGATAACTGGATGAATTAATGATTGAGTAAGTGAGTGCATGTATGGAGCAACGAGGGCATGAATATATCAATGAATAGCAAAGATGGATGAATAAGTGAGCTATTGCATGGGCGGTAGTGAATACATTGATAAATGATTCAGTGTATTGATGGGTGAGTACAGGCTTATATAAATGGGTGATCGAATAAATGAGTGAATGCTTGCATAACAGTGCGTTCTAAACAATGACATTCATTTTATATCTGAAATCTCCCCAAAACGCATGCATTTGCCGTGGTGTCCTTTTATTTCACCACCCCCCTTTCCGCCTCTTTATCAATGTCCCTGTGCCTCTCATTTCTTTGCTCTACCTTCTCTTTTTCATATTGTCTCCGACCTTCTTCATACTCCTCTCTCAGTCCTAAGACATGAGGACTTGAAGTAAAAAGCGTTAGTAGATGCAGCCTGGTTTTCAACCGCAAAATCAGCATTTAACAATGCATTAAAATTTAAGAGACCTGTTATCGAAAATGTAATGCAATTACATAGGAATTACAAATTAGTAAAATGGAAAGAGCGAAAACTAATTTACGAACACCAATAACTGATTCCCAAATATTATGAACAAAGCATTCACAATTTGCATTTGCCAAATACCATCGAGTGGAAGACAGTGGTACCCGGTGGCAATCTATGAAAGGAGGCCCAAAATGCATTCTAAAGAAATAAAGGAGTTAAGCAGATGGACATATTAGCAGCCTAACAGAAGAGATATAACCCATGTAAGGAAGACACAATCATGGTAGTCAGATCATTAATACACAAATAGGGGCCCTGTGCTGTTTACATTTACTTGCATGAAGAAGCTAACAGGAGGTAGAATTCGATCACATATCATTTCATTTCATAAGGCTTTATTCGGAGCTTAAACACAAAGTCTATAAAAGCATGAACAATCACACAAAAAATACATCGTTCATAAGACCATATTAAAAAAGACTGCAATACAGATTACGTAATTTAAAAAACAGTTAAAATTGTTAAAATAGCATACTAGACCTTAGTTTGATAGCTTGTAGGAGAAAAGTAGCAGTGAAAAAGCAGACATCAGGGTAAAAATTAAAAAGCAACTTCATAGCAACTTGTATGTTCCTAACTCCGTATTTCAAAAGGATAGGTTTTAAATAAGCTAAGCGAAAATTATCATATAAATTACACAGCAGAAGAAAGTGCATAGTGATTTGTGCTGTAACATTATCACATGGACATGGGCCGTTAGGGTGTTTTTTAGTACAGGGGAAGGCCACCAAATGGTGCACTATCCCGAACCTTAGTCTTGTGAGGACAAACCGGTGGGAAGCCCGGGTGACTAAACTCAAATACGGTTGAAAACCCATAGTTTCACAAATTTCCCGTAGAGCATACATGTAGTAAGATTGCCACTGATCCTTTCCCGCCTCTCTGATTTATGGTTCATAAAAACTGTCTTCATCTCTGCTTTAGTCAGACTGGAAATAGCGTAACAATCTTCTTTAAGATTGATACCATAGATCTCCAAGAAGCAGTTGATGACAAATTTTATCCAGGGAATCTTTAAGTGGTCGTCAAAGGAGAGACAGTCTCCAATGATAGCTCTGTTTAGGGAAGTCTCCTCCTTTGACCAGACAGCACGCCACAGCATTAGAGGTCTTATAGCTACCAGGTCAGAGAGATGTTGGATACCAAACTCCCTGTGCACCAAATCATTAGATGCTGATTTAGGCAAACACAGGAGTCTCTTAAGGAAGAGATTTTCCTCCACTTGCAGACTCCTTGCCGTGGCATGTCCCCAGACCCCAGCACCGTAGAGAGCCACAGAAAGACATCTCATTTGATAGATTTTTAACATGTCTTTGATCCGTTTGTCCCCTATTTTAGTAGCGAACTTAAACACCCCATGAGCACTTTTCGCCATCTTGGCCCGGACATTATTAATCTCACTGGACCAACTACCTGACAAGTATTGCCAAGGTAGTTAAAGGACTCCACCGTTTGCACCTTATGCCCTTCAATAAAATAGGCATGGGGTTTTTTACGTCCCACACCACATTCCATGATGAAAGTTTTGGTTTTGTTAATCAACAACTTCCTATCCTTGATGAACAGCGAGAACCTGTCCATCATGCGTTGCAGGCCAGTGGGAGTCCTAGACAGGATTACGGCATCGTCCGCGTAGAGTAGTACAGGGACGTAAAGATCATTAATTTTAGGTGCATCAGCCGGAACCGTCTTTAAGACTAGATCCACTTCGTTAATAAAGAGAGTAAAAAGTAAAGGGGCAAGCACACACCCCTGTCTAATACCACGCCTAATCTTAAACTTAGGGGTGCGCTCCCCACCCTGGCCATAACGGACACTAGTGCTTAAATTGGCATAAAGTCGTGCCAAAAAATAAACAATGCCCTCTGGTGCCCCCATTTCTAATAGTTTGGCCCATAAAATATTGTGGTCCACCATATCGAAGGCACTACTCAAGTCAGCAAAGCAAAGATAGAGGGATCCTTTTTTGGCCTTCGTATATTTCCCAATCAATAGTTTAAGATTGAGACATTGTTCTATGGTCCCTCTACCCTTCCTAAAGCCATATTGGCAATTAGCAAGAATGTTGTCAGATTCAGCCCATTCTTCCAGCCTATCGATAAGTACCCTACTCATAATTTTCACTGAGGAGTCCAGGAGGGAGATAGGGCGATAATTCCTTACATCCCCCCTGTCTCCCTTCTTGTAAATATGTATAATTATGGATTCCTCCCAGGTGGGTGGAACACCATTACGTACAGCAGCATTAAAAACCTTTGTTAGCAACGGGCCCCAGATCTCTGGTGCTGTTTTATATACATCGATGGGTACCACCCATGCTAGAAGCAATACTACCCCGCACTTCGGCGATGGTAATGTCCAAGGGAACGACAGGCCAGCCATCTTCATGTACTCCCCTAGGTCTAACCGAATCGAAAATCGAAGAGAAATGGGTAACCCAACTCTCCACACTAACATTGGCCGTCAATTCGGGCATTTTATCGTCCTTTAAAAATGGACTATTAACTGTCGCCCAAAATAAAGAGAAATCCGCAGTTGAGGCTGCCTGATCTAATTTGTCCCAAGCTTCTTGTCTTAATTCTGATTTCCTACATTTAACTGCAGCCAGATAGGTAGCTCTCAATTCCCTAATCACACTTTTATCCCTAGTCTTGGCTGCTAATGCTGCTTTCAGCCCCTTGAGCGCAGTGGTGCATGCATGGTCAAACCACCCCCTTAATCGGAATTTCCTACCCTTTGAAATTACGGTGAAGTTGCTATCTATAATTAAATTAATATCAATGAAATTATTACACACAGTTTCATCAGTTACTTCCTCACTTTCTAAAATGGTAGTGATTTCAGTAAGACATTTAGTAACAATAGAGTTAGATGTAAAATCCGCTTTGTCCCCTTTCCATCTAATTCGAATTCCATTTGGTCGATGTGGCTCAATATCGGTAATGGTACACATTTTGAGACCCTGTTGCTCCTTCCAGAGTATAGCCTCAACAGTAAGACAATTATGATCACTGAGTTGATTATCCACAACTACAGGGGCCAAACACCATGGGCTAATACCAGAAGACATACAAATAAAATCTATCGTTGTATTAGCGTTCCTACCCGTGTAAGTGGGGATAATCACTCCAGAGGGATCTTCCTGATTAACCATTATTTCCATATCGTAAGTTGTCAAAATTTTATTCAAAGAATCACCATAGGAATTGTGAGGGAAGTGGGGGATACCATCTCCAAAGCAATTAATAAAGCCACAAACCCTTTGGGCAGCAAGGGGGCACGCAACTGTATTGAAATGCCCCACCCAAATAAGATCGAAATTAATGTCAAATTTGGTTATAATGTCTGCCAGAGCGGTCTCCAGAGCAAACACTACCTGATTTCTAGAGCTATCGAAGATATTATTATAAAAGTTAATTAAAAGGATATTTCCACCCTGCTCCTGACAAACCCATACGATCTGGGAGTGGGCCCCAACCAAGACATGTTTCTTAAATATAATGGGTATTTCTACTGAGATCAATACCAATAGCCCACCCTTGGCCCTGCCCGACGGTGAGGCCACAGCTGGTAAATAGTAAGAAACAAAACCATTGTAATTGATTGGGTCCATACACCAGGTTTCCTGAAAACATATAATTTTAAAAGCATTAATAAACTCTGTCAAACCCAGGCAGGCAGCCTTAGATAAGATTCCTGCAACATTCCAGCTAGCAATCGAGCAAGTACTATTAGTATGAAAATTGGATGATGTTATGGGGCTGTTAGGGTCGAAGGATATATGGGTCCCGCTTCGCTTGTGGGGGCATACTACGAACTGTGCTCTTGCTGTCCCTGGAGGGGCCGTGTTTGGTGTTGCTGTGCCGCTGCTGAGGTCGTGAGGGGTTGCTGGACGGGACTCCAGTTCCCAGGAGCCCGTGCCTGTCCGCAGCTGAGCCGCGGCCCGCCCACCCGCCCACAAACATTTAAATAACCTCGCGGAACCCGCTGGCGCGGGTCTCGCTTTGCTTGTGGGGGCACACTACGAACTGTGCTCTTGCTGTCCATGGAGGGGCCGTGTTTGGTGTTGCTGTGCCGCTGCTGAGGTCGTGAGGGGTTGCTGGACGGGACTCCAGTTCCCAGGAGCCCGTGCCTGTCCACAGCTGAGTCACGGCCCGCCCACCCGCCCACAAACATTTAAATAAACTCGCGGAACCCGCAGGCGCGGGTCCCGCTTCGCTTGTGGGGGGATACTACGAACTGTGCTCTTGCTGTCCCTGGAGGGGCCGTGTTTGGTGTTGCTGTGCCGCTGCTGAGGTCGTGAGGGGTTGCTGGACGGGACTCCAGTTCCCAGGAGCCTGTGCCTGTCCGCAGCTGAGTCGTGGCCCGCCCCACCCGCCTATTGGTTCCCGCATCCTTTTATCCATCATTGGCTACCGCTGCGCGGGACGCGCCGCGGGACGCCCGGGACGAAGCCCGGACAAAGGGCGGACAGTCTGTGACAGTCCGGGACAGGAGGGGGCTGGAGGGGGCCTGGACATTGCATGTTGGATGAGGTGTCCTGATACGCAGGCTGTTACAGTAGGTGTTAATTACAGTGTTCTCCTAGCGTGTTGTGTATGTGGTGTTACCACGTGGTAACTTAAAGATAAGGAGGGTAGTAAGTGAGGGGCTGCTTAGTGCCTTGTGTCGTATACCTGGACCAAGAGCAATAAAGTCAGTATTCCATGTCGAAAACTAAGTCTACCCCTGTGACAACGACCATGGACAACTATCTAGTCAAAATGGTCGATAAGATAAATCAAGAACAGAGAAAGTCCTTGAGGCGGTCGGGGACTACTGACTCAATCTCCTTACATACTAACTCTCCTACCACCCCGTCTGTTTTCAATCAGGACATAAGTAATCAGTCTACCCTTATGGACAATTCTATTGTGACAGTCCCAGCAGACCAAGCTAGCTCCGTCAGCTTTACGTCTGGGATTCCCACCGACTTAGTACTCAGACAGGCTGTCGCTCCAGATCAATCGACTCCCTGTCCAACGGCCCCTAGATCACAGAGAGTACTACGTTCCAGCCGGAATAACAGTAAGAATGTCCAAAGCAAACGGGGGGAGGTTCGACCAAATAAGAGAGTAGACCCCTTACTAATCAACACTGCCTGTGACCCCAATGTAGTGCGGGACAGCACCTCGGTCATTCTAGACAGTAAGCAATTAGATCTCCTAATAAGCACGATAGATGCCAAGTTTGATCTGCTTGTTAAACCATTATTGATCAAACTTGATACAATAACTGCAGAAGTGGTTAGATTGGGTGGTCTGTTGGAATCACATCTTAATACTTGCAAAGTTAAGGATAAGGATTCAGGAAGTAGCAACGTCCCTCCGCAGACTTCTAATGAGGTTATACCTACGCCCATGATCAATCCTTCTAAGCCTTTCCCCGAGGGATCTTGCGAGGAGAGAACTAAAGCTCTTAACACCTCGCAGATAGTGGGGCAAAACAACCCTTCATGTAACCAAGCCTCAGGGACTCTGTCAGGACATAGAGCTAAAAACCTTATTACCCCTAGGCTAGACTTACCCCCAGCCTGTGCCCCTTTTGTGGCAGTTCTCACCAACGTTCCCCCTGTAAGCGAGACTGGTCGTAATAATGGTGAATTCCATGCCTCCCTGAAGAATAAGACTGTGGATTGGGAATCATATCATATTACCCTGTACCCCTGCAGAGTTACAAAATATAAAAGTACATTAATGCCATATCACATTTTCTTCTTCTTATAGGGTGCATACATGGTACGCATATTTCACTGTGCCCCCCTTTGCAAGTGAATAGGAAATATCTGTATAGGAATAGGAAAAGTCAGCACTCGCTTAAGATACAAGTGGTGTGCAATGGCACTTGCATAATCATGACATAGCGCCATGATACCCTGCGAGCACAAAAAACTCATGCATCTTCAGCTACTCCGCAGTGCAGGAAGAGACCTTGGAGATGGATAGGTACTTGGTAAGTTATCATTGACATATTTTGATCCACATTTCCATGTGTAAAATGTACGGATCGTACTCGTTTTTGCTGACAGTGCGTGTGCCTCACCTTCATGGACTTTGACACCATTTCTAAATCCTCCTGCAGCCGAGAAATATAGGTTCAATGTAGACCACAAGCAAATAAAGAGTGTCATTGGTAAGGCATTTGGACTATTGAAATGCAGATTTAGATGTCTGCCTTAGAGTAGGAGATCATTTAAATATAATGTGGAGATCTGTAGAAAGATAGTTGCTTTATGTGCAAAAATGCAGAATATCACAATGCAGAAAGGGCTCCCAGACTTGGAAAATGGTGAATCTGATGATGATGACAAGGTCTTCTCCCAGAGCGCACTTCCTGGACTGGACGCACTGATAGTCTCAGAAGGAAATGCATGGTGGATTGATGTTACTACTAATCATTTTTGTAATAGTTGTAAATATACAACATTAATGCAGGAGATGGATATTTATGCTGACCCACATATGTGAATGTTTATTTGAAGGCCATAATACAGATTTAAAAGTGGAATAAACACATTAGCCAACATGTGGAGCTCATTCACAAAAACAATTCTACTATTAGCAAATAAATATATATATAACAAAATAAGAATGTATGTTGTTACAATGAACACCCTTTGCATCTCTGTCTGTTGTTACTTGTTCTCCCGGCATGGCCCTGGATCACGCGGGTCTCTTCCTCACTACTGCAGCTCATACTGCTCCTTGTTGAGGCAGCCTCAGGGGCAACTTGTACACCTCTGACAATAGAGGTCTCCTTACTCAGGGCCGGCTTTAACACTGGTGGTGCCCTGTAGGACAGTGTTTGTTGGTGCCCCTCCCCCCATGACCACCTCTGCCATGGATTCCCTCACTAGCACCCTTTAACAGTGCCCCTCAAGTCTCCATAACCACTGTCTCTCAGATTCATTTAGTTTTATAGCACCACTCATACCAGTGTAAGGTGTCAGAGCACTTTCCATCACACACACACATTGCACAGAGACAATCATATGTGTGTAAACCAGTGTATAGGAAATGTTACATCAGACAGGACTGCACGGTGTAGTGCAGGAGTGACATGTCATCGATACTGGTAGGCAATATAGTTTGAGTGCTTATTCTGGAAAAGCACAAATTCAGAATTTAACACATGACATCATTGTTAGGGGTTCTCTTTGATAATGGGAATTGTTTTCGACCCAAATGAACCCTTTTGGCAAGTTTAGGATAATGAAAGACTAGGCAAAAAAACATAGCTCTAACATATACCTTGCAGTCTGCATGCAGCTCTTTGATGACAGTTAATAGCTCACTGTTCTATAGTAGGATTTTGACTTAGAAATAAAAAGTAACAAAAAGAGCTCTCTTACAGAAGCAGTAACCCACTGACCTATGTACATTATATGCAGTTTGTTATCTGCATGATACACGTTCTTAGTAGCAGGCATTTTAACCCTCTGCACTACCTTAGGATGAGTCAAAACCTTCACTATCCAAACGGTCTCCTTCCAGGAAGACGATTAATCATCGGGGTTATCTTAACATTTTAATTGATGCCTGAAAAATGATGGAGGCCAGGAACACAGCAGCAGGTGCTTTTAAAATGATAATTTACCTGCGAAAATGACACCCCCAACCCAAGTCAGCTCCCGGTGCGGTGGCACCGATCGCACCGCTCAAGAGCCAGCCCAGGGTCTCCTCACTCTCCCCTTGCGCACAGGCAGGGCTACTGGAAGACTTATCTGCCTACAATTCTTCAAGTAGAGCAGTGATTAGTCCCAGGCTTATATCAAAATCTCGGGTGTGTCGCTCTGTTTCTGCTTGGATATTTGCTGTACAGCTCCACATGGATGTTGTTGCAGAGCTAAGCATTTTGTTAGAGTGACCTAATGCCTGCATATGGTCATCCCTGTTCCTCTGTATTCGTCGATGTGCAGCCGAGTCAGCAGCAATGACTTGTCAAAGTCCTTAACTGCACTTATAATTTCTGTCATCCCAGATCTCTTATTTTCATGTCCCTCTGCCATACACATCCGGTGCTCCTCCACGTTTTTGCAAAGTTCACAAGTGTCCTTGTGCTGCGTAAGTTTCAAGTCAAAGATTCTTTATTCAGCCAATAAAAGTCATAAAAGCACACAAGTAAAAACAGTTGTACCAAAGACACTTGTAAATACAAAAGCTTAAAAAGAGACCATAAATACATAGCAGGTCCAGTTAACCCGAATAAAATTATCTAAGACTGTTTATACAAACATGTAAAAGTAGAACTCACTATTTAAAGAGAGTACAGAAAGCAGCTCGGGATTTAATATTCAACAAATAAAGTGCAAGAGTGGCCTTTCATTGGCGTACTTAACAAGCAACATATTCAAACCATACAAGACACCATCATAAAACAGGCACAAGTAATGCCCAAGGAACACTAGTCGGGTTCAGACTTGCTAGACCATAGGCATCTTCTTCCTGAGTCTTAAAGCTCCTGAGAAGAAACTTGCACCACCATAGCAGACCATAGGGGAAAAGAGCACATGTAAATACAATAATACGGGCCTTACTTGGACAAATTGGCCAAACCAGAGGAGCGGAAGGATACATTTTTTTTCCGCAGGGGGACATAGAATTCGCAAAAGAATGTAAAATACAGGGTGTTCTGATCAGAGAAGTTTTCACATTCACATGGCTTTGAAGTACCAGGCTTTGGTAAGCCTTTGTGAAAGGCTAATAACCAGTGTATGAGACTGAGGCTGAATCTAGTTAACAGAAAGCAATGATGAATATTATTAACAAGTGACTAGAAGGGCTGCGCCTGTGGACTTGAACTTAGTGTGATATAATTTCTCACGAGGGCTTAGCAAGTTCCCTAACCTCCCTTTCCCCCTGCTGCCTAGCCAGAAACAGATGTTTAATGTTCCTAAAGCAATGGGGCGTAAAAGCGTAGGGTTAATCTACAAGTCAGGACAGTCTAGCCACTTCATCCTGTCAAAGATATACCTCAGCCAAGGAAAATGCAAAGCCCCCTCAAGTGCAAACAATCCACTATTACAAGTAGGTTTAAAGTGGGGCTGGGCTTGACCAGATTCTCAATCAGCGCATTAAAGGCACAACTGCAATATGATCAGAGATGTATCCCAGACCAAGCTCCTCATGGAACATGAAGGCAGGAGTACAGGGGGGGGGTCGGGGGATGCAGCGAGAAGTCCACGCATAAATATATTTTCGACCACTTGCAAGTCTCTCACATCCATATACTCCCACATATTGCATCCATAGGTGACCATTGGGATACTTTTATTTCTATAAACCTTTAAGAGGATGAGTACAGGCTTTGCCTAGTCTTTTTACAAAGTCCATGGTTGCCCCCACTGTCCTTGCCAAGACATTCTTTTTATGTGCTCTTTGCGCAACCCACAACCCTCTGTCATCAAACAACACACCCAAGTAGGGGAAGGTTGGAACTTTAGTTAGTTCTACCTCCCTGTAGAAGAACCGATCGTCATGGTATGGGATTTCGAGAAATTAGTTGCGAGGTTGAGCAAATCCATAAAATCTATAAAAGAATTTAGGAGTTTTTAAAGACCCACAGGAGACTTGGCAAACAACACCACGTCGCCTGTGTATAAAAGTGCAGGAATAAGTTTGTAGTCGGCTCACGGTATGTATTTGCTGGTTGCCGAGAGGACAACCTCACACTTATTGATGTAAAGCGTAAAAGGCAGGGAGGCCAATATACACTCCTGCCTGACTCGTCTTTTGACCTCCCAAGAGGCTGACACATAGCCACCCTCATTATATCTCACTGCAGCAGTGATGTTAGTATGGACGAAGTGTAAAAACGCCGCCAAGTCTACGTCCATACCCAGATCCAAGATAGTCGACCACAGTTTGGATATATTGATGCGGTCGAATGCCGAAGTTAGGTCCAGAAATGCCATGTGCAGAGATCCCTTCTTCTTTCTATTGTGTATTTCCCCACCACCAGGTGTAAATTAATACATTGATCTACCGTCTCTCTGCCCTGCCTGAAACCGTACTGTAGGTCTGAAATGTCATTACAATTATCCAACCAAGAGGTTAGATGGTCTGGGATCACTTTCACCATTATTTTTGCAGCTTAATCTAAAAGGGAAATCGGTTGATAGCATTCTGGGTCATCCTTCAAGCCTTTTTTAAAGATAGGTAAAATAATGGCCAAGAAGAGGTGAAGCCACGCAGACAGGCCACGTTAAAAACCCGGGTCTATATCCTGTCCCAGGCCGGAAGGTCAGCTTTATACAGGTCCGAAGGAACCCCAACCGGACCCGGCGCTCTACCCCCGGCTGTGGCCGGGATGGCTTTATGTACCTTATCTGTGTTAAAAAACAATGGCACAGTAGCCATGCCAAAGTCCCATGATACAACAGACCCAACTAGATCATCACCACTATACATCCCTTCGAAGAGGTGGACCCATCTCTCTGCAGCTATGGCACAATCTGTTCTGGAGTTTGCTGTGTCATGAAAATTGGGACTATTGACCACATCCGAAAACTTAAAGCTATCAGTCAGCACACTTGCCTGATCGAGGGCCTCCCATGCCTGCTCCCTGATGGCCTTCTTCCCCTACTGAATTGTGATTTTGTAGGCCCTCCTACATGATCTGACCCCAACCTCATCCATCGGTATTTGCTTGAGGGCAGCATTAAACTTCTGTGAGCTTATCTCCTTAACTCCTTTATAACTGCAGATGGTGGTTAGATTTTTGGCTATCTGCTTGGTTAGTTTGTTAAAAGCATCTAGAACAGTTCTGTTCTGTGTTCCTGTGTACAGGCAGAGTGAGATCTTGTCTGCACACTCTGCATACAGGTTATCTAGAAAAGTCCCTAGCAACACCTTCTCCCATTTTAACCTGCACGCTTGATAGTTTCTGCTGATAGCAGTATTTGTAATGCTCCTACCCTCCCCTCCATATGGGTCAAAGGAATAAACCAATTTGAGGGTTAAGGGGTTATGATCACTATAGCTGCTCCAGGAGACACTCAGCTTATGGTTTGCAGATGCTAAAGGGGCAGAGAGCATTATAAAATCAATAATGCTGGAGGATCCCATGTCTGTGTAGGTGGGGACAGGAGCATCCACTCTAGTCTGTTGTAGGCAAAGCACAGTGTTAGCTGTGAGGAGCTCTTCTAAGTGATGGCCGGATTTCAAGTGCTCAAAATGGGCAGCCAGTGGTTAAGTAGCCGCATGACCCTTTACAGAAGTACAATTGAGCTGACATTGTGTGTTAAAATTACCTGAGATTATGATCTTATACTAAGAATAGTTCCTCTCCCCATGTTGTTCTAGAAACCCCTATAATTCTGCAAAGTGTTCAATATCAATATTTCTACAAAAAGAATTGTAAAAATGTACTATTAACAAGGGGGGATGGTTTATTAACGACAGCTCTACTGCTGGCAAGTGGGGTGAGTGACATTCTACGATTCTGGCAATACAGGTTAATTTGAATGAAACCAGAAGAAGAACACCTCCCTTAGCTCTGCCCACTGTGGATGGGGATGCACATTTGAAGAAGGAAGGAAAGCCAACCCAAACAAAAGTCTCTGTAGTATCCCATGATTCCTGTAAACAACATTCAAGGGACCTCATCCTCAACCATAGTACATTATCTCTTTTAGATCTCGGTCCAGGTAGTATGTTCCAGGACATAATCTTCATACAATAGGGAACAGGAGTAATAGGGGCTGGCTTAGGGGGTGGGATAAATGCATTACCCAGCTGGCCCACGGGTCTTTTCCACCCAGCAACTCCGCCAGGGCAGATAATAGTCAGTCGTTGCCATATAACCCATCTAAATATGCAAGGGTTCGAATGTATTAGCTAAGGGAAGTGCAAACCTACTATTGTTATCCTAGGTGGCACTAGCTTGCATGAAAACTGACTGTCTTAGGCAATTCGGAAAAAAGGAGTTGGTGAGATAAAAGTGTTGAAGGGGAACAATCTTAATTGTTGTTTTAGAGACTTGCATGAATTTAACTCTCAACAAGCACTTTCATACGTATAGGGTGTCTTCATTAACTACGACACAGTCTCCCTCAACTTTTTTTATGATATGGTGAGACAAATATTTCCCATTTCCTATATTACTGTCGCACCAATGAGTGGCCTTGTGCATAAGATCCAACGTGGATTATTTCGATCCTTGTGTGATTGGTGGAACTCCCAGTAAAATTGCCACTAAACGTGCAATTCTGGGGGCAGCTCTAAGGAGGTCGGAGTTCCCGCTCGGACCATTAAGGGTCTATTCGTGTTGGATGTGTAGGTTTTACTTCACTTTGATGATGAAGCCCCTTGCAGATGATCTACGTGAGCAGTGGTGACCGAGTATTAATGGCATGGGTAGTCCCAGTCCCTTGGTCCTCCCCGAGTGGATAACATATTCTTTTAATTCACCTGGCTTGGATTACTGATCTAATATGTAGACCCCCACATACTAATCAAACCCATGGATGTGAGCCCAGCTGTACAACTGGTCCCCTCAGCCACAGGCTTCATGCTAAGGGTTTAAGTCCCAGGTACACGCAGGGAAAGGGAACTGAGCTTGGCCTCTATACCTTCCAGCCGTAACAAAATGGAAGCTATCAGCGTGTTAAACAAGGATTCCAACCCAGGGGATAGATTGTCTGAAAATTGCTCCAAGTCAGTAATAGCTGATGGGGAAGCCTTGTTCTGTGGTAGATCCCAGGTTGCTCTCTTTCTCCCAATCTTCTTCCTTTTGATTGGGGATTTAGCTGGAACAATGACATCTTTTGCTGTTAACTATGTAATTAATAACCATATTAGATAGTGCTGCTGTGGGCAGGAAACCAGATTCAGATATTTCCCTTTCTACCTCATAATTATCCAGGAGTATCGGATCCTGAGTAATTTTCTCTGTTTCTAGAGAAAGCCTCCTCTTGGTCAAGGCTATCTCTTTAGAGATGACATTAGCTGCACTGATTTAGGAAAGAGTCTATGGTGGTTACAGTATCACCCCCTGTTGCCCCAAAAGTCATTTTCCTTTTACCCATTGTTGTACGCCTTGCACACTTAATATGGAGAATAGGGTGTCACAGAAAAATAATGATTGTATAACACCTCACAATGGGCATTATAATTTTAGATTGGCTTATTGACCCACCCCAACATCAGGTTATCCAGTGCTCTTAAAAAAGAGAAGAAAGGACAAAACATTTGTTCAACCTAGATGAAAGCACCTTCGGAGTGCTTCAAAATGCCAAGGGGTTAAAAAGGAGAAAAAAGTACCTTTAGGTGAACCAAGAGATGTGGCCCAGCCCAGCCCAGCCTCTATAGGCCGCTGACGGGCGCAGATGGGCCTACACTTGGCCATGCGCCCAGGTGCGTCCTGTGCAGCGGGAGCCCTGACCAGCAGATATGCGCCTCCAGGCACAGGGCAGCAACATGGGTGATGGCAATGCCGCAACTGACTCTGGTGCTTGAAGTTCTCCTGCCCCCTCCTGTGTCCTGGTGAAATAGCTATAGGCATCCCACGCAGTGGGAGCCTGGACTAGCAGATATGCTCCTTCAGGCGCGTGGAAGCTACGGGGGCAGCAGCTATGCTGCAACGGACTCTGGGGCTTGTTATTCTCCTGCCCCTACTGTGTCCTGGTGAAACAGGTATGGGCATCCTGCACAACGGGAGCCCGGACTAGCAGATATCCGCCTCCGCTTATATATATATATATAAAGATATTTACACTTTTAGCAAAATAATCTCTTACAAGAAATTATATATATACATAATTGCATTGAAGATCATTCTCGGAAAAATCACAATTCATAAATATAACTTGTTGCTGATCACCTGTGAAAGTTACAAACCAAATATATATATATATTCACTGAAAAAAACATAGGTTTAAGGCACGTTATAGTTAGAAATTAGCATTTAAAAAACATTAGAAATTCACTGAAAAAAACATAGGTTTCAGGGACATTATAGTTAGTTGGACATTTCTCTTGTACAAAACCATAGAAATTCCCCCGTTATAGTTAGTTCAGCTAACTATAACTCGCGCACCCACAATGCACTGCTGATGACGTCACATATTACATCATTCATGACATGGTCAGTGACATCACTGATGACATCACTGAGTGCGAATCCTGCCGAAATTATGAAAAAAATGAAGTGCTGACTCCGGCGCTTCATTTTAATGAAGCCCCTGAGTGGGCCAGGTCATGGGGTCCTTGTCAATGAATATTAGCCCTAGGCCCGGGGACCGCCACCTCCCCGGGGCTATTTAAATAAACTAATGCATGAGGGGGGTCCCACCCCCATGTTGCTCCGGGGACCACAACCTTCCAGGGGCTTCATTAAATAAGGGTGGGGGGCCTCATGGGCCCCCCCAAGCCCCGGGGACCGCCACCTTCCCAGGGCTGTCCAAAATATTTAGTGTGGAGGGGCTCAAGTCCCCCAACACTGCCTCAGGGGCCACCACCTCCCCGGGGCACTTTGAATTTAAATACGGGGGTCCATAACAGACCCCCGTGCCCCAGAGCCCACCACCTCCCGGGGCTTTGCAAACATTGGGAGGAGGGCCGCGCGGCCCCCCCTCCTGAAGCCCTTGATGGCCCTGGGGACCGCCACACCCCAGGGCCGGCTCCTGCAGTGTCCCGGGCTGCCCATCCCAGGACACTGCTGTTTTCTATTGCAGGGCGGGAGCTGTGTGGCTCCAGCCCTGCCATAGCAAACCCTGCTTTGCTTCATTGAAGCTCCCCCCACGGTCCCCAATGGAAAGGGCCTGCCCGGGGGATGGGGTCCTCGGGGCCAGAAGTGGCCCAGGAGGGGGGCCACACGGCCCCCCCTCCCATGAGAAAAATAAGAAAAAAAATTAAAGGCCGGCCCGGGGGATGGGATCCCCAGTGCCAGAAGTGGCCTGGAAGGGGGGGCCACATGGCAGAGTTTGCAATGACAGGGCGGGAACCACACGGCTCCCGCCCTGTCATTGCAAACAGCAGTGTCCCGGGGTGGGCACCCTGGGACACTGCAGGAGCTAGCCCTGGGAGGTGGTGGTCCCCAGGGCCATCAAGGGCTCCAGGAGGGGGCTGCGCAGCCCCCTCCCTTCATTTTAAAAGCCCCAGGGAGGTGGTGGTCCCTGGGGTACGGACCCCTGATTTTAAATTTAGAGTGCCCCGGGGAGGTGGTGGTCCCCGGGGCGTGTGGGTTGGGCTCGAGCCCCCACATATGTTTTAATTTAAGAAAGAGCCCCGGGAAGGTGGTGGTCCCCGGGGCTGCGGGGCCCCCCGCGGGCCCACACTAATAAATTGGCAGTGCCCCCTGGACCTGGCCCACCTGGGGGCTTTTTTTAAATGCTTTGTTTTTTGAAAATTATTTCGGCGGGATTCGCAACCCCAGGACTAGGGGGTCCGGGTGTTTCTACCCTGCCCCCTTTTCATGTTTTCAAACATTTTTTTCTCTGTTTTCTTGTGACTCAGTTCTACAGAGTCACAAGATGGCTGTGAACACTTCCTGGTTTGGAGTGATGGCAGCCAATTAGAATGAAGCTCGTGGTCAGGAGGGTTTGCAAACCCTCTCGGCCACAGATATCAAAACTTTTTCTTTTTCTCATTTCTCAGGAACTGCTGAACGGATATACACCATTTAAAGAAAAGGTCGCTTTCTGAACCAAAACCTACCTTTTTGCCAAATTTGGTGTAATTCCCTTCCGCAGTTCGGGCTGTAGCTTTGTCTAAAGTTCCTATGGAAATTAAAATGGGGAAAACGCTTTTTGGGACCCCCCTTTTTTCTTGGTCACCGCTTGACGAATCACACCGAAACTTTCAAGACAGGAGCTGACCAGAGTGCCCCACTAGTTGTGAAGATTCATCAAAAGGCGCCAAAGTTATTGGCAAATCAAAAAACGCTTTCCAATGGAAACTAGGTCCTATCTATAACTACCTACTGGTGATCTCCAGTAGGTAATATGTATATATATCTATATATCTATATATCTATATATCTATATATATATATATATATATATATATATATATATATATATATATATATATATATATATATATATATATATATATATATATATATATATATATATATATATATATATATATATCCAATACACTCCTTCACGGGCAAAGAGCAGAGGCCTCACAGGGGAAATTCGAAGAAGCCCTTTATTGCATGTAGTGGCGAATGCATTTCGGCATATGTTTGCCTTCCTCAGCGCCCAAGAATTCAAGAGGCTTCCCTTCGCATTTGTGTAAGTCCTGCCGTCCTTTTATTAGTTTGAGCATGCTCCGCCCCCACGAGTATCAGCTCACCTGTTTCCAGTCCGCAGATCTCTTGTGGACTGCACAACCCAGAATGCAATGTAATGCTTCCAGGTAGGTGATGGATGGGGGTAATTCCGCCAGGTGGTTGCGCAGGATACAAGATGTTATGCGAAGTTAAAACCATTTTTTCCTGCTTGTGTTAATAAACAAAAAAGCGCCTCCTCGAGTCCCCAAACGCTTCAGCTTAATGTTCAGGAATCCATTTGGCGGGGACTGACTGGCAGTGCAAGCCGCCCTGCATGAGGTAGAATACCTCACAACCGCCCTTTTCTCTTCCCAAGCAATGAGGCGGGTCCAGACCATCCGATTCCTCGGAAAACCCAAAACTGCCAAAAACAGAGCCAGTAAGGTCCGGGCCTCTTGTGGAGCGGGGCCCTCTGTATCACGTCTCTGGCTGACATGAAAATTAAATCCAATACACTCCTTCACGGGCAAAGAGCAGAGGCCTCACAGGGGAAATTCGAAGAAGCCCTTTATTGCATGTAGTGGCAAATGCATTTCGGCATATGTTTGCCTTCCTCAGCGCCCAAGAATTCAGGAGGCTTCCCTTCGCATTTGTGTAAGTCCTGCCGTCCTTTTATTAGTTTGAGCGTGCTCCGCCCCCACGAGTATCAGCTCACCTGTTTCCAGTCCACGGATCTCTTGTGGACTGCACAACCCAGAATGCAATGTAATGCTTCCAGGTAGGTGATGGATGGGGGTAATTCCGCCAGGTGGTTGCGCAGGATACAAGATGTTATGCGAAGTTAAAACCATTTTTTCCTGCTTGTTTTAATAAACAAAAAAGCGCCTCCTCGAGTCCCCAAACGCTTCAGCTTCAATGTTCAGGAATCCATTTGGCGGGGACTGACTGGCAGTGCAAGCTGCCCTGCATGAGGTAGAATACCTCACAACCGCCCTTTTCTCTTCCCAAGCAATGAGGCGGGTCCAGACCATCCGATTCCTCGGAAAACCCAAAACTGCCAAAAACAGAGCCAGTAAGGTCCGGGCCTCTTGTGGAGCGGGGCCCTCTGTATCACGTCTCTGGCTGACATGAAAATTAAATCCAATACACTCCTTCACGGGCAAAGAGCAGAGGCCTCACAGGGGAAATTCGAAGAAGCCCTTTATTGCATGTAGTGGCGAATGCATTTCGGCATATGTTTGCCTTCCTCAGCGCCCAAGAATTCAGGAGGCTTCCCTTCGCATTTGTGTAAGTCTGCCGTCCTTTTATTAGTTTGAGCGTGCTCCGCCCCCACGAGTATCAGCTCACCTGTTTCCAGTCCTCGGATCTCTTGTGGACTGCACAACCCAGAATGCAATGTAATGCTTCCAGGTAGGTGATGGATGGGGGTAATTCCGCCAGGTGGTTGCGCAGGATACAAGATGTTATGCGAAGTTAAAACCATTTTTTCCTGCTTGTGTTAATAAACAAAAAAGCGCCTCCTCGAGTCCCCAAACGCTTCAGCTTCAATGTTCAGGAATCCATTTGGCGGGGACTGACTGGCAGTGCAAGCCACCCTGCATGAGGTAGAATACCTCACAACCGCCCTTTTCTCTTCCCAAGCAATGAGGCGGGTCCAGACCATCCGATTCCTCGGAAAACCCAAAACTGCCAAAAACAGAGCCAGTAAGGTCCGGGCCTCTTGTGGAGCGGGGCCCTCTGTATCACGTCTCTGGCTGACATGAAAATTAAATCCAATACACTCCTTCACGGGCAAAGAGCAGAGGCCTCACAGGGGAAATTCGAAGAAGCCCTTTATTGCATGTAGTGGCGAATGCATTTCGGCATATGTTTGCCTTCCTCAGCGCCCAAGAATTCAGGAGGCTTCCCTTCGCATTTGTGTAAGTCCTGCCGTCCTTTTATTAGTTTGAGCGTGCTCCGCCCCCACGAGTATCAGCTCACCTGTTTCCAGTCCGCGGATCTCTTGTGGACTGCACAACCCAGAATGCAATGTAATGCTTCCAGGTAGGTGATGGATGGGGGTAATTCCGCCAGGTGGTTGCGCAGGATACAAGATGTTATGCGAAGTTAAAACCATTTTTTCCTGCTTGTGTTAATAAACAAAAAAGCGCCTCCTCGAGTCCCCAAACGCTTCAGCTTCAATGTTCAGGAATCCATTTGGCGGGGACTGACTGGCAGTGCAAGCCGCCCTGCATGAGGTAGAATATCTCACAACCGCCCTTTTCTCTCCCCAAGCAATGAGGCGGGTCCAGACCATCCGATTCCTCGGAAAACCCAAAACTGCCAAAAACAGAGCCAGTAAGGTCCGGGCCTCTTGTGGAGCGGGGCCCTCTGTATCACGTCTCTGGCTGACATGAAAATTAAATCCAATACACTCCTTCACGGGCAAAGAGCAGAGGCCTCACAGGGGAAATTCGAAGAAGCCCTTTATTGCATGTAGTGGCGAATGCATTTCGGCATATGTTTGCCTTCCTCAGCGCCCAAGAATTCAGGAGGCTTCCCTTCGCATTTGTGTAAGTCTGCCGTCCTTTTATTAGTTTGAGCGTGCTCCGCCCCCACGAGTATCAGCTCACCTGTTTCCAGTCCTCGGATCTCTTGTGGACTGCACAACCCAGAATGCAATGTAATGCTTCCAGGTAGGTGATGGATGGGGGTAATTCCGCCAGGTGGTTGCGCAGGATACAAGATGTTATGCGAAGTTAAAACCATTTTTTCCTGCTTGTGTTAATAAACAAAAAAGCGCCTCCTCGAGTCCCCAAACGCTTTAGCTTCAATGTTCAGGAATCCATTTGGCGGGGACTGACTGGCAGTGCAAGCCACCCTGCATGAGGTAGAATACCTCACAACCGCCCTTTTCTCTTCCCAAGCAATGAGGCGGGTCCAGACCATCCGATTCCTCGGAAAACCCAAAACTGCCAAAAACAGAGCCAGTAAGGTCCGGGCCTCTTGTGGGGCGGGGCCCTCTGTATCACGTCTCTGGCTGACATGAAAATTAAATCCAATACACTCCATCACGGGCAAAGAGCAGAGGCCTCACAGGGGAAATTCGAACAAGCCCTTTATTGCATGTAGTGGCGAATGCATTTCGGCATATGTTTGCCTTCCTCAGCGCCCAAGAATTCAGGAGGCTTCCCTTCGCATTTGTGTAAGTCCTGCCGTCCTTTTATTAGTTTGAGCGTGCTCCGCCCCCACGAGTATCAGCTCACCTGTTTCCAGTCCGCGGATCTCTTGTGGACTGCACAACCCAGAATGCAATGTAATGCTTCCAGGTAGGTGATGGATGGGGGTAATTCCGCCAGGTGGTTGCGCAGGATACAAGATGTTATGCGAAGTTAAAACCATTTTTTCCTGCTTGTGTTAATAAACAAAAAAGCGCCTCCCCGAGTCCCCAAACGCTTCAGCTTCAATGTTCAGGAATCCATTTGGCGGGGACTGACTGGCAGTGCAAGCCGCCCTGCATGAGGTAGAATATCTCACAACCGCCCTTTTATCTTCCCAAGCAATGAGGCGGGTCCAGACCATCCGATTCCTCAGAAAACCCAAAACTGCCAAAAACAGAGCCAGTAAGGTCCGGGCCTCTTGTGGAGCGGGGCCCTCTGTATCACGTCTCTGGATGACATGAAAATTAAATCCAATACACTCCTTCACGGGCAAAGAGCAGAGGCCTCACAGGGGAAATTCGAAGAAGCCCTTTATTGCATGTAGTGGCGAATGCATTTCGGTATATGTTTGCCTTCCTCAGCTCCCAAGAATTCAGGAGGCTTCCCTTCGCATTTGTGTAAGTCCTGCCGTCCTTTTATTAGTTTGAGCGTGCTCCGCCCCCACGAGTATCAGCTCACCTTTTTCCAGTCCGCGGATCTCTTGTGGACTGCACAATCCAGAATGCAATGTAATGCTTCCAGGTAGGTAAAGGATGGGGGTAATTCCGCCAGGTGGTTACGCAGGATACAAGATGTTATGCGAAGTTAAAACCATTTTTTCCTGCTTGTGTTAATAAACAAAAAAGCGCCTCCTCGAGTCCCCAAACGCTTCAGCTTCAATGTTCAGGAATCCATTTGGCGGGGACTGACTGGCAGTGCAAGCCACCCTGCATGAGGTAGAATACCTCACAACCGCCCTTTTCTCTTCCCAAGCAATGAGGCGGGTCCAGACCATCCGATTCCTCGGAAAACCCAAAACTGCCAAAAACAGAGCCAGTAAGGTCCGGGCCTCTTGTGGAGCGGGGCCCTCTGTACCACGTCTCTGGCTGACATGAAAATTAAATCCAATACACTCCTTCACGGGCAAAGAGCAGAGGCCTCACAGGGGAAATTCGAAGAAGCCCTTTATTGCATGTAGTGGCGAATGCATTTCAGCATATGTTTGCCTTCCTCAGCGCCCAAGAATTCAGGAGGCTTCCCTTCGCATTTGTGTAAGTCTGCCGTCCTTTTATTAGTTTGAGCGTGCTCCGCCCCCACGAGTATCAGCTCACCTGTTTCCAGTCCTCGGATCTCTTGTGGACTGCACAACCCAGAATGCAATGTAATGCTTCCAGGTAGGTGATGGATGGGGGTAATTCCGCCAGGTGGTTGCGCAGGATACAAGATGTTATGCGAAGTTAAAACCATTTTTTCCTGCTTGTGTTAATAAACAAAAAGCGCCTCCTCGAGTCCCCAAACGCTTCAGCTTCAATGTTCAGGAATCCATTTGGCGGGGACTGACTGGCAGTGCAAGCCACCCTGCATGAGGTAGAATACCTCACAACCGCCCTTTTCTCTTCCCAAGCAATGAGGCGGGTCCAGACCATCCGATTCCTCGGAAAACCCAAAACTGCCAAAAACAGAGCCAGTAAGGTCCGGGCCTCTTGTGGGGCGGGGCCCTCTGTATCACGTCTCTGGCTGACATGAAAATTAAATCCAATACACTCCATCACGGGCAAAGAGCAGAGGCCTCACAGGGGAAATTCGAAGAAGCCCTTTATTGCATGTAGTGGCGAATGCATTTCGGCATATGTTTGCCTTCCTCAGCGCCCAAGAATTCAGGAGGCTTCCCTTCGCATTTGTGTAAGTCTGCCGTCCTTTTATTAGTTTGAGCGTGCTCCGCCCCCACGAGTATCAGCTCACCTGTTTCCAGTCCTCGGATCTCTTGTGGACTGCACAACCCAGAATGCAATGTAATGCTTCCAGGTAGGTGATGGATGGGGGTAATTCCGCCAGGTGGTTGCGCAGGATACAAGATGTTATGCGAAGTTAAAACCATTTTTTCCTGCTTGTGTTAATAAACAAAAAAGCGCCTCCTCGAGTCCCCAAACGCTTCAGCTTCAATGTTCAGGAATCCATTTGGCGGGGACTGACTGGCAGTGCAAGCCGCCCTGGATGAGGTAGAATATCTCACAACCGCCCTTTTATCTTCCCAAGCAATGAGGCGGGTCCAGACCATCCGATTCCTCAGAAAACCCAAAACTGCCAAAAACAGAGCCAGTAAGGTCCGGGCCTCTTGTGGAGCGGGGCCCTCTGTATCACGTCTCTGGATGACATGAAAATTAAATCCAATACACTCCTTCACGGGCAAAGAGCAGAGGCCTCACAGGGGAAATTCGAAGAAGCCCTTTATTGCATGTAGTGGCGAATGCATTTCGGTATATGTTTGCCTTCCTCAGCTCCCAAGAATTCAGGAGGCTTCCCTTCGCATTTGTGTAAGTCCTGCCGTCCTTTTATTAGTTTGAGCGTGCTCCGCCCCCACGAGTATCAGCTCACCTTTTTCCAGTCCGCGGATCTCTTGTGGACTGCACAATCCAGAATGCAATGTAATGCTTCCAGGTAGGTAAAGGATGGGGGTAATTCCGCCAGGTGGTTACGCAGGATACAAGATGTTATGCGAAGTTAAAACCATTTTTTCCTGCTTGTGTTAATAAACAAAAAAGCGCCTCCTCGAGTCCCCAAACGCTTCAGCTTCAATGTTCAGGAATCCATTTGGCGGGGACTGACTGGCAGTGCAAGCCACCCTGCATGAGGTAGAATACCTCACAACCGCCCTTTTCTCTTCCCAAGCAATGAGGCGGGTCCAGACCATCCGATTCCTCGGAAAACCCAAAACTGCCAAAAACAGAGCCAGTAAGGTCCGGGCCTCTTGTGGAGCGGGGCCCTCTGTACCACGTCTCTGGCTGACATGAAAATTAAATCCAATACACTCCTTCACGGGCAAAGAGCAGAGGCCTCACAGGGGAAATTCGAAAAAGCCCTTTATTGCATGTAGTGGCGAATGCATTTCAGCATATGTTTGCCTTCCTCAGCGCCCAAGAATTCAGGAGGCTTCCCTTCGCATTTGTGTAAGTCTGCCGTCCTTTTATTAGTTTGAGCGTGCTCCGCCCCCACGAGTATCAGCTCACCTGTTTCCAGTCCTCGGATCTCTTGTGGACTGCACAACCCAGAATGCAATGTAATGCTTCCAGGTAGGTGATGGATGGGGGTAATTCCGCCAGGTGGTTGCGCAGGATACAAGATGTTATGCGAAGTTAAAACCATTTTTTCCTGCTTGTGTTAATAAACAAAAAAGCGCCTCCTCGAGTCCCCAAACGCTTCAGCTTCAATGTTCAGGAATCCATTTGGCGGGGACTGACTGGCAGTGCAAGCCACCCTGCATGAGGTAGAATACCTCACAACCGCCCTTTTCTCTTCCCAAGCAATGAGGCGGGTCCAGACCATCCGATTCCTCGGAAAACCCAAAACTGCCAAAAACAGAGCCAGTAAGGTCCGGGCCTCTTGTGGGGCGGGGCCCTCTGTATCACGTCTCTGGCTGACATGAAAATTAAATCCAATACACTCCATCACGGGCAAAGAGCAGAGGCCTCACAGGGGAAATTCGAAGAAGCCCTTTATTGCATGTAGTGGCGAATGCATTTCGGCATATGTTTGCCTTCCTCAGCGCCCAAGAATTCAGGAGGCTTCCCTTCGCATTTGTGTAAGTCCTGCCGTCCTTTTATTAGTTTGAGCGTGCTCCGCCCCCACGAGTATCAGCTCACCTGTTTCCAGTCCGCGGATCTCTTGTGGACTGCACAACCCAGAATGCAATGTAATGCTTCCAGGTAGGTGATGGATGGGGGTAATTCCGCCAGGTGGTTGCGCAGGATACAAGATGTTATGCGAAGTTAAAACCATTTTTTCCTGCTTGTGTTAATAAACAAAAAAGCGCCTCCTCGAGTCCCCAAACGCTTCAGCTTCAATGTTCAGGAATCCATTTGGCGGGGACTGACTGGCAGTGCAAGCCGCCCTGCATGAGGTAGAATATCTCACAACCGCCCTTTTATCTTCCCAAGCAATGAGGCGGGTCCAGACCATCCGATTCCTCAGAAAACCCAAAACTGCCAAAAACAGAGCCAGTAAGGTCCGGGCCTCTTGTGGAGCGGGGCCCTCTGTATCACGTCTCTGGATGACATGAAAATGAAATCCAATACACTCCTTCACGGGCAAAGAGCAGAGGCCTCACAGGGGAAATTCGAAGAAGCCCTTTATTGCATGTAGTGGCGAATGCATTTCGGTATATGTTTGCCTTCCTCAGCTCCCAAGAATTCAGGAGGCTTCCCTTCGCATTTGTGTAAGTCCTGCCGTCCTTTTATTAGTTTGAGCGTGCTCCGCCCCCACGAGTATCAGCTCACCTTTTTCCAGTCCGCGGATCTCTTGTGGACTGCACAATCCAGAATGCAATGTAATGCTTCCAGGTAGGTAAAGGATGGGGGTAATTCCGCCAGGTGGTTACGCAGGATACAAGATGTTATGCGAAGTTAAAACCATTTTTTCCTGCTTGTGTTAATAAACAAAAAAGCGCCTCCTCGAGTCCCCAAACGCTTCAGCTTCAATGTTCAGGAATCCATTTGGCGGGGACTGACTGGCAGTGCAAGCCACCCTGCATGAGGTAGAATACCTCACAACCGCCCTTTTCTCTTCCCAAGCAATGAGGCGGGTCCAGACCATCCGATTCCTCGGAAAACCCCAAACTGCCAAAAACAGAGCCAGTAAGGTCCGGGCCTCTTGTGGAGCGGGGCCCTCTGTACCACGTCTCTGGCTGACATGAAAATTAAATCCAATACACTCCTTCACGGGCAAAGAGCAGAGGCCTCACAGGGGAAATTCGAAGAAGCCCTTTATTGCATGTAGTGGCGAATGCATTTCAGCATATGTTTGCCTTCCTCAGCGCCCAAGAATTCAGGAGGCTTCCCTTCGCATTTGTGTAAGTCCTGCCGTCCTTTTATTAGTTTGAACGTGCTCCGCCCCCACGAGTATCAGCTCATCTGTTTCCAGTCCGCGGATCTCTTGTGGACTGCACAACCCAGAATGCAATGTAATGCTTCCAGGTAGGTGATGGATGGGGGTAATTCCGCCAGGTGGTTGCGCAGGATACAAGATGTTATGCGAAGTTAAAACCATTTTTTCCTGCTTGTGTTAATAAACAAAAAAGCGCCTCCTCGAGTCCCCAAACGCTTCAGCTTCAACGTTCAGGAATCCATTTGGCGGGGACTGACTGGCAGTGCAAGCCGCCCTGCATGAGGTAGAATACCCCACAACCGCCCTTTTCTCTTCCCAAGCAATGAGGCGGGTCCAGACCATCCGATTCCTCGGAAAACCCAAAACTGCCAAAAACAGGGCCAGTAAGGTCCGGGCCTCTTGTGGAGCGGGGCCCTCTGTATCACGTCTCTGGCTGACATGAAAATTAAATCCAATACACTCCTTCACGGGCAAAGAGCAGAGGCCTCACAGGGGAAATTCGAAGAAGCCCTTTATTGCATGTAGTGGCGAATGCATTTCAGCATATGTTTGCCTTCCTCAGCGCCCAAGAATTCAGGAGGCTTCCCTTCGCATTTGTGTAAGTCTGCCGTCCTTTTATTAGTTTGAGCGTGCTCCGCCCCCACGAGTATCAGCTCACCTGTTTCCAGTCCTCGGATCTCTTGTGGACTGCACAACCCAGAATGCAATGTAATGCTTCCAGGTAGGTGATGGATGGGGGTAATTCCGCCAGGTGGTTGCGCAGGATACAAGATGTTATGCGAAGTTAAAACCATTTTTTCCTGCTTGTGTTAATAAACAAAAAAGCGCCTCCTCGAGTCCCCAAACGCTTCAGCTTCAATGTTCAGGAATCCATTTGGCGGGGACTGACTGGCAGTGCAAGCCGCCCTGGATGAGGTAGAATATCTCACAACCGCCCTTTTATCTTCCCAAGCAATGAGGCGGGTCCAGACCATCCGATTCCTCAGAAAACCCAAAACTGCCAAAAACAGAGCCAGTAAGGTCCGGGCCTCTTGTGGAGCGGGGCCCTCTGTATCACGTCTCTGGATGACATGAAAATTAAATCCAATACACTCCTTCACGGGCAAAGAGCAGAGGCCTCACAGGGGAAATTCGAAGAAGCCCTTTATTGCATGTAGTGGCGAATGCATTTCGGTATATGTTTGCCTTCCTCAGCTCCCAAGAATTCAGGAGGCTTCCCTTCGCATTTGTGTAAGTCCTGCCGTCCTTTTATTAGTTTGAGCGTGCTCCGCCCCCACGAGTATCAGCTCACCTTTTTCCAGTCCGCGGATCTCTTGTGGACTGCACAATCCAGAATGCAATGTAATGCTTCCAGGTAGGTAAAGGATGGGGGTAATTCCGCCAGGTGGTTACGCAGGATACAAGATGTTATGCGAAGTTAAAACCATTTTTTCCTGCTTGTGTTAATAAACAAAAAAGCGCCTCCTCGAGTCCCCAAACGCTTCAGCTTCAATGTTCAGGAATCCATTTGGCGGGGACTGACTGGCAGTGCAAGCCACCCTGCATGAGGTAGAATACCTCACAACCGCCCTTTTCTCTTCCCAAGCAATGAGGCGGGTCCAGACCATCCGATTCCTCGGAAAACCCAAAACTGCCAAAAACAGAGCCAGTAAGGTCCGGGCCTCTTGTGGAGCGGGGCCCTCTGTACCACGTCTCTGGCTGACATGAAAATTAAATCCAATACACTCCTTCACGGGCAAAGAGCAGAGGCCTCACAGGGGAAATTCGAAAAAGCCCTTTATTGCATGTAGTGGCGAATGCATTTCAGCATATGTTTGCCTTCCTCAGCGCCCAAGAATTCAGGAGGCTTCCCTTCGCATTTGTGTAAGTCTGCCGTCCTTTTATTAGTTTGAGCGTGCTCCGCCCCCACGAGTATCAGCTCACCTGTTTCCAGTCCTCGGATCTCTTGTGGACTGCACAACCCAGAATGCAATGTAATGCTTCCAGGTAGGTGATGGATGGGGGTAATTCCGCCAGGTGGTTGCGCAGGATACAAGATGTTATGCGAAGTTAAAACCATTTTTTCCTGCTTGTGTTAATAAACAAAAAAGCGCCTCCTCGAGTCCCCAAACGCTTTAGCTTCAATGTTCAGGAATCCATTTGGCGGGGACTGACTGGCAGTGCAAGCCACCCTGCATGAGGTAGAATACCTCACAACCGCCCTTTTCTCTTCCCAAGCAATGAGGCGGGTCCAGACCATCCGATTCCTCGGAAAACCCAAAACTGCCAAAAACAGAGCCAGTAAGGTCCGGGCCTCTTGTGGGGCGGGGCCCTCTGTATCACGTCTCTGGCTGACATGAAAATTAAATCCAATACACTCCATCACGGGCAAAGAGCAGAGGCCTCACAGGGGAAATTCGAACAAGCCCTTTATTGCATGTAGTGGCGAATGCATTTCGGCATATGTTTGCCTTCCTCAGCGCCCAAGAATTCAGGAGGCTTCCCTTCGCATTTGTGTAAGTCCTGCCGTCCTTTTATTAGTTTGAGCGTGCTCCGCCCCCACGAGTATCAGCTCACCTGTTTCCAGTCCGCGGATCTCTTGTGGACTGCACAACCCAGAATGCAATGTAATGCTTCCAGGTAGGTGATGGATGGGGGTAATTCCGCCAGGTGGTTGCGCAGGATACAAGATGTTATGCGAAGTTAAAACCATTTTTTCCTGCTTGTGTTAATAAACAAAAAAGCGCCTCCCCGAGTCCCCAAACGCTTCAGCTTCAATGTTCAGGAATCCATTTGGCGGGGACTGACTGGCAGTGCAAGCCGCCCTGCATGAGGTAGAATATCTCACAACCGCCCTTTTATCTTCCCAAGCAATGAGGCGGGTCCAGACCATCCGATTCCTCAGAAAACCCAAAACTGCCAAAAACAGAGCCAGTAAGGTCCGGGCCTCTTGTGGAGCGGGGCCCTCTGTATCACGTCTCTGGATGACATGAAAATTAAATCCAATACACTCCTTCACGGGCAAAGAGCAGAGGCCTCACAGGGGAAATTCGAAGAAGCCCTTTATTGCATGTAGTGGCGAATGCATTTCGGTATATGTTTGCCTTCCTCAGCTCCCAAGAATTCAGGAGGCTTCCCTTCGCATTTGTGTAAGTCCTGCCGTCCTTTTATTAGTTTGAGCGTGCTCCGCCCCCACGAGTATCAGCTCACCTTTTTCCAGTCCGCGGATCTCTTGTGGACTGCACAATCCAGAATGCAATGTAATGCTTCCAGGTAGGTAAAGGATGGGGGTAATTCCGCCAGGTGGTTACGCAGGATACAAGATGTTATGCGAAGTTAAAACCATTTTTTCCTGCTTGTGTTAATAAACAAAAAAGCGCCTCCTCGAGTCCCCAAACGCTTCAGCTTCAATGTTCAGGAATCCATTTGGCGGGGACTGACTGGCAGTGCAAGCCACCCTGCATGAGGTAGAATACCTCACAACCGCCCTTTTCTCTTCCCAAGCAATGAGGCGGGTCCAGACCATCCGATTCCTCGGAAAACCCAAAACTGCCAAAAACAGAGCCAGTAAGGTCCGGGCCTCTTGTGGAGCGGGGCCCTCTGTACCACGTCTCTGGCTGACATGAAAATTAAATCCAATACACTCCTTCACGGGCAAAGAGCAGAGGCCTCACAGGGGAAATTCGAAGAAGCCCTTTATTGCATGTAGTGGCGAATGCATTTCAGCATATGTTTGCCTTCCTCAGCGCCCAAGAATTCAGGAGGCTTCCCTTCGCATTTGTGTAAGTCTGCCGTCCTTTTATTAGTTTGAGCGTGCTCCGCCCCCACGAGTATCAGCTCACCTGTTTCCAGTCCTCGGATCTCTTGTGGACTGCACAACCCAGAATGCAATGTAATGCTTCCAGGTAGGTGATGGATGGGGGTAATTCCGCCAGGTGGTTGCGCAGGATACAAGATGTTATGCGAAGTTAAAACCATTTTTTCCTGCTTGTGTTAATAAACAAAAAGCGCCTCCTCGAGTCCCCAAACGCTTCAGCTTCAATGTTCAGGAATCCATTTGGCGGGGACTGACTGGCAGTGCAAGCCACCCTGCATGAGGTAGAATACCTCACAACCGCCCTTTTCTCTTCCCAAGCAATGAGGCGGGTCCAGACCATCCGATTCCTCGGAAAACCCAAAACTGCCAAAAACAGAGCCAGTAAGGTCCGGGCCTCTTGTGGGGCGGGGCCCTCTGTATCACGTCTCTGGCTGACATGAAAATTAAATCCAATACACTCCATCACGGGCAAAGAGCAGAGGCCTCACAGGGGAAATTCGAAGAAGCCCTTTATTGCATGTAGTGGCGAATGCATTTCGGCATATGTTTGCCTTCCTCAGCGCCCAAGAATTCAGGAGGCTTCCCTTCGCATTTGTGTAAGTCTGCCGTCCTTTTATTAGTTTGAGCGTGCTCCGCCCCCACGAGTATCAGCTCACCTGTTTCCAGTCCTCGGATCTCTTGTGGACTGCACAACCCAGAATGCAATGTAATGCTTCCAGGTAGGTGATGGATGGGGGTAATTCCGCCAGGTGGTTGCGCAGGATACAAGATGTTATGCGAAGTTAAAACCATTTTTTCCTGCTTGTGTTAATAAACAAAAAAGCGCCTCCTCGAGTCCCCAAACGCTTCAGCTTCAATGTTCAGGAATCCATTTGGCGGGGACTGACTGGCAGTGCAAGCCGCCCTGGATGAGGTAGAATATCTCACAACCGCCCTTTTATCTTCCCAAGCAATGAGGCGGGTCCAGACCATCCGATTCCTCAGAAAACCCAAAACTGCCAAAAACAGAGCCAGTAAGGTCCGGGCCTCTTGTGGAGCGGGGCCCTCTGTATCACGTCTCTGGATGACATGAAAATTAAATCCAATACACTCCTTCACGGGCAAAGAGCAGAGGCCTCACAGGGGAAATTCGAAGAAGCCCTTTATTGCATGTAGTGGCGAATGCATTTCGGTATATGTTTGCCTTCCTCAGCTCCCAAGAATTCAGGAGGCTTCCCTTCGCATTTGTGTAAGTCCTGCCGTCCTTTTATTAGTTTGAGCGTGCTCCGCCCCCACGAGTATCAGCTCACCTTTTTCCAGTCCGCGGATCTCTTGTGGACTGCACAATCCAGAATGCAATGTAATGCTTCCAGGTAGGTAAAGGATGGGGGTAATTCCGCCAGGTGGTTACGCAGGATACAAGATGTTATGCGAAGTTAAAACCATTTTTTCCTGCTTGTGTTAATAAACAAAAAAGCGCCTCCTCGAGTCCCCAAACGCTTCAGCTTCAATGTTCAGGAATCCATTTGGCGGGGACTGACTGGCAGTGCAAGCCACCCTGCATGAGGTAGAATACCTCACAACCGCCCTTTTCTCTTCCCAAGCAATGAGGCGGGTCCAGACCATCCGATTCCTCGGAAAACCCAAAACTGCCAAAAACAGAGCCAGTAAGGTCCGGGCCTCTTGTGGAGCGGGGCCCTCTGTACCACGTCTCTGGCTGACATGAAAATTAAATCCAATACACTCCTTCACGGGCAAAGAGCAGAGGCCTCACAGGGGAAATTCGAAAAAGCCCTTTATTGCATGTAGTGGCGAATGCATTTCAGCATATGTTTGCCTTCCTCAGCGCCCAAGAATTCAGGAGGCTTCCCTTCGCATTTGTGTAAGTCTGCCGTCCTTTTATTAGTTTGAGCGTGCTCCGCCCCCACGAGTATCAGCTCACCTGTTTCCAGTCCTCGGATCTCTTGTGGACTGCACAACCCAGAATGCAATGTAATGCTTCCAGGTAGGTGATGGATGGGGGTAATTCCGCCAGGTGGTTGCGCAGGATACAAGATGTTATGCGAAGTTAAAACCATTTTTTCCTGCTTGTGTTAATAAACAAAAAAGCGCCTCCTCGAGTCCCCAAACGCTTCAGCTTCAATGTTCAGGAATCCATTTGGCGGGGACTGACTGGCAGTGCAAGCCACCCTGCATGAGGTAGAATACCTCACAACCGCCCTTTTCTCTTCCCAAGCAATGAGGCGGGTCCAGACCATCCGATTCCTCGGAAAACCCAAAACTGCCAAAAACAGAGCCAGTAAGGTCCGGGCCTCTTGTGGGGCGGGGCCCTCTGTATCACGTCTCTGGCTGACATGAAAATTAAATCCAATACACTCCATCACGGGCAAAGAGCAGAGGCCTCACAGGGGAAATTCGAAGAAGCCCTTTATTGCATGTAGTGGCGAATGCATTTCGGCATATGTTTGCCTTCCTCAGCGCCCAAGAATTCAGGAGGCTTCCCTTCGCATTTGTGTAAGTCCTGCCGTCCTTTTATTAGTTTGAGCGTGCTCCGCCCCCACGAGTATCAGCTCACCTGTTTCCAGTCCGCGGATCTCTTGTGGACTGCACAACCCAGAATGCAATGTAATGCTTCCAGGTAGGTGATGGATGGGGGTAATTCCGCCAGGTGGTTGCGCAGGATACAAGATGTTATGCGAAGTTAAAACCATTTTTTCCTGCTTGTGTTAATAAACAAAAAAGCGCCTCCTCGAGTCCCCAAACGCTTCAGCTTCAATGTTCAGGAATCCATTTGGCGGGGACTGACTGGCAGTGCAAGCCGCCCTGCATGAGGTAGAATATCTCACAACCGCCCTTTTATCTTCCCAAGCAATGAGGCGGGTCCAGACCATCCGATTCCTCAGAAAACCCAAAACTGCCAAAAACAGAGCCAGTAAGGTCCGGGCCTCTTGTGGAGCGGGGCCCTCTGTATCACGTCTCTGGATGACATGAAAATGAAATCCAATACACTCCTTCACGGGCAAAGAGCAGAGGCCTCACAGGGGAAATTCGAAGAAGCCCTTTATTGCATGTAGTGGCGAATGCATTTCGGTATATGTTTGCCTTCCTCAGCTCCCAAGAATTCAGGAGGCTTCCCTTCGCATTTGTGTAAGTCCTGCCGTCCTTTTATTAGTTTGAGCGTGCTCCGCCCCCACGAGTATCAGCTCACCTTTTTCCAGTCCGCGGATCTCTTGTGGACTGCACAATCCAGAATGCAATGTAATGCTTCCAGGTAGGTAAAGGATGGGGGTAATTCCGCCAGGTGGTTACGCAGGATACAAGATGTTATGCGAAGTTAAAACCATTTTTTCCTGCTTGTGTTAATAAACAAAAAAGCGCCTCCTCGAGTCCCCAAACGCTTCAGCTTCAATGTTCAGGAATCCATTTGGCGGGGACTGACTGGCAGTGCAAGCCACCCTGCATGAGGTAGAATACCTCACAACCGCCCTTTTCTCTTCCCAAGCAATGAGGCGGGTCCAGACCATCCGATTCCTCGGAAAACCCCAAACTGCCAAAAACAGAGCCAGTAAGGTCCGGGCCTCTTGTGGAGCGGGGCCCTCTGTACCACGTCTCTGGCTGACATGAAAATTAAATCCAATACACTCCTTCACGGGCAAAGAGCAGAGGCCTCACAGGGGAAATTCGAAGAAGCCCTTTATTGCATGTAGTGGCGAATGCATTTCAGCATATGTTTGCCTTCCTCAGCGCCCAAGAATTCAGGAGGCTTCCCTTCGCATTTGTGTAAGTCCTGCCGTCCTTTTATTAGTTTGAACGTGCTCCGCCCCCACGAGTATCAGCTCATCTGTTTCCAGTCCGCGGATCTCTTGTGGACTGCACAACCCAGAATGCAATGTAATGCTTCCAGGTAGGTGATGGATGGGGGTAATTCCGCCAGGTGGTTGCGCAGGATACAAGATGTTATGCGAAGTTAAAACCATTTTTTCCTGCTTGTGTTAATAAACAAAAAAGCGCCTCCTCGAGTCCCCAAACGCTTCAGCTTCAACGTTCAGGAATCCATTTGGCGGGGACTGACTGGCAGTGCAAGCCGCCCTGCATGAGGTAGAATACCCCACAACCGCCCTTTTCTCTTCCCAAGCAATGAGGCGGGTCCAGACCATCCGATTCCTCGGAAAACCCAAAACTGCCAAAAACAGGGCCAGTAAGGTCCGGGCCTCTTGTGGAGCGGGGCCCTCTGTATCACGTCTCTGGCTGACATGAAAATTAAATCCAATACACTCCTTCACGGGCAAAGAGCAGAGGCCTCACAGGGGAAATTCGAAGAAGCCCTTTATTGCATGTAGTGGCGAATGCATTTCAGCATATGTTTGCCTTCCTCAGCGCCCAAGAATTCAGGAGGCTTCCCTTCGCATTTGTGTAAGTCTGCCGTCCTTTTATTAGTTTGAGCGTGCTCCGCCCCCACGAGTATCAGCTCACCTGTTTCCAGTCCTCGGATCTCTTGTGGACTGCACAACCCAGAATGCAATGTAATGCTTCCAGGTAGGTGATGGATGGGGGTAATTCCGCCAGGTGGTTGCGCAGGATACAAGATGTTATGCGAAGTTAAAACCATTTTTTCCTGCTTGTGTTAATAAACAAAAAAGCGCCTCCTCGAGTCCCCAAACGCTTCAGCTTCAATGTTCAGGAATCCATTTGGCGGGGACTGACTGGCAGTGCAAGCCGCCCTGGATGAGGTAGAATATCTCACAACCGCCCTTTTATCTTCCCAAGCAATGAGGCGGGTCCAGACCATCCGATTCCTCAGAAAACCCAAAACTGCCAAAAACAGAGCCAGTAAGGTCCGGGCCTCTTGTGGAGCGGGGCCCTCTGTATCACGTCTCTGGATGACATGAAAATTAAATCCAATACACTCCTTCACGGGCAAAGAGCAGAGGCCTCACAGGGGAAATTCGAAGAAGCCCTTTATTGCATGTAGTGGCGAATGCATTTCGGTATATGTTTGCCTTCCTCAGCTCCCAAGAATTCAGGAGGCTTCCCTTCGCATTTGTGTAAGTCCTGCCGTCCTTTTATTAGTTTGAGCGTGCTCCGCCCCCACGAGTATCAGCTCACCTTTTTCCAGTCCGCGGATCTCTTGTGGACTGCACAATCCAGAATGCAATGTAATGCTTCCAGGTAGGTAAAGGATGGGGGTAATTCCGCCAGGTGGTTACGCAGGATACAAGATGTTATGCGAAGTTAAAACCATTTTTTCCTGCTTGTGTTAATAAACAAAAAAGCGCCTCCTCGAGTCCCCAAACGCTTCAGCTTCAATGTTCAGGAATCCATTTGGCGGGGACTGACTGGCAGTGCAAGCCACCCTGCATGAGGTAGAATACCTCACAACCGCCCTTTTCTCTTCCCAAGCAATGAGGCGGGTCCAGACCATCCGATTCCTCGGAAAACCCAAAACTGCCAAAAACAGAGCCAGTAAGGTCCGGGCCTCTTGTGGAGCGGGGCCCTCTGTACCACGTCTCTGGCTGACATGAAAATTAAATCCAATACACTCCTTCACGGGCAAAGAGCAGAGGCCTCACAGGGGAAATTCGAAAAAGCCCTTTATTGCATGTAGTGGCGAATGCATTTCAGCATATGTTTGCCTTCCTCAGCGCCCAAGAATTCAGGAGGCTTCCCTTCGCATTTGTGTAAGTCTGCCGTCCTTTTATTAGTTTGAGCGTGCTCCGCCCCCACGAGTATCAGCTCACCTGTTTCCAGTCCTCGGATCTCTTGTGGACTGCACAACCCAGAATGCAATGTAATGCTTCCAGGTAGGTGATGGATGGGGGTAATTCCGCCAGGTGGTTGCGCAGGATACAAGATGTTATGCGAAGTTAAAACCATTTTTTCCTGCTTGTGTTAATAAACAAAAAAGCGCCTCCTCGAGTCCCCAAACGCTTCAGCTTCAATGTTCAGGAATCCATTTGGCGGGGACTGACTGGCAGTGCAAGCCACCCTGCATGAGGTAGAATACCTCACAACCGCCCTTTTCTCTTCCCAAGCAATGAGGCGGGTCCAGACCATCCGATTCCTCGGAAAACCCAAAACTGCCAAAAACAGAGCCAGTAAGGTCCGGGCCTCTTGTGGGGCGGGGCCCTCTGTATCACGTCTCTGGCTGACATGAAAATTAAATCCAATACACTCCATCACGGGCAAAGAGCAGAGGCCTCACAGGGGAAATTCGAAGAAGCCCTTTATTGCATGTAGTGGCGAATGCATTTCGGCATATGTTTGCCTTCCTCAGCGCCCAAGAATTCAGGAGGCTTCCCTTCGCATTTGTGTAAGTCCTGCCGTCCTTTTATTAGTTTGAGCGTGCTCCGCCCCCACGAGTATCAGCTCACCTGTTTCCAGTCCGCGGATCTCTTGTGGACTGCACAACCCAGAATGCAATGTAATGCTTCCAGGTAGGTGATGGATGGGGGTAATTCCGCCAGGTGGTTGCGCAGGATACAAGATGTTATGCGAAGTTAAAACCATTTTTTCCTGCTTGTGTTAATAAACAAAAAAGCGCCTCCTCGAGTCCCCAAACGCTTCAGCTTCAATGTTCAGGAATCCATTTGGCGGGGACTGACTGGCAGTGCAAGCCGCCCTGCATGAGGTAGAATATCTCACAACCGCCCTTTTATCTTCCCAAGCAATGAGGCGGGTCCAGACCATCCGATTCCTCAGAAAACCCAAAACTGCCAAAAACAGAGCCAGTAAGGTCCGGGCCTCTTGTGGAGCGGGGCCCTCTGTATCACGTCTCTGGATGACATGAAAATGAAATCCAATACACTCCTTCACGGGCAAAGAGCAGAGGCCTCACAGGGGAAATTCGAAGAAGCCCTTTATTGCATGTAGTGGCGAATGCATTTCGGTATATGTTTGCCTTCCTCAGCTCCCAAGAATTCAGGAGGCTTCCCTTCGCATTTGTGTAAGTCCTGCCGTCCTTTTATTAGTTTGAGCGTGCTCCGCCCCCACGAGTATCAGCTCACCTTTTTCCAGTCCGCGGATCTCTTGTGGACTGCACAATCCAGAATGCAATGTAATGCTTCCAGGTAGGTAAAGGATGGGGGTAATTCCGCCAGGTGGTTACGCAGGATACAAGATGTTATGCGAAGTTAAAACCATTTTTTCCTGCTTGTGTTAATAAACAAAAAAGCGCCTCCTCGAGTCCCCAAACGCTTCAGCTTCAATGTTCAGGAATCCATTTGGCGGGGACTGACTGGCAGTGCAAGCCACCCTGCATGAGGTAGAATACCTCACAACCGCCCTTTTCTCTTCCCAAGCAATGAGGCGGGTCCAGACCATCCGATTCCTCGGAAAACCCCAAACTGCCAAAAACAGAGCCAGTAAGGTCCGGGCCTCTTGTGGAGCGGGGCCCTCTGTACCACGTCTCTGGCTGACATGAAAATTAAATCCAATACACTCCTTCACGGGCAAAGAGCAGAGGCCTCACAGGGGAAATTCGAAGAAGCCCTTTATTGCATGTAGTGGCGAATGCATTTCAGCATATGTTTGCCTTCCTCAGCGCCCAAGAATTCAGGAGGCTTCCCTTCGCATTTGTGTAAGTCCTGCCGTCCTTTTATTAGTTTGAACGTGCTCCGCCCCCACGAGTATCAGCTCATCTGTTTCCAGTCCGCGGATCTCTTGTGGACTGCACAACCCAGAATGCAATGTAATGCTTCCAGGTAGGTGATGGATGGGGGTAATTCCGCCAGGTGGTTGCGCAGGATACAAGATGTTATGCGAAGTTAAAACCATTTTTTCCTGCTTGTGTTAATAAACAAAAAAGCGCCTCCTCGAGTCCCCAAACGCTTCAGCTTC
Source organism: Triturus cristatus (assembly GCF_964204655.1). NCBI lineage: Eukaryota > Metazoa > Chordata > Amphibia > Caudata > Salamandridae > Triturus > Triturus cristatus. The sequence goes on from NC_140594.1 coordinate 447,367,420, forward strand.
AACGTTCAGGAATCCATTTGGCGGGGACTGACTGGCAGTGCAAGCCGCCCTGCATGAGGTAGAATACCCCACAACCGCCCTTTTCTCTTCCCAAGCAATGAGGCGGGTCCAGACCATCCGATTCCTCGGAAAACCCAAAACTGCCAAAAACAGGGCCAGTAAGGTCCGGGCCTCTTGTGGAGCGGGGCCCTCTGTATCACGTCTCTGGCTGACATGAAAATTAAATCCAATACACTCCTTCACGGGCAAAGAGCAGAGGCCTCACAGGGGAAATTCGAAGAAGCCCTTTATTGCATGTAGTGGCGAATGCATTTCAGCATATGTTTGCCTTCCTCAGCGCCCAAGAATTCAGGAGGCTTCCCTTCGCATTTGTGTAAGTCTGCCGTCCTTTTATTAGTTTGAGCGTGCTCCGCCCCCACGAGTATCAGCTCACCTGTTTCCAGTCCTCGGATCTCTTGTGGACTGCACAACCCAGAATGCAATGTAATGCTTCCAGGTAGGTGATGGATGGGGGTAATTCCGCCAGGTGGTTGCGCAGGATACAAGATGTTATGCGAAGTTAAAACCATTTTTTCCTGCTTGTGTTAATAAACAAAAAAGCGCCTCCTCGAGTCCCCAAACGCTTCAGCTTCAATGTTCAGGAATCCATTTGGCGGGGACTGACTGGCAGTGCAAGCCGCCCTGGATGAGGTAGAATATCTCACAACCGCCCTTTTATCTTCCCAAGCAATGAGGCGGGTCCAGACCATCCGATTCCTCAGAAAACCCAAAACTGCCAAAAACAGAGCCAGTAAGGTCCGGGCCTCTTGTGGAGCGGGGCCCTCTGTATCACGTCTCTGGATGACATGAAAATTAAATCCAATACACTCCTTCACGGGCAAAGAGCAGAGGCCTCACAGGGGAAATTCGAAGAAGCCCTTTATTGCATGTAGTGGCGAATGCATTTCGGTATATGTTTGCCTTCCTCAGCTCCCAAGAATTCAGGAGGCTTCCCTTCGCATTTGTGTAAGTCCTGCCGTCCTTTTATTAGTTTGAGCGTGCTCCGCCCCCACGAGTATCAGCTCACCTTTTTCCAGTCCGCGGATCTCTTGTGGACTGCACAATCCAGAATGCAATGTAATGCTTCCAGGTAGGTAAAGGATGGGGGTAATTCCGCCAGGTGGTTACGCAGGATACAAGATGTTATGCGAAGTTAAAACCATTTTTTCCTGCTTGTGTTAATAAACAAAAAAGCGCCTCCTCGAGTCCCCAAACGCTTCAGCTTCAATGTTCAGGAATCCATTTGGCGGGGACTGACTGGCAGTGCAAGCCACCCTGCATGAGGTAGAATACCTCACAACCGCCCTTTTCTCTTCCCAAGCAATGAGGCGGGTCCAGACCATCCGATTCCTCGGAAAACCCAAAACTGCCAAAAACAGAGCCAGTAAGGTCCGGGCCTCTTGTGGAGCGGGGCCCTCTGTACCACGTCTCTGGCTGACATGAAAATTAAATCCAATACACTCCTTCACGGGCAAAGAGCAGAGGCCTCACAGGGGAAATTCGAAGAAGCCCTTTATTGCATGTAGTGGCGAATGCATTTCAGCATATGTTTGCCTTCCTCAGCGCCCAAGAATTCAGGAGGCTTCCCTTCGCATTTGTGTAAGTCCTGCCGTCCTTTTATTAGTTTGAACGTGCTCCGCCCCCACGAGTATCAGCTCATCTGTTTCCAGTCCGCGGATCTCTTGTGGACTGCACAACCCAGAATGCAATGTAATGCTTCCAGGTAGGTGATGGATGGGGGTAATTCCGCCAGGTGGTTGCGCAGGATACAAGATGTTATGCGAAGTTAAAACCATTTTTTCCTGCTTGTGTTAATAAACAAAAAAGCGCCTCCTCGAGTCCCCAAACGCTTCAGCTTCAATGTTCAGGAATCCATTTGGCGGGGACTGACTGGCAGTGCAAGCCGCCCTGCATGAGGTAGAATACCCCACAACCGCCCTTTTCTCTTCCCAAGCAATGAGGCGGGTCCAGACCATCCGATTCCTCGGAAAACCCAAAACTGCCAAAAACAGAGCCAGTAAGGTCCGGGCCTCTTGTGGAGCGGGGCCCTCTGTATCACGTCTCTGGCTGACATGAAAATTAAATCCAATACACTCCTTCACGGGCAAAGAGCAGAGGCCTCACAGGGGAAATTCGAAGAAGCCCTTTATTGCATGTAGTGGCGAATGCATTTCGGCATATGTTTGCCTTCCTCAGCGCCCAAGAATTCAGGAGGCTTCCCTTCGCATTTGTGTAAGTCTGCCGTCCTTTTATTAGTTTGAGCGTGCTCCGCCCCCACGAGTATCAGCTCACCTGTTTCCAGTCCTCGGATCTCTTGTGGACTGCACAACCCAGAATGCAATGTAATGCTTCCAGGTAGGTGATGGATGGGGGTAATTCCGCCAGGTGGTTGCGCAGGATACAAGATGTTATGCGAAGTTAAAACCATTTTTTCCTGCTTGTGTTAATAAACAAAAAAGCGCCTCCTCGAGTCCCCAAACGCTTCAGCTTCAATGTTCAGGAATCCATTTGGCGGGGACTGACTGGCAGTGCAAGCCACCCTGCATGAGGTAGAATACCTCACAACCGCCCTTTTCTCTTCCCAAGCAATGAGGCGGGTCCAGACCATCCGATTCCTCGGAAAACCCTAAACTGCCAAAAACAGAGCCAGTAAGGTCCGGGCCTCTTGTGGGGCGGGGCCCTCTGTATCACGTCTCTGGCTGACATGAAAATTAAATCCAATACACTCCATCACGGGCAAAGAGCAGAGGCCTCACAGGGGAAATTCGAAGAAGCCCTTTATTGCATGTAGTGGCGAATGCATTTCGGCATATGTTTGCCTTCCTCAGCGCCCAAGAATTCAGGAGGCTTCCCTTCGCATTTGTGTAAGTCCTGCCGTCCTTTTATTAGTTTGAGCGTGCTCCGCCCCCACGAGTATCAGCTCACCTGTTTCCAGTCCGCGGATCTCTTGTGGACTGCACAACCCAGAATGCAATGTAATGCTTCCAGGTAGGTGATGGATGGGGGTAATTCCGCCAGGTGGTTGCGCAGGATACAAGATGTTATGCGAAGTTAAAACAATTTTTTCCTGCTTGTGTTAATAAACAAAAAAGCGCCTCCTCGAGTCCCCAAACGCTTCAGCTTCAATGTTCAGGAATCCATTTGGCGGGGACTGACTGGCAGTGCAAGCCGCCCTGCATGAGGTAGAATACCTCACAACCGCCCTTTTCTCTTCCCAAGCAATGAGGCGGGTCCAGACCATCCGATTCCTCAGAAAACCCAAAACTGCCAAAAACAGAGCCAGTAAGGTCCGGGCCTCTTGTGGAGCGGGGCCCTCTGTATCACGTCTCTGGATGACATGAAAATTAAATCCAATACACTCCTTCACGGGCAAAGAGCAGAGGCCTCACAGGGGAAATTCGAAGAAGCCCTTTATTGCATGTAGTGGCGAATGCATTTCGGTATATGTTTGCCTTCCTCAGCTCCCAAGAATTCAGGAGGCTTCCCTTCGCATTTGTGTAAGTCCTGCCGTCCTTTTATTAGTTTGAGCGTGCTCCGCCCCCACGAGTATCAGCTCACCTTTTTCCAGTCCGCGGATCTCTTGTGGACTGCACAATCCAGAATGCAATGTAATGCTTCCAGGTAGGTAAAGGATGGGGGTAATTCCGCCAGGTGGTTACGCAGGATACAAGATGTTATGCGAAGTTAAAACCATTTTTTCCTGCTTGTGTTAATAAACAAAAAAGCGCCTCCTCGAGTCCCCAAACGCTTCAGCTTCAATGTTCAGGAATCCATTTGGCGGGGACTGACTGGCAGTGCAAGCCACCCTGCATGAGGTAGAATACCTCACAACCGCCCTTTTCTCTTCCCAAGCAATGAGGCGGGTCCAGACCATCCGATTCCTCGGAAAACCCAAAACTGCCAAAAACAGAGCCAGTAAGGTCCGGGCCTCTTGTGGAGCGGGGCCCTCTGTACCACGTCTCTGGCTGACATGAAAATTAAATCCAATACACTCCTTCACGGGCAAAGAGCAGAGGCCTCACAGGGGAAATTCGAAGAAGCCCTTTATTGCATGTAGTGGCGAATGCATTTCAGCATATGTTTGCCTTCCTCAGCGCCCAAGAATTCAGGAGGCTTCCCTTCGCATTTGTGTAAGTCTGCCGTCCTTTTATTAGTTTGAGCGTGCTCCGCCCCCACGAGTATCAGCTCACCTGTTTCCAGTCCTCGGATCTCTTGTGGACTGCACAACCCAGAATGCAATGTAATGCTTCCAGGTAGGTGATGGATGGGGGTAATTCCGCCAGGTGGTTGCGCAGGATACAAGATGTTATGCGAAGTTAAAACCATTTTTTCCTGCTTGTGTTAATAAACAAAAAAGCGCCTCCTCGAGTCCCCAAACGCTTCAGCTTCAATGTTCAGGAAACCATTTGGCGGGGACTGACTGGCAGTGCAAGCCACCCTGCATGAGGTAGAATACCTCACAACCGCCCTTTTCTCTTCCCAAGCAATGAGGCGGGTCCAGACCATCCGATTCCTCGGAAAACCCAAAACTGCCAAAAACAGAGCCAGTAAGGTCCGGGCCTCTTGTGGGGCGGGGCCCTCTGTATCACGTCTCTGGCTGACATGAAAATTAAATCCAATACACTCCATCACGGGCAAAGAGCAGAGGCCTCACAGGGGAAATTCGAAGAAGCCCTTTATTGCATGTAGTGGCGAATGCATTTCGGTATATGTTTGCCTTCCTCAGCTCCCAAGAATTCAGGAGGCTTCCCTTCGCATTTGTGTAAGTCTGCCGTCCTTTTATTAGTTTGAGCGTGCTCCGCCCCCACGAGTATCAGCTCACCTGTTTCCAGTCCTCGGATCTCTTGTGGACTGCACAACCCAGAATGCAATGTAATGCTTCCAGGTAGGTGATGGATGGGGGTAATTCCGCCAGGTGGTTGCGCAGGATACAAGATGTTATGCGAAGTTAAAACCATTTTTTCCTGCTTGTGTTAATAAACAAAAAAGCGCCTCCTCGAGTCCCCAAACGCTTCAGCTTCAATGTTCAGGAATCCATTTGGCGGGGACTGACTGGCAGTGCAAGCCGCCCTGCATGAGGTAGAATATCTCACAACCGCCCTTTTATCTTCCCAAGCAATGAGGCGGGTCCAGACCATCCGATTCCTCAGAAAACCCAAAACTGCCAAAAACAGAGCCAGTAAGGTCCGGGCCTCTTGTGGAGCGGGGCCCTCTGTATCACGTCTCTGGATGACATGAAAATTAAATCCAATACACTCCTTCACGGGCAAAGAGCAGAGGCCTCACAGGGGAAATTCGAAGAAGCCCTTTATTGCATGTAGTGGCGAATGCATTTCGGTATATGTTTGCCTTCCTCAGCTCCCAAGAATTCAGGAGGCTTCCCTTCGCATTTGTGTAAGTCCTGCCGTCCTTTTATTAGTTTGAGCGTGCTCCGCCCCCACGAGTATCAGCTCACCTTTTTCCAGTCCGCGGATCTCTTGTGGACTGCACAATCCAGAATGCAATGTAATGCTTCCAGGTAGGTAAAGGATGGGGGTAATTCCGCCAGGTGGTTACGCAGGATACAAGATGTTATGCGAAGTTAAAACCATTTTTTCCTGCTTGTGTTAATAAACAAAAAAGCGCCTCCTCGAGTCCCCAAACGCTTCAGCTTCAATGTTCAGGAATCCATTTGGCGGGGACTGACTGGCAGTGCAAGCCACCCTGCATGAGGTAGAATACCTCACAACCGCCCTTTTCTCTTCCCAAGCAATGAGGCGGGTCCAGACCATCCGATTCCTCGGAAAACCCAAAACTGCCAAAAACAGAGCCAGTAAGGTCCGGGCCTCTTGTGGAGCGGGGCCCTCTGTACCACGTCTCTGGCTGACATGAAAATTAAATCCAATACACTCCTTCACGGGCAAAGAGCAGAGGCCTCACAGGGGAAATTCGAAGAAGCCCTTTATTGCATGTAGTGGCGAATGCATTTCAGCATATGTTTGCCTTCCTCAGCGCCCTAGAATTCAGGAGGCTTCCCTTCGCATATGTGTAAGTCCTGCCGTCCTTTTATTAGTTTGAGCGTGCTCCGCCCCCACGAGTATCAGCTCACCTGTTTCCAGTCCGCGGATCTCTTGTAGACTGCACAACCCAGAATGCAATATAATGCTTCCAGGTAGGTGATGGATGGTGGTAATTCCGCCAGGTGGTTGCGCAGGATACAAGATGTTATGCGAAGTTAAAACCATTTTTTCCTGCTTGTGTTAATAAACAAATATATATATGTATGTATATATATTACCTACTGGCGGTCGCCAGTAGGTAGTTATAGTTAGGACTTAGTTACTATAGGAAAATGGCAACATTCTATTCACAATAACTTTGGCGCCGATTGATAAATCTTCGTGAAATTTTCAAAACGTATTCTTTGTTGAGATCAGCTCCTATGTTGAAAGTTTGGGGGTGATTTGTCAAGGGGGGCCGAGAAAAAAGGGGGGTCCCAAAACGTGTTTTTTCATGTTAATTTCCATAGGAAACTTTAGACAAGGCTACAGGTCGAACGGATTAACGAAATTACCCCAAATTTGGCAGGGAGAAGGGTCTTGGTCTACAAAGCACACTTTTGTTTATTTGGTGTAAATCCGTTCAGTAGTTTTTGAGAAATATCAAAATTTACAGATTTCGATATTTGGGAATTTTGCCATCCGATTGGCTGCGAGCGCGAGTTTGCTGCTGATTGGCTGCGAGCGCTGCAAGCGTTTGCAAACCTGGAAGTGTTGGCCTCCATTTTGTGATTCAGTTGAAGCGAGTAAGGGGGAAAAAGGGCAAAAAATGTGGGAAAGAGGAGTGTAGGAGCACTGTAACCTCTGTGGGGTGTTTAGGGTGTGGTTTAGAGGGGGTGTGAAGCGAACTACTCATACCTACCTGTCTGAAAGTGCTGGATACGGAAATTAAGTAAGGTATTGAGAAGTCTGATGCTGCTAAGTTGAGCTACTGCAGGAGTCGGGGATGAAACTGTGAGCCTAAATTGTGTGTCTTATAGTGTGAAGTCATGTGCCCTGGCCGCTGCAGCACACCTGTGGAAGTAGTGTCAGCATGTGTTTATATCTAGTAGGACTAACTACTGACTCCTACTGGTTTGAAAGTCCTGGGGTACGGAAAATATGTGAGGTATTGTCTAGAGTCTCATGGTGCTAAGCTGAGGTGCTGTCGGAGTCAGGGATGAAAGCGTGAGTCCAAACTGTGTGTCATATGCTATGAAATCATGTGCTCTGGCCGCTGTGCCACATCTGTCAAGTAGTGTCAGCATGTAGTTATACCTACTCGGAGGAACTTTTGTTTTGAACATTGTAACTTGTGTATGGTGCTTAGGGGGTGTTAGACAGGGAGTGCGAAGGTAAATTTGCGCGTATCAAATAAATGCGGTATTTGTAAAGCGCAAACTACTCACCCCTATGGGTGTGAAGGCCCTCGAGGCTGGTGTGGAAATTATGTGAGCTATTAAATGAGCTATAGCCCAGAGTCACATGGTGCTGAGCTGAGGTGTCCAAAGGTGTCCTTCATAAGCATTTCCAAACCTACCCAAGTCAATGTGCCTAGGTCATTTCCACCACAATGCACAATCATGAGGTCAGGGTGTGGAAGATGCAAAGAGGTTTTAACCAAAGGTAGCAATTGGTGCCACTTCAATCCTCTCTGTGCAAACCATTTAATGTCCACATTTTGTAAACCTAGGTCTAAGTCAATACGTCTGTGTTCTGCATACCTCTTGCACCTGAAAATATAGCTATGTCCTACGATCCACACTAGCATTTTGAAGGTATGGCTGGAAGCAATGGAAAGATGTCTGTAGCTCATGCAGTTCCTTGGTAGAATAAGAGATATGTTTAAAGATGGGGAAGTACTTTTTTTTGCCATACAAAACGATACGTGATTGGGAGTTGAAAAGCATTCTTTTTTAAAAGTAGGGTGCACATTCGTTTTGTGGAAAAGCATTTTTGTGATTGGTTAAGAAAAAACTGTTTCAACATGGAGTACATGGTGGTCCCCAGGGCCATCAAGGGCTCCAGGAGGGGGCTGCTACTTGCATTTGGAAGGCACTGCTCGAACTTAAAACAATCGTGAACTTTTAACCTGCACGTGCCGTTAAATGTTCGAGAAAATGTTGCAAAAAAATATCGTTAAGTTTAAAAAAATGTATGAACTTTTAACCTGCACGTGTTGTAGAATGTTCTAGAAAGTGTGTTGATAGAATACGTTGCACTTCTGACTTCTATGTGTTGTTGAATATTAAAAAAACGGTTTATATGGAAAATTCAAAAGAAACCAATAGAGAGAAGTTTTGAAACCTAAAAGAATCAAGTAACTATTCTAATTTGTTCTTTACATGTGTTTATGTGTTGAGCAAAAAAATTATAGACACAACAGCACCAGGAAGAGGAAGAAGCAGGGAGTGGGGGGACGGGGGGAGATGGGCAGAATGGCACACATGCACATTGAAGTACAGACAAACAATGGCCAAAATGAAACACACCAACAAGGAGCACAAGTCCCACAACCCGCCAACATCACACCACTGAATGGGCATAGAAGTGAAAACCACGCTGCATTCATACAGGATGTGTACAAAGGCCGGTCGTTGGTGTTGTGGGATGTCTGCGACCGTGGTTTTCATGGATAAGATGCCCAGCACGTGGCAAATGGGCGAGTTCACTGTGTGTTACATTGCCAAACAGCTGGTTCTCCCTCCCACAAGCCCCCACACTTTTCTATGGTGCACTGTTGTATCTCGTGCACTCGTACGGAACACCATTGTAATGCCTATTCGGGCATGTCCTGCTACATTCAAACTACATCATCACTGTGCCGTTTGGAGGTGGCGCATGGCACTTTACAACATCGGGTGCTGCGGCCTTTGTGGCAGGCCACACCCGAACACAGAGACACACCTACAGCACTTCCTGTACACAGGCATGTCTGATACACCCTGTTCCCCTTGCCGGATAGGGACACTCTTGCGCTGACCTGTGTACTCCGGACCAGCACATGCCGGTTGTGCATGCAGGAGGATGCGTGCGTAGGTACATGTCCAGGCTCACTGCCAACGCTGAGGTGACAGCACACTGTGATGTTGCAGGGCTCGTGCCTATCATGCTAAGACAATGACCACAGGGACACACTTGCTCAGATGCGCGTTTGGGGGGCGTTGGTGGTCCTGGAGTTGTTGCGATGAGTCTTTTGGCCTTCATGGGTATCCCTGCATCATGCTCATTGATTCTATGGCACCTGTGGGTGTTCTGGTGTGGCTCTTGGCTGTGTTCTGTTTCATGGTGCAGGTAGTCGTCCTGCTTAACACCAACAGAAAGCAGGTGTAAAATACCCAGTGCTAACGTGGCTTATTGACGGAATTTGTTTCGCATTGAAGTTGGTGTGAAAGTCGTGATGTGATTTTTTTTCGTGTGCAGAACAATATACGAACTGAGCAGTGTATCTCGTCAAGATCCAGCACTTGACGCACTATTCCCAATCAATATAAATGCAATGAGAGTTCTTAATTGATTTTGTGTGTACACTGTAAGTGCAGTCACTACCTCAGTGCAATTCAATACTGGATTTTAGTATTTAGAATAAATCGCAAAGGTACACCTTGTGTCTTTTTGTACGGGAACGGCTAGTCTGCATTTCATTATCAGCACTTTAATGGAAGTAAAGTTGAGATAAATCTAACACACTATTCAGAAGTTGGTGTAAACTGCAGACATCACCAGTATTCTCACAATAAGTGCCCCAAAATGTAACACCATGGTGGAATCCACCAAATAACAGTAATAAGAACAAGAAAGCGTCACACAGCAGTGAAGAGAACAACCAAAAGCGTTATTAATTTTTTTTTTAACTTTATTTTTGTATAATTATATATGTAAACGATAAACGAAAAACTGTTTGCAATTTTTTTATTTATTAACATACATACAAAATGTAACAAAAATAATATAAAACAAGAAGGCGGAACACTCCTGTGGGGACCATGGATGTCGACGACAGAGCCTGGAAAATAAAGCACAAAATAAGGATGTGTGTAATGGGCATATCAAAGGAGAGAGAAACAGAGAAGGAAAAAAACCCAGAGAGAAAAAGAGAGGGAAACAAAGAAAGGGAGTGAGAAAGGGAGAAGGAAGAGAGAGAGATAGAAGGAAAAGAAGGAAGAGAGAGAGAGAGAGAGCGAGAGAGAGAGAGGGAGAGAGAGAGACCTCTGCGCATCCATGAGCAAATAATTACCTGGTGCCACCGGAGTGTGCAGCAGTGGGCACTCCACGTGCCCGTCAAAACTCCGCGCATCCCAGATATGTCGCACATCCCAGATATGTCGCTGAGTCCTGAGTCATGAATGGCGGAGACAACATCAGCTTCTCCGCGGATCTCACAGATGTCGCTGAGTCCTGAGTCATGAATGGCGGAGACCACATCCTCTTCTCCACTTCCCGGTAGATCTCACACATGTCACTAAGTCCTGAGTCATCAATGGCGGAGACCACATCAGCTTCTCCACTGCCCGGCAGATCTTACGCATGTCGCTGAGTCCTGAGTCTTCGATGGCAGAGACCACATCAGCTTCGGGTGCCACTAACCCTGTGCAGCACAAGTGTGTGCACGTGGTGGTAGGCCCCTGATGGCCATATGAGGTTTGGGTGGTACTAACCCTGTGCATCTGAAGGATGTGCCAGATGGGTGTGGTGTGTGTGCAAACCTGCCCTGAGGGAGTGGCCGTGAGATGTTGAGAACTATACCACTGATCTGCACACCAACAGCGAGTACGCCTGCGACAGGTAGCTGTTTGGGGCCAACGTCAGAACATAATCGCAGTGGCGTGGCGTACGACGGAACAGGGCAGGGATAGCTACAATAACGCGGACGGCTCATAGTACTGCGTCTGTGAGTCGACCGGACGGGCCGCAGCTGGCCCTCTGTGTACCTGGGTGCGAACTGTTTATAACACACACTACATAAGCATTGAAAAACCATTTTGTGATTCAGTCCGTCAGCTGGCATTTGTCTGAGGCATTTGTGAAAACATATCGGAGTTCTTTCAGTGATAGATATGCCTTTTACGCTGCCTCTCCCAACTTCAGCAGTTAACGCACCCTCTTCCCACATTACCATCATACCCCCAACAACCTTCTTGGGCCTGGGAGTGTCCCTGTGCGGTTGGACAAAGAAGAATTTTAGTCATGTATAGATTTACATATTAAAAAAAATTATTAAAAGAAAAGAAAAACAAATAAGACTGAAGGGAGTCTGGTGCTGTGGTCGCTGCCTCGGACTTGGGGTCACTGCCATTCAGGACTCAGGACACAATTACACATGTGTGATCGGCTTTTGTTAAAGAGGGTTAGTGGCACCAGAAGTTTTGAGACTGTATGAGCCTGTGATGATGCTTGTTGTGGACGGGCCACACTGGGAGCAATGTGTCTTGGGTACTGGACTGCATCATGTGGAATCAGGACACTATCTGAATTGTGAGGCGTGCTGACCGTAGTGTAGGCCAGAGGTGGCAGTGAGCAAGGGCCCACAGCCACATGCATATGTTGGTGGCCCCACCGGCCTGCGTAGTGGAGGTTCAGTGGCACCACGTGTCACCGGCCTTCCATATGGAAATACCCCTCACTGATCGAAGGGAGTCTGGTGCTGTGGTCGCTGCAATTCATGACTCAAGACACACTTACACATGTGGGATCGGCTTGTGTTGAACAGGGTTAGTTGGCACCACGTGTCGTCGGTCTTCCACAGTGTAGGCCGGAGGGAGCGGTCAGCAAAGTCCCACATGCAGGTGACGTTGACTTGAGCTGTACAGATTGGGAGCATGTGGTCTTCTTAACCCATTATTGTGTCTTACACAATTTGCGTCGCTACTAATCCTGAATTGTGAACCGTGTGACCCCAGTGTAGGGCAGAGGCAGCGGTCAGGATGGGCGCACAGCTACGTGGCGATGATTTATGGTGCAGTGAGTTAGTAGCACTCTGAAGCACACAGCGTGTGCGCACCGTGCGATGATGCGTGGTCTGTGCGGGTCGCACTGGAAGCAAAGTGTCTTGCGAACTTGACTGCGACATCTGCAATCGCCACTGATTCTGAATTGTGAGCGCTGCTGTCCGCAGTGTAGATCAAAGGCAGTAGTCGGTACAGACATAAGTCTGCGGTGCTGTGCCGCTGGGTTCACAGGGGGCCTGTGTCGAGGAGGACCGTGGTTATGGTGGCAGCCACGTGCCAGGGTGAGGGCTGCTGCTGGGACAGACTCGTTGATCTTCCCTCAAGGGCCTGGCCTATTTATTCATACTGCTATGCTGGAGTGGCATACGTTGGAGCAGCCCACTCCGCTTCCAGGGGGGGACAACATACCTACATGACCAAGAGCTTACCCATTGCCTGAGGTAACATGGTTACATCCCCTGTGCACTACACTACAAGTATCAACAGTATGTGTCCACATGGAGAGGTTTGTGCTTTGCATAGTGAGGTCTGTGCAGCACATCAGCGTTACACTTGGCATTCTGTGCTCTATTGTTGAAGGGTGACTTGCCTCCTTCATATATAGTTGGTTGCCACATCTCCCAACATTCAGCTCTTGTGTGGCTGAGGGGCATGGTGTTTTGGGAAGGGCCGTTGTCCTGTTTTGCGCTACCTTAGGGCTAGTAGGGGGTGGTGCGGGGGGGAGGTTCTGGTGGTGGTGGCAGTGGGTGTTGTGGTCTTGTTGCATGTTGGAACTGCATGATCAGTAGCTCTATCACGTGTTGGTCTTTGGATGTGGCTGTGAGTTGGGTCCAATTCACGGAGTAGATAGTCGACCTCCTTACACAAGTTAAAGGTTGATGTTAATTTGTTTCTCCTAACTCGGCTTATTGCCTGCTTTTTGGATCGCATTGCAGATTAGGCTGGCCGTTGAAAATATGGGGAGGTGGTGTTTTCGTGTTTTTTTTGCACAGGAACGCCTACTTTGCATTTCATTAGCATTAGTTGTGGCTCTCGTTTGTGGCGATTTTGTTTGCGTAAGGTATCGATGGAAGAGTGGTGAGATTTGCTTTTTTCACCAAGTTGAGAATGAGTTGATAATTAAAAAACAGAAAAAAATAGGTTTAATGAACATTATAATTAGAAATTAGCATTTAAAAAACCTTTGAAATTAATTGAAAAAACCATAGGCTTCAGGCACGTTATAGTTATAAATTAGCATTTAAAAAACCTTAGAAATTCACTAAGTGCATTTACCGATGGACACCCCACTGAGCTTTATATATATATACATATATATATATTCACTAAAAAAAACATAGGTTTCAGGGACGTTATAGTTAATTGGAAATTTGACTCATATAAAACCAGAGAAATTCACCTGTTATAGTTAGTTGAGCTAACTATAACTTGCGCGCCCGCAATGCACTGCTGATGATGTCACATATTACATCACTCATGACATGGTCAGTGACATCACTGATGACATCACTGACGACATCTCAAATGACATCACTGATGACATCACTGATGACATCACCCAGTGAATGTGTGTTTCTATAAAATGTAAATATGTTTTCTATATATATATATGCAAGGTGTATTGAAGAATGAATGAATGTCATGAGTGATGTAATATGTGACATCATCAGCAGTGCATTGCGGGCGCGCGAGTTATAGTTAGCTCAACTAACTATAACAGGCGAATTTCTCTGGTTTTATATGAGTCAAATTTTCAATTAACTATAACGTCCCTGAAACCTATGTTTTTTTAAGTGAATATTATCTACTGGCGGTCGCCATTAGATAGTTATAGTTAGGACCTATTTTCCATAGGAAATCTGCAACATTCTATTCCCAATAAGTCTGGCGCCGGTTGACGAATCCTCGCGAAATTTTCCAAACTCTTGGCCAGCTTCGCTCCGCTCTCACCCTGAAAGTTTTGCGGTGATCCGTCAAGCGGGGGCCAAGAAAAAAGGGGGGTCCCAAAACGCATTTTCCCCCATGCAATTTCCCATAGGATCTGTTGTCGCAGCTACAGCCCGAACCGCTGAACGGAATGACACCAAATTTGGCAAAGAGGTAGTCCTCAGTTCGGACTCGTGCCTTTTGCATATATGGTGTGAATCTGTTCAGTAGTTCCTGAGAAAATTAGGGTAAAAAAGTTAGTGATATCGATGGCCGCGGAGGATCCGCGGACCGTACCAGCACTGTAAGCGCATTCTCCCCGAACCGAGCGCGCACCCTCCCGATCGCGCGCTGAATGCTAATTGGCTGTTGAGTGTCTCTCTACATTCGAAACCAGGAACTGTTGGCGGCCATTTTCTGCCTCGGTAGAAGCGAGGCTGAAGAAGCAAGGGGAAAAAGTGTGTAAAGCATATAAAGGGGGCAGAGTGGAAATACTCTGACCCTCTAGAGGTTCTTAGGGTGTCCCAGAAGGACCCTCTGGGGCCCCCCTTTTAAAAAAAAAAAAACGGCGAAATGCGCGCACGGTGCGCGCATCCTATCGGGTTGGATGCACGGATCCTCTCGCGGTGGGTTCGCGGATCCAAGGGAAAAAAAAATGAATTTGTTGGGAGATAAAGATTAACCTTAAGTGTTTTGTTCTTGAGTGACTCTAAAAAGAGCCGTTGTGTTCATTGAGAGTTTTTGGTACTTATAAGTAAGTACCTATACAGAGTCTAAAGTTGTTGAGGAAGACTCTGTTTCCTTCATCAGTAAAGTGTACTCCATCTCTCCTATACATCTCTTGCATATGAAAGCGCAGATTGTTATTGTAAATGGACCCCATTCTATAGTCTCGGAGAAAAGCAGAAACAGATTTATTCACATGTTTCCTAGCTTTCTCAATCTGTGGACAAAAATGATCGGACCAGTACATATTTCAAGACTGCACTTTTGTGTCAAAGCCTGACTCATTTAATCAAAGCATAAGCCATAACTGTCTTCTAATGCTACTTCACAACATGACAGGTTTTAAAACAGTTATCTGTCAGCAAATACACAATGTTACTAAACGCTTTTCTCACAGTGGTTCCCAAATGCACACAGACTCCCAGTGTGATTCTAGACAAGCACCACTATCCCTAGGAGTTTACCAAAAACTCTCAATGAACACAACGGCTCTTTTTAGAGCCACTCAAGAACAAAACACTTAAGCTTAATCTTTATCTCTCAACAATTTCATTTTTTTCCCTTGGATCCGCGAACCCACCACGAGACGATCCGTGCATCCAACGCGATAGGATCGAGAACGGTGCCCATAGGGTGCGCGGATCCAAAAAGATATATAAAATACAGTTTTGCACATATAGTTAAAAAAATATTTTGAAAAATATAAAAAAATGTTTGGAAAACCCATTAAGTTCAAATAATATTTTTTAATTTTTAAAAGAATTAATTGAAAAAATAAGTTTACAAAATGGTGATAAAAAAGTATTTTTAAAAAAAGATAATTAATGAAATTGACACACTGAATTTGAAAAATATAGAAATCCAATCAAAATCATTAAACATGATATCTTCAGAGATAAGTTATAGATAGGAATTAGCATTTAAAAAACCTTTGAAATTCACTGAAAAAACCATAGGTTTCATGCACGTTAAAGTTAGGAATTGGCATTTAAAAAACCTTTGAAATTCACTGAAAAAACCAAAGGTTTCAGGGGCGTTATAGTTAGGAATTGGCATTTAAAAAACCTTAGAAATTCACTGAAAAAAACATAGATTTCAGGGGTGTTATAGTTAGCTGGACATTTCCCTCGTACAAAACCCTAGAAATTCCCCTGTTATAGTTAGTTCAGCTAACTATAACTCGCGCCCCCGCAATGCACTGCTGATGACGTCACATATTACATCACTCATGACATGGTCAGTGACATCACTCATGACATCACTGATGACGTCATCCATGTGATAAATTAGTGCATCTTCTCCCACCCTAATATAACCTTTGATACACCGACTCAAAATTTCAAAAGGCCATTTTGACAACCATAGATACTCCATTACCAATAACTACACACCCACTCATTGACTTTTAGGTCTACATACATGTCCACTCACTCACCTGTACAGTCACTCATACTTACAGTCACTCTGTGCATTTATACACCTATATAGACACTCACACACCGCCAATCATCCATTGAGGTACTGACACATCTAGTCAGTCATGCAAATAATTAATCACAGTCCAATTTACTCACCTATACAGTTAAACACACTCAAGTTCACTTACTCATAAAAATACTAACAAATTCTGTGTCTTCCTGCAGAAAAACAAACAGCACATGACACAGATATCCTTGCACTATGGCACATACAGCCACTCCCAAAATCACACACTCTCACATATAGATAGTTATATACTCTTACACACATATACACTGCATTTCACATATGTAGTTACTGACACATGTACAACTGAGATATACATTCAATCACTAACACACCCATACATACACTCACTCAACCATACAGTCCATCACAGATGTACTCTTAAAACCATGCACCCACTGAATCACCCACTCACACATCTAGTCACAGAGTCACACACACCCTACCCACACAAACACTCAGGCACCCATACAGATACTCAGACAACCAATCAATAACCCATATAGACACTCATATAGCTATTCACAAAACCATGCAGCCACTTATACACCAACACACAGACACATACAGACATTCACACAGTTTAGTCACTAGTCTGCAGTAAGATACATTTAATGACTCACTTATAGACTCAGTTACGCACCTAGAAAATCATCCATTCACACACTTGTACATCCACTTATTTTTCAACAGGCCTTTCCCTATATATATTAAACATATTAAAACTGTTCAGAAACACATACTCAATGGATGATGTCATCAGTGATGTCATCAGTGATGTCATTTGAGATGTCATCAGTGATGTCATCAGTGATGTCACTGACCATGTCATGAGTGATGTAATATGTGACGTCATCAGCAGTGCATTGCGGGGGCGTGAGTTATAGTTAGCTGAACTAACTATAACAGTGGAATTTCTAGGGTTTTGTACGAGGGAAATGTCCAGTTAACTATAACACCCCTGAAACCTATGTTTTTTTCAGTGAATATCTAAAGTTTTTTAAATGCCAATTCCTAACTATAACGCCCCTGAAACCTTTGGTTTTTTCAGTGAATATATATATGTATATATATATAAAGCTCAGTGTGGTGTCCATCGGTAAATGCACTCGAACACTACACCGCATTTCCCCATGAAAGCATTTATTGGTATGTACAGCTTCGTTCTCTGTCATTAAAAGCATACGACCGCAGCCTTACGTGTTTCGTGGGCTTCTCTTCTTCAGAGGCTGCAGCGGTCGAAGAAAGCATTGCATGCCACACCTTCCTTCTTTTAAACAATATCATATGCTGACATTCAGCTGCTCTTGATGAGACTGTACGTAAAGATTGCTGGGAGATGTAGTCCATTATTATATTCCACAGATGGATGCCTCCTTTGTAGTAGCTGATTTAAAGCTCTTCATGAGCCCCAGGAAGCGAAGTTGTATATATATAAGCACACCACTTGACATAATAACATCAGACTTTGGATCAGGAAAATAGATTTCCAGAGATACAAGCAATGGCTATGTCAGCACATGGCAAGCATTCTTTAATTTATGAGTAAAGTAGGATGGCTGGATTCATGTACTGTACCTACCGTAATGCAGTTGGTGGAACGGGTTGTGTTCTGCCAAGCAGGGCGTTCCACTCCTCCTTTGAGTGTGAGCTCCTCCCTGGAGTTATTAGACTGATGAGCCTGTGTGGTTGCACTGGCGCTCTGGAGTGACACTCAACCTGAAAGAAAATAAACAGCATTGCAATCACCCAAAAACAATCTGTTTACTTTGTGTTGAACCAAGAACTCCTAAGCCCAAGATAGAGTTCAGACCAGGACAGGTTTGTTAAGTGCAATGCATATCATTCTCTATAGATTTGGGAAAATCAAAAGGAAAATAAATTGAGATACCTTCGCTTAATGAGTCAATTCACAAACAAATTCAGAAAATAAAATCTTGTTTCTCTCAGAAACGTATATTCCATTCGGCCATCTTGCAGTTATTGTGCTCACCTAGCTAGTTAACAAATCAGATTGATTTGATTATCCAGTAAACATGGATTGTTATGCTCCAGCAACAATTACAAAGTTTACAAACTGGCTCACCTTGTTTCCTTTTCCATTTTGCAAATATTTCCTGGGCCTTCAGATGGCAGTGAGGACATTTCTATCCCCAGGAAGGGATGGGGCCATATTTTTTTGAAGGATAAATAAAGATGCCGTGGCAATAATATCCAAGTTTCTAAAGCAAACTGAAACTTCACACTCGCCAAAGTAAGTACTGCACACAGACCCGTGTCCGGTCTCCAGCACTAGTATATTGATTCTGGCATAGCATGCAGCTCAAAACAAGCATTTGCAATGCAAACGGTCTTGCCTTTGGGACCTTATATGTATTTAGCTATGCAGCACTTTAGCCTGGGTGCTCAAACATCTACTGTTCTTTAACATGGAGGGAAATTAAGCACCAAACTGTGTGACATGCCAGGTATGGGAACACATGGAGAGAAATATTGCCTTTCAGCTGAAAATTGGATGGTCCAAAGCTCTGTTTTTCATATAAAAGCAGGGCCTTCGGTGATCATATCACTGAAAATACAAGATTTGAAAAAAATATTATTGTCTACAGGTGCTTGTGGAAGACAATTTCTATGGACTGGAATCTAGAGAATGCTAAAGTGATTCTGGTATTTTACTGACCTCTGCTGGTCGTTTTTTATCAAGAAAGTTAAATAGAGGCAGCTAAACAGAAACAAATTCCCTAAGCGGAAACAGACAAGTCCTAGGGCTGATCTCCAGAGCCCCCAAAATACATACACATATAAGTATATACTAAAGTATATACTAAAGTATATGCAAGAGGTCTGAATGCTCGACCTAAAAAACGTGCGATAACGGGATAGAAAACTATTGGATTTGCATTGCACAAATTTGATGCAAATTTGAAACTTTGCTATGCCCACTAGGATGGACCTTGTTCTCGAACTGAGCCTGACATCGCTAATTCAATAACATTTGTGAAGACAGTGAAGCAGACTTTGCGCCGCAGTAATGACAGAGAAAAGTAAATTGGCAAGCCATAAAGGTTTATTAGCAAATTAGTAAAGTTCCAATTTCTAAACGAATCAATCAAGCATAAGTCAATAATCACCAGAATACAACATGTATGAATATAGTTTAAGCATCTCGAATTGCAAGTACATGTTCTTAATACACAGGATATGTAAAATACGGCATAGTCTTGTCCCATAAAGGGAGGAAATTTACTAATGCTTAGCTAAGTTTGTGGGTAAGTCGGACAGTCAGAAGCAGAAAGTGCCAACAAGTCTAGCATTAAAAGAAGACCCAAATGAAGGATCCAATCACAAAATGGAGAAATGTATTTGCTCTAAAAAGTAAGGGGCATATTTATTAAAAAATCACACAGCACAGCAAACCGCTAAGATGTGCTGTACTGTGTGATAGGGAAAGGTCAGCAATGCACTGTATTTAACATTATACAGCACATTCCTGTCTTTTCCTTGTGCTGACACAATGTGCTGCCTAGTGCCACCGCAGGCACCCTTGCAACATGGTGAAATGGGGCCTGCATTGTATGCAGGATTGTGTTTGTGCAGGTGGGTGTTCCTAGGCATTTTCCTCTTTCTGTGTGTGCTGCAGAAGGATGTATGATGGTACCCCGCATGCATTTCCCAGGCGTGCCTTTACTCTGGAGTCACTACCCCGACTGTGATGTTACCACATGACCCTTTACCACACAAGTCATTAGAGTGACTTGCCGTAGGGGGGCACTGGACTTTGAAACAATATAAATTATTATTCCAACTCCAGTCAGTGTATCAGTAGGGAAGGTGTTTGACTTTAAATTCAACTCCATTCCAAAAACACGCCCCCTTAAAGAAGTTGTTGTAGTGACTTGCATGGTTATGTCCCAGTCCAGGTAGTGACTCTGAAGTTAAGACAGGTCGTGGTTCTGCCTGCTGGCTTAAAGATGTTTGCTGCTGCAGAATGAAGAATCCCCTGAGGATGTGTAGCATTTTGGCACATTCTCAGGTCTACCAGTAATGGTAAATTTGGGAATGCATTAACATCCTCAATTGGATGCGTGGGAACACCCACACTCCACCCATGGAATGCCTCCCTGGGACAGAGTAACACAACTCAGTGATTTGCGCTGCATTTCGTTACTCTAGATTTGCCAAGCCACTCAGGGCCACGAGAGGTGGCCTTGAGTGGCTTGGTAAATCTAACTCCAGAGTTGAGATGCTCTTGCTTCCCGTTGCATGATGCAAGAGAGACACAACTCTTTGATAAGCAAGAATATAAGGAGCATTGGCCTCAAAAGAAGATAAAAAAAATGCCTACCTGTAACTTTGGAAAGGGGCAATTGTTCTAACTTACAAGCTTCACACAGTTAAAAGCATGGCATTTAGTTGTAGAGATACATTCTACATGTTCCACCATAAATTTGTGTTCCCGCTGTACTTGGTGACGGCCACCTTCTCACAGAAAATATAATGCCAACTTCTTCCCTCATTACGGCCTTCAAGGATGTATTTACTTCCTCAGTTTCCTATCCCTTGCAGGTTCTGAAAGTCACTGTCCAAACTAGTTAATTTCAAATTTAGAATGGTTCCTAGACCTACTTACAATAATTTTAGATGCACATTTGTACATATGTACAGATACTTCAATTTCATACTGTCATAACCACTCCTAACACCAAAGGTTTAGGTTCAAGTTCACAGCTTTTTATTCTTTAATAGTACTTTGAAAATGCCACAACCAGTTGAATTTTAGGAGTAATCACATTAAATTGACAACATAAAGGCTTGCCTGCATAGTGTAATCACCTCTAGGCTGTGCACAATATACCATGATGCCCTCCTACTAAAACTGTCTAACATGTGTTGTCATTTGGGCCTGCCAGTGTTAGGGTATGGAGCTATTACAAATTTAAGGAAGGCCCACATTATCCAGAAGTGGCATGTACATATGCACTCTGGCATTTACAGCTCCCTGATGAGCTCCACCATACATGTTGGATGCTCTCCTGTCCCTTGAGATGTACTCTTTTCAAATGTTTTGGGTCATTACATTTACAGAAATCTCTGTCTAGATTCCAAAAATGGTTAAGTTGTTTCATGGTGGCATTGTCTCTCAATGCTGTAGGTTTAAAAATACCATCAAATCCAGAACACAATGTTCTGGTTTTCATAGAATAAGAAATACCACAAACTGTTGTTTTCAACAAGTCCAGTAATAGAAATGTTAAGTAGTGGAAAGACCATTACATCATCCATATCCTACATAAGTCACTTCATTGCGCAGCGTGGATGTTTGCTGTGCCAAATAAACATAATAATGACTTTATGGATTTCAATAAATAAGGCAAGGTTCTCTTCTATCTAAATCAAAGCAAGCAAATGAGGTTATATGTAATGCATTTGAGGTCACTTTGTAACATTTTGATTATAATGACCTGAGATCTTAGTCCTATTTCCGCAAACCTCACAAAAGAAGCACTAAGTCTAGTCTATCTTAGCATCTGGGATAATGACAGTGAGATACACCTTACAAATATGCGCTTGGCCAATGACAACAACCACTAAGTTGCAGTGTCCAATCATCAACTCAGTACAAAGCCGTGCAGTTTTGATGGTACCAAAAAGTGGTTTCCATTATAAATGTGATTAGTCAGTATTTTATCAAGCAATTTCCTAACTGTATTCAGGGGTGAGATTTGGTAACATGGGCACTTTCTAACTGGTGTTTTATAGTTGTACAATTTCTCACTTACACGGTTTATTGTCTTCTTGATATCTGCATGTCCATGCCAAAATAAATAATTATCACCCTATTGATTTCCCACCCACACCAGGTTACCTAATTGAAGTAAAATATCCCTTTCTTACCTGCCAGAAGTTTTTGTAGGCATATCACATCTGATTTGGGTTCTCTCAACACAGTCTAAACCTATGCCTTTGGCTTTATTGTCAAAGCACTATAAACTCATAAATATATCTTAATTTCAATAATAAATATAAATGTACCATGCTGCCTGTTCACTTTTAGTTTTTCCAACGTGCTTTCCATCCTTCTTCCTGTGATACCCTCTACTTAACCCCTAGCCATTCCCTTTCCTTAGGCCTTCCCTCTTATCTTCCTCAAGACCATCTGAACTCCTACCAGGACAAGCTTAAATCACTACCTAGTTGAGTAAGATGCTCCTATCTAGGAACGTTCTCAAATGGCAGAAAGGGACATTTGAATTAAAATAATTGAATACAAACCTGAGACCATAACAAAAACTTCAAGCCAAAACAACTATTCAGGAATCTATCCAAACGATTTGTCTTGTAGAAAATAAAAAAGACTATTGTGAAGAACATTTAGATCGTCGTGTCGATTTGCCTCTTACAGCTTTTTGCTTTGACTTCCTTGGCAAAAAAGTGGCTCACTTATGCTAAATTCTTTAAACTCTCACAGACTTCTCACAGAAGGCCGCCGAGGGATGAGCTTTAATTAAAGCATTACTTAATGGTTTTAGAATCCATCAGTGTTTGCTAGTTTTGGCGCTTTCATCCTTGAGGAAGAAAATGGAAAAATTGTCAGCTAAAACTAGATTAGTTTCTTGAACCACTTCAGGATAGAGCCCGAACGTTTGAAAATTGACTAGGATTACAGGGAGTTTATCTTGTGTTGTGTGTAACTGACATCAAATGAGGCTTTGCATTTCAGCTTTCAGATTAAATTATGCCAGTCCCAAGGGGACCAGCATCAAACAGAGCAGCCTATTAAAAACTTCATTTAGCTCATGAATGTTCACTTTATCTCTATCTTAGATTCCAAAAATGGTCATGTTGTTTCACGGTGGCATTGTTTCTCAATGCTGTAGGTTTAAAAATACCTGGCGACCTCTGTGCATCACTGAAATCTTTAAGCCACCAATAGCATAAATCATTTGACAACCGAATTTCGTACATCACATTGATCTAATGCTCTTAGAAAGACTTGCAAACGAATTTCAATACGATTATTGCTGAGATTTGTTCTTCAGTGGCTTTGTGGTTCTTCAAAATAGTTTTTTCCATCTTGAGGTTTTCATACAGAAACCTTTTCACTTATGCATTACAGCTCCATTGCGAATACATTTTTGAATCTTGTTCTTCCTCAGACACCAGAACCAGGAGTTCTTATTTTCTACAGTCTAGCATGATCTTCAAAATGAGTTGTCAGCCAGAGGAGCTGCTGTTCCTCCACCCAGAATTTTGAATGCTTCTCGGTATTCCTGTCAACTGAGCACCTGTTCACCTCTTTACTCCCAGCTTCTCTATTCTTATTGCACCCTGCTCTGAATTCCGGCCTGGGCATCAATGTTCAGTACAAGTGCAGGTTTTGTTGCTAGGCGGCGAGTGAGTGGTGTCACAGGAGAATGGCAATGCGTGAAAGGTGTCAATAGGAGAATCCCTTTTAATGATCTCCAGTTGATCTCTGATGTCAAATGTCCATAAGTTCGTTCAGATGTAGTCCTGGGTGTGGGACTAGAGGTTGGGCTTCTTTTGTGAAGGCAAGGAATTAGAGTTGTGATGCATTATTATGATAGTAGGCTTGTCTAGTTAGCTGACAACGCCAAAGTTGGGCATATTTGTGAGATCAGATTTTAGTTTTTACAGTTAAAAGATTTGCCTTTGGACTGTTGTGCTATGTTGACCACATTCTTTGCAGAGGGTTGGCGGAAATTAATGTCATACATAACACAGATTTGCTGAGTTAGTGGCTAATGGTGTTTGATAATTCACATTTTTCACCTCATGCATTTTCTTTCTTTTACTTATCTGTAGCATCCACTACAAGCTATGTCCTTTTGGAAGGTTTTCTATTTGGTGCTCATTAGTTACCTCTCTTTTAGAGTTAGGACATAACTCACAAAAAGAGCCTGTTGTACAATGTATTTTCAGCTCCTGTGAAGGCCAGGCTCAATAGCTACTGTTGTTCTCCCCAGGGTCAGACAGAAATATTTCTCAGATGGCTCTGCTCTATGAATTTGTATGCTTACTGGTGTTGTAGAATTTCAGTGTCTCTGAAACCATGATAGATGTGTTGCTTATTATTTACTGTCCTTGATCCAAGGATTCTATGACAAAAGTTAATGTTAAACTGAAGTGGAGCTACCGAGGGAAATACGAAAAGCTGGAAAAAAGAATTTATGCAACACACTGGAATCATAATATTCCCGCAAGTTTCTCTTTCCCGAAAGGAATACATGTTGTACATGGATAGAATCCTAGTAAACAAGGAGCGAAGGCTGGTGCTGCCAGCATTGTTTGTGTTCTTTAGCATGTAATTCTATTATTTCAGGTCACTGTACTCTGCAAAATAAGATACTATAAACTTATTTAGGAGCATATCAGCAAGCTGGCGATTACAAATTATCGCCGCTTTAGCGTCCGTTCTCGGATGAAAAGCGGCGATAATTTTATCGCTTAATCATCAAGGTCACACTAACGTGTGATTCCTTGCTTAAGCTCCCTTTCCCATAACGCCCACCTTTGCATCTCTAATGAGATGCAAAGTGGGCGTTCCGTCCCAAAATAACTGGAGAAATGTCGCTAACCGACATTTATCCAATTATCAAGGGGATCGCTAACAGGCATAGCGATAAGAAAAGTAGCGTTAACCACAGTTAACGCTACTTTCCTTACGCCTGCTTTCACCCTGACTTAGCCATTATATCCATTGTAAGGTTGATATAATGGCTAAGTATGCCCTGCCTTATCAGCAAGCTAACATATTTGTTATGTGTATTACATGTATGTGTTATGTGTATATGTGTATGTGTATATATGTGTATCTGTTATGTGTATTTGTTACATGCATATTTTTTGTGCCCCCCATGTGATTTGCCACCAACCACCATTGCAGGCTGGGACCCTTGGTCAGAGCCCACTTTGCTCATGCTTTATACGTTTCTGCTCCTTGTGTTTGCACACTGTGTGCTGCCTAGTGTCAATGCAGGTACCCTTACACCATAGTGCAAGGGTGCCTATGTTACAGGCAGGATTGTTTTTGTGCATGAAGGGATAAGTTCCTGAACAAAAACAATCTAAAGAGGCATTTTTCTCTTTCTATGGATGATACAGAAAGCATCACACGTAGAAAGAGGAAATAACAAGGAGAAAGGAATGGTTTATGCCACACTCTGGGAGTGGTACCAATTTGACGCAATCCCATGTTTACAACCCCTTGTAAATCTGCAATTGCGTCAAATCCATGGGTGGTGCACCACCTATGGAACTCCTCCCTGCTTGAAATGTAATGTAATGTAACACACAATAAGCCACTTCATTGCTTTAAATGTCTTTACAAAGTTACACAAGGCAGCTAAATTGCCCCTTGAGTGGCTTTTTAAATATACTAATTAGTTGTGTTGTCCTTGCATTGCCTTGCATGATGCAAGGGCATCACAAAGGCTTAAGGCCTCACTTGCAGGTCTTTGATGCAGGGCAGTGCATTAAGTCACTTTGCTGCACTGCCCTGCCTCAAAAGGAAAGGGCAGAAATGCGTTGTATTTATGATATATGGTGCCTTTGTGTCTTTTCCCACTGCTCTGGCAGTTTTGGCTGCCTTGCCCCAATGCAGGCACCCTTTGCAAATTGCCTGCATTGAAGAATGATTGCTTTTGTGGAGGAAGGGAAAAACAAGGAGAAATAAATTCATTTCTCCACACTACGCTTGCTCTAGGGAAGCATAAGGTTTTGGCACTGCCCCAGGTTCATTTTGATTTTGTAAATTTGGGACAGTGTCAAAATCCATGGGTGTTGCATGGGAATACCCACTGCAACGTCCATGGGAAGCCTCATTAACGCAGCCTAAGGCAAGGCAGCACTTTGTGCTGCATTGCCTTACTCCAAATCTATGAGGTCATGCGGGGTGGTGTTGCGTCGCCTCATAGATATGACAAAGAGGCCTGCATCACCAAAGCATCAAAAAAATGACAATCCTCCTGTTTTGCTGACTTAGTTTTACTGACTTTAAGACTCTGCGCACTTTACCACTGCTAATTAGTGCTAAAGTGCTTGTGCTCTCTCCTTAAAATGTGTTAGAATTGCTTGTTTCTCCCTAATAAAGTGGTAATACCTCTGCCCAGGGCCTAAAAAAAATTAATTACTACTATTGAGCCTGCAGCACTGAATTTACCACCCAGTTGCTGGTTAAACATGTCTCAGGACTGCACTGCAGCCTGTGAGTGCAGTTTTAAACTGCCACTTCGACCTAACAAAATAAACCTGTTGCTAGGCTGAACCCATCCTTTTTAGTACCCATAAGTCACCCCCAGGGTAGGTCCTGAACAGTTTGTAAACAAAAGGATCCACCTTATAAAAGGAGGTACTGAAGAGACTAAATAACAGGGGTAATGGTGAATGAGTGTCTCTAAACGTGGTTGGGCACACTCAGTGTTGTTTAAATACCCCTCACACACCAAGAATGGCCCATGGTGTCATGCTTCATCATTGGGGTCTTCCCGACCCGCTGCGGGACGGGGCGTGCTACGACCTACGACTACGTGGGAGCACTTTTGATGAAGTACTATGTGTGATGTAAAGGGAGGGTCTATTGTAGTTGTGAAAATGTGTATGTTAAAAAGCAACTGGCCCAGGGAGACAGAAAAAACTTTAATTTGTCCCGGGAGGGCTGGTGCTATTAAAAACAAAGGTGCGGAGTTTGCCTACGTAATGTGTGGTTACTCCTTGTGGGTCAACATGTTTCGATGCTGGGCATCTTCATCAGGACAGGAAAAAGATCCCTCCCAACTAAGAAGCATGTGCTTAGTAAATATACAAAAGTGAAAAAGATGCAGTAAATAGTGCACGGATATACAATACCTAATCGTATGTATGTAAATCTGCAAAAACAAGGGAAAACAAAGACTTTATCAATTTCCCTAGAAGGAGAGCGTAGTACCTGTAAATGCAAACAAACGCCACAATGTGACTTAAATTGCGTGCTTCAACTGTAATATTAGCGTTATTAGGAAGGGTGCAGTGACCTGTAAAAGAAAGGACAGTACAAGACACTACACAACAGAAAACACACACTCTATAACCAAACGTGAAAAATTATTGGCATTTCAGGTGGGAAACGTGGTTAAAAACAAAGATGCATACTTATATGTATATGAGGATAATGCCTCATGAACCTAGAACGGGTAGGATCGTAATGGAGCCTTAGTTCTAGTGGGGAAAGAAAGAGGTACAAAAAGGATCAGGTTGTTACCTCCGGTGAAGGATTCGAGTGATGGACGAAGTCTGCAAAACGGAGCTGTGGCTCCGTACTTACGTGCCCTGGCTGAAAATCTCAGCTACGAGTCTGTCCCTCCCGCGGTTCCGCTGTGCAATGGAACCAGGGCGGGTAAAATACTTTTAAAGCTCCCGTAATTGGCTTGGAAATGGGAGTCAGCTGGTGACGGCGGAGCACCTAGAAGTGCTTCCGGGTTGGGGCTTTTTCGAAGACTAGACTGAAACCCTTGTGCATTGTGATACGGAAGTGGATACAAATCTCTTCGTTCTAGAGATGTCGGGGAAAAAAAGTTTTTATATGCACAGATGTCTGGGGAACACTACGTCTACGGAGGTGGGAGGTGACCATAATGGATTGTTAATGTTAATTATTAATTACGGGGCTGGCGAAAAAACAATGCTGAGCTCATGGTTAATGTTTGAAAAGATTTTAAGCTGTAGTTGATTCTAACATAAATACGTATAGCCCGTTATTGACATGGTGCGCCTGTTGAAGGAGTTGGTGAGGTTAGGGAAGGTTTATCGCGCCAGTAATCAAAAAAGGGGGGAGCATAACACTACGGGGGTAAGTGTGCTGGTGTATGCAAGTACACCCACACCGTATTGGGGGATGTGTCCAATGATTGGGGTTATGAAGAGTAAGATGGGTGGCAACAGACTACACGTATTTTGATGTGCTGAAAGGAGACGGGGTCTGGTGTGAACCAAGATGTCCCTCAAACTGCGGCCGCGTTTGTGAGAGAACATTGGTTTAGGTAGGTCCAGACCCCCACAGTTTAGAATTTTCCAGTTCTTATTGATAATTTTGGACACTTGGTTAGAGTGGGTATTAAAAGTGGTCACACAAATTGGTCTGGTTTCCTGTTCTTTCGGTGTTTGGTTTTCCAGGAGAGCATCTCTATTGTTATTTCTGGCACGCTTGAGTCCTCTTTTGACTTTTCGTTCTGGATACACACATAACGGGCCTGAACGATGATATACCTTGGGCACCATTGACATAATATGGGTGTCTCCCTACTGTATTACTACAAATAACCTATCAAGATCGTTTAGGTGTGTGAAGTCAGAAATTGTCATCTTACTCTTCATAACCCCAATCATTGGACACAGCTCCCCCAATACGGTGTGGGTGTTAATTAACATTAACAATCCATTATGGTCACCTCCCACCTCCGTAGACGTAGTGTTCCCCAGACATCTGTGCATATAAAAACTTTTTTTCCCCGACATCTCTAGAACGAAGAGATTTGTATCCACTTCCGTATCACAATGCACAAGGGTTTCAGTCTAGTCTTCGAAAAAGCCCCAACCCGGAAGCACTTCTAGGTGCTCCGCCGTCACCAGCTGACTCCCATTTCCAAGCCAATTACGGGAGCTTTAAAAGCATTTTACCCGCCCTGGTTCCATTACACAGCGGAACCGCGGGAGGGAGAGACTCGTAGCTGAGATTTTCAGCCAGGGCACGTAAGTACGGAGCCACAGCTCCGTTTTGCAGACTTCGTCCATCACTCGAATCCTTCACCGGAGGTAACAACCTGATCCTTTTTGTACCTCTTTCTTTCCCCACTAGAACTAAGGCTCCATTACGATCCTACCCGTTCTAGGTTCATGAGGCATTATCCTCATATACATATAAGTATGCATCTTTGTTTTTAACCAAGTTTCCCACCTGAAATGCCAATGATTTTTCACGTTTGGTTATAGAGTGTGTGTTTTCTGTTGTGTAGTGTCTTGTACTGCCCTTTCTTTTACAGGTCACTGCACCCTTCCTGATAACGCTAATATTACATTTGAAGCACGCAATTTAAGTCACATTGTGGCGTTTGTTTGCATTTACAGGTACTACGCTCTCCTTCTAGGGAAATTGATAAAGTCTTTGTTTTCCCTTGTTTTTGCAGATTTACATACATACGATTAGGTATTGTATATACGTGCACTATTTACTGCATCTTTTTCACTTTTGTATATTTACTAAGCACATGCTTCTTAGTTGGGAGGGATCTTTTTCCTGTCCTGATGAAGATGCCCAGCATCGAAACATGTTGACCCACAAGGAGTAACCACACATTACGTAGGCAAACTCCGCACCTTTGTTTTTAATAGCACCAGCCCTCCCGGGACAAATTAAAGTTTTTTCTGTCTCCCTGGGCCAGTTGCTTTTTAACATACACATTTTCACAACTACAATAGACCCTCCCTTTACATCACACATAGTACTTCATCAAAAGTGCTCCCACGTAGTCGTAGGTCGTAGCACGCCCCGTCCCGCAGCGGGGCGGGAAGACCCCAATGATGAAGCATGACACCATGGGCCATTCTTGGTGTGTGAGGGGTATTTAAACAACACTGAGTGTGCCCAACCACATTTAGGGACACTCATTCACCATTACCCCTGTTATTTAGTCTCTTCAGTACCTCCTTTTATAAGGTGGATCCTTTTGTTTACAAACTGATACCAAAGTGGAGGATGTATCTACCTTAGCGCCTACCTCTACACTCCCTAATCTTGTTATACTTAGGTCCTGAACAGCTCAGAGAGCAAGGTTTAGTGCATTTTAAAAGTTGGACATGTACTTTTATATTTACATGTCCTGGTAAAGAAAAACTCACTAATGCAAGTCCTACCTCTTCCCTAGGATAACACTGCATTATCTTAATGCAATTAATAAGTGATAACTTTCCATTGAGAGCAGGTAGAAGTGTTGAGTTTCGTGTCTAAAGAACTGTAATTAAAAGCCTTCTTTAATGGTAAAGCTGGAATTTTAGTTACAATTCTGAAAATACCACTTTTAGAAAGTCAGCATTTTCTTGTCCCACCCATTTGGTGCCTGCGACCTGATCCTGGATCACATGACTAGGTATAGCGGGCAGTTGTTCTTTGTGTATTGCTTTCAGACAGTGAGACAAAAGGAAGATAACTGTTGGCAGGATGGGCCACTCTGAGTTAACAAGGGGGAGAAGCTCTCACCGACCACACTTGCACATCAGAAAGGGTTTGACACTGGTCTTTTGTGACCACAGACAAGCTGGGACAAGGACAGGGAGGAAGGGGATGAAGGACACCTTAGGAGGTGGAACCCTCTTGAAGCTTCCTTCCCTTCAAAGTGGCCACCAGGTGTAAATGTCAAACCTCAGACCCCAACTAACACTTCTGGGGAAGACTCTGCAATGAGACCAACTGCTGTGCTGTTGAAAGGACTGCTACTCTGCTAGACTGCTACTCTGAAGGAAAGCTGTCCTGCTGTGCTGACCTGCTGGCCTGATGCCCTCTTGCCATGGTGAGAATAGCTGGACCTGCATCTCTTAACCCAAGACCGCAGAGTGACTCCAAGGGCTAGTTGGCAGGCCTCCTGATCAGAAGCCTCAGAGACATATTCTTCCAACAACCTTAAACCCAGCACCTGGACTCTGCCATTTGTAAGTCCCAAGTGGTGCCACCCCCAGTCTTGGACCCTTAGAAGTGGGGCTGAAGGTGCTCTACCGGCCCATCTGTGAATCCAGCAGGACCGGCGAATCTCCTCTGCGGCGTGCCACATAACCTGTAGAACTTAACACATCACCCTTTGAACCAATCCATTGCCGCTGGTGCACAGACTTTACTCATGCAAGGAATTTGCATTGCCATCACAGCCCATCTGAACTACTGCTGTGCGATGAATCTCCATGCAAGGACTTCACCTCGCCCAAGGCAGTCCACTGGAACTGAAGTGGCATGACACATTCCATGGAAGGGCATGACATCCCACTTCACAGCTCCCTGGTACCACTGCTGCATGATGCATCTCCTCACCCGGACCTTGCATCACCCCTGTTACATGACCACTCACCCTCTTCCTCCAGTTTGTGATATCTATTGAGGTGTGACTTAATAATTTACACCACAAATGAACCACACACTTGGCGGAGCAGATGTGGTTAAAGCGACACTGACTATTACAGGATATTCTTAACTAAACAATAGCCCACACCAGCCATACAACCCACCCAGGGATGATGAAAGAAACATTATCATAGTGGAGAGTCTTAGAATAATGTCTGTCCTAGGATAGGTAGTGCTCATGTGCACCATGGCCTAATTCAAAAAGGTAAAGTTACACTTTTGGTGTAAGTTTACTCTTGCAGTGTACTGGCCCCGGGTATATGAGATACCACATTACTAAGGCATGATAGGTAAATTAAATACGCCAAAGAGGGGTAGACCAATCTTACCATGTTTTACCATAGAGAGCACATGTACTTTACACTGGACAGCAGTGATAAAGTGCCCAGAGTCCTAAAACCACCAACAACTTGTCAGGAAAAAGACTAGGAGGAAGGCAAAAAGTTCAGGGATGACCCTGCAAACAGGGCCAAGTCCAACAGAGTACTACCAGTAACTTTACGAGTAGTAACTTTATGAGTAGTAACTAACTTGTAAGAACTCATTTTAAAATAATAGGATATACTATTTGCAAAGTTACTACTCATAAAGTTACTAATAGAAAAGTTAATAGTTGTAAACTTACACTGCAAGAGTAAAGTAACACCACAAGTGTAACATTTTACTTTTGTGAATCAGGCTTTGTGTTGCTTACAAAATCTCTGCAAGATGCAGTAGCCTTCTCATGAGTCCTGACTCAAGGTTTTGCAAGTTTAGTTTTCGTTTTTTAAATAAAATAAATACTAGCACCCCAGATTGCTTGCTAGTTGTTGTTTGATTGAATTTTTGTCATGGTGTTCCAGTCTTGAATTAACCATTAACTCTGTGTTTTCTTTCAGTTTAGTTGCCAGAGATGGATAATCCTTTAGTATAATCCTACAGTTGAGGTTCACCTCACAAGCATCATTTGGACTAGGTGGCCCCTTCTTTTGTGATGTCTTCCCTGTTAGCGCTAGCCCACTGTCACCACCATTGATAAGAACCGTTGGGACACCCTGTAATAAGGTTTGAGAAGACTGAGAGAGGTAGCTGACATTGCTCAATCTATTCAGGCATGGGCTGTTAAGAACTTGGTACTGAAGTTGTTCTTGGGAAGGAGAAATTGCAATTTTTGTGTATGTTGTTGGCAACCCCCATTAGTGGTCAATAGTTACAGAGATTAGGACAAGGGCAGTAACTAACTAGTATAAAAGTATCACTGGAAGGTGGCTGGTTACTGGAAAACCTCATCAACCAATAAAGTGAAACATATAATCAATTTTCCATGCCCACTCTTGTAGTGGGATATACTGGACTCCAGGAAGAGGTAAGTAACCTACTGAAGAATAAATACATAGCAAAGGACATCCGGTAGGGAAAGTTTAGGGGGAATACATAATGTATAATATACTGTGTAACAATTTCAGAGGACAGCTTCTCATCTCATTCTCATTACTAAACCACAATGCTCCGCTAACTAGCAATGCAAAGACAGACAATACAGATAAAGACCCATTTATTATGTTTAACATGGGTAACCCATGCTCTTTACCCACAACATGCCCACCACCTTCCCCATGCAAAACACCAAAAATGTCCCTTTCCCCAAATCCTCTTCCCACCCTCTCCACCCACAATAGGCCCGTCCCCCCAAGCAATACCCCTAAAATGTATTTCTCGCCAACTCCCCTACCTGCCTTCTCCATCCATAACAGGCCTACTCCCTGCCCACCCAAAAAAAACAAATGTCTATTTCTACAACTCCCATTCCCACCCTCTCCCCAACAGGCTCTCCCACCCAAAAAAAGAAAGCTGATATAAGAGGTCTTGAGGGAATACAGGTCCTTTCTGAAATTGGGCATCTCTCTTGCCAGATTCTGCTGGCCCTACCTGATGACTGCCAGAGGAGGCGATGATCAGATGATGATGGGGGAGGCTCCTGGTATTTCAGGTGGCAGTTGTGGTCCCTAGCTACAGGCAGTGGCTGTGGCATTGCAGCCGGGTTGTTGGAGGTGGGCCTAGCTGCTGACACAAAGAAGTAGAGCTCCTGGATTTCTCCTCTTCCAAGGCCACCAACCTGTGGTATTTAGCAGCCATGGCATCCAACTTGTTTTGCTGCAATCGGGTGGCTACTCCAGCTAGTATGGTTGGCCTTCAGCAGCAGAAGAAGCTATATCATAAAAGAAAAAAAACACAAGAATTGTAATGCTCAGTGCAAACACTTGTCTATACAATAGTGGCACAGTATCAAAACATTGTTGGTCCCCTATGTCCATTCAAATGTTTGATGTGATTAGTCACAGGGCCAAGTTTGTACTGCATATGCATCGCATAATGCAATAAAGCACACTGCAAGAAAAATAGTCAGAATAAAAATAATGCACTGTAGTATATCGAACAGGATATTTCACTTGTCACATGAGGCCCTTAGTTCCACATTACACCCTGGCCTCCACCACAAATTATCTTCAACAAATACCTTCACTTAGCAGTGGGGAAAGTTAGTCTACAGTAAAATAAGTTACAGGACCTGGGGTCTGTAGTAAAGGTACTATGCCTTTGCCTAGTCACATTGGTTGATGGAAGGAAAATGATGGAACCGTAAATCCATAATGAAAGCTATGAAATATAAGTTGCTTGGGCAGATAATTGTGGCACAAACAAGCATGATCTTTTCTTGTCCGCCACCTTTAACTCTCGATGGGCCATGTTAGTCTCCCTTTGTGTACTGCACCTCTTGAAGATATGGACTATATGAGCTACATAAAGCCACAGAGAATGTCAACACCCCTAATACACTACTATTGCAATAACACCTTTACATCAAGGAGGGGGAAGAACAACTCAAACCCTTAAATGATATTTACCAAGCCATTAAAAGCTACCTTGTGTGGCCCTGAGTGGCTTGGTAAATCTGGAGTAGCGTAACAAGGTAGCCCAAGTTGCTCCCTTGTGTTACTGTGCACTAGGAAAGCGTTACCTGGGTGGAGACTGATATTGGGTCATCCCACGCATCCACCCATGTATTTTTGGACATCTTCAGATTTTCCATCACTGGCAAATCAGGGAATGTGTCAAAATGCTAAGCCTTCCCAGTGCAGCTGAGTACAGCGAGGACAAAAATGTTTATTTCTACTTGTGTTTGCCTCTTTTTAAGTGCCCTGCATTCTGCTGCAGCACACTTGGAAAGAGGAAGAAGCCTCTAAGGATTGTTTTTACACAGAAATGTGTCCCAATCCAGGGGGTAACATGGCTCATATGCACCACGGCAGAAAGGTACCAGCGTTGGTGTTAGACAGCACTCGGTGTCTGAGCACAGGGCGAGAGCAGGAATGTGTCATATCTTGGTAAATAAATGTCACATTACTGCCCTCTCCCTTTGCGCAGTGTGGCACAGCAAGTTGTCATGCTGCCCTCCACTGCATGAAATTTTGATAAATTTGAGCAACTTACTTTATCCCAGCCCTACTGGACTTTCGGGCTTTCAATGGCACTTGCATATTGTCTGGGTTGGTGCACCTCTAATTCTTGAGGACAAATGGGAAGCACATGCTACACACATGTCATGCAATTAGAGAGTTCAGAAAGTATGTCTTCAATCCAGCTAAAGCATTCAAAGATAATCTTGAACAGGAAAAGGATGGTGACCGAGAAAAACACACAAGGGAAAAAAGAACAGAGAAATCTATGATCAAATGACAATAGAATTCACAGTAAAGCAGAAGATCTTTGGGGTCGCAGAGGTGACATTGATTAAAATAATTATGTGCTATCCTCCTGAAAAACTGGACAATGTAGATGCGTGCACCTGGAAGGATGATCATTATTAATGGATAGAAGTGTTGTACATGAACAAAGCCATTCAAGGAATGATTGGAATGAAGGGATAACATGGAGTGCTAATCAAAGGTGAAATAAATGTGACATGGGGCAAATGTGTGAAGCAAAGACTAAAAGATAAAGACCATTATAGAAGACTACTGATGAGATATCTACAAAGAAACTCGCTGAATGCATGAAAAGGCACAGGTTGGATGCTCTAAATTATCACATACTAGAGATGGACTAAGAAAATCATTGGCGTTGTAACAGCAACATGCCTTTTGTGGAGTACATAACCCATTTTGGCAGTGAGAAATGTTATTCCGACTTGTTTTGAGACACATTTCAAGTCGTAGTTGGGAAGGGGTGTGAAAGGGCCATTAATTAAACCAATTGTAATTCGGTATGGCATGACTGAAATTCTGTTGGCAACCATTGATCAGTTACCGACTCTTCAAAGGAGGTGGTATCTAACTCAAAAAGAGGAAAGGGTCCTCTTAGGGTACACTACCTGCTGTCTCTGATTTTTTCCCAAAAGAGACACTTATTTCTTAAAGAAACACCCACTCCTTTAAGGAACTCGGGCTGCCTTATAAAAAAATGGCTCCATTTTGGGAATGGAATCAAAGTGAGTGTGGTCTGCTGCCCAGAGCCGGTCACCACCCCTGTGCTTGTAGCCAGACATGGGCATCTCAATTTATGAAATGGTCACTCTGCAGCCCCTTGTGAATGGTGATTTTACTGATTGACTTAATAGTGCACACGTAAGGGTGTAAAATCACAGGGGCAGATTTACAAGCCCCTTGCGCCACTTTTGCGTCACATTTCCCATGTTAAAAGTGACGCAAAAGTGGCGCAAGGGGCTTGTAAATCTGCCCCACAGTTCGTCCACAACAATTAGGTACACAATTTGCAACCGCTTTTTGAAAATTGACTCTTAGCACAACTGACCCTTAGTTCTAAAGAAACTTAGAACTGGAGATCTGCCTGCGGCAATTATTCAGCAAGCAAAGCAGGCGCTTCTGATACCTGCTTGTAACCTGTAGAACCCAAAGTGGAATTTGTGCTTTCCCAATGAAGCGTTTCATCCTCTGTAGGTTGATACATTTTGGACCATTGCATTGAGCTATGAATAACACCTGTTATTCACAATGTTAAAAGTAAGAACGATGGAGACCTTTGCACATCTATGTTTTACAGCCATACGAACACCTCATATTCCCTCTTACCTACTTGGCGGTAACAAAGAATGCAAAAACCAAAGGAAATGATGGACGGAGTGTTGAACATTGCAAGCACTCACCCCCAGTCAACTGATCTGGGTTTAATCCATCACCGTTCTTTAGCGCACACTGCCACCCCAGTTCAGACATGGCCATATGCAAATCAGTCCGACCCTGTGCCTCATGGGAACAGTCCAGCCCGAACTGCCAAGCAACAAAGAATGAACAACATCAACTTAGACAATCCGGAGGACCTGAACTGTTAAAAAGTGCACAATGCGCGTACATGAAGGAGGACACAATACCTGCAGCTCAAAGGCTCTTCTGTTTTCAAATATTAAATGCTGCTTATTTCTTCCAGTGAGCAACAATCACCCAGGTAAATACATAGCGAATGACACAACACACCTCATCTGTCTGCGATGAAACAACATAGGTTTACTGAAGAGAGCTAAAGAGGAGACTGTTATGTTTCCATTTTTTAAAAATCTTTATCTTAGCAAACAAATAACAAATAAACTACCTTTCCCATAATTCCAGGGGAGTGAAGACACAATAAAATAAAACTGAGACGAGCCTGTCCATACATGATTCTTTCCTTAATGTTGTCTGATGGAAGCAGTATCGGACTGGCCTACAGGGCAATCAGGCACTGCACAATGGGCCGGTCTGACAGGTCAGTGTTTAGGCTGGTTTTTTAGCTGTTTATGGGCCTGTTTTATGGTCTGGTGGGCACGTTTTTACTGTTAATTTCCCTGATGTTAAAATAAACATTGCCTGCAGCAAGCTCAAATCTAAGTAGTAGTCCATAACTTCCACACAGCTATCTTTATAAGTTCAAAACTGCCCCAATTTGCAGATACAGGCCACTTTTTAGCTTTCTGATCCACTCCTATTTTGCTGCCCATCAGTCACCTTTTTTTCCTGCCAATTTACTTTGTGTGTAATGCATTAAGGGTGAATTGTCCTGTAAATTCGTTGCTGTTCACTTGTATAATAATCTTGTAAAAACCAGGGCTTTTCTTGGCCACAATGGTCAGGTAATGAACACATGGCCTAAACCTTCCTCATGGGCTTAATATATCAGTTTTAGTTTTTTATAGAGTTTTATATAGCGCAAACTAGGCCAGAAGATATCGGGTATCAGAGTGCTTTTCATGTGCACCATTTTCGTTACACAAGGACATATTGATTTTTTTTGTTAGGCACGGAGAGATTAAGGGGGATATTATCAAGGACGGCATTAAAATTATCGCCGGTTTAGCGGCAAAAAACTGCTGCTAAAGCGGCGATAATGGACTTGATAATTTGCCCTGGAGAATTCCAATAGAAGCCCACGTTCACACCAGAACATGGACTTCTATTGGAATTCTCAAGGGCATATTATCAAGCCTATTATCGCCGCTTTAGCGGCAGTTTTCTGCGGCTAAACAGGCGATAATTTTTAACGCCGTCCTTGATAATATGTCCCTAAGTGATTTGCCCACAATCACAGGATGTTGAGCGTACTTACCGAGACTCGGACCCGGTTCCCCAGCTTCGCGGTCAACTGCACTAGCCGTAAGGATACATCCTCGCCATTGATGGCCTTTTGACCCAGTGCTTGTTGAACTTCTCGGTACGCAGCACCATCTGAATCTTTCTAGACGTGCAAGCCCACGAACCTTCAGGTCTCGATGCATATTTATGTTCGGCATTCCATACTCAGTGCATACTCAGTCATTATTGGTATTAACAGGACTTACTATTTGGGAGGGAAACGAAATTGATATGAAAAAAACAGAATAAAGTTGTCATGTATACACATACAGTAAGAATGGCGGTTATATAAGGACACACAGACCCTTGCATCTGGGGCAAAAGGCTAGTGTCACAAAGCTTGGGTTTCTTGTATAACTGTTGAAGATGAAGTGAGTCGGTGGCTGGTGTTGAGGCACAGGCCCTGTGTTTTTTGGTACCGGCACTTGTTTTTTCAATATGTGACATTGACCTAGAACAAGAAAGAGAAAGCAGAAAAGAGGGGAAAAAGAGGAAGAACAAAGAGAGAAAGCACGAACAAAAAGAAACCTGCAAGTATGATCAAATGGGCACAAAGTTATAATACTATTAATAATAATAATAAAGAAATACTGGTGTCCAACCAGAGCCTGTGGTTGCCACTGGCACTTATTTTTGGGTAGTGGCACTTAATTCCGCCATCAGACATTTCCTGAGACCAACAGAGGGAAACAAAACCACAAAGATAGAGGAACATAAATGCATTAAATCCCTCACCAAGGGGGCAAGAGGAAACTTGAAAGAGTGAGATAACAGGGCTTGGAGGGCCAGGCAGCGAATTAAAGAGGCCTGAGGCGTACTCAGGACTGTGCGCCCTTGCTGTTCGTGCTCTGACATTTCATAGCACCAGCAGTGCGTGTCTGAGTAGCACTTTTGGCACCAGCACTTATTATTGTAGAAATAAAGCACTGTGCCCAACATTTGTCTAAAGAGGATACAAGCAAACAGGCTGTCCTCTAGCACTCACTCACATTATCCATCCTCTGCTTTTTTGGAGGAACTCTCCCTTTCCAGGTCAAACTTCAGAATCCATCCCGAGTCCTTGGATTATCATCCAACTATATTAGAAGTCATTTTCACATCCTCAGACATCATCAAGTTTTTTAAGTCATCAGCATCATTTAGAAACCTTGGCTAATGACTTGAGGATCACTTGGAAATAGGTGCATAATTACTTCACATGACAGGATTGTTTGTGAGGGTTTGAAGATAATTTAAAACTGACTATTTGTTTACTTCACAAGAACTTACTAACAAGGTGAAATATTCCTGGTGATTTGAGGATGAATTACTGTAAGAGCATGTCCTCATTTTGGTTTCACTTTTGTTAGAAAGGTGGAACTGGTAGGATGATTTCAGCAATTTGCGGGATACTGCCTAATGAAAATCTTTTAGATATTCTTTATATTTTCTGCTGTATACAGAAAAGCATGAACTATGCCTCCTACATTTATATGTACAGTTAATGATTGGCTTTTGTGTTTGTAAAGATTTTTAAATCGAGCATCCTGTGCTAAAATGATCAGTACATAATACTGATTAAATAAATTTGGCCTTATAGGCAAGGCAACATGAATTAATCATCAGTGGAGTATGCATGATATCCTGTAATTGGAAATCAGCTCAGTGTGTGGACTTCAGTTTCGAAAAGTTAGTCTAAGGGAGATATTCTCAAGGACTTATTGCTGAGTTAGAGGCACTTTATTGCAGCCAAAGTGGTGATAAACCTATCGCACCATTCACAAGCTGGTACTAACACCAGTTTACCTGCGATAGCCGCTGCAAAAAATATCGCCACAGATGATACTGGCAACTAACGCTAATGATATGCAGAGTAGGCGTTCCCGTGCAAAAAGCCGCGACAACACCACTTCGCAATATTGACAATGACCAACAAGATCGGCGATAACATCCCTAAACATGCGAAAAGGCGCGTTGCCAGCAGGAATTTAACACCTGCTCCGACCTGGTGGTAAGTCGTAAGAAAACCTGCATCAGAAACGGTAGCCCAGTCCACAGCCACACCAGAAGAACAACAGATGCCATGGAGCCACTGATCATGCGGCTCGGACACCCAAGAGGGCCACAAAACCCACCGCCACCACCCCCCGGCCCGCCCCCCCGGGCCCTACCCAGGCCCCTCCCGGTCAAAGATAATGTCCACAACTTTACAAATTCATAAACAAAACAATTTGCCTAATGTCGCACAAACACAACACTCAACTGTCATGTGTGGCCAGAGATAGGAGAATCAATCATTCATCTTTGAATTCCAAAAAACAATATTTCTTTCAAAATAATCAATACAACTATTCTGAAGAGTTATGGTGGGTCATGTCTGGACAATCGGTAAGTCACACCCTGCAAGACAAAATTCAAGATAAGAATGTGTGTCATGCGCTCATCAAAGGACAGAGAAAGAGAGAGAGAGAGAGAGAGAGAGAGAAAAATAGAGACTGAGAGAATGAAAGAGAGAAAGAGAGCGAGCGAGAGAGAAAGGGGGAAAGAGGAAGAAGGAGAGAGAGAAACAGAGGAAGAGAGAGACAGTGAATGAAAGAGAGGGAGAGAGAGAGAGAGAGAGAGAGTAACAGAGGGAGAGAGAGACAGTGAAAGGAAGAGAGGGAGAGAGAGAGTAACAGAGGGAGAGGAGAGACAGTGAAAGAAAGAGAGGGAGAGAGAGAGACAGGGCCGCCTCTACGCACCCAGGCCTTACTGCTCACCTGCTGCCACCGGTGTGTTCCCAACCACGTGCCGGCATACACTGCAGTCCACCTGGTCCCTTACCTGAAACAGAGTCCAGAGTCAATGATGGCAGAGTACATATCATTGCAAACGGCACCATTGCTTGCCCGCCCATGCGCACACAGGCTGCTGCCCCCCAGCCCTCCCGCCGATCAGCGGTGATTGCCCACCTTTGCGCACCCAGGCCCCACTGCTCACCGGCTGCCACCGGTGTCCCCCCAACCACGTGCCAGCATACACTGCAGTCCACCCGTTCCCTTATCTGAAACAGAGTCCAGAGTCAATGATGGCAGAGTACATATCATTGCAAACGGCAACCATCGCTTGCCCTCCTGTGCACACAGGCTGCTGCCCCCAGCTCTTCCTGCCACCCAGCGGTGATTGCCCGCCCCAGCGCACCCACGCCCCACTGCTCACTGTTCGCCACTGGCATGTCTCCAAGAGGGCCTACCACGTGCCGGTGCAAGCTCCAAGCCTGGGGCCCGTGACCTTGGCAGCCTCCACAACATGCAGCCCCGCTCCACGGGCCACCAGGTCGCACACTTGATTCTGGGTCTTGATTTTGGAATGGCAGAGATCATATCAGTGCACACGTCATCATCGCAGGCTGCACACCAGCTCAGCCCTACAAGTGCCACTAACTCTGTGAACAGCGAGGCAACGCCACGTGGCGGTAGGCCTGTAATGACCACTGGCTCAGGCCTACACTGCGGTCCAGGAGGGCTCACACTAGCCCTTACCATTCCAGGCCACCAGGACGGGGCATCATCGCAGGCTGCACACCCACTCAGCACTTAGGTGCCCCTACCTCAGTGCACGGAAAGTCACCGTGCCGTGGCGGTAGGCCCATGCCGGATGCATTCTTTCCGGTGCCACCAATTCTGTGCAACGCAAGTCATAGACCCTCTACGATTGAATACTGTGATATGCCAGGCAGACGCAGCCATGTCACCTCAGGCAGTGGGGAAGGACTGGGACACGTTGTGTCATCGTCCCCCCTTTATACATACGCCGAGTGAGCTGGCTCAGCGTACGCTAGGCCAGCGTAGGGGTGTGAATAATTATTCCTGGCCTCTGGGTGTGGTCTATATATGGGTCGCACAGGAAACAAACTGATGCGTGTGTCTCCGTTGCAGTGTCGGTGCCACACGGCCCGTCATCGACAATGTTGCATGCACACGGAGGGTGGATGCGCTCAAAGGGAATGTACAAGGAGCGCAAGGCTGCTCGGGTCTTGGCTCATACATGCCAACTGGTGTGTGTGTATCGCTATTGGTGCACCATAAGCCTAAGGCCTCGCATCAACTGCAGCGCGAAAGACACATCATATTTCCAGAATGCAAGCAGCAGTCAGACTAACATTAGGGATGAAAGCTCCTTTGCCCCAATACAGAATGCAGGACATCAGCACCTCCGAGCTGGGTTTTGCATGCAGCAGGCACCCCCTGAAAGATACACCATAGGAGATGAAGACGACTCCCACATTACGCACAGCGGTAATGATAGTCCAATGCATCCGCACCCACACACAGATGTCCTTGTTCGAGGTACTCTTGCATGGAATGTCCTTGACACCTACGTACACAGCAACACATACCTCCGAAAATTGCACACTCATACGACCCATTGCTACGAACAGTGGCATATCATCCACATTACTGACGCAGGTCAGAAGAGTGCCGGTTCTTCAAGAGCCACCAACGCAATGGCAAAACATCCCGGGCACATGCAGAACCCCATCACATAGGACTGTACCTTGACCTAATGCTGCATTTATTGGGGGCACTGCCACTGGCAATGTTGCGCATCAGTCACCGGTTAAGCTA
The DNA here is from genome assembly GCF_964204655.1 of Triturus cristatus. NCBI lineage: Eukaryota > Metazoa > Chordata > Amphibia > Caudata > Salamandridae > Triturus > Triturus cristatus. The sequence continues at coordinate 447,409,909 of NC_140594.1, forward strand.
CCGCCTTGCCAACGTCACCTGCGTTCAGCCTGTGTTCCATTGTCGATCGAGCATATTCGAGTGGCCCCTGGATGTCGGTCTATCCAACAGGATGGTAGATGAACTGGATCCTGACATGTGTGTGCACCGCCTGTTGTCCCACAATCAGGAGTGTCACCATGATACCAGTTCATGGGATGCCTTGATACTTGGCATACATGCTTGCAGCCGGGCATGGGAGATTACACAACTCCTTATGTGCAGTGACAACATTGAGACGCTGCCCTATTGGGCTCTGATGCATATTTTTGTACGAGGGTGGACGCAGCACTCCTGTCCGGACCATTGCACAGGTCCCAACACCTTATTGCATCCTGGAGAACTGGTCACATATCCCACGACAGTGGATACGGCTGCATTCGCCTGGACTCCGAATACATAAGCGGAAATCACCGCGGGTTGACACATACCTGTGCAAGGTGAATGGACAGCGACGCTTGGCAATGTGCCTCAATCTGACATACTGCTGGAGGGAGAGTACACATGTAGGTATGCGGAGAGATGTACTGTTGACGAATGTGATAGGGGACACTACTTCAGGCCTGCCAACGAGTTTGACATTTCATACACAGCACTATTTCAAACATTGCGTGGGTCAAAGGTGTGAAATTGCGCAGTTGCTGTTTCATGGCAATGGGGCCACGGCTAGTGCACACCTTCCCAGTCATCTCATTGGCCATGTGGGTCATGGTCACACATGCGCATTGTTGTAATTTCGCAGCGTGTGCCTTTTTGTGCAATCAATGTCACTACATTCATCCATACTTACATACTTGGTCGATCATGGACATGACACATCTGTGTGCCTTTGGAATGTTTAGTTCATATTAGGTGGAGTGTGGGAGCTGGAACAGTACATGGCCATGCAAACCCCACATCACTTTGTGGCCCAGTGGAGGGCCAGCCAGAGTCCTTTAGGGCATGACGGGTACATCGGAAGATGAAGAGTACAGTCCGCAGTCGGATTGCTGTGTCATTGGTAAACAAACAAAATATGTCTGTCCATGTCGAGGTCCAAGGTGAGTGTAGCAGACTGTTTCGTGGGACAGTGGGAGGTGTTGTAACAGGCATGATGCAGAGGGCAGAACCAAGATGAAACAGGGCATATGGCGGAGATGGATGCTAATTCTTCCTTCTTAATACATAGGTTGATTCTCCCGCATCGTCATCCTCTATGTCATCTGGCTGACATGTGGGTGCTGGTGTTTGGTCTACAGCACTGTGTGCCACTGACTCATCAGAGGGCACAGGTGGTGTGGCTGCAGCACTGCGTGCCACTGACACATCAGAGGCAGCAGGTGGTGTGGCTGCAGCACTGTGTGCCACTGACACATCAGGGGCCGGAGAAGTATGTGTAGCAGTACAAGCAGCATTCATTTGCGACTGCCTTAGTGACAGCAATGTGATAATGAGGATCTGCAGGGCATGGAAGATCCCAAGAAGTCTTCGCTGGTGTGTATCCGTGGCAGCTATTCTTTCCACATGCCTCTGCTCCATGTTCTTCACCTAGGGCAAGAAAACAAAAGACACAAAATTGATGGACGAAATGCAGAACAAATCAAAACATTCACCCCCAGTCAAGAGATATGGGTTAAATCCATCATTCTTTTGTTCACCATGCCACCCCAGTTTAGACCTAGCCATATGCAAATCAGTCTTGACCCTGTGCCTCATGGGAACAGTCCAGCCCGAACTGCCAAGCCAGGTCCTCCCTGGACCGGAAACAAGCATCCTAGGACCGGTTTTGGGGTTTCACCCCTCTTCAGCCAGGATAGCTTGATTCCAGTGGCACAGTGAGCCCAGGAGGACTCACGTCTGAGCATTCCTGGCGCACTTAGGGCAAGAAAACAAAAGACACACAATTGATGGACGGAATGCAGAACAAATCAAAACATTCACCCCCAGTCAAGAGATCTGGGTTAAATCCATCATTCTTTTGCTCACCATGCCACCCCAGTTTAGACCTGGCCACATGCAAATCTGTCATGACCCTGTGCCTCATGGGAACAGTCCAGCCCGAACTGCCAAGCCAGGTCCTTCCTGGACCGGAAACAAGCATCCTAGGACCGGTTTCGGGGTTTCACTCCTCTTCAGCCAGGATAGCTTGATTCCAGTGGCACAGTGAGCCCAGGACTCACGTCTGAGCATACCTGGCGCACTTAGGGCAAGAAAACAAAAGACACACAATTGATGGACGGAATGCAGAACAAATCAAAACATTCACCCCCAGTCAAGAGATCTGGGTTAAATCCATCATTCTTTTGCTCACCATGCCACCCCAGTTTAGACCTGGCCATATGCAAATCAGTCTTGACCCTGTGCCTCATGGGAACAGTCCAGTCCGAACTGCCAAGCCAGGTCCTCCCTGGACCGGAAACAAGCATCCTAGGACCGGTTTCGGGGTTTCACCCCTCTTTAGCCAGGATAGTTTGATTCCAGTGGCACAGTGAGCCCAGGACTCACGTCTGAGCATACCTGGCGCACTTAGGGCAAGAAAACAAAAGACACACAATTGATGGACGGAATGCAGAACAAATCAAAACATTCACCCCCAGTCAAGAGATCTGGGTTAAATCCATCATTCTTTTGCTCACCATGCCACCCCAGTTTAGACCTGGCCATATGCAAATCTGTCTTGACATTGTTCTGCATTCTGTCCATCAATAGTTCTTTTTGCATTTGTCACCCCGAGTAGGACGGGAATGGTCAGACGTGAGTCCCGTGCTCTCCATGCCAATAGAATCAAGCTATCCTGGCTGAAAAGGGGTGAAACCCCGAAACCGGTCCTAGGATGCTTGTTTCCAGTCCAGGGAGGACCTGGCCTGGCAGTTCGGGCTGGACTGTTACCATAGGGCACAGGGTCAAGACTGATTTGCATATGGCTAGGTCCAAACTGGAAAGGCATGGTGAGCAAAAAAACGATAGATTTAGGCCCAGATCTCTGTACTGGGGTGAATGTATGACATTGTTCTGCATTCTGTCCATCAATAGTTCTTTTTGCATTTGTCACCCCGAGTGGGACGGGTATGCTCAGACGTGAGTCCTGTGCTCTCCATGCCACTAGAATCAAGCTATCCTGGCTGAAGAGGGGTGAAACCCCGAAACCGGTCCTAGGATGCTTGTTTCCAGTCCAGGGAGGACCTGGCCTAGCAGTTCGGGCAGGACTGTTCCCATAGGGCACAGGGTCAAGACTGATTTGCATATGGCTAGGTCCAAACTGGAATGGCATGGAGAGCAAAAAAACGATAGATTTAGGCCCAGATCTCTGTACTGGGGTGAATGTATGACATTGTTCTGCATTCTGTCCACGAATAGTTCTTTTTGCATTTGTCACCCCGAGTGGGACGGGTATGCTCAGACATGAGTCCCGTGCTCTCCATGCCACTAGAATCAAGCTATCCTGGCTGAAGAGGGGTGAAACCCCGAAACCTGTCCTAGGATGTTTGTTTCCAGTCCAGGGAGGACCTGGCCTGGCAGTTCGGGCTGGACTGTTCCCATAGGGCACAGGGTCAAGACTGATTTGCATATGGCTAGGTCCAAACTGGAATGGCATGGTGAGCAAAAAACGATGGATTTAGGCCCAGTTCTCTGTACTGGGGTGAATGTATGACATTGTTCTGCATTCTGTCCATCAATAGTTCTTTTTCCATGTTCTTCACTGTCCTCAGCATCTGAGCCAACGCTCGGCTGACATCGCTGAGGCAGCTCTGACCAGTCAGTGGTTCTCGTCTCATAGTCATGACTCCAGTGATGTCGGGCATGGATTGTTGGACATCATGGAGCGAACTGTGGGTGTCCGTTAGGGAGTGTAAGTGGTCCCTGATGTGACTTAGACACACACGTATGTCATCTAGTTTGGCTGCTATGATTTCAAACCCCACCCGCACCTGTTCAGCCACCTCCTCCTGGCAGTGTAACACCTGGCCTTGGAATGCCATGTGTTCTTCTGTGAGGTTCTGGGAGCCAGCCGCGGTGGTGGGTGCTTCCTGCTGTGTGGTATGTGCAGGGGGTGGGGTCTCCTGGATGCAGCTGGGCTGCCCTGCTCCTGGAGGTGGTTTGCCGTAGATGTCCAAGAGCTGTTGTAGGGCGTCGGTGTCAAAGGTTAGGAGGTCCTCTTCATCATCACTGATGAGTTGTCTGGTCTGCTCTGCAGGAGGTGTTGGTTGTCCCTCTGCAATGTGAAGTGGAGATCATTTCAACATTGTGTTGACGTGTATGTTGACACATTGTTCAAGTTTACATACAGACTGCATGACAACGTACATTGCGATTGTGACATTTGAACTACATGACGGATGTTAGGTTGTACACGTACATTTTCATTTCACTTTCCTGCTTTGCCAGATGTGATTGGCCAGTTTCTACGCACAGGGGGAACCAGTTGTGTCCTCTGTTCTGTGGTGAAAGTGTTGCACTTTGTACCATATTGTCGTCGATGGTGATGTGCTGTGTTTGCTATGTGTGTGTGCTGCAGTGGACCTAGGGGATCAGGGACATGGTCCGGAGTCATTGTGGGTGTGTTATACTTAATTGTGCATGTGTGCCATTGTGCCCATCTCCCCCATACCCCCAGTCCCTGTTCGGTACTCACCCTGGTGCTGTTGTGTCTTGGCACGTCGAGCAGTGTCCGGACCTCCGACTCCTGCTACCGTCTCACCACTGATAACTGTGGAGACCAGGTCCTCCATCTCATCCAGCTCCTGGTGTTCTGCTGAACTGCCACCTCCAGTCTGCATTGCTGCCTGATGGTTGTCAGTGAGTTTCTTCTTGGTTTTGCGCATCACATCATTCCAGCGCCTCTTGAGCTCACCAATTGTCCTCCTCCTCCCTCTGACTACATTCACCTTTTCCAGGATGGACTGCCATATTAAATTTGTATTTGCCAATGGCACGTTGGGGGTGACGAACAGTTGTTGGTGGTGTTCTATCACCTCCGTGATGATGATCCTGTTTTTCTGCGGACTAAACCTCGTCTTCCTTGTGTTCTTCTCCTTGGCCTTCGGTGACCCCAAGGTCCCAGGCTGGTCATCCTGGGGGCTTGTGGGGGTCTGGTCGTCCTCTGTGCTTTCTTTGGGTTCCTCCATGGTGCTACGCAGTTGAATTTATTTTGTTTGTGTTTTTCGGTGCTTTTATGGTGGTTTTTTCCCGCATGACGCATTGGAATTGCAGGCCTGTCTCTGGTTATCACTGATTTTTGTATCGCAGTTGGCCACATCGCCACTTTTTACGCGTTGGGGTTTCGCATTTTTTCGGCATCGCGTTGATTTTAATGCGGTCATTTGGTGTGTTATCTTGGGACTAACGCATGGTGCCGCAGGGTTGAGAATACAATGTTAACACAGCGTTATTTTCCCGCGATAGACTGCAATGTGCAGTTGCGTTAAGCTAATTTTGTGATAATTTACACACATTCTTGAGAATATCCACCTAAGTTGTTAACTTCTGTAGTCTTTGCAGACAGTGACATTTGATGACAAAGGGCATCCCTTGACTTGCTCAGAGATGTAAAACACAAGAAATTGGTGTACAAAACGTCCAAACAGCTTCTAAGCAAAATACTATTTACCAACAAGAACTGAACTTTTCTTACAAGGAAGTAGAACAATTACATTAGTTTGTCTGAATCATATATAAACATGCACTCAACAAATAACAATCCAACACATACACACATTTGTTTGGGTGCTGAAGTAGTCAGTTGTTAATGGTGGTGCTTTCGTTTGCCACTGGTGTCCCGTGCCCCCAGGAACTGGGCACTCCAATTGGATAATGAAGTGGAGAATTATTTTACGGAAACAGTCATTAAACTAAGTTTTATCCCATGGTATTATAAATTCGCCACCGGTTAAAAAATCTAGAATACATTCACATTTTGAGTGAAACCTGTGATTACAAATTGGGTGCAAATTGTGCCTAATTTAAAGTTAGGCTGTAACTCTTTTAAAATACATCCTTCTGAGTAGCTCAATAAACTGAATGCCCGCCGCAGAAAACTGTGAGTAACTGCAGACTTCTTTGCATCTCAGCATGGTGAGGAGCCTTTTATTCGCTACTGCACAAGGTGGATAAAACCAGAACCGTTGGACTAAACTGGGCCACTGAAATTAGACGGCAATTATGTACTTAACTATGTGGCAGAGTTGAGTAAATCATGCAATATGCATTGTGCAGTGCATTCTTTGGCTGTCACTGTCTTGACATTATAACACAAATTGATACAGAAGGGATGCCAACAATACAGAAAATACAAAGGAGCATAAATATTTAGCAGACCACATTCAAAATGTTATTCACCAACAAATAATGATTTTGTTTTGAATAGAAGTATCAACACACCCCTTATTTGCACCTTGATTTTAACTCCCAGGATAGAGGTGTTTCTATAAAACATACAGTGTTGCAGAAAACAAAGTTTCAGGTACACGCTGACTGTAATAAAAGGTGTAGCTTTTATCAGCACATCCACATGTTTCAATAAATTGAAGATCGATTTCTGGTGCATTTATGTCCATAATATAGGCCCCCGCAAGCATATTATTACATTAAGAAAGAATCATGCAGAACAATATTATACAGCACATGTGTATAATGTATAAGTCCTCTGGAAGCAGAATTCAGATTGCCCCAAACTTTACCGCAGGTTCTTCTCCAGGTTGATCTTGTGTAAATGTCACGCGAACAAGGCCTCCTGGTAAGTCCTCAGTAAAGTAGTGCTACGTGCACACAGGGCCAGTACATTAAATACTACTAGTGGGCCTGCAGCACTAATTGTGCCACCCTCTTGCCACCCTCTTTAATAGGCTAACATGGCACCCATTGTGTTCAGTTTTAAGCTGCCATATTGACCTAGTAAAATAAACCTTTTGCCATGCCTAAACCTTTCTTTTTAATATATATAAGGTACACTAGGGTAGACCCTAAATAGCACATAAGGTCTACTTCTCCCATAGGATAACATTGCATTGGCTTGCTACATTTAATAAGTGATAATTTTCAATTGGAAACAGTTCAAATATCGAGTTTGGTGTCTAAAGAATTGGAATTCAAAATCATATTTATTAGTAGAGTCGGATTTGAAATCACAATTCTAAAAGTGCCACTTTTAAAAAGTTGGCATTTTCTTGTCCATCATTGTGGAAGGCAGACACAGCCATATTCAGGTGCAGGTGCTACTCCTCCCCCACTCCAAATGCAGACCAGGACTATTCAGCCTAGCGCTGACTCATCAAGACTCTCTGGTGCAACTGCACATCCCCATGCCCTGTCACTCCAAAGCCACACAGTCAATACACATCCTAGCAGAGGTACACTGGATAGCTAAGCAAGAAAATACCTAATTTATAAAAGTGATATTTTCAAACACAGAATGTAAAAATCACCCTCACTAAAAGATGCATTTTAACATTCTGAGTTCAGCCATACTAAACTATATTTTCCTATCTGGTTCCCAGGGGCAGTTGTGCTTATAAGATGTTATAAGCAAACTCCTCATTCCATCCTATGGGAACAGATAGCCTTACAATAGTGAAAAACGAAATTGGCAGCATTTCACTATCAGGACATGGCACACACATCAGGGCATGTCCTACCTTTCACATACACTGCACCCTGCCCACAGGGTTACCTTGGGTCTACCTTAGGGGTGACTAACATGTAAGAAAAGGGAAGTTTAGGGCCTGGCAAGTGGGTGCACTTGCCAGGTCAACATGGCAGTTAACAAACTGAGCACAGGCACTGCAGTGGCAGGCCTGAGACATCATTTCAGGGCTACACATGTGGGTGGCGCAAATAGTGCTGCAGGCCGGCCCAAAAGTAGCATTAGATTTATAGGCCCTGGCACACTCAGTGCACTTTACTAGGTGCTTACTAGTAAATCAAATATGCCAATCATGGAAAACCAATCATGATAACAAATTATAAAGATAGCATATGCACTTTGGCACTGAATACCAGTGGTAAAGTGCCCAAAGTCCTATAGAAAAAATAGAAGGAAGAAGCAAAAAGTTTGGGGATAACCCTGCAAAAAGGGCAAAGTCCAACACAACCCCCTTCCAGCCTAAAGCCATGGTAGACCAATTCATACCTTGATGGGCGTCCCCACTTGGGCTGATAGAACATGGAACCTGGCCCGCAACAGCAGGAGTCTATTCCCGTTCTATGCCTTCTTGCACCCAGATGAAACCCTCTATTTATACTCCCAGGGCCCACTAAGCTAACCCATGGGGAACCCTTCTCCTCACCTGTGGACCCCATCTGTGCAACGCCTAGACTTACTTCTCACAGATATGTCCCAACAGACAGCCAGTACTCACATGGTCAACACAGTGGTGTTGCTTAGTCCACCCCTGGGGTGTTACTCCTGTCCCCCTCCCCGGGGCAACTCTGTCCACCAGGACAGCAAGCCACAGTGGCCACTGGCAACTGTCAGTGATGAAAGCCAGGCCTCATGCCTTTTAGGCCTCTCTAACCTCTGTGGCATCAGAAAGTAGGGGGGTGGTAGCCCCAGGTGCCTGGCATCTTTTCTCCACTCTCCCTCCTGCCAATCAGGTATAACATCCTGACATTGGCCCACCAGCCCATGGTCTGTACCCTGCGGCTTAACAAGAGACTGGGGTGGGCTCTCCCACACTCTGTCTTCCTCCCTGGGGCTCTGCACCCTCCCACCTTGAGCAGCAACCCCAGTAGACAAATTGGTAGGGGCACTGTTAGAAGTCACCCCTTCCTCCAGCTCAGGGGGGACACCCTGAACCTGGTCCCCCAATCCAGGGTCTGTACCCTTATGCTGGACCTGTGTCTGGCAACCCGGGACTTCTGGGGGAGTACACCAAACCACCCCCCCCAAGGGAAACACACTCCTCATGAGTTGTACGAGAGTCTGCCTGGTGCAGGTCTCCAGCCTCCTGTCCACTTGACAGAGCATGAAGACACCCCCAGGCCAGAAGTGGCCTCGCCAGGGTCAGTCCTTGGGTGCTCTCACCTCAGAGCTGGCAACCCCTGACCCACAGGTCCTTCCACTGGGGATAGCGCAACCCCTTACTCTTTTCTCTGGACTAATGCACCCTCCCCACTGGAGCGGTGCTGCCAAACACCAGAACTGGTGGGATGCTTGTTACAGCAGTCCTCCCCAGTCCACATGACACTTTGGGATTCCACTCAGGGGAAGGCCTCTCGGTACAGACTAGGCCCCCCTCCTGGTGTTCACTCATGGAACCAACCAGGCCCTGGGTCTGGGTTTCAGGCACCTTGGGACTCGGCCCACTCCTCATCTGAGACAGGATGTGGGACTCTATACCCCTCCCACTACTCTGGGACTTATCTGGGCTACCACAAACCTCCCCTACCTCACTTGGTTGGGGAAAACCTGAGCAACCCCCTTTAGGATCACTCCCAAAAGCTTCTTCAGACCCTCTGGAATCCACCAAAAGGTCTACCTCCAGTGCAAGCTCCCTGGGGTCAGGGAACTCACACTTCACAGGCTGTTGGCATACCTCTGGAAAACAAGGACTTAAAATATGCTCTCTAACAATTGAATCACACGGCCCCACAAGCGTTGACCAAGCTACTCTTGCCTCACCACCCAGTGCCTCACATAAGTACCTCACATCACCCTCCTGAGACTTGCTAGACAGCGTCTGACTGTTTCTGTCACTCAACCCACACTCTTCTGGGTGGTCTCCATACTCCCATACCAAGGTTTCTACCATGGAGGAACGCCTCTCCCTGCACCTCTCATCTAAAGTCAGTAGAGTGTCCCTCCCACCACTAGGAATATGAACCCCTGTGCCAGTTCCCCGATCCACCTCCGGGACACTGTGCACCACTGGAGCTACCTCATAACCCTGAACCAATTGGTGTATGTCAACCTCCTCCTTCAAGTCAGGCGCCACATCTCTGGGGTGTGTACTTCTCCCTCAGCACTAGACACTACATTTTTGCTGCCACCATCTGAGTTGAACTCCACCTCCAACCCAGCCAAGCTCACTTCATGAGCTGCACACATTTCCTTTTTCTTAGATAAGACATTCATGGCCTCAAGCCTTCTGAACTAGGCCTGGGCGGTAAATTCCGTTCTGCTCTTGGAATTTGCCGAATTTGTGTAATTTTGCATTCCGCAAAGAACGCGAGATTGCCCAAAATTCTGCGTTCCGCGGCTTCGCAGAATTTTTTGCTTGTTCGCATTCTCAAAATGCGTGTTCGTGAGATATTTCCCCCCAAGCACGCAAACAGTGTTTGCGAACAGGAAAAAAGTATCGCGTACAAGCAATTCCACGCGTTTGTGGAATTTCTGCTTGTTCACGGAGATTTTTTACCGTTTCGCAGAGCTTTGCATAGCGCGACTACGCAAATTCCGCCCACCCCTAGGTCCTCATCAAGCTCTCTCATTCTTAGCTCATGTGTCAAGATCAATTTCTTCTCTTTCAAGGCATAAGCGTTCTTGCTTTCCTCTGCCTTTGGCCAGAGCCTCATGACCTCCAACTCTTGATCACTAGCCCTTTGCCTTTCCTCCAAATCCTCTGGAGAAAAATTCATGGAAGAATGATTGCTGCCAGCCCTAGAGACTGCTCTCCAACAGGCAGTTCCTGGGATCTTAAACAGCATTCTGTCTTCCCAGCTTATCTGGCCTGCCACCGGGCCCCTAATGCCTTCTGTAGCTCCTCCTTCCTAGAGTTGCTCCTCATGGGACATCCAAAGCTCTTGCAGAATTGCTTGAGTTGCTCTACTTTGTAACCACTCAACATTTCAATGTCAAACTCCAATGCTGCCACCTCACTTGCTGGTTTACCATTCAGAGACATAGCGTGTCGCTACTTCAAGGGTGAGATCAAAAATAGAACCAAAAATAAAGCACAGTATTCGGTTGCATAATGGTCTGCACTAAACTAGTGATGTACACCAATCACTGTGGATCAAGTACAAATACAGGTTCAAATCCTCACCACTGACCACCAATGTTAGAAATGGGGGTCTCTAGTTGGCAGAGGTAAGTACCTTTGTCCAAATAGGGACCCTTGCTTCTAGTCAGGGTAAGAGGGTACACACTTTAGATAACCCCTGCTCACCCCCTTAGTAGCTTGGTACGAGCAGACAGGCTTATCCCAAAGGCAATTTGTAAAGTATTTGTACCCACACTCACAGTAACATAGTAGAAAAACCACAAATGGACACCACACCAGTTTAGAAAAATAAAATATCTTTATCTAAACTTAACAAGACCAAAATGACAAATATCCAACAACAACAGTTACAAATATGACTTTCAATAGGTTTCAAGAACTGGTACCATAGAGGACTATGGATGCGTGACTTTTACACAAAGTACCTGTAGTTGCGTCATAATTCACAAGGCCAAACAGCCACAGAGTGAAGAAGCGTTGAAAACACAGTGATGCGTCAGCTCCTGAGACCTTGCGGAGGCGATGCGACAGTTCTGCTGCACGCAGGAGAAGTGATGCGTCAAATCTGGTCTGTAGGGGGAAGTGATGCATCGATTCTTCGTGACGGTCCCGGTCCGCAGGTGATGCGTCAGGAAAACTTGCTGCACAGGTGCGATGTGGGAAATCCGGCTTGCGTCGATAATCAATGCAGCAGCAGCGAGCGATGCTGTGTTGGTTTTCTTCAGCCGCTACCCCTCGATGCGTCGATTCTTGCAGCGGTGACAGGCGGTCCTTCGGTTTTCATAGTGGCAAGGCGATGCGTGGAAATTCTTCTCGCACCATGGAGATGCGTCAGAAAAACAGTCACAAGAAGAGCGATGCACAGTTTTTGTAGTTCTTCAAGTTCCTTCTCTCTTCCAGGTCCCAAACAGCAGCAATAACCTCCAGAGGTCCAATACTTGCACAGGCACCTCATGGCAGGTCAGAACTCAAAGCAGCGGAGCTCAGGGGACCTGGGGGTGAGGTCTTTGTGTCCCTGAGACTTCAGAACAGGAGGCAAGCACACACAGGCCCTTGGAAATATCCTTTAAGCAGGGGGCACAGCACACAGCAAAGTCCTTGGCAGAAACAGCAACTGCAGGCCAACATAACACAGAACACATCAAAGGGCAGTACTTCTCCTCTGTCTCTCCAGTTCTTCTCCTTAGCAAAGGGTCCTCTTGAGTTCCAAGGATGATCTAAAAGTCTGGGGTCTGGGCCTCTCTTTTTATAGAGTAAATCTCTTTGTTCTCCCCTGGCCCAGGGCTCTGAGCCCCTTCCAAACCAGTTCTGGGGGGCACTTTGCAAGTGCATAACAACCTCCATTGTCAGTGTGAGCCCTGACTCCAGACACACCACAGGGGGGCGGAGCCATCATTGTGGAAGTTAGACACAGTCCTATTTAGGTGCAGGTGCTACTCCTCCCACCACTCCAAATGCAGGCCTGTCCTATTCTGCCTCGCTCTGAATCATCCAGGCTCTCTGGAGCCACTGCACATCCCCACCCCCTGTCACTCCAAAGCCAGACAGTCAATACACGACCTAGCAGAGGCACACTGGATAGCAAAGCAAGAAAATACTTTCTAAAAGTGGTATTTTCAAACACAGAATGTAAAAATCACCCTCACTAAAGGATGCATTTTAACATTCTGAGTTCAGGCATACTAAACTTTATTTTTCCATCTGGTTTCCAGGGGCAGTTATGCTTATAAGATGTTATAAGCAAACTCCCCATTCTATCCTATGGGAACAGATAGCCTTACAATAGAGAAAAAGGAAATTGGCAGTATTTCACTATCAGGACATGCCACACACATCAGGGCATGTCTTACCTTTCACATACACTGCACCCTGCCCACAGGGTTACCTTGGGCCTACCTTAGGGGTGACTAACATGTAAGAAAAGGGAAGGTTAGGGACTGGCAAGTGGGTGCACTTGTCAGGACGACATGGCAGTTAACAAACTGCGCACAGGCACTGCAGTGGCAGGCCTGAGACCTCTTTTCAGGGCTACTCATGTGGGTGGCACAAATAGTGCTGCAAGCCCACTAGTTGCATTTGATTTACAGGCCCTGGCACACTCAGTGCACTTTACTAGGGGCTTACCAGTAAATCAAATATGCCAATCATGGATAACCAATCAGGATAACAATTTACACAGAGAACAAATGCACTTTAGCACTGAATAGCAGTGGTAAAGTGCCCAGAGTCCTATAGTCAACAAACACAGGTCAGGAAAAAATAGGAGAAAGAAGCAAAATGTTTGGGGATAACCCTTCAAAAAGGGCGAAGTCCAACAGTGATGGAATGGATGGCGCGCACTCAGTATAACAAAGCCACAATTTTAGAGGGAGACATATATTGAGGACAAAATATTGAATCCAAAATATTGAAAGTTAAGTAAGTATAGCTGTTCTATATTAACTCCTCATATATCTATATACCTTCATGAAATATATCTTCAAGGTACATTGATGTGGAGTTAGGAACAGTTAATCCATACTTCTTCAATGTGCACTTACCTTTCAATATTTTGATCTTCAATATGAAGTTCACAATATTTTTGCACCATGATATTCACTGGCTCAATATTCTGTAGTATAATCATTTAGATATGTACTAAAGGCGCTTTAAAATCATCCAGGTGCAATCCTTAATCATCCTGGAGTTGGCATAGTATCATCCCAGGGTAGACCCATCCTAAAGTTGTCGTATCATCATCCTACAGCAATCAAGGCTCTCCTTCAAGTTGTCATAGAATCAACTTGAAGTAATCAGCACTCCTCCGGAACTGGTGATAAGGTTATCCTGGAGGTTTCTGTGCTCTTCCCAAAGTTTTCATATGATTATACCGGAGCAGTCTGCACTCATCTTGAAGTTTTCATAAAGTCAATGAAGAGTAATCAACAGTCATGCTCAAGTTGTCTTAGAATTATCTTGTACTAATCTGAACTCATCCAAAAGTTTCTGGTTGGCTAGGGCATGGGCCTAAGCCAGGCAGAACCCACCACTCTAGTCAGGGCAAGGGAGTTACATGCTGAAGGTAACCCCTACTCACCCCCATGGTAGTTTGGCAGCTTGGCAGAGCAGTCAGGCTTATCCCAGAGGCAATGTGTAAAGCGTTTGCGCAACACACCCACACAGCAGCGACACACTAGGTACATCACAAAAGAAACTACACACAAGGTTATAAGACAATATCCTTTGTATTATGCATAACAACACATTTGAACACCATCCACCATCACATATACATCACTGTGCCTCTAGGCACTTGTCATAACTTCATAGGGATTACAAAAACCACTAGGCCACTGTCATAACAATACAGTTAGGATGACCAGTAAGTACTGGTAGGTTTTAACCAAGTACAAAACATTATGCATGGACATCATCAGTCTCAGTACACCACAGTAAACACTTGCAGAGGTCACACATGAGGACCAAGAATATCACCCCACTTGTATGATCCTGAACCCGGAACACATGAGAACTGGTGATAGGTAACACCCCTAATCCACAAGACACAGTACCATATGCATACTACTCCTCCCTCCTCTGGTGATTGGGCATCTCACTTCAGTGCCTCTATTACGGAAGTGGTACTTTAAATTAGGGGTCCTCTGTCGAGGTCTCACCTTGCTCTTTAGCTCAACACCACCAGCAAGGGGGGGCGGGGTGTAACTCAACCTGTCTCCTTCAATGGGGAATGCCCCCTGGTGCCATAGATGAGAATGCAGTTGCCCGCGACCATGCGGCGCTGCTGCGAGAATACCAGGGAGTTAAACATGGCTCCTCACAGGGCCTATTCACCAGGGTCTCCTCGGGCCTCTCAGGTCTCCTCGGTCTCTTCATGAGACTGTCCGCGACTGGTGTCCAGCCTCTCCCTCTAACAGGCAGGGGGAGGCGGGAAGCTGCAGAATGTATCCCAGTGAGGCTCAGGTCCTATCAATTACAACCAGGGGCATAGCTTCAGGGTTTTTTTTGTGTGTTAACCCTCCTACTAAATGTATTTTGTGACAGATAGTTGGGTGTAGGTGCTTTCAATTGAGTATGGTGAAGTATCTGATGGATTTCACCAGGAATTTGTACACACCCAGAGATAAACGCGCTCACATTCTCTTCCTCTCTCTATTTGGAAATACTTAAAAAATGTGCTTACTCTCCCTGCGTACCCTTACCAATTTAGATCTCTCTCCCTTATCAACGCCCCTTAAGCCCCTCTTGTGTGCCTTGCTCATCGGACAATGTATTTTAACATTATGTGCCAGCGTGATTGTTGGGAAATCTGAAGCTCACACACCCCCAGCCTTACTGCCCAACCTACGCCTATGGTTACAAGAGCATAATTAATACCAGCAAGGGAATAGTACCGACTAACTTCATTAGTCAGAATGCCCACAAACTGATGGGTTCCTGCATCAATTTGAAATGCTATTAAACATAAGAAAATAGTAACACTTCTAATTATGCACATCACAGGCACAGAAGAGTTCTAATCAGTGGCAGTTTCCATATGAGCAGTACCACAGTATATTGACCTTTAGTGTGAAATACAGACAAGTAAAACAGTCGGCGGGATTTCTTCGAACTCCTTTCAACCAGGGCCGGACTGGAAACCAAAACCTACCCTGGCAAACTGCTCGGCCGAGTTGTTTGCAAGGGCCGGTTTCGGTCGATTTTGTTACAGGGGGCCGATATTGCTGGCCCCCGGTAACAAAAACGGCCTTCCAGTGGTCCAAAAAAGACCCCCACCCTGGTGGCCCACCGGGGAAACACCCTCTGCCCACTACGCCAGTCTGGCCCTGCATGCAACTTACAGATCTCATGAACAAATTTTAACAAGTTATACTCAGTCTTTCACTCTTATGAGGTACCTATCAGTGGGGGGGGAAGTACTAGTAATATCTGCAATCATTGCTTTAAAATTTGAGTTAACAGGCCATTAGTCAATTACTCTTCCACCGCTCCGGATTAAGGAAATGTGCACTGTGTAATTATCTCACTGTTAGGTCTCCAAGTCAGTTTCTGCTAATCGTCTGCTTGGGGTTCATGCTGAAAGTTCAATAGAAGGAAAACTGAAGACAAGCTAAAATAAGCATTTGTACATTCAATAGGTCTGACATTGTCTGACAGCCTTTTGTATTTGTCAGTGCTTGTGGAGCCATGTTTTTTGCAAAACATTATTTCTAGGGAAGTTTCCCGGTTTAATGTTAATGCTAATGTAAAAGAAAAATTGTCTCAAAGCAAAAATATTTTTGTTCTCAAAAAGCACACATTCATAGAATTGAAGTGAACTACTATGTGTGTGGTGTACTCCTCGTAAAATGTCAAAATAATATCACTCACATTGAAGTAAATGAGTGAAGGGTACTGACCCACTCCCCCATTCCGCGTGCTGTAATGGGTGGGAAGAATGTGAATGACACCTTAGCAGCCCAATGGATGGAAATTGTTAGCTGCATGACCATGTAAGTATGTTTATTATACATACAATAGAAGTGACATTAAAATGTTTTGTCTAGCGCTGAACCTAAAATATCACAGACTATTGTGTCCCTGCCCAGCAATTTCATACCTGCCAACTCACACGGTGGCATCGTGTGACACACGATATTGAGTCCCATTACACGGTCACCCAGTGAGGAGCTGATATCACACAGCGGCAGGGAACGCGAGCTGAAAACCACTCTAAATAGTAGTTTTCCAACTCGTTTTCCGCGGTTTTTAACTGCTGACATCCATTAAAGGATGTGAAAACACCCCAGGACATCAGTACCAGCCTTAGCATGTTTTTTCTTTTTGTGGGGGGGGGGGGGCTTTGGGGCGGGGTGGGGTTCAAAAGTGCACCGAAGGTACTTCTCAGCACGAGGCTGCACCCCTTCTCCCCCACACACAATGAGATTGTTCTGCAAGTTGGCAGGTATTCAATTTGGCCTCTTCCTCCTGGGCTGTGTGCAGTCAATGATGGAGTGCTTATTCATGGTTGGGTGCCCGTGGTACCTTGGTGTTGAACTTCTGAAAAATTGTTGCTTTAATAATGTTTATCTTGTATAAAGCTACCAGTGAAGCTTCAAGCGATAGACTTATTGCTGAAAACACATGAGAATGGTCTGTAAATTAAATGCAGAGGAACAGTAATTAACCCAAGTATCCTTTGTTTAACAACCTTCCTGCAGCTAAGTTCGATGTTAAAAGTTCCTTGAAAAGGGCTTCCTCACGCGAATTCTTTGTGAAACATTGAAATGCATGAATCCATTCAGCACATAACTAGAAGAAACAGAAAAAATATAGACTATGTCAAAGGCATTATGCTTTGAACTAAACTGCTTTTGTTCCGCCAGCATGGTGTCAGTAAGAGCCTTATTTTCTTCTCTTAGCGGCCTTGTTAATCCACAGGGTGCTGACTGCTGCATCTTTTTCCAGTCCACTAAACCCTCGACAGGCAACAGTCAGCAGCAAATACAACCCCCAATCTCACTCAAACATGCCTCTAAACTATTTTAGGTCTGGCCTAGAAACAGTTCTAGCTGTCTGCCAACCTCTTGTAATGTAAAAAAATAAAACAGAAATTAAAAGATAATAATCATCGGCATTATTTATGAGCAAGCCAGGGTTGACAGCTGCAGCGCCTGGTTGCCCTTTGCGATCCCTGTCATGGCCTTTATGACCCCTGGACTCAAAGGGGCATATTAAGAAGAGGCAGTGATAATTATCGCTGGCCGCGCTTAGCGCGTTTTTTTTTATCGCCACCTATCGCTGGAACTTATCGCCAACCTAGCGCTGCATTAACAACGCTCAGCGCATTGGCGATAAGAATTCCAGCGATGGCGGGAAAAAGGGTGAACATCGCTGGTAATCCAGCGATGATCACCTACAAATGGCGAAAACCTTGCTGATACGACCCTGTGGTCGTAACCCAAGAATCCACCTCTCATGCAAAGTATGCCCAAGTCTGTATTTTAGCAGACATTAAAATCCAGCGTTAATGAGCAGTTAGCGCAATTTTATGTATCGCTACGGCGGCCGGAGCATTGTTGTAAATGTCGCGAAGCCTGGTTAGCGATATTCTCCCATGTAGTTTTGTCAGGCACGCCTCCTTTGCATATCATTAGTGTTGCGATGCTGGGCGTTTAGAAAACGGGCGCTGAGGCATGGAATCACGCGCTAGCGTGTCCTTGATGATAATGCAATAAAATTATCGCCGCTTCTCGCCCGAAAACGGACGCTAAAGCGGAGATAATTGTATCGCGGCCCCTTGATAATATGCCCCAAAGTTGGCAAAATCAGCTCTAAGGTTGGGGTAGGTTGTCCTTATGGATGTCTGGGCTCTATCATCCTTGTATTCTATGTATTTCCACATTATACTAACCTCAGAAGGAATTTTAATTCCGCAAGTGGATTTGGAGAATTTTGGCAATT
The DNA here is from genome assembly GCF_964204655.1 of Triturus cristatus. Taxonomy (NCBI): domain Eukaryota; kingdom Metazoa; phylum Chordata; class Amphibia; order Caudata; family Salamandridae; genus Triturus; species Triturus cristatus. The sequence continues at coordinate 447,428,283 of NC_140594.1, forward strand.
CCAAGTTACTTTGGTAATGCGGATTTCCCGCCAAAATCTGCCAATCCCTGCTTGTGGGTATTTTTCACATTTGAGCAACGCAATGGCAACGGTAACATTGCGATGCTTCAGAATGTGAACTGGTCTGCCCGAGCAAGATTAGACATCCCCTAGTGTGTTTTTCGGTCACTTGTTGGACTTCCGGCAAGATTTTACGAACTCCAGCATTGGCGATGCGTTGTGGTCAGAGGACTGATTCCCAAGTAGATTTTCTACCCAAGCGGCAGCTAAGTCAACTCAAAAATAGTTCTTTGAGTAGGTATTCTACCTGAACGGATGGTTAAGGGAGATTTTTTTAGTTCAAGATGCATTTTTTACTTAATTTCTTTTAACTGGAAGGAAGTGCCACTGATACGGCAACTTCCACTTCCTGTCCACAAGGCTTTTCCCACTGCTTTGTCCATTCCTTGGTCACTTTTCATTTGGATTTGTAGGAAAATGTTAACTTTTCCTGAAATCCTTGCTGTATATATACCACTTGATTTTTCTAAAAAATTGTAAAACATCAAGTAGATAAAAAACATTTGGATACGTTTGTTGTTTATTGGAGGGCATGCCCTCTGGGGTATTTATTTGACCTTTTTTGTTTTTTCCTACATTTTTTAAATTCGTTTGTGGGTAACCTGGAGTTGGATTAAGAGCATATTTTGCACTTAACATTTTAGGGGTTTTTAAAGGAAAAGTTTGCAAATCTTTTGGAGGGCTGGAGGCCTGGTTTGAAAATACCTTTTCTCCATTTTACTGTGTGCGGTTCAAGGCACGAGCCTCGCAACATGCATTTTTCGCCAGGTGGTGGACATCTACTGAATCTCGCCAAGTTTTTATATAACTTAGCATTAATTATTTGGAGGGAAATTCAGTGAGTTCCGCCAAGGCCCGTATTATACTTGACTAAGACTCTAATATTCACTGCCAGTGTGATTAAAAAATGGATCAAAGTTATCTGGAATAGGACCTTTGCTAGAATCTGAGGAAAGAAAGAAAAACATTTTGAAATGCACAATGTGCATATGGTTGTTAGTGAGTGTGTGCTTATGTGAGAGTGTCTGTATGTGTCAGCATGTGTGTTTGTATGTGTAACCATGCACGTATGAGTGAGTTAGACTCAGTAAGTGAGAATTTGTGAGACTGAGTCTGAATATTTATCAGTGAGACAGAGTAAAAGAGAATGAGTGAGAGTAAGAGTGACTTGGGGGCATATCAACAACGAGGCGATAGAAAATTATCGCCGCTTTTGCGGCCATTTTCGCCTGAAAAGCGGCTAATTAGCAAGGTCGGCAGGAGGAAAACTAGCGATAACCCCTGTTATCGCTAATTTCCTTACGCCTGCTTCAGGACTGACTTAGCCATGATATCCTATCGAAGAAGGATATCATGGCTAAGTTCGTGAGTCCCTATCAACAAGCTAACGCCACATTTCGTGAGATTATCGCTGGGTTTCCAGCGATAATCTCACGTTAGGCAGTTAGCGCTAGGATTTTTATCGCTTTTGAGATAAGCGTTCCTAATAGCACGCTATCTCAGCGATAAAAATCCACTCTAGCCGGCGATAATTATCCTAGCGCTAAGTGCGCTTAGCGATAATTATAGCCGGTTGTTGTTGATATGCCCCTAAGTGAGTGAGAGTAGGTGAGTGAGAATGAATTAATGATTATGAATGTGTGTGTGGGAGTGTAGAGAGTGTGAGTGAGAATAAGCAAGAATGAGTGACATTGAGAGTATGTAATTGTCAGTAGAAGGAGTGAGTAATAGAGAGTAAGAATACAGGAGAATGAACAAGTAAATGGAAGTGAGGGAGAACGTTTGAGTAATTAAGAGTAAGAGTGAAGGCTGTTGAGAGTGAGTGAGTGTGAATGAATGAGTGAGAACTAGTGGGTCATAGTAAGTGAGAATAAGTTAGAGTGAAGTGAGTGAGAATGAGAAAGTCGGAGTAAGAGTAAATACAAGTGAGAGTGAATGAAAAAGTATTAATGAGTCAACATAATAATCAGTGACAGTGAGTGAGTGTATGAGTACTAAGAGGTGGAATGTGAATAACTGAGTGCAAGAGACTGAGTAAGAATGAATGAGTGCAAGGGAATGAGAAAGAATGAGTGTGAGTTAAAATGAGTTTGTGTGAGTGAACATAAGTGAGCATGAACACAAATGTGGTGCCATGTTTGTAAGTTTGCCATTGGTCTGGTAATCTGAAGGTACATATTGGCTTATAGAGGAACCCAGGGCAAAATACTGTCAATAGCTTTCGGAAGGTAATATTTGGCATCACAGGTACTTGTGGGAAAAAATAGTGGAGGTAATTCTTTGAATAATGGGCAGTCTTGGCAAAAATCTGGTACTCCTCTACTAAATTGTCATTCTTGGTATGGGGGCACCCATTGAAAAATGCCAGCATAAAAGTGGAAATTCTTGGCATAGGGGGCAACTGAGGAAATAATTGGTGATATCAGAAGTAATTCTTGGCATAAGGTAAGAGAACAGAAGCACAGAGGAAGAGCACAAGCATGAGCAGTTTCAACCCTGACACTTAACTTAGTTTTTGACACAAATATAAAACATGTAATATGAATGACATACATGGCGATTTTCTGTCACTGGCACGAAAAACGACATTTTGGGGATAAGGGGGCACCCACAGTATATGGGGGCACCCATGGCAAAATAACTGACCTGGTGCGATGAAGGTAATTTTTAAAATATGAAATCACACACTGCACATTTTGAAAAAATTGGGTAAACTCTTGTGCAGCATCAGGTGTTTATTTTCTTGGCTCACTTGAATAGCTAATGAGTGTCTTTCAGAGTCTATGGATTTTTAGCAAATGTATTTTAAAATTATGCTTAAAAATCCACCATTTGAGCTCAAATTCTTGAAATGTTTCTCTTGGAAAAAGAACCCATCCCTTAACCTGAATACCTCTAACACGCCTAGTTCACTTGCTTTGCTCGCTCGCTACAAGTGAGGACCAGTGTCATAATAGCGAAGCTATCTAAAATAGACATTTGTCTGTGTAGTGTTGTTATATTAATCATGCAGTAAATCTGGAAATGCAGCAATGCCAATTATTGTAATGTCATCAGTGTTAAGGTAAACTGACATGACTTCCTGGTAAGATTCATAGTCAAGGCTATATGATGCCACTTCCAGTCATATCATGCAGGTCAACATTTGAGATGTCACTTCTAATACCCCTGACATTTTCTATAATCGACTTCCATGATACGAATACTAAAACCGACTTTAGGTCAGCCTCTTTCAGCCATTGTGGTATGGACCAGCCTCATCAATTACTTCAGTTGTCATACACATTTTCAGACAGTTCGCAGGCTGACCATCGTGTGTTTCAAGTTCAGGCTTTGTAATTGATGGCATTCTCCATGCCACTGCATATTATGCTATACACTGCCCTATATGATGCCTCAGTCTCAGTTGAGGGTGGTGTAGAGGGAGTCAGAACCACGCGCACAAATTAATTGGGAAGAAACACCATAGGTGCTCTCCAGAACCCTGTGCCACACAAATTATATTTTTATCAGACACTGCTTTTTGAGAACTTCCAACCACTGCAGAGTCTGTAAGAATCAGTGTATCCATTTGTGTCATGTATAAGCAAACTTTTTTGTATTCTTTTTATTTGTTAAGAATGTATCCATCAACACTGCATGCACACATTGTCTACCCATGTTACAAAAAACTATAGAACCCCCCCCCCCCCCCCCATTGCCGTACACATGGCAGTACATACCAGTTATTCACACAGGGAAAAACAAAAGGAGCATACCAACAATACAAAACACACACAAGATGCTGGGGGTCTGATTCAATCACTCAACTACCAGGTCATATTATTTCTCTATAATGATCTTCCACTAAGGCAGAGAAACTACAAAAATCCTTGTCTTAAGGACGGAAACCCCTCACCCACCATCCTGGTGGCCTGTTTCATCATCGAGTTCCTCATCACACCTCTAACAGCTAGGTTAGTGGTGTGAGCTGCAACTCTAAAAAAACTAGAGAGGAGCACTTGGGGAACGCCTGAGGGGCTATTCCAGCATGAACTCTGTTAGTGTGGGTGAAGATTAGCAGAGTGTAAAGATGAAGAACATGAAAAAATGGTTAAAAATGCCTCCTGGTGGACAGAATCTTAACTTCAATGAATGTCCCTAAGGTGCAGAATAAAAACAGAGAAAATGGAGGGGATAAATGTAAATGTCAAGGTAATTATAGAGCGCACTGTCACCAGACAGCCACCTTGCGGTGTCGCCTTTTTGCGGTTTCCTGGCACTGATACTCATACCGCTGTGGAACCCCTCCTGGCTTTCCCTGTGAAGTGTCCACTCCTGGGCACCCCCAAGGTGAAGCCAGGCATCCTTAGCGCTGTTGGGGCCGGTGTGGAGGATAAGCAAGCTATTGCCCAGAGTTGCAGCATGGGGCCTGTGATTAGAATAGGCACCAAGGCGAGAATAGACAGGTCCGAGGAAGTTGAGCCTGAGCCCCGCCGAGGCGGGAATCGAACCCTGGTCCCTGGCCAGAGCTCTGCTTCAGGGTCTGCCGCTCTAACCATTGAGCCACACTCCTCCACAACAGAGGATACAGCTTCACTCTAGCAGTGATAAGGAGTCAACATGTTTCTGCCATTCTTACTAAGAGGTGTATGGCATTCATCAGGATCTAAATGCTAAGGCAAACAATTCTGCAAACAAATAACAATATAAAGATAATAAAAACGGAGTACAAACAATGGGCCCCAATCACTTGGCCAAGTTTGTCAACATCTGTAAAACAAAATTTAAAAACAGAGAACCATGCAGTGATAAGCCAAAAACCATTTAGAACGATTGGTGTTATGATTATGATTTTACCATAGTTGAGTGCAACCATAAAGCCAAAACCAGTGAGGCATATACATGATATTATAAACAAAGGGTAATCACTCGTAATTTTTCATTAGTCTTAACTCCCCAATCAAGTAAAAGACAGGGAGGGATAGGGCTCTCAAGGGTAGAGATTACCCTCAATATACAGAAAAAGAGAATAGTGTATTCACATATCTCTATAGAATACATAAGTACTCAAAGCCTCTAATATGTTCGAGTAAGGAGCAGTGCTTCTAACCGAGATGGAGAACTAGATTCCAAGGCGCACTGAACACTTTTGACAAGCAAGGAGTAAAAGGGTAAAAAAATAAACGCCTAGAGCAGTGCTATTAATCTAACACAGGTAGAGGCAATATTAAAAGCTGCAGACAGATTAGAAAGTGCATACCTTGCCACAAGTCCTCTGCCTAGTCATTCGGACTGTACGAAGCAAGGGGCACCCACCTCCGGGAAACGGCCGTCTTTGAAGGAATCGACAGAGAGCCAAATTATGTCATCAACATAGAACATAAAAAAAGAGAGTTAGGAAATTAAGTCCTGGCTCTGCGGTCATTGATAGTAACCACAGAACAAATACCCTTGGCAATGAAGTGATAGAGCCCGTGGTAAATACCAGCAGACATATAACCACGCTCACCCACAAATGTAAAATAATAGTAAAAAAAACTTTTAAAACCTTGGAATCACGACAGAAGACTGACACGTGACTCGCCCTAGAATGATGGGAATTGTAGTGCAAAACCGAGCTGGATAGTCCCAAGACTGCCCATCAAGGCAATACACATCATGCATATCAGAAATGCTCAAACATAGCCAGCATATGGCAACAAGCCTTTGAAAAGCATTTGAAAAAACAGAAACGGTAACTCTCTAATTAAAATGGAAAGTAGAGTGTTAAACTTGACAGCCTTAGGGTGGTCTTTCACCCAACTTTTTCCCTTCCTCCTCCTCTTTTTCTTACCTCATTTATCCTGGCTTTTTCCTGGTTTTTCCTGGTAATATTGGCTCATCTCCAATTGGCATATTTAATTTACTTTCAAGTTCCTAGTTCAGTGCACTGCATGTGCCCAGGGCCTGTAAATGAAATGCTATTAGTCTATCAAATGTTTTTTTTGCATTTGTCGTCCTGTGGGACGAATATGTCCAGGTGTGGGTCCTCTGCTCTCCATTGCACTGGAGTCATGCTAGCCTGGCTGTTATGGGATGATACTCTGAAACCAGTCCCAGGATTCTTATTTCCAATCAAGGAGAACCTGACCTGGCAGTTCAGACTGGACTGTGCCCATGGGGAACAGGGTCAAGACTGATTTGCATACGGCTGGGACCAAACTGAAATGGCATGGTGAGCAAAAAAACAATGGGTTTAAGCCCAGATCCCCGTACTGGGATGAATATTGGATATTGTTCAGCATTTTGTCCGTTAATTATTTTTATTTAGGCGCCCTAAGTGGGACGGGTAGGCCTAGTCGTGGGTCCAGTGCTTGCCATGGCACTGGAGGCAAGCTAGCCTGGCTGAAATGGGGTGATACCCAGAAACCGGGTCCAAGATGCTTGTTTTTGGTCCAGGGAGGACGTGGCCTGGCAGTTTGGGCTGGACTGTTCCCACGGGCAGCAGGGCAAAGATGTATTTGCAAATAGCTGGGTCCAACGTGGAATGGCACGGTGAGCAAACAAACTATGGATTTGGGTCTAAATCACTGTACTGGGGTGAAAATGTGACATTGTTCAGGATTCTGTCCGCCAATTGTTATTTTTGCAATAGTGGGCCTGCAGCACTTATTTTGCAACCCACTTAAGTTTCCCTCTTACCATGGCTCAGGCCTGCCATTGCAGAGCCTGGGTGTGCAGTTTGAACTGCCTTTTCGACCTGGCAATATGAACCTCTTCCCAGGCCCAAACCTTCCCTTTTCATACATATATGTCTGCCCTAAAGTAGACCCTACACAATCTAGAGGGCAAGGTGCAATGTATGGAAAAGTCAGGCCACGTGCTATTAAGTTTTACCTGTTCTGCTAGTGAAAAACTCTCAGACTCATTGTTCAATACTGTAAGGCCTATCTCGCCCATACGATAACATTGGAATTACCTTATTACATTTTATAAGTGTAACTCCAAATTGTGAAGAGATAAACTTTTAAGTTTGTTGTCCTTGGGATCACAATTTAAAATCTAAACTTATGGCAAAGTTGGATTTTAAATTACAATTCTGAAAATGTCACTTTTAGAAAGTTGGCATTTTCTTACTTTAACCATTTGGTGCCTGCCCCCTAGACAGCCACACACAAAGGGGGCTTAGGTGCGACCTGATGGGTCATCCTGGCAGGATGGGAGGGAGAAGCTGGACCCAGTCTAATTCACACCTGAATAGGCTGTATCCTCTCCTTAAACGAAGGACTGCATACCCCCTGTAGTGAGTATGGGTCCGGGGCAGGAAAGGAAGACATATTTGCACTTCATAGGCATGTCTTTGAAGTCTCTCTCACTCAAAGGCACAACTGGGTATAAGTGCTGGACCTTAGACACCACCACTTCAGTACACTTCTGGAGCTGTGGATACTCTGCCAGGAAGAAATATGTCTGTGCTGCCGAAAGGACTGTCATTCTGCTGGACTGCCACTCTGAAGGAGCTGCTCATTTGCTGACCTGCTGCCCTCTTGCATGGGGATAAACAACTGGACCTGGGAACCATCTTGAACCCAGGACCCCAGGGGAACTCAAAGGGCTAGCCTGCCGGCCTTTAGATCTGAGTCTCAGGGACATAACAGGTTCCCCACAGCTCCGGGACCCAGCTGTAACGAGCTCTTGACCTCCAAACGACATTTCTAAGGTCCTGGGCCCTTAGACGTGTTTTTTAAGCTCTTAAAGTCAAGCTTTTGGGTTCCTTGTGACTGTGAATGGGTCTGTTTGCGCTGAAATTGCGCTGCTCGTGCAGGGAATCAGTGCAAGCCACTGCAAGGTTCTCTTCGCACAGCAAGCATAAAAAAACAAAAACAGTGTGAGGACGGTAGAAAAAGAGAGAGACAATAGAAATAAAAGGAGAGACTAAGAAGAAATAGAAAACAGTGCCTCATCTAAAGCTTGGAACAGGTTTGGGGTACATAAACCCTCTTGTGCTGCTGTAGTGTGTCTAGTCATTGCTATCAGCATCATGTGCAGTGCCATTCATCCCCGCCAGGGCATACCCCCAGTGCTTTATCATGACGAGCTAGGGTAAAATCATTCTGATGTATTAGCTCCAAACTCAGCAGTGTTCTCTGATGAGCTTAGATTTCAAAGACCCGAGGCCTAAATAAGCTTTCGGGAGGTGATCTGGGCATAGTCCATTTCTCCCTTGATTTTTCTTAGATGTGTAGAACGAGGCACATGTCTTTTCAAATTTAAAAATCCTATCTTGCACTATCGCTGTCAATTTTTCTATTATATACAGGGACCACACAGTGGGACACCACATTTGGATAGTAGAGGACGTTTGTGCATGCCGCTGCTGGGCGATTATCAAATACACAGCAAGGAGTAGTTTGGTGAAAAGTCATCCCCATAGGTTGTTAGTCAGTTGTCTGAGTGATCGTCTATGTTTCCTCATAATAGGGATGAAGGGTTCATATGTACTGTGATACTTGTTATATTCTTTATCTGTAAGAGTACTTCTGTCCAGAATATCTGGCCTCTGTCACAGAATCACCACATATGAGCCATCATTCAGGTGGTCCTCCAACAGTGCCAGCATTCTGGAGGAGAGCCATAAATGGCCACCAGATGAACCAGTGTCAGTTACCATCATAAGAGTATTTTGTAGCTATTTTCATTTTAGGTGGCACAAATGAAAGAGGAGGCATCCCTTGTTCAGATGCATGACCATTAGTTGTCGTTTAACTTCATTCCTCGTTCCACCTTCCAATTAAGAGCTTACCAAGGTTTATTGTCTTGAGTCGGGTTTAAGGAGACAGTATAAAGAAGTAATTCCCCTCCTGGTTTGGCGGTCCCTTAGGTATGTTTTGGTGGGCATTAGGGCCATTTGGACTCAATGGCAGATAGAGAGTTAGAACACCCAATGCAATAGTTTAGCATGCATAGTGGATGGTTTACATCTGATGTAAGATGCCGTGCCAGGGCACTGGCCGAAGATCTATTTTTAGCTCTCAAAATCCATCATTATGACTATGCTGGATGCAGGCAGGCTTCACAAGGCCATGTATGTATCATATTATCCAAGGCCTTTGGAAGTGGAAGAATCACTACATTCCACTTTTGTCTAACTACTGGAGAAGTTCTCTCTGGTCACTCCTAATTTCCTTCAGATTCTTAGTGCAAGTTCTTAGGTAGTCAGGACTTCTGCACAATCCAGTCCACTGTAGCCAGCGAAGTTCACTAAGAGTCAATAGACTTTCTGCTTTCTGTTTCCATGGGGCCAGAAACCAACCTGACCTTTGAAGAGCGGTTTCCAGTCCATGTGTGCCAGCAGAAGTTAGAAGTCCTTGAGACTTCATTCTTGCAGCAGGCATGCTCCTTCAGGTGTAATCTTCTGAAGAGGTGGTAGGGAGATGGTAATCTTACCCTGTGCACTACCCAGTAATTGGAGAGGTTTTTGCACCCAATGCTGTCTATTTTACCTAGTTTGTCACTGTATAAGCACCTCCTTTGGCAGCCCTCTTCACTTTACTGTAAACAAATCCAGAAGTCATAAATAAAAAATGGGCAACCCTTTTCCTATCAGAATGGGTATCTGGCTCCTCCTCTGCCACTCTCCTATTTAGATGAGGTATTCATCCTCTCTTAAGGTCATGACCAGTATTTTCCTTTAGATGGGACTAGAGCCTGGGAATTTAGGAGGGTAGTTGATCCTGTCAGCCCCATTTAGCAGCTCCATATCAGAAGAGGTAGTGTTAAGGATATGCTTTGTTCTGGCAACTGTGCCAGTTTCCCTTATAGATGGTTAATCCATATTAAGTGGCTTTCTGGGATGAGAGGCCAAGCCCTTGTCCTCAGAATTTGGCATCAGGAGAGCAAAGTCCTGAGCTTTAGCCAGGAATGTGTATTGGGGCTCTGGAGGTGAGAGGCGTGGCAAAAATGATGCTAAGCCAGTTTGGGCTGAGGCACACAAAGTGCACTTTCATAAAGCTACCTTTCCACTCAAGGTATCAAACCTCTATTCTAACCTTGAAATTAGATGATTACAAGTAATGAAAAATCATTTTGAATTATTTTGCTAACATTTTCACAAATAAAGATATGAATTAAAGACTTAATTATACGTAGGTTTGTTCATGGGGAATATATCTGAACTTATAAACCATATAACAGCTTTTCGCCATTTAGGAGCAGAATTATTAAGAATTCACTCAATGCAAACCGTGTTGCTGTGCTGAAGTGCATAATTGGGAGAGAGCTGAAAAGCGCCATATCGATTAATAAATAGTGTTCTTCAGCTTTCTCCCTGCTTTGTCGCACTTGAGGCTGCTTAGCGCCAACATCACCACCCTTGCACCATGGATGCCTTCATACAATAAAAAACAATCCAAAGGGGCATGTTCCTATTTCTTTGAATGAGGCAGAATGCATCATACATTGAAAGAGGAAATAAGGAGGAGAGAAAATATTTTTTCTTCCTCTTATTGTGCCTCTCTGTGGTAGCTGTACCAACTTCATGCAATTCTAGATTTGCAAACCTAAGAAAATCTGGAATTGTGTGAAATCCATTGGTGGATGCAAAGGCACACCCATGATCCACCCATGGAATGCCTACCACTAATAAGTGTAATGCAACGCAGCGCAAGGTGTTGCACTGCACTACATATCTTTACAAAGCCATGCAAGGCCACACAAATGAGGCCTTGTATTGCTTTGTATATCACAAATAATTGTTTGTGTTGTCCTACTTTGCCTTGCGTGATGAAAGGGCTATGCAAAAGCTGAGTACACTACATCTGCTACTCAGTCACCTTGAGGCACAATTTGCTAACATATAACGCGCATTACTTTTACATATTAATCACGCAGCCCTGTGGGGGTTACAAAACACACTTTAGAGGTTATGTAGTGATACACATATAGTAGGACTTTCTGCATGGCAAATATATTTTTCCTTGCTCTGTGTCACTGTAGAGCTTTTAAACCCCAGGCCGAGCACAGTGGTGTTCCTGGCAGCCATAGGTTTTCCATGCCACTGGTGTAATATCTGTACCATTAGAGCAATTGGGTGAATACATGTTGCAGTCCCATTTTTGTGGCAGAGCGCACTCCCTGATTGACAGTATTAAGGTGCACAGAGGCTCGATAACTTTAAAAAAGGGCCAAAAAAACAGAAATAATCTGCGGTTATCACGCATGAAAGGTGACTCTGCTACAGTAGTTTCGAACGAAAATCTAGTACGTGAAAGCAAAATAATTCACAAGTGCTATATTTTCAAATAGATGGTTCTGCTAATGATGAAGCTGAGGCCTCAATCTGAATAGGATTGAGAACATCTTATCTTCTTGGAAAAAAGTATTGTGCTTTACAAGGGATAGGTCACACATTATTGTGGGGTCGAACTAAAGAATACATCGCTCTATTCCAGTTTATTGTGCTCAAATGCAAAAAAGAATTTCAAAATGGCCACCATGTATGACTGTGGAATAGCTGTGTGAGCTTTTATAGTGGATAAAGCTGCAACTTCAAGAGTTTGCTTCTGTTTCACAGCCGTGAGTGGAAACGCATCACTCAAAGATTTCCCGAAACTTTTAAGCCTTTGTGCATTTTTCTCTCCTATCAGGCATTCCACGATCCCTGACAAAAGCAAGCAAAGGCACTCTGGGGCCTGAGTCACAACAAAGACGGAGGACATAATGGGTGTGCTAGCAGGGGCGTGTGCTACGGCTCTGGTAGTATTCACAGTGGGGAGAAATGAAGCGCGCGACCGGCGTCGCCTTAAGCCAGGCTCTTCTTTGTGTCAATAGGAGCAGCTCTGGGTTTCAGGTTATAGTGCTTGTCTCCCACCATAGTGCGGTCCAATCTCCTGGGGGTAGTAAGTCTTTGGTGATAGAGCTAGTGTGCAGTATGAGCAACACTTGGAGTACATGTTAGTAAAAAGAGCATTCCAGGCGCCTGCTGCAGTCCTGTAACAGTAACCGAGATGGATACGTCAGCAGGAAACAGAGGAAGTCGAGGGCACAAAACCAGTTTAGAAGTACTGCTGGCAAACGCTCCTCAAGCTAACTGTGACAATGGCAGGAGAAAGAGGGAACTGTGCATAGTTAGTAGTGTTGGGTGTTCTCCAGGGGTTGGTTGGCATTTGCTGCATCCATACCTTTTAGGAAATCATACTAGGAGAGTTGGTACACAGGGTCATACTCCATCATCAGGTATTTTGAATTAGGCCTGGTATTAATGTGTTAGTGCATGCCAACTGAGGCATGCACAAATGCTGTTTGCATACATTAGCAAAGTTATTCTAGAGTTATGGGCTTTAACAATGCTTTTTTTAAAGGTTGTGATGGCTAGTAGTGCAGATGTTCAATGGCGATATATTCATCAATGTTAAAGTGAGCCTTTGGTACAGTGTATCGCTCTGCCATCTTTTTTTAAATTTTTTTAACTTTAATAGGCTTTATTTAAATTATTGGCATTCACAAAACATAAGCCATGAACTTAACAAGTTAGGTACGAATTAACACAAGGGATACATCTAGGCAATAAAACAGAGCAGAAAGCTGTTTACATTTTAAAGATATCATAGGGAAAAAAGGTTAAAATAGGATATACTCAAAAGCCAATAAACGAAATATTGCAATACTGAATTTTAATGAAGAGAAAAAGTCAAAGAAGAGAGAAATCATGGAGTCTGGAAGTTTTCAGAAAAATTACGAGAAACAGAAATTATTGAAACCTTACTCAAATAAGGTAACCAAAATAGGTCTCTGTTTACATGTGGTTTACAAGAGGAGGCAAAAGCTATATCCAATCAGTGGTAATGGCAAACAGTATTCTACCAGGACTTAACTGAGAGCTTAGTTGACCTTTTCAAATTTTTTGTAATTTGCTGAAAAGCTAAGGCTAGCATCAGGTCAAACAACCCTCTTTCATAAGTCAATAATCCCAGCGATTCTGATAAATTTACTGCAAAAAGAAGAACATACCATATAGGGATATGTAAATTAAAAATAATCGAAATACGAGACTAAATTTCTACCCAAAAGGTGGCTACCGGGGGGCAGAAAAACAGGAGGTGCATCAGATCAGCCAAAGGATAGTCACAGGACCAACAAGTCTTATTATTAGTGTGTGCAAAGTTAGCTATGGAGATAGGAGTAAACAATAGTCTGTGGTATAGAAAAAACTAAGATTGAATGGTGGATGCAGATCTAGAGATTTTTAACGATCTATCCCAAATCTTGTTCCAGAGAGCGATGCTTCAATCACAGCCCAAATCCTTCTCCCAAGTAAGTTCCAACTTAGACTTAGCGCACTCTGGATCTGTGAATGAAAGAATTTAGGGGCATATAATCAAGGGCAATATCGCCGCTTTAGCGATATTTTTATTGCCCTATCAGCAAGCTGTCGCTAACAGCTGTTAGCGACAGTTTACTGGCAATAGTGCCACTTGTCAGCACGCCTCCCATCGCATCGCTAATGAGATGCAAAGGAGGCATACCTGACAAGATTCCCTTAGGAAAATATCGCTAACCCAGCTTCGTCATATTGACAAGGAGGGTTTGCGACATTTAAAATCACGTTAAGTATGCCTTAACACAGGAATTTAACGTCTGTTAAATTCCTGACTAAGGTATACCTAACATGGGGGGTGGATTGTGTGGCTAAGACCAAAGACCCTATCACCAAGGATAGCGCCGTTTTTCACCATGGAAAACGGCGATATCCACACTATCTCTGGAATTTTTATCGCCTTGGCGATGCGCGTAGTTGATAACGCGCAAACCGGGTGATAAATTCCAGAGATAGCCGGCGATAAATATGCAAGCGCTAAGCGCACTTTGCGATATTTATCCCCAGACCTTGATAATATGCCCCTTATAGACTAGGGAGGCCTTTGGAAGTACCGCCTAGATTCTGAGAAGGGGATCCTGTGTGGACAAGGAATCTTCTGGAGAAACGGAATAAGGAACATCTAGAATTACTGCCATAAGACTCCAGAATTTGTGCCAAAATGAGCGAGGACATTTAAAAGTAGCCTGGAATTGGGGTAAAGAACAGGGATTCATGCCATCAAACAGATCCTGGACCCAAACAATGCCCTTAATCCTCCAAGAACTCCAATACTATGGTCTATTGTTAAAAGTGATGAAACAATTAAACCAGAGAGGAGAGTGCGTAAAAGTATTTCTAGAGATTATCATTGGCTGACAGTGAGGCCTTAAAAATGAGCAAGTATGCTTAAACAATGGAAGAGATGTGAGATTAGTCTTTACAGTAAAGGCAAAAATCTCTGGTATAGAAAAAGGAGCAAGTAAGTGACGTTCGGTGGTAACCCATAAGGGAGTGAAAGGAGAGATGTCCACAAGAAGCCAAAGAGAAGCTTGTTTAAGACAAAAGGCTTTGTGATGCAGCCGGAAATCTGAAAAATTCACTCCTCCATTAGATTTTATTGTTGAAAATTTTTTATTGAGTTTTATAGGACGAATACATCAGAGCATAAACAACAATAAATAAAGAGAAGATAAATCCATGTTGAAATAGACAGTGCAAAAGGGTATTGATGAATAAATATGATATAAATATGCATTTAAATAAATAAATTAGATTTTAACTTGCTGAGACGTGACAAGGAAATTCTAGACTTTTAATATTTCCATAAAAATTTGAAAATAATGGAATCCACTTTTTTAAAAATAAATGGAGGGAATGTGTATTGTGATCATTGAAAAAATATATAACATAATGGGAGTGATCATCATCTTGATAGAATCAAGGCGCCCCCACCATGAAAGAAAAAGAGGGTTCCAGGAGGAAAGAAGTTTGGAGATACGATCAAGACCCTCCTTCATATTTATTTTGACCGAATCCAAAATGGAATTAGTAAATGATATACCTCAGTATTTGACTCTAGAGCCATTCCAACGAAATCCAGTTAAGACAAAATGTTGCTTGAGAGTTCATTTTATAGCCTGAAATTGCTGAAAAATCCCCAAACTCTTGTAATAACGGAGGAATAGAAGATTCTGGGTTGGATATGTAAAGTAAGATATCATCTGCATATGCAGATAGCTTCAAATGATGGTCACCATAAAGAAACCCAGAGATAGAGGTATTGTGATGAATATGAGATAGAAAGGGTTCAAGAGATAAGATTAATAGAAGAGGGGATAGGGGACATCCTTGCCGGACAACACACTGAAGTGAAAAAAGTTGTGAAATAAGTCTGTTAACTATAATAGAAGCTCTAGGTGTAGTGTAAAGTAAAGAGATAAGGGAAATTACTTTAGGACCAAAGCCATGCCAACAAAGTGCTTTAAATAAAAAAGACTAGTCTACGCTAATGAAATCTTTTTCCGCATCAAAAGACACCGAAGCTAAAGAATAAGAAAGAGTAAAGGCTTTATTTAAAACATTAAAAAATAACCAAGAATTATCAGAAGTTAATCAGCCCCTAATGAAACCACACTGTTCTGGACCAATTACATTTGGTAAAAGAGGTTTGAGACGTAATGCCAGTAGTTTAGGGAAACATTTTTAGTCTACATTCACAAGGGATCTAGGGCAATAATTCTTGCAAAGCTTAGGATCTCTGCCTTCATTATAGATGAGACATATAGTGGGCTCTTGGAAAGTACCACTCGCTTTGCCAGTAGTGCAAAAGTATTCCAAAAAGTTTGAAAATGTTTTGGGAGCAACAGATTTAAAAAATGTAAGTACGATTCTACTGTAAATCCATCAGGACCTGGGGACTTATTTTTCCTTAAGGAACCCAGAGATCTAAAGATCTCCTTGATCTATAGATCAGAATCCAGGGAAGTGAAATCAAGATCTACAGAAGAAGGGGGGGAGACATGCTACTAAGGTAAGTATCCATAAGGGGGACAGATGTGGGGATTTCTGGAGTATATACATTTTTATAGAAATTTGTCAATTCATCTAAAATGTCCTGGTCTTTGAAGAGATGCTTTTCATCTGTTGATTGGATGGAGTCTATCAACACCCTCTCCTTCCTTGATTTGAGATAATTTGCTAAGAGTGAACCAACTTTGTTTTGTCCACCATAATAACGGGGACTGCTTTGAACGAGAATAGAGGAGGGATTATCAGTTGATAATTTGTTAAACTCTAGCTTTGCGCGGGCAAGCTTTTGGAAAGTAGAAATCCAATGAAGAAGTATAAAATTGGTGTTCTAAGTCTTTAATGTTGGCTAATAGGTCTTTATGTTGATTAAGGGACTGTTTCTTTTTCCTGGATACAAAATCAATAATAAAGCCACGAGCAGTGGCCTTAAAAGTATCCCACACTAATGCAGGCGAAGTAGAAGGATTCTCATTTAAAGGAAAGAATTCCAGATGCAAAGGAAGTGAAGGAGGAAGAAAAAAACGGATCCTGTAGAAGAAAGTTGTTAAATCTCCATCTAGAAGACTTGGGCTGTGAACAGAGCAGATCAAAATCAGTAACTACCGGGGCATGATCCGAAATCACAATGGGTTCAGTCGAAGAGGAAATGAGATTTTGAGCCAAAGACTTAGAAAGGAAAATGTAGTCTAATCAGGTCAGGGAACCATGTGGAGGGGAGACAAACGAAACATCTTTTAGATCTGGGTTACATAGTCTCCCGGCATCTACAAGATGTGCCTGCGTGATTGTATTATGGAATTGTTCATGAGTTTTATGAGGAATAAAGCGCACTTGGGACATGCGATCAACTTATTTGTAATAGCAGGCCAGAAAGTATAATCTGGTTCAGCCGGACCATATACATTAAATACAGTTAAAGACATGTAGTTTAACCAATAACTATCTACCCTCTGAGTCCATGTCTTGAGAAATAACAGAGCATTTCAATTTTTTATGACATAAAATAATGACACCATTCTTCTTTGTGTTCAT
Source organism: Triturus cristatus (assembly GCF_964204655.1). Taxonomy (NCBI): domain Eukaryota; kingdom Metazoa; phylum Chordata; class Amphibia; order Caudata; family Salamandridae; genus Triturus; species Triturus cristatus. Next base: position 447,445,222 of record NC_140594.1, read on the forward strand.
AGGGGAAACTAGAACTGAACCAACCCAGTTTTGTTTAAGCTTGAGAGCCTCAGTCTCTACCAAATTTGTTTCTTGTAGTAAAACTAAATCTGGATTATAAGGAGGCTAAGTGTGACATAATTCTTCCCTCATGGGAACAGTCCAGCCCAAACTGCCAAGCCATGTCTTCCCTGGACCGTAAACAAGCATCCTGGACCGGTTTCGCGCTAATAGCGCTCTTCAGCCAGGCTAGCTTGAATCCAGTGGCAAAGTGAGCAAGGGACCAACGTCTGGGCATACCCGCCAACCCAGGGCAAACAAAGCAAACACAAGGAGATGATGGACGGAGTGCTGAAACTTTTCAAACACTCACCTCCGGATGCTTGTTTTCGGTCCAGGGAAGACATAGCTTGGCAGTTCGGGCTGGACTGTTCCCATGAGGCACAGGGTCAAGACTGATTTGCATAAAGCTGTGTCTGAACTGGGGTGACAAAGTGAGCAAAAGAATGATGATGGATTCAACCCAGATCTGTGACTGGCGGTGAGTGTCCAGCATGTCCTTGTGTTGGCCGGAAGGTAACAGCAGAGGTCTCACAACATCTCAAAGAGCCACAAGTCCCTAGAAAATATTGAGGGACAGTCTTGTGGTCAGCAGATGCCCTGCAGCAGAAGAATCCTGTTTTCAAGCCTTAAAGGGGGCATAATCCACCGAAAAATGGAACAGCATCTCTGACGCAGCACGGATCTCCGTGCTAGGCTGCCAACTTCGATCCCGCCCCCTCTGCCATCTTTTTTACTCATCATTGCATGTGTATGATGATGCTTTGGCTAGTGCTATTAGCAAGGCCAAGTGATTTGTATTATGCCAATCGGTACAAGCTCTGGTTAATAGCACTCAAACATATCTTCATCACAGAACAGGAATACTTACTATTGGTCGGCTTCTTCTTCTTTCTCTGCACCTAGGTCTAATACTAGCTTTAACTGCAAGTGGGACTTTGGTCACTGGCAGTGAAGACTAGCTGATATAGCTCTGATAATAATAGGGGCTATGATAGCTGCTCAAGGCAACCAATGAGGCTACATGGCATGCTTCACTTCTGAGCATGATGCTGGCACATTAAGTGGGCACCTAGTGGTCTGTTGTCTGCAGCTTGTTAGAAGATCATGCTACATCTAAAGTCAAAGCAACATTCCTAATCCTAGGACAAGTGCCAAGGTGCGCGCATTGCTAATTTAGTCAATCTTTTTTTTGGTGTGTGCTGAATAAAAATGCATATATAAAACAGAAGTTAGCCATCTGCACTGCCTTCATTTGACACTTCTGCATATGATCACTTCCACCTCCTCTTGCACATGCCAACTTTCTTTACCCCGCCTCATATATGTGCCTCGTTCTCTTCTGTGATTGTTGAAGACTCTTGCACTCCTGCTGGCTTCTTGCTGTACCTGTTTTGAATGTGTGAAAGAGGTTTGCACTACTCCTCCTGCAATGTAGATATGGTGGCCACTTCAATCTAGGTCTTTAGGGAGCCAGTCTCCAGCAGTTGCAAATCATTGTTCTCAGCCTTGTTATTGTCATTAGTTTAATGGAAGTAAATTAAGACTACAACACCCAGGATGCATTAGGTTATCGGATAAATGTCCAAGACTGAAAGCAGTGTTTGTGATGAAATGGAGGGAGATGGTTACCCTAAATGATGTCACTCAGGTTGGGAATCTTTGCACTGCTTCATGCAATACTGTACATTTTCTGTATGTGTGGGAGATGGGGCAGAGTATGCACTGTTGCTGTTGTGTGTCTGGTGGTGTGTAAATTTCCCTGCTGCCTTCCATCCAGCTTTGGTGAATGATGAAGCTTGTTGTGCTGCTACCAGGGCTGTGCTCGTATGGTAAGGGCAGTGTCACGCGCTCCAGTGTGAGTAATAGTATATTATATGTTCTAGGTTGTAAAAGGTCTGTGGGTTTGAAGGGAGGTGGGTAGTTGGCTCTAAGCTGCATATGGGGCAGGAATAAACCTACAAATACACTTCTTCCATGCCAGTCTCACCCTATTTCAGCTTGTTCTGTGTGTGAGGATGGCTTTCATGGCTTTGCCCATGTTGTTCTTATTTTTAGCAAGGAACCAGTATTGCCACTTCTTGTCCCAGCCTTGTCTTGGGAAAACAACTCTTTTGCTACAGCTGGTTGTGATGTATATATTATACTAAAACCATAGCCATGACCTGTGAGAAGCAGAGCTCCTGTGTTGGTATTTTGCAACACACAATCATAAAGGGCCTTGTGTTCTAGCACCCAGAAATTCTGAGCATGGGGAAAGTGGACCTGATTTTACTAGTTGGAAAATCCAGTCAGCAATGTGTTATTTCAACCTGGTAATTTCTGGTCCACAAGTTAATATCCATTCTAGAGGTTTTAGATAATAATTGCAGGACCTCCGTGTATAGATTCTGGACAGTTTCAGTAAGTCTCCTCATCAAATTCTGTAATACTAGTAATCAGGGCCTATGCGGTAATCTTCTCCTGAACTACCTATGCTGTGTCTACTCCTTGTGGGTGAGGTAACATTGTATGCCTTCCTTTCTGTCCTGTATTCTGTTCTGTGTGTCTATCCATATGGGAAGCTTGCACTTCTACTACTCATGTTCTGTTACAGTATTATTGGAAAAATACCCTACTTTTTGCTAGTGGCGGCTCCTCCACGAAGTCGGAGGAGGATGGCTCCCCTGAAAGTCTCAAAATGTGAAAAATAAAACTGGTTTATTATAATTTTATTTTTCAAGTTCTTAGGGCTGGGCCAAGTCCTCAGGGTGTGGCTATCATGGGGCAGTCATGAGGGTGGGTTGGGGGGCACTCCTATCAGTGTGCATGTTGGTTTGGCCGGCTGTCTCCGTATGGCCAAACCGACATACGCGCTGCGCTGTCTTCAACGCGAGCTGCATTGGTAGGTTGGAGACAGAAGGCACAGGCTCCCAGTCTCTCTAGGAGCACAAATCCAGGGCGCTCAGGCCATCATGAGAGCAGCATCAGGATTGGCTGCATGGGAGTCTGTAAGCCTGTGCTGGAGTGAGGACACGGAGCAGAATAGCAGCAGGTAAGTTATTTTCTCCCCTTTTATTGTGTTTTTTTCATCATTTGTACCCCCCTTCTCGCCACTGCCCGGTACATCAGTTGCTACTGCTACTTGCTACACTAATCCTGTTTTGTGTATGTGGAAGATTAACATGATGCCGGCTGTACTGTAACTGTTCTGTGTGGTTAGTGACAGCTGTGAAGAATATATAAAAAATGGTAAAAGAATTGACTTTTTTTAAGGTTTGTCAATCTTTGCCAGTCTTAGACCTGGAACTGATAAACTTAAAACTCTTAACCTATCAATATTTATCAGTGAGTAGTCCTCTCTGACACTAGACACTAATATTAATGGGCTTTTACCCCCTCAGACAATCCTTACTTGACCCCCAACATGCTGGTGTAGGGCACTTCAGCTTACCGGCCATCCTTTGCCAGTCTCTTCACTTGAAGTGCCTAATATCTTCTCACAAGTAGCAGTAGCGAGAAGGGTCTCTCTTCCTAGCTCACTGCAGGCTATAATATTTGAAACAAGGCACTGTACAAAGGGCTGTAAGAGTCATAGCGATGATGAAAAAGAGGAGGGAAAGTTCTCACACCCATGTCCACAAAGGCACCAAAGCCTAACTGTGTAGACAACAATAGCCTCTGGTGCAGTAAATTGAAAATTGAGAACACTATTCCAAAGCATCATTTAGGACATAAAGCCTGATTTAGAGTTTGTCATACATGTACTCTATCACAAACAAGATGTACATCCTATCCACATTATTATGACTACATTAGGATATAATGCACTTGTAATAAGGTGGTTGGTATATCAGTCACATGTGTGATGGAGAACCAGGCCATCTAACTCTGAATCAGGCCCATAGTCTTGGGGCTTCAGGAATTAATGCAACAAAGCAGAGCATTATGTGGGCAAAATAACTTTCAAGTGGCCTCTATCTGTCACAAATTTCTTGTGTTTTTTTATTCATACAATCGTGTTCTTAGGGTCATAGTTCATGTGTAACAGACTATGACCCATTACTATTTACCAAGAAAACAGCAGCCTTTTGTTACCACCATAGTGCTATTTATGATAATTATTGCGCTTCAGGGCTCGGTTTTTTTAAGATGGCATTTCTTTTTCAATCGTTACAAATTTCCTGGTGGGAATTATGAACACTTGGAGCAATGTTTAGAATCTCCAATGTTTCTTTTGTGCAGCAATCCATGTTGTTTTAGTTGGCGTTGTTTGGTGCATTTCCTTCCTGCCATAATTGTTTAAAATTTGAGCTTCAAGTTTTCATATTAGCAGATATGGTATCAACAAAACAAATACATTGGATAAAATATCAAACTAATTTATAAGTTGCTCTTCAAAACAACTTTCTAAGCATATCAATGTTAACCAATTTGAGTGGTTTGATTTATATCTATGGTTCGTTTATTCCCCTATTTCACCTGGAGACCATGGGCTAGATACGTGAATGTATTTACAAGTTGCAAACCTTGCGATTCCATATATTGCAGGGTTTGCAACCAGTAAATTTGTTTTTGAAAATGCCAAACCATTTAGTAATTAGGTAACAGGTTACTGAATCATGGTATTTGGAAGGGGTCTGTTTAGGGCATACTATCCAAATGCCAACCACTTATGGTATGTATTTATGTTTTGCCACCAAAATACAGTTGAAAAACAGTAATATTTTACTGGCTAGTGAAAGGTAGTGGTGATATATTTGTAAAAACAAAGTGGTACCTAATGGTAAGAAACAAAAAATAACATTTTGGAAAAAGCAGTAGACCAAGGGATCACTGCCTGCTCTTAAAAAAGGTTTACAAACAGTTTTTTTCTTTTTTAGACACAGCCGTTGGAACTGGCACCTTCTGGTTGGCTAAGGCGATGCCCAGGCCAGACAGAACCTACCACTCCCATTAGGGGCGGGTGATTACTTACACTGTATAACCTGCGCTCACCCTCAGGTAGCTTGGCACTGAGCAATGTGTAAAGCATTAGCACAGCACTCATTCACAATAAATACATTGAGAGTCACAAAATAGACTTCACACTTGATGTATGTAAATAAAGTTTGTATTCAACACACATAATAATCAACACAACATGAACATTATGTATTCCTGGGCATAAATCACAGTTGGAAATATTACTAGCAGTACTAAGTGCAGTTGTGTTCAAATGACATCAGTAATATGCACACTTGGGAAAGATCCTAATCTACAACCCACCCAGCACCCTTATGTGGAGCAACACATTATCCACTTCAGGCCCACCCTAGCAATTCTTACAATTCAAAAGCACACAGTTATATGGGGCTCCCTGGTTCACAACGATATCAGTGATCCGTACATACAACAAATGTTAACACTGTTTGGCAGTGCTGCAGGTCGAGGCCACCTGGAGAAAACCATTGTCAAATGTAATGCTTTTCTGGCAAGAAATCAACGTATTGGGCAACCCGCTGTCCAGTGTGGTAAATCACAGGTGGATCCCCCCTGTCACTCCCACACACCCACTCATTTTGCACCACTACACAATGGGTATCATACAAGTCTGTACAGAAGCACTCACAGACATATGCACTCTGCACCCTAATGCGGTGCAACTAATACCCAGTAGATCAATTGGTTACACTTTGCAGACCCTTGGCCCCAAGCCTCCCTCTGCCCTCCAACTCACTCGACTACCCTACTCCCACGGATTGGAGACACCCCGTCCTCCCCCTCGGCCCTAGGCTGGATGTGGCTGAAGTAACTCTTAGTCAGGGTACCAGGAAGCAAATGGGGGTGGGCAACAAGGTCAGTTAGGAGGCAGTTGGCAAAAGGGGTTTGGCAGCCACTCGAGAAGTTCACCAACAGAATGAGGAGCAGACACAGGCTGAGGGCAATAGATGGTCACAACAAAGGGGTCCTCAAGGCCTTCCGGCACAAGCCCAGTTCTGCAAAAGCATGGGGGGTTAGGCCGTCTCTTGACCTGCTTCCAATCGTTCTCTGAAGCGTTTCTCCAGCCCAGTCAGTCACTCTCACACCCAGGCCTTAGCTGAGCATTACTACCTGGCAACACTGTGTCAACAAGGCAAGTCGGGTGAGGAGAGTGCAGTTGGGCCGCCACTCTGCGGGCCAAATAAGGGAACAGTAGATGAATGGAAAATGAAGTAAGTGGGCCTCTCAGAAGGAGAAGGCAACCCGTCAGGTACAAGTTGATCATAGCTGCACCCAGGTAATCACAGGCACAACATCAGGTGCGCGATTATATGGGTTCCATCAGACCATTCCAGTCACACACAAAGCGAAGAGTTGTACAATCCATACCTTGCTAAAAATGAGGCAAAACGTCCAGTGCACATCGAGTTCGGCTGCACCAGACAGCTCTGGTCACTCACACGATGGAAGAGTTGTAAATTCCGTACCTCCCTGGAAATGAGGCACAACATTCGGTGCAGATCTATATTGGTCACAGCAGACAGTTCCAGTCACACACACACACACACAGACACAAGTTCAGCAATGCTTCAGAAGGTAGAATGAGGCACTACTTTGGTTATAGCCCCCACCTCCAAGGGTCGCAACCTGTGAATCAGATACAGCTCGCAGTGAGCATGTAGTTGGCATGTAGCTCGAGAAGATGTGGCACGATTGATGAAGCGGGCCACTCTGGGTCCTGCAACTGGTGCGTCTGCTCATCACCAACTAGATGCTTATGCATGCAAAGGCCCCCATGATGCGGGGGCCACACACCTTAGATACGGGCCAGATTTTGGGGGCTGTGCACAAGGCGATCCGGTCTCCAGGTGCAATTCTTAGTTCCACACCCACGCCACGCTCCCAGCTGGAATCCATCAGATATTGTGGGCATGTGACAGGACACCGCACTTCAGGTGTCACAAGTAAAAGGTTTGAAAGAACTGGGGGCAAGCTCACCAAGCCCTAGGAGACCACACTTGAGGGTACCACAGAGCAGCAGGTTGTCAGCCAAGGCCAGCCACTATTCAAGAAGGCACACAGTTCCTTTGAGTGGTAGTAATACTCCTTAAGCACAACAGAGTCTTCTGGCAATGTACACCACACAGTTCCAGGTTCTCTGGTCCCATGTCCCCACGAACGTATCTCACCCTGTGCTGCAGGATGGCACTAGTAATTATACTAGAGTGTGCCTTTGAAATTGGGGGTGGTTCAAAGGGTCTCTCTTTGAACCACAGATGTCTCCCCTAAATTTCAGGTCTGTCTGCCATGCAGCAGTAAAATGCAGTACTTAATCTTTAGTGGGTCCAAGATCCAGCTATGGAGGCCAAGTGTCAAAACCTCCTCCTACAATCTCTGCAGCCAGGCCCGCAAATGGCAGAGGTCAGTTGTTCCAATTGAATGCCCAGTGTTTTATAGCTGTGACTGGGGAAGGCTCAGATGTGCTCTCCCAACCTCCAGTGTGGACCAAGGAACAGAAAGAGTGTTAGAGCATAGAAATGCCCACAGTCTAGTAGTGGAATTTCTACCCAAATCATGATAAAGCCACCTTGACCACTGGCAAAGTGTTCTTGCTGCAAGTACAATGATAGGAAACACCATGAGGGTGCTCCACTGCACTCCACTATTGCAGCCTGAAGTAATATCAACCACTTCCCCATGTTAGCTTATAGGAAAAGCAAACCTCATAGATAGCAATAAGACACATGGTTATTTCTCACTACCCGCGGCAGGGGACACACCTTTGTACTTGCCCTGTGTTTTACCTACCACTCACTTCACCCCTTAGGACATATCCTCGGGGTACTCGGATAGAAGGGAAAGGTGCTCTCAGGATGGCTGGTGACTAAACAGGCCAGTCTGAGTGAATGCGCAATTGCATGCATCAGCCTGCAATGAGAGGCTAAACACATCTTTATAAGCACCATCTATGTGAGTGCGCACACAAGCCTGCAATGGCAGGCCAGCCACGCTTAGCACTCCCTCTGCACTGGGTGCACACCAGCCTGCACTGGCAGGCTGGACCCAGGTCTTAAAACATACTAGGTGCAAGTGTGCACCCACTGGCCAGTCATGGCAGCCCTGACTGATGTTTTAGAAACCTTAGGTGAACACCCCTTCCTAACGTGTGTAGGACAGGCATGCACACACTTTCATACTGCACTTACAGTGGAAAGTGCCCCAGACCGTAAGGCCTTAAACAGAGAATGAGCCATACCCAGGAAGTGTCCCATAGGGAGAGCCGACCACCTAGATAGGGAAGACCCACATGGGGGTTCATTCCTACCAGGCAGTAAACCCCCAGATGTTCCTACCCTGCCACTCACCTACCACAGTTTGGTGGTAGTGAACAGCCCCTTCAGGTTTGGATATCCGCGCAACCTCGGTATGAGATATTTTTGACAGGCTATTCTGGTGGGTGGGACAATTAGTGTGGCATTCCCCTATCAGCAAGTGTTGCACAATCCCTGGGTATGTGGTGTACCTTTTTGCAGAGCACTCATAGGTACAACACCTAACTCAATCAAGTAAGCACCCTCTCCGGGCATGTGCATGAAGGCCTGTGCACATTTTCACTCCAGTACAATTGTAAAGTGCCCAGAGTCCTAAGGTCAGAAAAAGAGGGTTGGCAAAAACCAGGCAGACATAAAGCTAAACGTTTTAGGTAAATCCCCCCTAATAAGGCTATGTCCACCAACAGCCTTTTTTTTTTTTTAAGAAAAACAAACAGAATTGACAAACAAAATGCTTTATTTAAAAGCAATCACAGACATGGTTGTCTCCTTTCCCCAGGAGGCCAACATTCCTGTGATGGCAACAAATAGTACTAGGTCGCAATTTGACATCTACCTCACTAACATGCATGACAAAGGTTGCATTAGTTACCACTATGATTCAGAATTTTAGGAACTGACGTATTAATAAATAGATTGGGTTGTGAATATATTTACTGGTCGCAAAAATACTGGTTGCAAATTGCAACCAGTATTTTATGAGCAATAAATATTACATTTGCCTCCACTTTTTAACTAAGTATTTTTTCCTTTTTTACACCCCTGTAATCTCATTGCTATGATGAGATGACTTTATTGGACAGGACAAAAACAACATTCTCTAAATGTGAATTTTGTTGCTCTTGTATTACGCTCAGCATCATATTAGGGAATCTTAAGGCATTCATCATCTGGGCACGCTTTCATACAGACCAGAGATTGCCATCAAATGATTGTGTGTGCTGTTTTTTGGTCTTTGTGCGCGGGTATTAGAGATTTTGTTCAATGTTTATTTTAGGTTTAAAAGTGGTTTATGCACATTAGAGTGCGTGTAAAAGGAGTACAGTCTTGAATCTGGCAAAACAGACTGCCTAGCAGGAGGAGGAAGCAGCACTAGGCTGGAATTTAAAGGGAAAGGCGAGTCCCAACCAGAAATCAGCGTCCTATTCCCAACCCACTTCCAATGTAAGGCAAACAACTCCCAAAATGTTATTAAATGACAGCCCAGGACTGGAACATGGTGCTCTGGTGACATGCAGGCATAACGCTATCCAATTTTAGTAATGCAAGTTGACATTTGTAAAACCAAGGGGCATATTTACAAGGAGGCGATAATAAATTATCGCCGTTTTCGGCCGAAAAGCGGCGATAGCGTGGGGATTCCTAACGCCCAACTATGCATCTCTAATGAGATGCAAAGTGATGCAAAGTGGGCGTTCCTGACCTGACATGATAGGAGAAATGTCGCTAAGCGACATTTCTCCTATCATCAAGCCCCACGCTATGAAACATAGCGGCAGGAAAAGTAGCGATAACCCCTGTTATCGCTACTTTCCTTATGCCTGCTACAGGACTGACTTAGCCATGATATCCTATGAAAGGTGGATATCATGGCTAAGTTTGTGAGTCCCTATCAACAAGCTAACGTGAGATTATCTCCGTGTTTCCAGCGATAATCTCACGTTAGGCAGTTAGCGTGAGGATTTTTCTCGCTTTTGAGATAAGCGTTGCTAATAGCACGCTATCTCAGCGATAAAAATCCACGCTAGCCGGCAATAATTATCCTAGCGCTAAGTGCGCTTAGTGAAAATTATCGCCTGTTGTTGTTGATGTGCCCCTAAATTCTTCAGATGCGGCTAATGGGTGAAGACCTCTGTTGCCCTCCCATTGAAGTGATGAGACGTTTTAATTTTTAAGTCTTGGGAAAAGTGAGCAATTGCCCAGGAACCCTACCTTCCAAGGGGCCCCCACCTTCCTAGATTTGCCCTGGAAAACTGAACTTTCCGTTTATAAGACCTCTGTCTATTCTATTTCTCTGTCTAAACCTCTGACCCTCACTGCATACCATTACTTCTAACTCTATCTCTCAAAATTAGCTTCATATTAAGGATTTTCGAAACACCAGGTAAGAAATATTTCATCTGTTTGTATATGATCGTGTTCAAATTTAATATAACATTTAGTATTGTTTAGCATCATCTGGGCTTGAAATGTGTAATAGCATTCAAATGTGTTCCCTACAGGGGCCGCCAAAATATATTTTTTCCATGGCCCCCAAAATCCTTAAAATTACACTGCTGAAGTGGTTGGCTTTTTGGGTGACCCAGATTTGCTTTTCTTTCACCCTCTTCTTCCTAGGCATGGGATAAACCATCAGAGTTGTTTAGTATCTTTCCTATAGTGAGGCACATTCAACACCACATTGCCAAATCACCAATTTAAAATGGTTCCAGCATTCTCGACGAGACAAAACAAGGTATTAACATATTGCATATTGTATGAGTAGAGTAGAGGCAAGGGTAAACCCGAACAACCAAGGAGAAGCCAGGGTAATGAATATATATGGAAACTGTGGTTCAATTCTAAGTAATTTTGAAACTTTATGAGAAATTCGGTAACAGCTTCAATCATTTATTGCAACGGATACTTTAAACGTTCAAATATAGCAAAGCAATTATTTATTATTATAACCAAGATTAAAATTGGTAAATCAGTGAAAATGAAAAAAAACGTAGAGGCATATCAGCAAGGCGAGGCGATAGAATTATCGCTGCTTTTACGACCGTTTTCGGCCGAAAAGTGGCGATAATTTTATCGCCTAATTAGCAAGCTCACGCTAACGCAGCGCAGGAATTCCTAACGCCCAGCTGTGCATCTCTAATGAGATGCAAAGTGGGCGTTCCTGACCTGACATGACAGGAGAAATGTCGCTAAGCGACATCATTTCTCCTATCATCAAGCCCCACGCTATGAAGCATAGCGTCAAGAAAAGTAGCTATGACCCCTGTTATTGCTACTTTCCTTACGCCTGCTTCAGGACTGACTTAGCCATGATATCCTATGGAAGGTGGATATCATGGCTAAGTTTGTGGGGCCCTATCAACAAGCTAACGCCACATTGCGTGAGATTATCGCTGGGTTTCCAGCGATAATCTCACGTTAGGCAGTTAGCGCGAAGATTTTTATCGCTTTTGAGATAAGCGTTGCTAATAGCACGCTATCTCAGCGATAAAAATCCACGCTAGCCGGCGATAATTATCCTTGCGCTAAGTGCGCTTAGCGATAATTATCGCCGGTTGTTGCTGATATGCCCCATAGAAGGATATATAACAGTATCTCAAAATATGTAAAAAATGACCGTGTTAGGAAAAAATAGATATGCAGCCAGATTGGCTTTTGTACAGTTCATAAATGTTTGTATTCCAAACAGATAAAGTACAATTCCTTTGTAGAGATTTAAATGTTGCAGTGTCAACAGCTTTTTGACCCAGGGACATTTTCTGAGCAGACAATTTATTTGGCATAGCATGACTGCTTAATGTCACCAGGCATACTGACGGCCATATTAGTATCTCTCAACCCTGAAAAAGCATCTGTTTGCATAAGTTGCCCATTTATTGGCTTGATTCCTCAAAAGGTAGGATTAGGCACTAGAAGTTGAGGGTGGATACTGGTGAATTATAAAACACCAGCAGCAAATGCAAGAGTGAATAGGAGCTGATCAGATAGTTTCACATTAACATTAACATGCACAGGGTCTTCTTAAAACATCCAGTCATAGCAATCCGTACATAGTCAAACATTAATATGGATAAATTTGGAAGGAAGGTGACTAAGATATTCTTTTTTGGAGAGGAAGCCACACTCATTATACCTAATGCCAAGTTGTTCATACTCGAGTTGATTGACCTACTGGAGAGATTTGAGAAAACCTCTGCATTTAAAATAAACACAAATCAGAAAAGTTGAACATCAGTTGTTGTGTAGTTCCTAAAAATACATAGGATATGCCCATTTGTAGGTAATATAAACTAAGGGATTGGTGTCTAGACTTATTCCGGATTCCCCCAAAGGATGTGTCAGACTATAGACCAGCTTGCTCACAGTGCCACCATAAGCCCCCTAACCTTACCAAGGAGCGAATAGTTTCTGGCAACCATTGAACATGACAACCCTTGACCCTTCAAGGATCATGGAAATAGTACAGTACTTTTTTCTCAGTCAATTGTGCTCACTTAGACTCAGAGAAATACACAGAACAAATGTTTGGGACGTTATCAATAAGCATTTATTGAACCAGCATCATTGTAATATAAAACATGTTCGCTGCGACAAACATTAGACATAAGCAAATGTAAAAGATTACAAGCACCAATAGAGTAAAATAGAAGGTAGAAATCTACCATGGTGCTAAAACAGTGAATATATGCAAGCATATAAACATGACAGTAATCAAGCGTACACCTTGATGTAGACCCTACCTAAGTGTACCTAAGTGTAACTAGCATGTATGTGGGTGTAAAGCCAAGAATCCCCAAGGAAAGAGCCAACCCCATTACCTGATGGGAAAGAATGAAGGACCCTGTCTTGGTCACGAGTTGGCCTCCCGGCAAGGGATGGCAGACCACTGTGTGTTGAAGCTTCAGCGTGCAGGGACCTCAGCAGCAGCGTCCTGTGCAGGTGAGTGGTGAGGCCGGGGGCCAGGTGGGAGGGATTTTGACAAACAATGAGGGAAAATCTATTATTTATTTAATTTTCTCTTGTGGTAGTCTTTTGAATCCCCCCAACCCGACCCCACTGCCCACCACTCTTACCTGCATGGGCCGCTGCTTGACCTCTGTGTATTGTGTCAGCGTGGAAGTGTGTTATCTAGTGAAGGTGCAGTTCTTTATACCACAAAGATAGCCTCGGGGTTCCTACCACAATCGATATGTTGTGAGTACAATCCTGGAAATGAACCTAAATCAATAATTGCAATCATGCAAAGTAGTTCTATCACCCTACAATGAAGATAGCTGTGACTTTCACACAGAGTTTGTTAATGCTGTTAGGTATGTCATGTGTAGGGAACTTTACTAAGAGTCCTCGTGCATAATAAATGAGGCTAGTTTCAAGGAAACCAACCAACATTTATTAAGCACATAATTGGGTAAAAGGTCAGTGCTGGAACCGTTATGCAGAGGAAGGTAGGACAAATGTAGGTAAAAGGTTGCATTGCTACTCAGCTTAGGTTGGGGAACATAAGTAACACAGTTAGCCACAGGACGAAAGCTACCAGAATAAATACCCATTACAATGGCCGACTTGAGAAAAGATATTTGGGGCTATTCCTGATAAATAGACAGGTGGCAGGCAGCAAACTGCCTGACACTTGTCAGTAATTAATGGAGGATTTAAGGGTAATATTGTCACAAGTTTTCTTTGGGACCAAGCTTGGCTTGAAAGCAGACATAGGCACATACATGCATATTTAGCTACAACTATGAAAACAACGCTGGAGGTTTGGCATGCTGTTGCCACTGGGAGTCATTTGACATTATTTCAGTCATTGAATATTACCCCCCCTAACAAAGCACAATTATTCCTGTTTTTATCAGAAGAACCATTTGAAAGACTGGAAAAGGATTGTAGAATCAGAAGGATGTAAGAAGGAATTTTATGTCAGGGAACAGGATACTTCGCCAAAGGGGTCTTTAACTAAAAAATATAGTAGCTGCCATAAACCAATTAACAAAGTCTGAATCCTTGATCAGGCAAAACAGCAGTAGTTGAAACTAGTCTCTTATATCTATAAATATTCTTCAAAACATCTCTACAGCCGTACAGTGGTGTTATCAGGAAACCCAGAGGGAGTCACAACTACTGAACATAGCAGAGTGACAAGTATTTGTGGGAAGACATCACAAGCATCCCATTAAGGGAATCAGCCACTAAAATCCTATACCAATATAATGCACCTACGTAGCACTTTTATAAAATATTTCTTTATATGCTAGAAACTTGTTGGAGGTGAACCAAGGGCAGAGGTTCCTTTACTACATAGTCAGGATGCCTTGTTACAGATATACTGGAACGAGGTCCTAGGGCACAGCAAGGCAGTTTTAGGCATCCAGATTGGCTCTGCTGGATGTGTGATATCCTCAAATAGAGGATTCATAAAGAGCAATGTGGGTATTGATATTACAAATGCTCTGAATGCCTACATTGTTAATTGCTCTTTACTGGAAATCAGAGAATGCACCAGGCATTACTCAATAACTCCATAACCTGTAACAACATATGCCAATAGAAAGGCTGGCAAATTACTTTGTGGCAACAGAGACAATATTTCAGAAGACATGCGATCCACCGCTGGATAATTCAAAGTGTCTGGTACTTGGATGCTTCTATTTTGTACAGCTAGGATCCTTCAATCTTTGACTGAAATGCAGCATATGATGATTGAACCCATGTTGAGGACTCCTTGTAATCCCTGTCACTATTATAAACCAGGTGGAGGAAAGAGCTAGAGATTACTTCAAAAAGAGTATATTGTTTTGTAAAGCTGTTACACTTGTCCTTTGCTTTGTGTATGGGTGTATGAGGGGATGGAGAGTTCTTCTTTACACAAGGTTTATGAGTATAAAGCAATTTGTATTTAGGCACATTTAATAAAAGGTTATTGCTCAAAAAAGGAAACCACCAAAATATTAATTTTGGTTTAATTTAAAGATTATGGAGTCAATTCACAAAGGAATTTAGGAGTACCTGAAGTAATACTACAAGGCTATGACTTCATCTACTTATAAATACCTTTATGAATTGACCCCATAGATTCAGCATTTTAAGCTAAACCCACTATCCATTCACTTTTTCTCCTTTTAAGGATGGCAGTTAAGCAGCGCTCATTAATCAATGAAAGTATTAGGGGCTATCTGTGTCTGTGGATGTTCTCGTCCACCTGGAAAAATACAGAGCGGATTTCCTTCAGTTTGTATTTGGCAGAAATTTTTATATTTTGTGCGTCTCACATAGTTCTGGGGTTATATATTTTAGCCCCTAAAATATTCTTTTCATTTCCTTTTGAGTATAGCTCTTCATTCTTCCCATTACACTTCTCCACATTTTTCACCCATTGCAATCACCAGAAATTCTCCTTCATTCTCTTTTTGGTACCCATGATGCAAAATAGATCAGCCTGAGTCTACCCAGAAATTATGCCATTCAAGACCATAAATGACACAAACCAATCCCATCCAACTATGGCTTCGTTCTCCAACATGAGTCCTTCCTTGATCTCACCTAACTTCTTGAAAATCAATACTTAATTTATCACTGTACACCAGAGTTGTATTTCTGAACCATTCTTTACAATCTTTTTCCCATCATCCTAACATCCCCATCACCTTGAATCCTCATTCACATATCCCTAGAATTCAAACACCAAACCAATTCATTCCAAATCTCCATGATCTACCATGACCACTTCACCCTGCAAATCTAATCCAAACATCTTCCACTGCCATCACTCACATCGCACATGGTATTCCCATTTCACCATTTCATAGGAATGAACACGTGGAGCTGCCAACTTTCATAGTTGCATGATGGGCGTCACAGACTGAATGAGAAACAACTGCCTGAAACTCAACACTGACAAGACTGAGGTGACGATCTTAAGAGAAAACACCTTCCCATGAAATGACTCCTGGTAGCCCCCGTCCTCTTACCCACTTCTACTGACCACGCCCGCAGCCTTGACATCATCCTTGACAGCAAACTCACCATGAAAAGCCATAGCAATACAGTCTTGTCTGTATGATTGTCACACGTTGCATGCTCTGGAAAATCTTCAAATGGCTCCCTGTCAACATCGGATGAACTGTCACCCAAGCCCTTATCACCAATTGGCTGAAATATGTCAATTACTTTCTATGCCTGAACCACCAATCACCAGGGGCCTCATGTAGGTAGCATACCAGTCACCACTTCTAAAATACCGAACGATACCGAATCGGTATTTTAGAAGTGGTAACTGGTATGTAGGTAATGAGTCGGTATTTTTTACCGAATCGTTACTAGTCGGTAATTACCGAATCGGTATTTACCGATTCGGTAATGAGGCATACCTTCCCATTGAGGGGAAGGTATGCCTCATTACCGAATCGGTAAATACCGATTCGGTAATGGGGGGAACACATACAAGGGTGGCAGGGTGTCACATTGACACCCTGTTGCACCCCTGATTCGGCCATGTGTGCACATGTGGCACACATACATGCCCTAAGGGCATGTATGTATGCCACATTGCACACTGCTACGCGCGTAAAAATGCATTTGCACATACATTCATTATTTACCACCAACTATAAGTTGGTGGTAAATACCGACTCTTAAACACACACACACACTCCCCCTACATCTCGATTTTGCTTTCGGAATTTACCGAATCGGTAAAATTACCGATTCGGAAAAGTTACCGATTCGGTAACATTACCGATTCGGTATTTTTACCGAATCGGTAATTTTACCGATTCGGTAAATTCCGAAAGCAAAATTTGTACCCCTACATACCAATGGCCAAAATACCGGTCGGTAACGGTATAATTACCGAACATCGGCCGTTACCGACCGGTATTTGGCTACCTACATGAGGCCCCAGGTCTTAAAGAGACTGCAGAATATTCAGAACACAGCGGCCAGACTCATCCTCGACCTCATCAAATGGGCCCACATCACCCCCCAACTCAGGATGCTTCACTGGCTCCCCATCTAGAAGAAATGCCAATTTGAGATGTTAATTTACACCTACAAGGCCCTCCATGATCAAGGACCAGCTTGCATCAACTGACACCTGAACTTTCACCTACGCTCCAGACACAGATGGTCCGTCTTTCTCTCCCTCACTCACAACCCCCACATCGGCCGAATTAACAGTAGAGGGCACTTCTTCTCCTACCTCGCTGCCAGGGAATGGAAGCCTCCCCCTTCACCTCCAGGCATCACCCTGTCTCCCAAAGCTCTGGAAGGGACTCAAGTCTTGGCTGTTCAACTGAGCCACCCACAGCAGCAGACCTCAGCACCTTGATACCATCATGGGTGATTAGCCGCACTTTAAAAATCCAGTTGGCTGATGATGATCGATAATGACACAACTTGCTTCTTGGAAATTTTTCATAGATTTCAGTTTGTTATTTTTCTATTTATTACGTTCCCTTTTTCATTATCACCTTCAATGGTTCTACATTGTCTGCAAAGTTACATAAATATCTAGAATGATACTCCGGTAATATCAGGAAAGAAGGCAGTTCCTCTGTGCTTTCAGTTCTGAGGGCGTCCACCACAGATTTTATACGAGTTCCCTTTAGTTTTATCCCTCTTTTTAAAATGGTATCACCTATAGGGACTGGCTGGTCACACTCTAGTGTTTATAAGCGATGTGCTTACACCAGCCACTCGTAGAAGGCTGGCTTCCACACTTACCCCACACCCATCCATCACAGGTGTCACAGGACATGTGACCCTGCAAATAAAAGGGGCAGGACGCAAGTGCTCTGGGCTAGTTTCATTCACTATGCCACTGAGTCCGTGTGGTCATTTGTATTGTATGGGGACCTAGGGCCCGACCCTTACATTGTCAATGAGTGGGTTGGTCCTATGTGTGCAGCGACCCTGAAGCTTTGTGAGGGGGGAGTGTAGCCGTGGTGAGGGCACCCCCTGCCAGCGACTGTAACCAATGACTGGTTGCCCGCAGGCCATGTGGTGAGCCCTAGGGAAGTTGAGAAGCTGGGCAGGTGTAGCGGCCCCTACTGTGTCTGTGATGCAAGTTGCAGATCATAAAGCTGTAGGAGAGCACTGTCTGGAGGTGAAAAGGCCACGTGGGGCGTGAGGAGCATCCCTCTGTCACATGAAGACAGTGGCCGGTAAGTGAACGGCCCACAGTGAGGATGCCGGAGGTGGCTCCTACCTGCGATAAGCATCACTTTGAGCGTGTCTATGTCCCATGCCTGATCTGGCTTTTGAAAACTGCCCTGCCTGCACATAGCGGATGGAGACTGTGTGAGGTGGACCACGCGCTCAGGACGAGCACGCCAGCAGTGTATGTTCCCCCCACCCACACAACATGGCAGCAGCCAGAACTTTGTGAGGTGAGTGTCCAGAAGTTTCAGTGGTCACCAAGTGACCTGGCCCACAGCATTGGGAAGCTGCTGGGGCCTAGAAATAAAGTTGCATTGCTATCCACAACGAGTAGTAGGCAACGGACTGGTGATAGCGTGCCACACCGGGGATTGGCAGCCCCTGCATCTAAAAGTGAAGAAGAACTGAGTTGACAGCATCGGGAGAGTAGGACTAATGTTGTCTCAGCCCAAAGTGAAGATGGGCACTACTTGTGGCAGCCGGTGGAATTGCTTGCCTCATAGGCAGTCCCCAAATGGAGGCAAGCGATCCAATGAGGCTGCCTAGAAGGCCTCAGTTGGAAAAGAAGGGGTGCAATAGAGCCATCTAGCGGCAACCTCCTGCAATTTAAAAAGACTTGAGGACACTGCTGCAGGAGCATGTGGCTCAAGTAAAGGCCCCTGGAGGGCTGAAACGGCCTGATTTGACATGAGCTTGCTCTAAAGAAACTAGTGTTTGAATAGGCACATGTGACTTCTGCAGGGAAAAGAAGGGACTCTGATGGCAGCCCAGTTAGGCCGTGACCGGGTGACCGAGAGTGAGAAGCGGTGGCAACGCCACCTAGAGGTCGCTGGAGGCACAGCGGAATGCACTGAAAGAAAAAAAAATGAAATAAAAAAATTAACAGTGCGCAGTGACAAGAACCGCAGCATAGCAACGGCTGCCAATGTTCAATATTAATGAAAGTCAGTATAGAGAAGTGGACTGCAGCACAGAAAAGGCTGCTGCGACCCCCCAGTTAAAGTGAATAGTACACTAGCAGGAAGGGAACCTTGAGGAGAAAGGTTGCCAGGGCCTGTGAGGAGGAATGCAGTGACACCTAGTGGCCATGGGTGGTCACTCTGGCAGTAAGGACACAGGTGACAGGGGAATGTCCCCCAAAGCTTATAGGGATGCTTGCCAGCAATTGAAGCATGGAGGGAGCACCAAAAAGCATGAACTGTGAAGGGTAGGGACTATATAGCCTAAGGTAGGGAACCCCAGAAAGAGAATGCTGCCAACCAAGGAAGCTGCCAAGAGTCCACTGATGGCAAAAACAGCTATGTTGTGTATCAATGGAGATACCCGAAGGACTACCAGACCCGGGTTAATAGTACAGTATAATAACACAATGGTCAAGTAGTACACAATAACTAAAATATACACTGTAATTCACATCCACAGTATCACGTTTTTTGGGTCCAATGTATTGGAATAGCAATTTATTTTACTGTGCAATGATTTCAGATTAGTGGCAACGCAGTTGCTCGTTATACCTAAACTGGTACGTGTATTTACAAGAATTTACACTAAATGGTGCTCAGGGTGGAGTGAAAGGAGAAAGGGGTGATAGTGAGCATTGTGGGATGGTGAGGATAGTGGACAAGGACAGTTGTTGACGTTTCGACCCCTATGTATTAAACTAGGTGGGTCCAACCTTAGAGTGGGGTCTTCCTCAGGACTGTGATAGAGCACCTAGAGGCAATGGGATACTATGTATTAGGATGATGGCACTTTTCTAGTTCATAGGTGAATGTGAAAAAATAGGGAATAAATTACCTAATTAAGCATCCAGTTTAAACCTTGTAACTGGGAGAATGAGTAGTTGTGGGCTCAACCGAGCTCCTAGTTGCAGAGAAAGGAAAAGGAATTAAAAATACTGTGTGAAGGAAAAGGGAGGGGGGGTAACAAAAAGGGGGTAAGTGGCATGGGTTGACACTTACTCACAAGGATGAGTGTATGGCCATCCGTGCGCATACACAATAGATATCAGGTCCGACGGATCGCTGGTATCAGGCAGAAGAATCTGCTACAAAGATGTGGTGGAATAGTCTGTGAAGTATATCTAAGATGTAGTTAAGCGGTTTGCATAAACAGTTGTGGCATGTGTTTAAAAAGACTGCGTGAACTCTCCGGCAGCTGCCGAAAGTTCAGCTGTCATTGCAGCACATTGCATGATCACCCGATTACGGAAATGTGCCGGCCATGGCGGTGTGTCACTGATGGATATCCCACCACATCTTTGTTGCAGATTCTTCTGCGAGATACCAGCGATCCGTTGGACCTGATATCTAATGTGTTTGAGCAAGGCTGGCCATACACTCATTCTTGTGAGTAAGTGTCAACCCATGCCACTTACCCCCCTTTTGTTACCCTCCTCCCTTTTCCTTCGCAGTATTTTTAACTATTTTTCCTTTCTCTGCGTGTAGGAGCTCAGCTGAGCCCACAACTTCTCATTCTCCCAGTTACAAGGCTTAAACTGGATGCTTAATTAGGTAATTTATTCCCTATGTTTTCACATTCACCTACGAGCTAGAAAAGTGCCATCATCTTAATACATAGTATCCGATTGCCTCTAGGTGCTCTATCACAGTCCTGAGGAAGATCCCACCCTAATGTTGGACCCACCTAGTTTAATACATAGGGGCCGAAATGTCGACAACTATTCATTTACAAGCGAAGACGACTGTAATTTGCTGACAGTGTTCATGTACAGCTATGCAATATATGTGGATCAATAGACCTTTATTAATGCCGGATCAGTATCACCATGTAAATGTGATTAATATATGTCACACTACCCTGTCCTTGTCCACTATCCTTACCATCCCACAATGCTCACTATCACCCCTTTCTCCTTTTACTCTACCTGGTACACCATTTAGTGTAAATACTTGTAAATACACGTACCAGTTTAGGTATAACGAGCAACTGTGTTGCCACTAATCTGAAATCATTGCACAGTAAAATAAATTGCTATTCCAATATATTGGACCCAAAAAACTCGATACTTTAGATGTGAATTACTGTGCATAATTTAGTTATTGTGTACTACTTGACCATTGTGTTATTATACGGCAAAAACAGCCAAGCAGCAATGCCCCAGGCAGCAAGTCCATGAAAGACAGAAGAATGCACTCCCCATGGTGAAAGAACGCCAACTCAAGAGAAGGAACCGAGTGAGCAAGGCGCCAGTTGAAGGAGCACCTAAAGTGAAGGATGGAGCGTGCAAGGACAGAAGTGCACTGAAGATAGCACCAGAGAAGATGACTGCGTGGGCAGGAGCCTGGGAGTGAAAGTCCTGTGAGGAAGATGGCCCATGTTGTAATAGGGGGTAACAGACCCTACAAAGCCCTGCCTGAGTGGAAGCATATAAAGTGTCACGTCAGAGTAGCCTTGAGGTGCAAGGAGTGAATTTTCAAGTGAAGAGGAGACCTGTGAGAGGTTGGCGATGGAGACCTCCGAGAGGTTGTGGAAGAAACCTGTGAGAGGTCATCAGAGAGACCTGTGAGAGGTCGAAGGAAAGTGTAGTGTAGTTCCTATTTCCCTTATAGGCTCTGCGAATTGGAATAATATACTCTACAGTTGTGGCATAGTACTGAGGTCAGTATGCCTCTATCGAGTACATTAAACTTAATTACTTTGTGTGCCAGCTAACTCAGAGGCCACTAGAAACTCCTTGAGTAAACAAGAAGGGAGTAGTTTCTGGCAACCGCATAAACATGACAACTTTGTTTCCCTTAGAATCGGAACATGTCTCAGAATCGTGGAAACAACAGATAACAGTTTCACTCAGTCAATCGTGCATGCTTAGTTTCTTCAGAGTTACACAGAAATAGATAGACGGGCGTTTCAATAAAATAATTTATTGAACAGTCTTGTTTCTCGTGTAAGGGATATGAGCAGTTACAATCGCAAGACAGTATGCGAGATATAATACGCACAGCGTAAGCAGTAGGGAGAAATAATGCTGCAATAGTATTGTCTTCTAGCTATGACATATATTCATACACATATACATAAATAGCATAGGCTAAAAAGTGGATACTCGTTTGATACTTCTAAATCATTTTACCCCAGTGTACCTAACCTAAGTGTAGCGCAAGGTAAGAAGTAGGTGCTGTATGCTATAATATAGCATATGCCAAGTTTGTATACCAAGAGTCCCTCTAGGTTGTAGTCAACTCCATACCTTAGAATGAGAGAGGTGGGAATCTCTTTCCGGGGCTCAAACCGTAACACCCCGCGAAGGGAGTCAGAACACTGGAAGCTGGATTCTCTGTGAGCAGGGATGACAGCGTCTGGTCAGTGCATCAGGCGGGGACTCGAATTCTTCCGAACCTGCCGCGGCGAGCAGTATCGAGCTGCGTAGCCGAGCCGTGGTTTGCCATGGTAAGGGAAGGTATATTTATACCTGGAAGGTGCTTAGGAATGCTAGCATTGACGTAAAGTCAGGCAGAGGAAGATGTCATGAATGAACACCTAAGATATAGTAGTTCATGCATAATAAATGAGTTCTTGGAGAAATCAATAATCCTTCGTTGTGACGTGGGGATGGATGGATGTAGATGACCATGCCTGTATTTGGATAGCATGGCTAATGCCTAAATAAGGACTGGGATTCTATGCCTAAATAAGGGCAATGCGAATGGTGCCTATATAAGGACATGATTTAAGAAAACCTATGTACGGACTAAATCGAAACACAACACCCACTCCACTTTCGAAAGATCAATAGTACTACATTCTAAACATTAAATGCTAAACATTTAAAATTGAGTACCACATGTTGCTAAACACAATTGTAAAAGCATACAAAAATAAGTCTTTGTTAAACACTTTTGCTAGACATGAAATGCAAAGGTGCTGTACATATTCAAAGGAATGTTCCATTCTAAGCATATGTTTACAGTAATGCTAAATGAATTAAAATAAATATATACAGTGATGAAATGGCTCATGAATACAGAGGAAAAGGTCAAAGCCATTCCATGTCATGGTACATAAATGAAATTGTGGTGAATAACGGTGACAATATGTCCCTGGAAGTGTTCAAAGAAGTCTGTTCTCTATGAATAGTTCTACTGTAAGCAGATTACTTTGCCAGAAAAAGAAAAATTCAAATTTAGAAACAAAAATTAACCATAGGAAAAAGTTCCAAGGTTCATCTTTGTTTTTGAAAACATGAAGGTCAAATTCATAGCTTTCCTGGTACACTGGGAGCCGAATCAAAAGTCAGTGTAATGGACTGGTGAAAACATGAAATCCTCTATTCACGTAGACAAAAGATCGTCGACCGATGTCGGTGATTGTTGGAATACCTCGTTTAGAAGATTAACTGCACATAAATGTGAAGCATCGGCAGTAGCAATGTTTGTTTCCGATGTTACCTGTGTGCCTGTTGATTCATCTCGTACCTCAGCAGTAGCATGTTGCGTCTGTGATATCTCAACGAATGCTGTCATCAGGATTGGTAGCCTCTGGGGACAACACAGAGCGTGAGCCTTATTGGGTCCAGCAGACTATCGATATCCGTTTGCATGACTGATGGGAGTGTCAGACAGATGTCTACCACTCATTCTTCACTGCAAAGCAGGCAGCGTAGAACAGGTAAGATGCAATCTTACCAGATTGGTCTGAATGACAGAAACCATGTGGTATTTAGTTCTCATAGATGAGGTAAGCCCAAAAGTTGTACTATGCGCTTACGACACTTCCTTTCCAGAAGAGATTTCTCTAATGTACTGGGAGTGACGCTGGTGGATTGGCTTGCCATAGCGTAGTAGTAGCAATAAAAACAGGATTCCTGCAACGAGTGCTAGAATTAGAGGAAGACCACCAAACAACGAATGCACAAACTTTTGGAATGATTCCAAGGACTGCTTGAAAAGGTGTTACCAGTCCTGAACATATGGTCTTAAATACATGTACAATACCACTCGTATCAGACTTGTTTAAGATACGTCCCAACATTTCTGTGAAATGTGTAGGTCAGTTTGCCTGTATCTCAGCCGAAGTCCTTGCAATTTGTAGATCATAGGTTTCTTTGGCCAAGTTCAAAGGCATGGTCTGTTGTAAAAGAATGGCTTTCATTCTGCTTAAAGTATCAATTCGTATCGAAGAGATGTTCAGTGAAGGCCATAAAGGCGACTCCCTGACTGTGTCTATTTGGGGGAACAAAACTTGCATTCAGCAAGTGACCCTGGAGCCAACCGTTACTAGATATGGGATACCTGGCAACATGCCACAACAGCTCTGATCATTCAACATGAGGTAAATCCCATTAGAAATTTGGCCAAACGTTGGATTAATGACAGTGGAGGGTGAACCTTGCAGGTGGCAGGATGAATTTGTAGTGGAACTGCTACAGGCCCCGTGTAAACTACTATCCCGACATATGAGTGAAGCGCTCAGTGCATTTTCATAGTGTGTACTGCTAAGAAACACTTCACACCCCCCACTCCAACATATGTGTGTGTAAGATAAATACCAGGATGTCTTGATGTATTCTTTACCCAACCTTTCATATTTGCCTGCGAGCATTTGTTTGAGGCAATACTGAAAATGGAAAGTTGTAACAGGCAGAGTTATTTTGCCATGAACGATTCATTCGGTAGCTGGTTTTTCTGCTACTGTAAATTTTCCCAGTCTTTCAATGCTCAGCACTTTATACTTTGCTCCCCTTTGTGCCAGTTCGATCTGTTTATCAGTGAGATTGTACTCTGAAAACAGAGACGACGTGTTGATGACACGCCAAGGCACATAGCCTGCACGCAAATTTTGTAGCATCCAGCCTGATAACAGCATAGAACATAATTGAGACTGACCTTGTTGCAGCAGGACCAAATCTTGTTCCACAATATCTATAGCAGAGGATACAATGCTGCCCAGTGAATATATCCTGGATGACAGAGTCGTTAATCCATTGTCGACCACAGCTAGAGATTTCTCTAAATTAAAATGATCAATTTCTCGTATTCTTTCTGCTGCGTCTGCTTGGGTAACCTTCCATATTTCATTATAAGCAGCATAGATGCCGGCATATATGAAAAGTTTTTGACGTGGTTTTCTTGCACCTAGCAAGAAATCCCTAAGGTATGCGCCTTCTTTAAGTAAAGATATGTGTTGTTTCACATCCTCTAGTGTAGATGTCTGTAGCCAATCAAAGCATAATTTCCCTACACTGTATGTTGTTACTACCCCTGGATGCTGTCTTTGAACATAACGTGGGTCTGGCCTATTGATTGTAAAACCCTGTATTCTGTTCAGGAATCTTTCTTGACAGATGTTTCTGTCTATGGGCCAGAGCAACCATTTTTCCCATTCAGGATCTGATCTGTTGTTTTGTAAAATTGTATGTACGTCGACCTCCCCCTGTGTACTGCTATTACTTGCAGGTGTAGGTATGGACGGTGTGTTCATGTCTTTGATCTTGGCTTACCCAAGGCAAGACGTTTGTTAGACAGTGTCATTCAAAAACATTACTTGCTGTGGGATGATACAGGCTCTAAACAAAGCTTCTATCCCCTGCACTTGCCAATCTTTTGTACCCCAGACACATTTTGTGTCAAATTTGTCTTTCCAAAAGTTGAAACCCTGTCTAGACAGTTAGGCAATAAAGGCCGCAGAATAAATCTGTTTTGTACTGGTTAACATATTTTTCGTTCCTGTTTTGTTGACATTTTTAAAGTAAAACGTTTCCGGATTTGCTGTATTGTATCCTGAAAAATATGGAAACTTCATTGCAAACGTTTTTGAGCTACCTCTTGGTGGTGTAGGCCAATGTTCCCATTGGTTATACATAAATACATTTCTAGGTGTTGCAGATCTATGCAAGAAATGATGACCATAGTGGTTGTAACAATAAAGCTGTTCATAGTCTGTTGAACCCTCTAAGTATTCATGGTTAGAGAATGCAGCAGACCTTTCTAGATCAGACATCATGTTATTAACAGTCTCAAAGTCCCAATCATCAGAATAGGTACTGGAGGCAAGAAAGTCACTTAATGAAATCTTAAATAAGTGTGGAATCTTCAAAAGTTCCAACGGGCCGAATATATCATAATCTGTTTTGTCCCAAACTATACCATCTTGTATAGGAACGGCTGTGATGTTCACTGCTGACAAGTCTCTCGCTTCACGATGGGATGATTTGTGTGGTTTCAAAAGTAAGTTTACATTTTTACTTTCTGTGTCCAAGTGAATATATCTTCCATTTATCAGCATTCTCAGAGTCATTACTAAAGCTAGCCAAAGCAGAAAGAAAAGTATTCCAGAAATAATCCATAGTTCAATCCATGGTGAAACCAATTAAGTCTTTTTCAGGAGATGAAAAAAGTATTGTGCTTGTCCTTTGAAAGTTCTTTTGGCTGGCGTCGCATCAGGCTCGCTTCGATCCTCAGAAAACCTATCAAAGTTAATGAAATAGCCAGATGCAGTTCTGTCAATGGTTGATATTGCATCAGGATTCGGTGATATCGCTGGCACCAGTTGATCACGTATTACGTTGCTGTAGACAGGTGTATCAGGAAGAACTGTTATTTGGGTTTCAAGAGGAATGAGTTCCATAGCATTGTTGCTTACTCCTTCATTTCTTATTGCTGACTCCTCAATGGTGATGAGTCTTTCAGTTTGGACCTCTTGAATGGTAGCTAGAGGAGTGCGTCTGCTACTTGGTCGGTGTCCACAAGGCCTACTGCTTAGAATTGGCCACATAGTGTGATTTGATGAGGTCTATCGACACAAATCTTTTCTCCTTCTTTCCAGCAAGGGGTGGTAGAAGTACTGTTCTTGGTCCGTGGATGGCTAGGACAGGTACTGGTTGTCTGTAAGAAGGCCCAAATTCCTTCTTGTCCACGATCTTCTCTCTGACTAGATCACCAAGCTTTGGGATCCAGACAGGCCTTGCTGGGATGGCTGGATTTTCCTCAGTGGTAGTTGGCTTCAGGAACACGTTGCTTTGTTTCGATCTTAGTTCATTTAAGTCCTGTAAAACAGCCAAACGATCTTTGATATCAAATGGTTTATTTTCCACCACTGTGCCTTTACATTCGAGATCAGGAACCCAAATTCTTGTCCCAAATAGGACCTCATATGGAGTAACCCCCCTAGAGAGCTTCTTGGCAAATTGTTTAATGAGCGTTGGACCCCATAAAGATGTTTGACCCACCCATCACCCGAACCTAATACCCTAGCTGTTATAGACTGCTTTATGTCCCGGTTTTTCCTTTCCACAACGGAATTTCCCTCAGGATGGATTAGAGAGGAGTACCGCAATGCAACGCCCAAACTGGCCATGGCTTCTTTGTAAGCTCGAGAGCTAAACGCAGGGCCCAGGTCAGAATGTAGTGTGCCAATTGCGTATGTGCCGATAAAGACTAGCACATCATTTATAACAGTTCAAGCGCCAGCCGAGCGCTGAGGCCACTTTCATAGGAACCTTGAACACAAATCCGCTGCAACCATGATATATTTATAGTTACCATCCCTTTGCCAGGGACCGCAGTGATCAAGGTAAATACAAACTAATGGTTTATCTGAAATTAACTGGGGTGTCTGCGCAGGACGTTTCACTGTAGAAACTTTCATCTGTTGGCATATTTCACATTCCAAAACATAGTTCTTGGTCTGTTTCCTAATGCCGGGCCACCAATATCTCTGTTTTAATAACGATACTGTGGCAGAAACACCTGCATGGGCAGAGGCTATCCCTTCATGTGCTGTTAGGATTAGTTCTAATCTACGTTCCATGTTTGGAATTACCCTATCCCCCACTCCAGGGATTCGAGCAAATGGAACGTTGTTCGCATCAATTATATACGAGTATTTGAGTGGAAACTTTTTAGGTAACGCTGCATCACTGCCTTTGCTTGAAGCATTGACAGCCAATAATATCTCACTGTCTATTCTCGTTTTTGAACGAGTGATCGCAGCTACGGAAGTCATTTGCACAGCCCCCTTCACAGCTTCGTCAGCCAATGAATTCCCTGCAACGTGAACGCCATTACGTTGATGACTCAGCGTGTGTATCACGTGAGTGTTTTTGTAGTCTGTTTTGCAACTGAACTACTTGTTTCCAAAGCGTTTTATGCTTGATTCTGCCACCTTTTGCATCTTTGAAACCATTTTGAAGCCAATTCTGTAAATATTCATTATATGATTGAACACAGTAAAAAGAATCGCACACTATAAGTGTGGGGAATTCGCGATCAGTATTTTCAAGTGCCAATTTGAATGCTTGTAGTTGAGCTCGCTGAGCTGTACAATCTCTTAGAGATTGTGTTTTAGTGACCATTGGTCGGAATTAACCATCGCGCATACGACCTTTAACGATTGCGAACGCTGTACTGTAAGCTTGCTTACTTTCCGCAGCGGGTTGTGCTGATCCGTCAGTATAAATTATTAATTCGTACTGATCAAGAGGGAGAATCTAAATAGGCAGAGTACATTCATGTTCATATTGAAGGAATGCTTGTGTTTTTAAATAAGGCTCAAAAACATATACAACATCTGTTGCAGCAAGAGAATTAACCCATTGTATCCATCTTGGATATAAAGCTTTTGCATATGGAATGCTCGCTTAGTAACTGCCTCTAAGGCTGGAACCGGAGTCACGACAATAATGCGTTTCCCCTGAGCTAGAGCTCTTTCTTTTGCTACAGGGGTTTGAACTGCTGTGAGAATTTTTTCTGTCGAAGTGAAGTGCATTTCCGCTTCTGTATACAAATGTGATTTGTATGCAATTGGTATTTTTCACCTTCATTAAAAGTTAAGTAGGTGAATCCGCATTGACCCAAAATTATTTGGATCACTACATTGCGTGTAATTACGCGTGTTTGTAAGTGATTTGTTACTAACATGTCAGCTTGAATTGAACGCAGGATATCTGTGTGTTCCTGTGTCCAATTTTTGATTCTGAAATCAGGTTTGAATAATTCGTAGAGAGGTTTAACCATTTCTGCGTAATTTAGAATGTAAGTTCTTGGAGGTTGGAGCAGCGCAGACTTTTCTAAAAAGTTAGCTGCCAGGGTTTTGCCTTCACTTGAAAGCTCATATCCTAGGAAAAGGACATTGAGATGGGCATTTCTGGATTTTTTAAAGTTGAATTTATAGCCCTCAGAGGCAAAGCCCAGTATAATGGTATTCACCCTGTTCAAGTGCCTATCCAGGTCATCGTCTGTCAGATAGATTTCATCGACATATGACAATTCCTCGTCATCATAAATTTGTAGTAAGTCTGTTACTCTTGCTGAGAATAACCCCGGGCTGTTCTTGAACCCTTGAGGGAGTCGACAAAAGTGACGCTGAGTCCCCAGTTTTGAGAAAGCTGTCAAATACCTACTTTCAGGTGCTATGTTTTGACAAAAGAAACCATTTGAAATGTCTAATGTGGTTTTATATTTTTTACGCACAATGTTATTCACTAATGCTGTACTGTGTGAATTTTGCACAGCAAATGTTTTAGAACAAGTGTTCAGGTGTCGATAATCCAAAACTAGACGATATGTATTGTCTGGTTTGGAGACAGGAAACAAACGATTGTTCATTGATGAGGTGCATGTTTCAATCACCCCTTGGTATTCAAGTTGATCTAAGATCTCCCTGACCTGTTTTTTAGCTTCTTGCTTAATTGGGTACTGCCTTTGTGCAGTAGGTTGATTTTATAACTGTATCTTGTGGTGAGGTGAGTCCTCATCCCATCCTACATGATTTTTGTATAATGCTGGGGCCTGGGCAACTGCCCATTTCCTGACATATGTATACTTTAGGTGTATTGGAACATGGTTGGAGAAGGCTGGTATAATGATGTCTTCACCATGTGGGCACTCCCTGACAAATTCTGGTGGCTAGTCCTGTTCTGCTAGAAATATATCATAACCCCTTGAAAGTTTTTCCCAAAAGAGTGCTCTCACTTTTCTTGGTATGTCTCCCTCCATCCGGAGTGTTATTTCATATAACCTTTGTGGAGTACTAACCCTGGTGTGTACAGTCTCAACTTTGATGTACTCATTCAAGTCCACTATCTCCAGAAGTTCCTTCAGGTTCTGGTGAGCTTTTGTTACTTCTGCTGCACTGTCCAGCAATGTCTGAGCCCATTCTCCATTCTTGAGTTGTGTTCTCAGAATTCTCGGCATGTCTGATCTTCAGACCTGCTACCTTCTTCTTAGTGAATTGAGGTTTTGGTTTGTTTTTCTGAACGTGTTGATCGTCTTTGGACTTCACACGTTCTTCTTTGTGATCTGACCGTCTTCTTCTTTTGGATGTCTGTGACGATATCTGAAAGGTACGAGAGGAACGTGTATCAGTATCTTGATACCTGTCAGGTTTTCTCAAATTATCCCTATTCCTGAGGTTATACCTCCTTTCAGAGGGCTCCTTTTGATGAGACCTACCTCGGGATTGAGAACGTTTCTCTTTTGAATGTTATTTTCCCACTTCTTTTTAGAAGATGTCGGATTGTGTTTAATAGAGTCCTTCAGGACCTTCAGACAGTTGTGGTTTAACTGTGTAATTCTATTAATTCTTGTATTTGGTTAAGTAATTCCTCGTCTGACATTGCTTCAATGTCAGGATGAGGTGTGTAGCCGGCTAAAATCGACCATGTTGCTCCTGGTCTTCCAAATGGACCGAGCCTGGTAATGTGATTAAAACCAGAGATTATGTTCCTGGTATGTGAGTGGAATTTCAACATCCACAAAAGGAATATATTTCTCAGGTGGTTCATCTTCTTTATAGAAGTGAAACACTTTTGTTACTGGATTTGATTCTGGGAATACTATCTATGAATAGAATACCTCTGTCTGAAGGGATTCATGTGCCTCCATGTTTCAAAAGTTTTAGAGTGATGGCTCTCCTTAAATTTGGAGGGATGTTTATAATACCCTCATCGGTTTCATTTAAACCTGTAAGATTAATAGCTGTTACGACTTGGTTAGTCGCAGCCTCAACGGTCACGATATTATTATCAACATTTTGGGACATTGTTTTTTTAAAAATGCAGAACAAGTTTCAAGGAAACAAAGATAAGGTGCACAATATTTTGGAACACTGCATTATTCAACGTTGAACAAACCAAACAGCTAATACACAGGATTTTCGTCCTACTCAGCTATGGCGGATATTGACCCTACCCACTCCAAACGTCGAATGGAGAATTATGAGTAGGGGTCTCTGAAAAAAGCACGACAGAGTTACTTCAGTGTCTAGCGTTAAATTAGTGCCTTACAAAACCCGTTGGGTGTCATGTAGTGTAGTTCCTATTTCCCTTATAGGTTCTGAGCAATGAAATAATATACACTATTGTTGTGGCATAGGACTGAGGTCAGTATGCCTCTATCGAGTACATTAAACTTAATTACTTTGTGTGCCAGCTAACTCAGAGGCCACTAGAAACTTCTTGAATAAACTAGAAGGGAGTAGTTTCTGGCAACCGCATAAACATGACAACTTTGTTTCCCTTAGAATCGGAACATGTTTCAGAATCGTGGAAACAATAGATAACAGTTTCACTCAGTCAATCGTTCATGCTTAGTTTCTTCAGAGTTACATAGAAATAGATAGACGGGCATTTCAATAAAATAATTTATTGAACAGTCTTGTTTCTCGTGTAAGAGATATGAGCTGTTACAATCGCAAGACAGTATGCGAGATATAATACACACAGCATAAGCAGTAGGAAGAAATAATACTGCAATAGCATTGTCTTCTAGCTATGACATATATTCATATACATATACATAAATAACATAGGTTAAAAAGTGAATACTCGTTTGATGCTTCTAAATTGTTCAACCCCAGTGTACCTAACCTAAGTGTAGCGCAAGGTAAGAAGTAGGTGCTGTATGCTATAGTATTATATATGCCAAGTTTGTATGCCAAGTTTGTATGCCAAGAGTCCCTCTAGGTTGTAGTCAGCTCATACCTTAGAATGAGAGAGGTGGGAATCTCTTTCTGGGTCTCAAACTCTAACACCCCGCGAAGGGAGTCAGAAAACTGGAAGCTGGATTCTCTGCGAGCAGGGATGACAGCGTGTGGTCAGTGCGTCAGGCGGGGACTCAAATTCTTCCAAACTTGCCGTGGCGAGCCGTATTGAGCTGTGTAGCCGAGCCGTGGTTTGCAATAGTAAGGGAAGTTATATTTATACCTGGAAGGTACTTAGAAATGTTAGCATGGATGTAAAGTCGGGCAGAGGAAGACGTCATGAGTGAACCACTAAGGAATAGTAGTTCATGCATAATAAATGAGTTCCTGGAGAAATCAATAATCCTAGCTAGGGAAAGTCCTAAAGGCTTAAGGGTCTGGTTTCTAAGAACTCGTTGTTGCGTGGGGATGGACGGATGTAGGTGACCATGCCTGTATTTGGATAGCATGGCTAATGCCTAAATAAGGGATGCTATGCCTAAATAAGGGCAATGCGAATTGTGCCTCTATAAGGACATGATTTAGGAAAACCTATGTACGGACATCTAAATCGAAACACAACAAGAGACCTCGGCGCATTTCCTTGCAGCGCTTTGTCATTGTGTAGATCCTGCTTATTTTAAAACTCCCGTTTTGTCGTCTAGGTTATTTTTGGTTAGCACTATTTTTCCCCTGTTTTTAACATTGCCGGCAACGCTTACGTGCATGCTGTCATCTTTACTTGCACGGTAATTTGGAAAAGCACCGCATTTCGCGGGTCCCTCGCCATTGTCTCGTTGGCGGCCATATTAGGTGAGGGGTGAGCCATATCGCGGTCTAGTCCTCATTTAGGAGGCTCGACCAGCATAAATAGCAGGCAAATCTTAGGCGAGCTCTCATTCAGCCTCGGCGCATTTCCTTGCAGCGCTTTGTCATTGTGTAGATCCTGCTTATTTTAAAACTCCCGTTTTGTCGTCTAGGTTATTTTTGGTTAGCACTATTTTTCCCCTGTTTTTAACATTGCCGGCTACACTTACCTGCATGCTGTCATCCTTACTTGCACGGTAATTTGGAAAAGCACCGCATTTCGCGGGTCCCTCGCCATTGTCTCGTTGGCGGCCATATTAGGTGAGGGGTGAGCCACATCGCGGTCTAGTCCTCATTTAGGAGGCTCGACCAACATAAATAGCAGCCATGCCTGCGCGCAGTGTCATCACGCAGCGGGATCGCCGGACTTCCGTCGGAGTTATGCCTGAGTTCAGCCCGTCTGCGCCCGTCCACGCTGAGGACTTGCTGCAGGGCGGGCTGGACATGGCTGGCACCACCCCTCTACTCTATGAGGTGCCTAGGCAATACTCTATGTCGGAACTCATGGCTTGTAGACCATCAGTGCAGCGATGCTCTCACCGCTTTTCTCCTGAAGGCATCTTACATTCCCAGCGATGCATGACATGTAAGGTTATCTTTCGCTGCCCCGCTCCCAGTACTATTAGATCCCATTTGCGCTCGGGATGCCTTTCTGTTTCGCTGCCTAAAACTGGTTTCCTAATTAATGCGCAATCTCTGATCAAGCACAATGTTGCCTTCCACGAATTTGTGGAAGAAAGACAGCCGGACTGGGTCTTTATCACGGAGACCTGGGCTTCGGATTCCTCCGGTCACGATCTACTCTTGGCCATTCCTGATGGCTATTCTCTCCATAGGCAGGATAGACCACTGCGTAGAGGTGGAGGAATTGCCGTTCTTCTTAAATCTTCTTTTTCTTGCACTGTTAAATCTCTATTAATGCCTGGAGATCGCTTTGAGGCACTCTATTTTTGCATTTTGTGTGCTCCATCTGTCTCTTTCACTGGGATACTCATATACAGGCCACCCGGCCCTAGGGCTAGTTTTTCTTCAGATCTCCTCAGAATCCTGGAACCTTATTTTGGAAAATCCTATCTTTCCATCTTGGGTGATTTCAATTTCCATCTTGATGAAATCAACTCAAAGGATACCCTGACATTAATTGAGTCACTCGGAGCTTGTGACCTCGTTCAGTTGGTGAGCAGCCCAACACACAAGGCTGGCCATATTCTTGATGGGGTATTTTCTAGTGATTCTAGGCTATCTACTGGCCCGCCTCTGCCGTTGGTCTGGACAGATCATTTTGCAGTACCGCTTGAACTTGCTCTTCCTGCCCTGCCCTTAGCTAATCATGTCGCTACTTCATTTACTCTTAGGAGAAACTTTAGAAATATTACCGATGACACTATTGCTTCTCACATTCGGATCTCGGAATCTTTCTCCTCGAAGGATGCGGATGAGGCAGCTCAAGAACTTATGGACTCTATTACCAATGCAGTGGAAAAGCTTGCCCCCGCCTCCCTTCGATATGTAGCTCGGCAGAAACCCGCTGCACCCTGGTTCTCTGAACATCTGAGACTCCTAAGGCAGGGGTGTAGGAGCAGCGCGAGAAGCTGGAGGAAATCCTGGGATCCAAAAGATCGAGAGGTTCATAAGTCCGCTTTACAGGACTACAAACAGAGAGTTGTAGTGGAAAAGCAGGAGTACTTTTCCAATCTTACAGGTTCCCTAACCTCATCCAGGGAACTTTTTAAAATTGCTGATTCACTATGCTCTCTCCAACTCCCTGATCCTGTAGTTAGCTCTCAGGATCTTTGTAATAACATCTCTGACTTCTTTCACAGCAAAATCTCCGACATTCACATCGCCTTAGAAGCCCATTGCCACTCCTTGGATAAGGATATTCCTTCTGCTATAGCCAGTCTGGACACTTTGGGTAAAGGCCCTTCCAAACTATTCAGGCAATTTCCCTTATTGTCTTTGGAAGGACTGAACCTCCTACTCGATAGGACTAAATCTTCCTCCCCAATGGATCCTTTACCGCTAAAAATACTGAAGGAGTGCAGAAACAGCATTCTTCCGCCCATGTTGGAAGTCATGAATAGGGCTATTGTCCAGGGTTCCTTTCCACCAGTGTGGAAGAAGGCTATTGTAAAGCCTCTCCTTAAGAAACCGTCTTTGGATCCTGGCCTTCTTAAAAACTTCAATACTGGTCCTATTAGATCTCACAGCCGCATTCGATACCCTGTCTCCCGCCATTTTAACATCTCGGCTTACGGAGGCAGGGGTTACTGGGCCGGCCTTGAATCTTCTTAACTCCTTTCTCCTTGGTAGAGAACAGAGAGTAAAGCTTGGAAATTTCCTCTCCCCTGCCAAGTCATTGCAATGTGGGGTGCCACAGGGGTCGGCCCTTAGTCCGACCCTGTTTAACATCTATGTGGCCCCCCTTGCTAGACTAGTAAGATCGCAGGAGATGGAGGT
This sequence comes from Triturus cristatus, assembly GCF_964204655.1. NCBI lineage: Eukaryota > Metazoa > Chordata > Amphibia > Caudata > Salamandridae > Triturus > Triturus cristatus. The sequence goes on from NC_140594.1 coordinate 447,480,654, forward strand.
GGTGTCCTACGCCGATGACACCCAGATCATGGTGTCACTGGCTCATTCCTCTGTCCATACATCCGCCATTAGCTTTAGGTCATGCATGCAGCATGTGGCAGATTGGATGATCATCAATTCCCTAAAGCTAAACGGCGACAAGACAGAGGTCTTGGTCTTTGGGAAAGACCAAGATGTTTGGTCGAGCGAGTGGTGGCCTTCATCTCTTGGCACCTGCCCCACTCCCTCCCAATCAGCCAGAAATCTCGGCGTGGTCTTTGACACCTCACTCTTTATGATGCTCCAAGTAAATAGGACCGTGACCACATGCTGGGGTGTTATCAGGATTCTAAATAGGATCCGTAACTATCTTTCTCTCCAGGCTCGTAAGCAGATTGCAGTCGCTCTTGTGGGCTCCAGGCTCGATTATTGCAACTCCCTGTATATGGAGTCCAACAAGGGCCTTATCCATCGACTGCAAATCGTGCAGAATGCTGCAGCACGTTTTGTTCTGGCCCTTCCCTTGGCATCTTCAGCCACGACTGCTAGGAGAGATCTTCATTGGCTCCCTGTTCAGCATAGAGTCTTTTTTAAGATTCTATGTCTTACATACAGAGCTCTTGCGGCTGGCACGGACGATGCACTTGGGTCTCTGCTTACCCGCTATATCCCAACCAGATCTCTTCGATCGGCTGGGTTATTTCAACTGGTAGTGCCCCGCACAAGGCTAGCCAGATGGGGAGCGAGAGCTTTTTCTGCTGCCGCTCCTAAGCTCTGGAACTCTCTTCCAATTGAGGTCAAAACCCTTCCCTCAATTGATCTGTTCAAAAAGGCCCTTAAGACGTGGTGCTTTACAAACGCCTACCAATGAGAGAATGCTGGTTTGATTTGCGAGCTGTATTATTTGAATTATGCGCCTTGACGCCCATTGGGCAAAGTTTGCGCATGACAAAACTCATTTCATTCATTCATTCATTCAGTCATTCATTCATTCATTCACCTGTGAGAAGTCAAAGGAGAGACCTGTGAGAGGTCGAAGAAGAGACCTATGAGAGGTCAACGAAGATGAGGCCTATGAGAGGCCCAAGAAGAAGAACTGTGAGAGGTCGTGAAAAGAAGAAGGTCATGATGAAAGTTCTGGTCAGTGGACGAGAAGAAGGCTCAGTCCTATTGGTATGACATGGCCAGGGAGAACCAGGTGAAGTGCACGTCACATGGAGAGGGCTGGTCAATAGGAAGAAGATTAAGACAAGATGGCATCAGACCACGTTGTGAAGATGATGAAGTGGAAAGGTAAGACGTAAGGCACGAGGCCACAGCACAAGAGTCAGAAGAAAGAAGAAGAGAAGGGTGTGTAGTAGACATTTGGCACACTGTAAAGCACAGAATAAAACTGTGAATGTCATTGCAATCAAGTGCATCCCCAAGAACATCTCAGGATCCTTGTACATATAGAGTGAAGCACTGTAGCTATGAAACACCCACAGGTCAGTGAGGCATCTTTGGCACCATGTGTGGCTGGCTGCCCAGAAATCCTGGGCTAGACCATGTGAACCTGAAGCCTGGGGAAGAGAGCAAGCTGAACCATTTGTACCATCCACCTTTGGGGTTGCATGTGAGACTGGGTTGTGGTCCTGAGTGACCTCTGTCATGGGGCCTAAAAGAGTATCCAAGCAATCCACAATGGCCCATGACAATTCAGGGGCAAGGGCCTCAGGCATTACAGGTAAGAGAGAAATCACACCACAAGAGATGTAGCTGCAGCAGCTCCCCAGCAGGTACCAGGAAGCACGAAGATCTCGGTCAGAGTCTGGTTACCCTAAAGACTGCCCTGTCAATGCTGGTGCACCAGAGTCAGAATGGCAGGAGTACTCCGACTGGAAATAACTACCTGTGAGGCAGAGCAAGTGACTTGAAGGTGGGACTTGTATTGATTCCACAATGGGGCTATAGTATGGCATTGGAGCAGGCACAGCTTAGTGCACGCAGTCGCGTGGAAGCCCAGTGAAGAAGACCTCAGGGGACTCCCATGAATGGGGAATCCTGGTATGAGAGGGAAGTCCTGGTGAGAGAATGATGTCAGAAATTGCTCCACCATTGGGCAGCTGGAAGCGCTGGGCATCTGAGGTAGAATTTTCAACAGCCGCCAGTTCGCCATCTGTCTTTGGAGGATTGCTAGCCAAGGAGCCAGTTCATCTTTGAAAATGTATCAGCAAAGGATCTCACTATTGCTCCACATGCACCCTCACAGCCAACAGTGTATATAGACTTCCACACAATGAGACCAGGTGGGACAGAACCCACAGTGCCCAGGTGAACTGTGACAATTTGAACTGGTGAGCGAGAAATCCAGATTTAGTAGAAACAGCCATTTGTCCCCAGAGTAGTCTGGTGATAACGACAGAGGCGTGCAGTGATGCCTGGTGCTCCCAGTTGCACCTGTCCACATATCCTGTACTGACAGCAACTTGAATGGACTCAGTGGAGTTGTTGTTTTTGCCATCTTGTTCTCTCCCACGGGTTGGATTTGTTGCCCCATTTATATAAAGGTAGTGAAGCATGCAGTGACCGACTGGTCACGTTCTAGTGTGTATAAGTGATGTGCTTCCACCAGACACTCCTAGAGGGCTGGCTTCCACACTCACCCCACACCTTGTCAGTGTCACTGCTCTCCCTTGCTCAGCTCCACCCCTACGTAGCTGCCCCCCTGAGTGTGCTCTGACCCTTCTGGGTTGACTCCTGCCTGCACCTCATACCTGGGGTTCCAGTGGGACAGCATTCTGCTCTGCTTCTATTCTGCCCTCTGTCCCTCTGCTGCTTCTTTCTTTTCTTTGCTCTCTATTTTTTATTTCCTTCTACTCTTTGTGCCTTTTTTCTCTTCTTGCCCTTTTTTCATTTTTTTTCCTTTTGCCTCTTTCTTGTTGCTTCTTTTTCTAGCCCTCCAGCGCTTTCCTGCTGCTGCTGACCCTGCTGCCCTTTTCCCCTCCAGGGTGCCATTTTTACTGATCCCTGCTTCCTGCCTCGCAGCTCACAAGCCCTCCCCCTCACACTACTTAATGGTGGCCATGCACAGTGGGCATGCAGCTGGCGCACCGAAGGCACACCATAGGCAAGCCTGTCTCTGCCTGTCCACAACCTGACTGCGCCCAGTGCCAGGGGCCCTTGTCTTCCAACCCACCACCGCTATGATGCCAGCATCCTCAACCCTGGATACAACAACAACTGCCAGCTCTTGATGCTGACCAACACCCATTGCCTGCTCTCCTGCCTTCACGGCAGTCTCACCTTCACCCACCTCTGTACCCTGGCTGCCTCACCCAACCTACCAACCCTCACTGCACCCAAGCATCTCAAGTGCATCCTCCTCAATGTACAAACCTTCCACAAATATGCCACAGAGATCTGGGACCTCCTTGATGCCACCTCTCCCGACATCACCTTCCTGATAGAAACCTGGATGAACTCCAGCTCAGCGCCACCCACTGCTATCCCTGACGGCTACACGATCATCCGCAAGGCCCGTCCCAATCGACCAGGAGAAGTCATCGCATCATCCACAATATCTCCCTCCGCCTGACTCCCCACTCAAACGAGCCAACGATCCACATGGAACACCTGCACCTCCACTTCCAGATCCAGACCAACCCAAAAGCCACCCGTCATGGCACCTTCATCTAGAGACCACCCAGTCCTGTGCCTCTTTCACCGACGCCATCGTCAACCTCATCATACCCCAGGCCCTCACATGTTAGAACTATGTTATGTTATGTTAGAACTATATTTCTTGAGCGCACGGCTACCCAGAACGGGTGTCCCGGCGCTTTGGCAGAGAGTCCTGAACACAACCAAGAAAAACCCAGCGGCAGAAACACTGTAGGCCCACTGGTTAGGCGGAGAAGAGGAGCGTCTTGAGCTCCTTTCTAAAGGCCAGAAGATTGTTAGCCTTGCGGAGTGACAGAGGGAGCTCATTCCACAAACTGGCCGCCATAAACTGGAAAGACCGGCCTCCCATCCGCACGCGTTTGATCACTGGTACCTCCACTTTAGCCAGGTCAGCAGATCTCAAACTCCTCCGGGGAACGTAGAGAGCAATCCGCTTCCTGAGGTAAGCTGGGCCAATGCAGTGGAGGGCTTTAAACGCCAACGTGAGGACCTTGAAACTAATTCTGCTAGGGATAGACAGCCAATGCAGCCTACCGCGCAGTAGAGAGGCACTGGCTCTCCGTGGAAGGCCAAAGATGGCTCTGGCCGCCGAGTTTTGGACAACTTGCAATCTGGATACCAGATATTTAGGCAGACCAGAGAAAAGTGCGTTAGCGTAGTCTAAACGCGAGCCCACAAGTGCTTGCACGATGTTCTTGCGATATTGAAGGGAAAGCAGTGGGAGAAATTTCCTCACATCCACCGGCTACACCCTACTCAGAGACCTCAACTTCCACCTGGACAACCAAAACGATCCCAACACCTCCTCCCTCCTTGAGAACATCACCAAAGTAAGACTTAAAGAGCTAGTCACCTTTCCCACACACACAGCAGGACACACACTCGACCCCATCTTCACCGCAAGAAACAGCATCTTCTACAGCCACACCACCAAACTCCTCTGGACCGACCACCCCTGCATCCCCTTCTCTTGCAACAAACCCACCACACACCAGCACGCTCACTGTTTAGTCCGCAAAAGCAAAAGCAGGAACAGCAAGGACACATCACCACCGACATCCTCAGATGTCAACACCACAGCGCGCAACCTCCACCACTGGATCGCGAACTGCACCGACACCCTTGCACCCCTCAAGGAAGCCACTGGCAAACAACATGTCAAGAAAGCAAGCTGGTTCACCCCTGGCTTCCAGAGTCCAGATGTAGCTGTAGACATCTCCGGAAGATATGGAGGAACACCAGAAGCCCATGCTGCTTTCAAAGCAGCCACCACCGCACACCACCACCTCTAAACCACAAGGAAGAAGTCCCTCCAAGACAGGACCACACCAGCAACGACTACAACTGATGCTGACCCCCCCCCCCCTGACCGACTATGCACAGCTGGTCCCCACTCACCATGGACGACACCACAAAGACCATGAAAAGCATCTACTCCATAGTACCTTCGGACCCCTGCTCGCACCGCATCTTCCTCAGAGCTGCCTCCGCCATCGGACCTGAGCTATACCGAGCAATCAACTGCTCCCACAAGACATCCACCTTCCCCTACAACTGGAAACATGCCGAGAGTAACCCCTTCCTGAAGAAACCCGCTGCGGACCCGCCAGACCTCAAGAACTTCAGGCCCATCTCTATGCTCCCCTTCCCTGCAAAAGTTATCGAAAAAGTCATCAACGCCCACCTCGCCGACTTTATCGAAACCAACCATCTCCTGGACATCTCCTAATCTAGATTCTGAAGCAATCACAGCACCGAGACCACCCTCCTCGTAGCCACCGACGACATCCGCTCACTCCTCTACCAAAGCAAAACCGCGACCCTCGTCATACTGAACCCCTCGGTGGCCTTCAACACTGTCTCCCACCACACCCTAGCCACAAGACTCCACGACACTGGTATCTGAGACAAAGCCCTCAACTGGATCCGCTCCTTCCTTTCAGGCAGAAAACAGAGGTTAGACTACAACCGTACCTCTTGAAACCAACAGAGAACAGCTGCTGAGTACCCAGGGGCTCCTCCCTCAGCCCCACCCTATTCAACATCTACATGGCCCCCCTTGCAGCCATCGTCAGGAACCATGGGCCGAACATTGTCTCCTATGCCGACAACACCCAGCTGATCCTCTCCCTCACTAAAGAACCCACTGTTGCCAGGAACAACTTCCATGAAGAAATGAAAGCTGTTGCTGCCTGGATGAAGGACAGCTGCCTGAAACTAAACACAAACAAGACAGAAGACCTCATCCTGGGAGCCTCCCCTCCACTTGGAACAACTCCTTGTGGCCCTATGCTCTAGGAAATCCCCCTACCCCCACAAACCATGCATGAAACCTTGGCATTGTACTGGACTCCTCGCTCACAGTGGACCACCAGATAAACACTGTCTCCTCAGCCTGTTACAACACACTATGACCTGCTTCAAAAAACCGTCTGCCGGAACGCCACCAAATCCAGAAAGACAGTCACTCATGCCTTCATCAGCAACAGACTCGACGATGGCAATACACTCTATGCCGGCATCACCCAGAAACTCCTCCAAAGACTCCAGAATGTTCAGAACACCACCGAAAGACCAATCCTCAACATCTCTCCATCGCATCCACATCACTCCGTGACCTCTACTGGCTCCCAGTCAACAGAAGAAAAACCTATAAACTCTTCACCCATGCATACAAGGCCTTTCAAAACGTTGAACCCGCATTACTAAATCACCGCATCTCATTCCACATACCCAACAGATACCTCCACCCTGCACAGCTTTCCCTGGCTACCCTCCCACGAATCCACAAGACCAGAACCGGGGAAATGTTCTTCTCCTACCTCACATCCAAGACATGGAACATCCTGATCATCCACCTCAGTAAATCACCCTCGCTGACACAATTCAGGAAGGCCTCAAGACCTGGCTCATCGGATGAACTCAGCACTAAGTCTGATCCGCTGGGCCCATGCGCTCCCCCCACCCAGTGCCTTTAGACCCTCAAGATTGAGTAGCCGCACTTTACAAACCTTCATTTATTGATTGATCCATCACAAGTGTCACGGGAAATGTGATCCTGCCAATAACAGTGGTCGGGTGCACGTTCCCTGGGCTAGTTCCATTTACTATACCACTGTGTCCATGTGGTCATTTGTATTGTATGGGGGCCTAAGACCCTACCCTTATATCGCCCAGTTATTCCGCTTCTTACTTTGTAAACTTACATTACTCCCAGGAGGTGAGACTAACCTATCCATAATGCATTTCATCTTTCTGTTATTCTCAGTCAAAGTTTCGAGATTGATAGCGTATGCAAGACTAAAACTCAGCTATATGGCCCTTAAACAAAGAGAACGTGATCTATCCAAAAAATTAAGAGGGGCTTGCAAAAGCAGCAGCTGAATTGGAGAGCACTTGTGTTTTACATGCAACTAATGGTTTGAAAAACCATCAAAGAACACAAACTGGCAGGACGTAGCTGTTAAACCAAAAGCAGTGAAAAACGATGCTGGATAAGGGTAAAACCAACCTCATTTTCTGGTACAGGTTTTATAATGCATAGTCTCTCAAGTTACCACAAACACTTGCAATGAAAACAATCTGTGCAAGCCATCAAGAATATGCTATTGGTTATGATTTTGTATTTAAATAATTACTTGCACATATTATTGTGTCTTTTGGAATTGTAGTACCACTTATTTATGTCTTAGTGGGGATAGCTTTCTGTGTTAGTTCATTGTTTTGCAAAGTCATGTTAGTGTAACAAGTTGGTAACACGTATTTAATTTGTTTTCTTAACTCGTCCACCTTCCCACTTCTACCGGACACCGCCTGAACTTTTAAATAAGAATCGAGGATTATTTGTGATCGTGTACGATATGGTCATCCCAAGACACCTCAAGCCTACCCACATACATCTTCCTCTTGCCTGTCATTGCTTGCCATTAGAGGTAAATGTTAGATACAGACACTCAACAGGGGCTCCTACCACAATTTTTTTAAATGTAGCTCTGAAATGTTAGAATAAATTTCTCTTGAATCTTTCACTATTTCACATCAACCTATTTAATCTCCTTGCTTTTGCCACACTGCTACCAAATATCATCTCCCACACTTCCCATTCCATCCTTAACACAGCTGACTGCAACTCACAGTTACAGCCTTACTTGTCATTAGTCACCAATGTGCAACATTGCTTTGTTTTAACTAGATTCCGGCTGAATCAGGTACTCATTCCATGCAACACAAGAGCGCTTACAGTTTCCAACGAAGGGGGACAACAGGGAGGCCCCTCGAACATTCAAATTGCCTCTTTTTACAAAAGCAAAGTTTTTTCCTCTTTACAGATCTGTCTCCTGTTTACTGTCCAAAAGTTTCCTTAAGTTGCTTTTGCTCACCACCAACATTATTCTTAGCTCTCGCCATTCGCACATCACTTTCTTTATTTCGCCTGACTTCTCCCACACCTCCTTGCAGTTGCTCTAAATTACAGATGCTCGTTGTTCTGCAAGGTTAAACCCACACCCCGCGCACATCTGGTTACGGAGAGAATTTACTGAATTTTGATTTCTTAGAATCGGTCCTATTTAGTATTTTCAAAGTCATATTATATGCTGTCATTGACTATACTGCAGAAACCCTGTCATCTATTCTCCCGGACTTTGACTATGCAAACAAAGCTTCTCTTTTTAAAAAGAATCCTTTTTTGTTTCCCTTGTCTGTTTTTCAGTTGTCACAGAGCATGCATGAATAGGTCAAGATTCTTACCTTTTTATATCACCTGTATGATGCTTTCATTTAATTGATGTAACTATGTAACCTGTAACTCGCTGATTCTCATGGAAAGCGCTCTGATACCTCCGGGTCTAGCCAGCGCTATATAAAACCTTTCAAATAATTTTTTTTTAAATGTAGTATGAAAGCCTTTAAGCTCTCCTCAGCCCTCAAATTACGTTTAAGAAGAACCACCTTTCTTTTCTATGAAATGTTCCTATCAGTGAAATTCTCACTATGCCTCGGATTGGCCTACCACATGGTCTGCTGAATAGCTGGCTTACTCGGAACTCTCTGACATGCTGGTGCTAGCAGTACGCCTGCATGCTATGGCAACGCATCAATCTCCCACCAGGACAGTGCCACATGTCGTAGTCCTCTATTTCTGACCTTCAAGTGTTAATTTCCTTTCTGCAAATGCTCAGCAACACGTACGCTTCAATATATGAACACTCAGCTTGCACCTAGTATTTTTGACAATTAGGCATCAGTGGGTTAATTCCTGCCTATTGACTTGGTTTGGTAACCTAGGGAACATTTCTTTCTATTTTTACATTCTGGTCTCTAGGGCACAGACACGGGCTCACCAGCACTTGCATTTTACACAGACGTTTTCTACATCAAAAAGACACAGCTGTGCCTATACAGCCTTCTTCACACCAGACACAGGCCAATGCAAACAAGAGCATGCATGGGTTAGCACACAGGAGAATATCACGAGACCTAAGTCAAGACAAATGATGCTTCTTCCTCATGCTCTCATACAGGTGTGAACTAACAAACAACACAGGACTTCACTTGATGCAGCACATGCTCCAACAGTCCACACATACAGCAAATACTAAACACCTTAGGGCACATTTACTAATATTTCACGTAATGTGGCGGAGCAAGGGAAAGAGCCAAAATGCTCCATATTTACAAAGATATGGAGCGTTTATGCTCTCTCCCTGCACTGGTGCACCGTGCAGTCGTGGGTGGGTTTCTCGCGGGTGGGAAGCAGGCAGCCTCCCTTCCTTCCCCTAGGTCAATCACAATGCTACAATGGCAGAGTTGCGATTGGTCGGGACGCCGACCTGCCAGGCACCTATGGGGAGGACATTTTCTCTATGTAGCCTACATGGAGAAAGGGCAGAGTGTGCATGACTGGTTTGGCCGACCAAACAGTCAGCGCCCTCAGCAGTGGGCAAGCCACTCCTCCCCTGCCCTAGAGCAGACCTGTCTACCTGCCCGCCACCAACCAAACACTTCTGCTTTCTCGCAGTGCGAGGAGAATTGTAGTTTCACCATTTTATGTTTCTGTTGTGAGAAAGCAGTGGGGCGATGCTCAATTGCATCCTATCTGCCCCAATGCACGTTTGGACTTCCAAAGAAACACAGCTATTTTATCATGCCCCCAGCTGCGGCCCATGCAGTTAAGAGTGGTGGGGCTGGGTGGGGAAGGATTTCGACATACGACCACAAGAAAAAAAGCATTATTTATTTAATTTTCCCTCGTGGTCGACTGTCGAAACCCCCCCACCCGGCCCTACCGCTCTCACCTGCATGGGCCATGGCTGCAGGCCCCATTTGAGGTAGTCTGCAGCACAAGATGCCTCATGTCGCTAGTAGGCCTTAGAATCAATGGGTTCCATGTGACGGGAACCTAAGTTGCCAAAATAAATACAAACCACACTACAAAAACATACATACTAATACATTACGAACACGTAAAATCAGAGAACACCATAAAACCATAATCTAGCAACACACCGAAAACTGCACACAAAAAATGAAAACATATAAACTCATTGCATATCAGAATTCTACATTAAACACAACACACCAACAAATAAATCAGGATACCACAAACAACACAATTCAAGATAACAATAAACCATGACACAGCATACCAATACCTCCAGTAGGATCAACCCAAACAGAGCATTTGAGATCTATAGTGGATATAACATAATTTTTCTGATTCCCATTTTTAGAATAAAAGTGCAGCCTTCTATTTATTGTTTACTTCCGTTCCCTTCCCTGTTTTTTCACTAAGTGAAATGTGAGATAAAATAATTGTTTTCCTCTGGGATAGCACTTGGCAATCGCTTTCACCAACAGATGCTGACAACCTTTGGCATCCTGTCACAGTTTATCTTCCGAGAGCTCTTTTTGTAAGCGCTCATTTATTCTTGCGATTTCACGTTTTAGACAAGCTGAGGCAATATTACTTGTCTTCCGCACATGGCTGAGCATCGTCTTCTCCACGGCCCTAGCACAGCTGCGCCTTTCCGGTGATTGGCTCTGGCCGAGTGCAGCAGTGTTAGGGTTCCTTCCAGTCATGGCTTCTGGAGTTAAATGTCGTACCTGCCTTGTGCTTTCCACGGGTGATTGGCCCGGCTAGACTTGGATTACCTTTTTACTCTCCCAAAGCAGAAACACCAGAGAATACCGAAAAACATATAAAGCTATCAACATCATCCGAAAACAATCAATGGCGGAAAGATTATCTACTTCCACCCATTCACTGCTTCTTAACCCACTCCATCTTCCATTTCCTTCTCTTCACTTATAGTCTCCTTTAACCAAGGCCAGGGCCACTGAAATTATGAGTCAGCGGAACACAAAATTATGTGGCAGTGTTGGCTAAATTATGTGGCAAGAAGAGCCAAAATATGAGAGCTAATGTGGCACATTTTGTGATAGTATTACTTCACTATTTTATCATTTTTACACATGGGAACACTGTCTGGGCAAATATTTCACCTCTTTAGTACCAGTTTAACAGGTTGTCTGATAGAATATCAAAGCTTCAAATATTGTGCAGACAGAATGTATCAGCTTCACAATTGCATAATTATAGTGGCACTGACCAAGATTTAGGGGTTCAAATAAAAAGTGAAATAAGGGTCTCCCGATCACCCACTCTCTTGTCATTTTCGCATGCCACCTCTCACATCACTTTGGGTTGCTGCAACTAGATCTGTGTTCCAAAACTCTACTCCCTGCTTACATGAAACTCTGTTCTTTGTCCTAAGCAAGCTAGACTACTGCAATAGACCCCTTCAAAGTTTACCCATTCTTCTTTCCAAACTTAAAAAAACCAATTTGCAGTTTTGGATATTTGTCACAATATTGCCCGCAACAATATAATTTTCAGAATATGAACTGCCACAGTATTGTGAAGGTAAATATGAACTCCACAGCAGGTTTTATGTCTTAGAATATTCCTTCCCTATCAAGGTGACCCCTGGGAGCAGGCAAGTCGTTCTGATTGTGCTCCTGAGTAGAGTGACTTGTTGTTGGTGATGGTCCATAGCACTTAACAGCTTAAAGCTTCTCTGCTCCAGCTTATTCCTGCTTATTGAGGACAGTCAACCCGAGGGACCAATTACCTCTTGCAGGATAACTAAGAGCACTGATTGGTAGTTATGGGTGACAGCAATTGTGATGACAGAGACCCATGTGGTTGAATCAGAGAAGGTCGTAAGGTGCCATGGGGTCAAGGCGAAACATTCACACTTGTCTGAGCATTCTAATTACACATCATTTACATGTACTGTTACTCATTTTAAGCTCAAACTGAAAGTTTATATTACAAAAAAATTGCTAAAAATCATTGTATATTATGCTAATGTAACAAGCCTTTCCTGATACTAAGATCGCTTGGCTTTGGTTCAATGGGTAAGCCTTGCTGCCTAAATATATATTGACTGCGCACTGATTATAGAGGTTTCCCTTACATCATTCCACTTCATTTCACTCCATCTGTTAGAGAAGGGAGTGAGTCATGTTTATATCATGTTTATATCTGAGACTTCTCGAAGGTAGAAATTGACATTGTTGGAAAATACCATCTTCTGTGTGGTATTTCCCCAGATTTTTGCATTTACCATCCCATTTTTTGCTAAACCCGTTTTTGTTCGCATTAGAGCACTGCAAATGTTACCCTTGCTAACCAGAGGTAAAGTGCTTGTGCTCTCCCTTCCAAACATGACAAGATTGGTATAAACCTGAATGATACATTTAATTTACATATACGCCCATAGTAAATGGCATTGCATGTACCCATGGCAAGTAAATTGAGTGCTACTAGTGGGCTGAATCAGTCAAGTAGCATTTTAAGCCATGTCTCAGGCCTGTCATTGCAGCCTGTAGCGTCATTTTAAACTGCAATTTCGACCTGGCAAAATAAACTTTCTGTCGGGCCAAAACATTCCTTTTTAATACCTATAAGTCACCCTTAAGTCAGGCCTTAAAGGTTGAGAGGGCAGGGTGCATGGTATTTAAAAATTCCTGGCAGTGAAAAAAAAAAGTAGTTTTTCACTATATCAAGGCTAACTCTGCTGTAGACTAACTCCTGTTTACCTTATTACACTTAGTAAGTGAAAACATCAGTTTGGAAACAGTTAGATAAATACTTTCTATACTCATTTGAGCTATAATTTAAAATCCTCTTTAATGGTAACATTACATTTTAAGTTACAATTCTGAAGATACCCCTTTTCGAAAGTTGGGAATTTTATTCCTAAACCAAAATGCCTATCTGCCAGTGTCCAGGATTACATGACTGTTAATGGCTCTACTGTGGTGCTGTGTATTGCCGTGAGGCAAAGGACAAAAGTGTGGGGGAAGGGGGTTCCTCTCCTGAGCACGATGGCCTGGGACAGTGTGCTCACCCTTCTTGGACTTCAAAGTCGTGGAGAGAAAGAATCCTGAATAGGCCTGTCCTCTCCCTGGCAAATATAGCCCACGCTAGGGGTGGGCAAAACTTTGGAAATTCTATGCACCATAATCATGCCGAATTACCTGAAAGTTCCTGTAAAACGAACCATAATTGCAATTGAAAAGTAATTCTGCATTTAGTGCTGTTTTGTACTGCAAAATTGCCCCCCTTTTGGACGCGAGAGGGCATTAATCTGCTAAGACATAGCTATAAATGTCAGAGAGCACTAATAGAAAGCACGAGCAGTGCTTAAGCTAATTAAAAGTGCTTTTGGGATAGGATTTTCCCCAACTTATCTATGGCATTTTGATTTATTTTCTTGACAAAATGCACCCTTGTGTACAAACTCGATGCGAGGATCCATGTCTGCACTGAGAAATAGCTCTACATACAGCAGAACATGAATAGTGAGGGCAAACTGCCGCTTGAACTCACTAAATGTGCTCTCACAGTAGGATTGTTTTCCCACAAATTACGTGAGGAGCAGTAATCTCATAATTATCGGTAATTCAGTGTCAAAGAGTAACAAGGAGTTACGGAAAATATTCCACCTTGGCCTAGCCCACACCTGGGCTTGCCTGCTCTTTGTTCCCTTAGACACATTGAGAAATGGGGAGCTTTGGCAAGAACCAGCTTAGGGGTAGACAAAGGCGGTGTCTCCCACACACAGGTTGGCACTGGGTATAAAAGTGGCACACTCAGAACCTCGCATTAGAACACTCTTGGACCCATGGAGACTCAGAAGAAGGATTGCCTGTCAAGCAGAACGTTTTAGCAGCCATCTTGTGACTCAGCCTCAGAAAAAGGTTAAACAAAAGAAAAGGGGGCAGGATAGGAATACCCTGTCCCCCTAGCTCTAATGCCTGGGCAAAAAAGCTTTTTTTTTGCTGCAAAAGTGCGAATGAGTCGCAAATCCGCAACAAAATAAAAAAAACAACAGCAGTTTTTAAAAAAGCTCCAGGCGGCTCGCACAAACATTAAAAACAAATAGATAGATAGATGGATAGATAGATAGATAGATAGATAGATAGATAGATAGATAGATAGATAGATAGATAGATAGATAGATAGATAGATAGATAGATAGATAGATAGATAGATAGATAGATAGATAGATAGATAGATAGATAGATAGATAGATAGATGTATTTGTATTTTCACTAAAAAAGCAAAGGTTACAGGGACATTATAGTTAGGAGATGCATTTTTTAAAAACGTAGAAATTCAATTAAAAACAAAGGTTACAGGGACTTTACAGTTAGGAAATAGAATTAAAATTGTTTTAGAAATTCACTGATAGGTTACAGGGACTTTATAGTGAGGCTCAGATTTCACCTGTACAAAACCAGAGAAATTCAGTAGTTATAGTTACCTGAGCTAACTATAACTTACAGCCCCGCAATGCACTGCTTATGACCTCACATATTACCTCACTCATGACATGGTCAGTGACTTCACTGATGACAACACTGATGACATCTCAAATGACATCACCCACCCATACAGTCACTCACACAGCCACTCGCTCACTGATACAGCCACTGACCCACCCACTCAATTTACTACAGCCACTCACGCTGCCACTCACTCACCCACACAGCTACTCACACACCCACTTATACACCCATACAGCCACTCATAAGCCCACTCACACATCCACTCAGACACCCACTCACACATGGAAACAGACAGTCACGCAGCCACTCATATAATATAAGTTAGAAGCAGTATTACTCATCATTAATATATATATATATATAAATATATATATATATATATATATATATATATATATATATATATATATATATATATATATATATATATATATATATATATATATATAAAAAGAAAGAGTTGCCCTGCATGTGACCGCACACACGGTAAGTAGACCACTTTATTGAGGACTTGGCAGGTTACACAGGCTCACAGCGCGAATCCTCTCTGGGAAGCCTGACGCGTTTCGAACATCCTTGTTCTTAATCATAGTTCATTAAGAACAAGGATGTTCGAAACGCGTCAGGCTTCCCAGAGAGGATTCGCGCTGTGAGCCTGTGTAACCTGCCAAGTCCTCAATAAAGTGGTCTACTTATCGTGTGTGCGGTCTCATGCAGGGCAACTCTTTCTTTTCACATATAGCGGCTGGGCTCAGTTGCGAGACTGCACTGCTGCGAGGGGAATGCAGATCTATGGCAACTTTGTAATGAGGTTGCCGACAGAGCGGTGAGGTTCCCTGTTTGTTGGCTTACATGGGCAGTGTTTTCGGGACTTGCAGTTAAAAATGTACTCACTGCTGGGGATTATTTTAAAATTCTTGGATGCCAGCAACACCCACTTGGGTTTATATTTTCATTGCAGAAATTCAACTTCCAGAAGGCACTTTGGTACACGCCCATGGGGGCGGGATGTTGGTGAACTTGAATAACTGCTCTGCAATACTGTGGCGGCTCCGCTTGTGATGTGCCTATGATTAAGAACAAGGATGTTCGAAACGCGTCAGGCTTCCCAGAGAGGATTCGCGCTGTGAGCCTGTGCAACGTGCCAAGTCCTCAATAAAGTGGTCTACTTACCGTGTGTGCGGTCTCATGCAGGGCAACTCTTTCTTTTCCATATATATATATATATATATATATATATATATATATATATATATTCAGTGAAAAAACCATAGGTTTCACACACGTTATAGTTAGCTGGACATTTCACTCGTAAAAAACCAATGAAATTTCCCCGTTATAGTTAGTTAAGCTAACTATAACTCGCGCGCCCGCAATGCACTGCTGATGACGTCACATATTACATCACTCATGACATGGTCAGTGACATCACTCATGACATCACTGATGACATCTCAAATGACATCACTGATGACATCACTGATGACATCATCCAGTGAATGTGTGTTTTTCTGAAAATTAAATATGTTTTATATATGTATATCTCAAGGTCGATGGAAGAATAAATGAGTATATAAGTGTCTAAATGGATGATTTGTTTTTGAAAAATTGATTGTATTACTGACTGATTAAGTGTATCTTATTGAATACATGGCTAAGTGAGTAATGTTTAAATGTGTAAATACCTGTATCAGTCTCTCACTTTGTGTATAAGTGGCTGCATGGGTTGGTGAGCAGCTACATGAGTGTCTATATAGGTTATTAGTTGGTTCTTTGAGTATCAGTATGAGTGTCTGAGTGTCTGTATGGTTCAGTGGGGGGTATTACGTAGTGCATAAGTGCATGAATGAGTGACTCACTGTTTGTATGTGTTGAAGACAGCATATGTGCAGGACTGTATGGGTGGAAGAGTGTGTGTATGGGTGTGTTAGTGAGTGAATGGCTGTCTCAATAGTGTCTTTATGAGTAACTACATATGTTTTAAATTAGTATATGTGACTATTGGTGTATATAAGTGAGTGTATGTGAGAGTGAGAGATTGAAAGAGTTCCTGTATGAATAAGTATGTGTTTCTATAAGTGATTGTTTAAAAGACTAAGTATGTGTAAGTTTCCATAGAAGTAAGTGTGGTGGTGTGTGTATAACTGTATATGCAAATAAATGTATGTTTGATTCTTTATTAGCATGAGTAACTATGTGTGTGAGTAACTCTATGGATGAGAGGCATTGTGTTACAGTATGTATAGGTGTAAGAGTACATATGATGTGTGAGTACACGAATGAGTGACTGTACAGGACTGTTGGTGAATGAGTGGATGTTTATGTGGATCTTAGAATTATTGAAGAGGTTGTTGTAATTGGTATTGGTATGTCCATTTTTTTGAAAATTTCAGTCTCTATTTTTGAATGTGTGTATCAAAGGTTATATTAGGGTGAGAGGAGGTCTGCCACTCTATCACATGGATGATGATGTCATGAGTGATGTCACTGACCATGTCATGAGTGATGTAATATGTGACGTCATCAGCAGTGCATTGCAGGCGCGCAAGTTATAGTTAGCTTAACTAACTATAACGGGGAAATTTCATTGGTTTTTTACGAGTGAAATGTCCAGCTAACTATAACGTGTGTGAAACCTATGGTTTTTTCACTGAATTTGCAAGGTTTTTTAAATGTTAATTCCTAACTATAACGTGTGTGAAACCTATGGTTTTTTCAGTGAATTTGCTAGGTTTTTTAAATGCTAATTCCTAACTATAACATGTGTGAAACCTATGGTTTTTTCAGTGAATTTGCAAGGTTTTTTAAATGCTAATTTCTAACTATAACGTGTGTGAAACCCATGGTTTTTTCAGTGAATTTGTATGGTTTTTTAAATGCTAATTCTTACCTATAACATATGTGATTCCCATATTTTTTTTTATTGATTTTGTATGATTTTTTTTATTATAAATTCTTATATTAAATGTTTTTTTTTTTTTAAAAACAAGTTTTTTTTTAAACATTTTATTTCTCTTAAAACACTGTTTTTTTAAAAAAAATCTGCAATATATCAAGTTTTCTCTTTTTTTTTTTTACCAAACAGGTAAGATATATTAGTATAACATAGAAAATATTTTTTTTTTTTGTTTTTTTTTTTTAGTGGGCGTACGGTAAGCGTACGGTAAGCGTATGGTTTACGCAATGTCCGTAATTTATCTACTCTGTTTGCGTATAGTTACGCAATTTGCGTAGCCGCGCGTACTGTGCGTGGGGCGCGTAGGTGTGTACGCTACACGCGCACGTTACGCGGAAGTGTTGTGGAGTGACTGTTTTGCGCATGCGCGCGAGTGCATGTCTTTTTTACGCGCATGCGTACTTTTACCGTAAGCGCACCGTAAGCGCACCGTAAGCGCAACGTACGCGCACGGTGGGTCATGTGATCATGAAACACAACTTTTGATTGGTTGAAACTACTTTCAGTTCTAGAACTCTCCTACACCACACCCATTCCCCTCATTTCTGCTTGTGATCCCTTAGGAGAAGGAGCTGACTTGTCTTTGTGATACGATGGCAGACCAGCACTCTTCTACTGAGAGTGAGGCTAGCAGCACCACCATCAGGCAGAGAAAGAGGAAACAGAAGAGCTCTTTCATATGGGAGTATTTCAGTTTTCCAGAGGGTGAGAAAAAAGTCAATGCTGCTTTGGTGACTTGCAAGCTGTGCCAGCGTGTGCTTTCGAGAGGAAATCCCAACAAGAAGTATTCCTTCGGGAATCACACTATGTTGAGACACCTTGAGGATGTGCATCCTAGGACACAAGCACGACATACTAGAGGCAACCCTTCAGTAAGTCGAGCAAGCACATCCACAGCAGCTCAGCCGAGTCCTTCTTCGGAAGCTCAGCAGAGCCCTTCATCTGTGGGGGCACAATCACCTTTTTCTGATCCTCTGGAAACGAACCCTCGGTTTGGTAGGGTTACTATGCGGTGTTCATTTTGCCATGATCTAATTGTTCATAGGGAGACCAGTGTTACCCTCATTAACAACAAAATAGACCAGCACAAATGTCCAACCAGCTAATGTTCCCATACTTCCTTTCCTCTGTCCCTGCATGAACACAACGGCTCTTTTAAGAGCCAACCTTACCTCTCAACTTTTTTTTATTTTTTCTTTAAAACTTTTTTTTTTTTTTTACCGTACGCGTACAGTAAGCGTATTTTTTTTTTTTTTTTTTTAAAAACACTAAAAATCAATTACCACATCTCAAGATCCTTGAGGAATTAATAACTAAATACTAAAAATCTTTTTGAGATAAAGTGGAAGAAAGAGACCTTCTAATTTCTCAGTTACCTGTCCCACCCAACAATTTAATTTTTAATTAAAATGTCATTGAAATTACTTGAAAAAATGGTTGGTTTTTTTTGAAAATTTTCTTTCACAATCTGAAAAAAAAGAAAAAAGTATTAATATTTAATAAATCAATATATAACACAGTACACGTATTTACATATTTTTCCCCAAAAAGTTTTTGCCTTTTTTTTGCTGTTTTCAGAATATATTGCATTTCACTATAAATTGTGAAAGCAATTGCATTCATCATTTAACAGCGGGCAAAAAAAAAAAACCAATCTCAAAGATTGTTTTAAAAAAGCCCACAATCTCTTTTTACTTAAACATAACATTATAGAAATGCATAATATTCTAAAAAAATATCATCTAATATCAATACTTATTTCTTTAAAATACCGTCTGACATTTTTGTTTCAGAAGTATAATCACAAAAATATATCTCAAATAACTCCACAATACATCTGGTTCAATTTCCTTTAGGCCAAATAGTAATTTTAAAATTCTTTTTTGATTAAATTTCCAATGGTAATCCAATAAAATTCTAAAGTTTAAATTGTACAGATCTCACCGATTGTCTGTAATATTTTGGTTTCCGAAAGATTAATTAATAATTAAATAAGTCCACAATACAATTGTTTACCTTTCCTCATGGCCAAATAGTAATTTTAAAAATCTTTTTTGAATAAATTTCCAATGGCAATCCAATAACATTCCAAAATTTAAATTGTGCAGATGTTACCGATTTTGTCTAAATTTTTGGTTTTCCAAAGTTTCATTAAAAATTTAAAAAGTCCACATTACAATTGGTTACCTTTCCATTAGGCCAAATGATAATTTGAAAAATCATTTTTTTTTAAAATTCCAATGGTAATCCAATAAAATGGTAAAATTGTTTTGTACAGATCTTGCCAAGTCTCTCTAAAATTTAGGTTTCAGGAAGATTAGATAGGAATTTGCTAAATCAAAAGGCAAACGTTGCTTGAAAATCAATTGGGAATCATTACACAGTGTCCAGCCTTTTTCACATTTAAGATAAACTGTGTAATGTCCAGAAGTAACAGTAGGTCCTTCATGGAAAACGATTGCAACTGTTACAAAAGTTTTTCCTGAAATTGATAATTGCTGTCCTGTAAACTTCTTTATTAAAGTATCCAATTTTGAACCATCAGCTTTACATCGTTGCATCATTAAAATTACATATTGTCCGTATTCCTTTAAAATTAACGTTGAAAACATTTCAGATTGACACTCACCGCATTCCATGTTATGATTAGTATCTTTAACTAATTTAGCAAAAGTGACTGTTTTACTTTCTGGCAATGTTAAATAAATAAACCTTTCAGAATCAACATTAGAGCCACATGTATTGTAACAGTTTTCACAACTATGTTCCCATTTATAAGAGACACCAAACATATTTTCAATGGGAACCCCTTCTTCTTCCAGTACCTGAAGAAAAAACATCAAGAATTACTGTGCGTCTTGCTGTACATTTTGAGAAAACTGTGTTCGTCCTGAACATACATCTAAAAGTTTCTAATTTCAGTAGCACTTTCTATTTGAGTTTTATCATTACTCAGCTTTTGAAAAAGGAGACTCAACTCAGAACAGAATCTTTTTCTCTGATTTACTATTATCTGCTCTTGCACACTTTCCAGATAAAATGCAACATTCAGCACTACATTAGCGTAGCAGTTGACACCAGAGCTATTTTCGAAATGACATCCTACAACCTCTTCTTCATTTTCCTTTTTCTTTTTGCTTGCAATTACATTACTCCTCTTTTTTTTCCTCCTCTCTACATCTTCATTACAGATATTCTCATTTCTCCTTTTACGAGAAACTACACGTTTCTCCAACACAGGATACTGACCTAAATGAGGAGCATAGGTTCTTCTTAATCTATTATACTCCTTTACACAATTTGTATCAGCACTAACTTTTGAGTCATCAAAGTCTATCATGAATCAACCAGATAATGTTTTCACTCGTGACAAAGCTACTTAAGCCATACCTTCTTTGAACACAGTTGAACCAATGTTCACAAAAGCACAATCTACAGTCAATCTTGAGACTTGTGAATAGTTACAGCATATGCTAGCGAAAACGGAAACTGCTTCCTACGTACATATACGTCTTTCACAAGCATGAAACGAACTGAACAACGACAAATGTCTTTAACTTCTTCTATCTGATCAAATTTTATTTTTAAACATTCAATTCCATCTTTTTTCTGATAATTAATAAAACCCACAACTCTTCCCATAGCTCCATTAACTAAACCTTTTTCAACATCCAAATTTCTCCTTAAAAATACTCTACAGTTCATGCAAACATATAGATTTTTTTCTAATCCAGCTGTTTTGGAAATGTTCTTCTCTAGTGAATCCAATTTATTTTTCAGTGTGCCTGTTAATGTGATAGTAATTCTTCCATCCTCAATTTTGTCCACTGCTTCCAATTTCCTGATATCTTCCTTTGTCAATTTTAAAAGCTCCTCATTGAATATTGAGCATTCACGTAGAGTTGGCATTAAGCAGATGACACTTTTCTTTTCTGCAATGTTCTTGTATATCTTCTCTGCAACTATTTCTTCCTTTGGAAATAAATTATGTAGCAGCCGACTCTGTAATGCTTTTTTGCCAACTTCTGTGAGTAGTCCAATTCTGATATCTTTCAGAATACTTCCCTATTCTTCATCGTTTGCTTGCCTCATATTAGTAGTAAGTTCCTTGTACTCAAAGAAGGACCAAATATTTGCATTACCGATGCTTCCCAATGACTTCTTTGTGTCTTCATGTGTCACAGTATTAAACACTGGTTGTCCTTTAACTGGAGTAAGTTGTAGAAGATCCCCAAAAACTATGACATGTTTTCCACCAAATAACACGTCATAGTCTGTCCTCAGAATTTGCTGCATTCTTAAATGCACAAAGGCAAGCATTAAGTTTGATACCATACTCACCTCATCAATAATGAGAACTTGCATCTTCTTCAATACTCTTGAAACTTCCAAGCATGCTTCTCCAGTTAGCTTGTTGTATTGTATTTTGTTCTCATGCTCCACTGGTAACATTAGCAAACGATGTAAGGTGATTCCTTTTATGTTATATGCTGCTAACCCAGTTGGAGCAGTAACCACACAAGACAAAGTAGAATCCGTTTTTTGCTGTAGGTAGCTTCTGATGACTTTTATTAGGAAACTTTTTCCAGTTCCAGCTTGTCCGCTTACATACATCCTGATTGGATGAAATGATGTGCATGAGCACTCTTTTTTTTCATGTAGAAATCCGTGATCAATTTTGCTTCTGATCTCTTCATAAATTTGTTGCTGCTCTTGATTCAGTTGTCTTTCCAAATTTTGTAAGTCTATAAATTCTTCTTGAGCTTGATTCATAGCCGTTTCCACTTCATTCATGGCTATTGATGCTTCATTTTCAACGATTGGTTGTCCTAGGGGATCTTGACTGAGTGTTCCTGAACTTTGGCTGTCTTGAGAACTGTCTCTAGCTACTTCAGCTGCAATTGTAGTTTCCTGTTCAATTTCTTCATTTAACATTTGCAGATAAGTTGAGAATGTACTGCATTGTATGCTGTCTTTGCAAGCATTAAAAGAATCTTCATAGCTTTGAAATTCTCCCAGTAGTTCATCCTCTGTATGCCATGGTTTAAACAGCTGTAAAAGAGCCAAGTAGTAAAATTCCTTTTTGTCAGTAGTGTCGCAACTCAGCTTCCTGTGATTTATCAAACTTCCTTTTGTTTGCTTCACCAAACATCCTTCCTCACCAATGACTTTATATTTTCCATTGTTGATGTCTTCTGCGGCTTTCCGTGAATAAATGTAGTTCTGCAGCACTTCATAGAGACACATGTTCTCCAGATGATGACTTCTTTTTGGATAATATGTGTCCAACATGTTTGATTTCAAAATATCTGTACTTTCTGGGTCATTCTCGGCCAAATATTCAATTTCTCCAACAGATTTCAGTACCCGATTTCTCATTGCTGCAAGGCCTTAACTTGCCCAAATTATTCTTCTTGATTTCGAGTAGAGACTTGCAGAAGATAACCTATCTGAACATTCGTAGGATCCAATTTCTCGATGCGATAACATCTTTAAACTGAAACTGTACAGCTTCTTACTGACAGTGTTCTCGTGAGAAATCTCTTCCCACATTTCTTTCAATTCAGTTTTTTCAGATTTAGTAATGTAAGACGTTACATATCGAGCAACAGCTATGGAATTGTCAGCTACATACTGTATATCCATGTTAGCATTCCACATGGATAAAATGACTGGGTTGTAGTCATTTATATTTTTTGATTCTTCTTTTCTTTTAATGTTGTAGGTATTCTTAGGTGATTTTCTTGTGATAGTATGTCTCACAGATGACATAAAACTGTTTACTCTTCCATTTGAAAGAACAGGTCTAGGAAATCCAAATCGACATTTAGTGTAGTATTTATCTTTGCTCTTGTATTTCGGTCGACAGTATTTTCCACACCGATGACTTTGGAAACGTAAAACTTGCTCCTTTAACTTTTTCTCTTCTGTGCTTTTTGGTATAGCACATGTTGCATATTCTTCAATGTAAGATAACACTGCTTCATCAGTATCTGTTCCAAACTTTGGGGCATCCTTGATCCACAACAGCATATGAATATGAGGAGCACCTCTTGCCTGGTACTCTTTTCTCCAAAAGAAATCCACTACTTCTCCAAGAGGTGGATTTTTTTTATTGCAGATGAAGGACATCATAGCCTCAAATCTATGATTGAAATATCTGCAAACATTAACCGGATCCAATGAGCACAGTTCTCCTGCTGTCTTGTATTCGATGTTTTTAATGTTTGAATTTGCCTCTCGTAGAAAATCCAGTAAATCATCCCAAGCGTACTCAGCACAGCTTAGGGTAACGAACCATGTTGCTGTTCCTAAATTCCGTAACATGCATTTTAATTCACCATGGCGTCGGTACCAATATTCATTTGTCCCACGCTGACAAGCCATCAGATTGATCAGTTGTGTTTCCAAATGATCATCTCGGTGCTGCACTTTCTCCATAAAATCCTTAGCAGACACATTTTGTAAATGTACTCCACTTTTTAAAATGTGATTTACTGCATAAGATAGTGCAGACAAGTCGCTTTCAAATAAAAGATGGAACAAATAAGGAATACTTTGTCGAAATCTGGAATCTTCTGCATATAGTCTTGTAGTCCGATACTCAGAAGCTGGAATCTGTTCTGGACGTTCATCGTATCGTCCTCCTTTTCCTTTAGGAAACAGCTGGGGAAAACATTGAGCTTCCAAGCTCTCCTCCCATACACTCACGGGAGTTCCTTTTGCTTTCTTCATCTGAAACAGATCAATATTGTCTCCCATAACTTCTTTTGAATGTAGAGGATGTATGCTAAAATGTTCATAAATTTCTTCTTCCTTTGACTTGTCCACTTTTTCAATTTGTCCAGTTGGTGTTTCTGTGTCTTCTTGTAAATCTTCTTCTTCTTCTTCTATATAAATTGATTCATACCATTTGTTATTCCTTTTCAAATACAAATTTGCTCTTTGTACTTTCCGTACATCTACCAGCTCCTGCCAAATCTTCTTATTCTTTGTAGGTACACCATTAACCAGAATAACTAATGGTTCAGTTTCCAAAGTATCTGCATCAATAGTTTCCATATTTTTTTTCAAATCCAAGGGCAAATACACCACTCTGCCTTTTAAACCTCTCAGTAAATCTGAAGGAGGTAATTTACCAGTTTTGGGCTCCATACGTACTATGGTCTGGAACGGATGAACACATTGAATAAGTATAGACTCATATGTATTTAATTCAGAAAGTTCGGCAGGAATAACATCCAATTCTAAATTATTATGTACAGCTCTGGTTGGCATTCTATTTTCCTCTAACTTGTTGTAACAGTATTTACAAATACGCTGATCTTCACCCAATTCAAAACAATTTTCAAGAAATATATATGTGGCAAAATCCTTCCACTTATAATTATCTTCATTTTCACTCTTTCTGTAGAGATCAACATTCCTAGTTTGTTTTCTATAATGAGTTATGCGGCAACAAATACAAGTTATATTTGGTCTTTCATTAGAGATTATTGCAAATTTTGTTATGTGATCATTAAATGTTTTACTTACAGAGGGTTCTACATTCTCTTCCACTTCTTCCTCATTTACTGTGTCCTTTTCTGCACTGTCTTGTTCAGGACCAAAGTAACAAAACTGAATTTCATCAATAACCTTCTCTACATCTGATACCGATCCACGGAACAGAGCCCTATTCAATTCATCTAACTTTATTGCTGGACTTTTAGCAAAATACAACCGTCTCACAAACTTTCTCATTTCAGTATGATGAACAGCCAGCATCCTAAAATGGTGGAAAACACTATTACACACTTTTCTAGATAGACAAGCCAGAGAATGACCCTGCAAACCAGTATTCTCTCTCACTCTGCATGGATCTAGACTTTGAAGCACCTTAATCTTCTGTTTTACACTTTTTTTACTATATTCTCTTAGAAACTCACGAAATTTATCAATAGATTCCTGAAGCACAGTGCAAATACTACTACAATTCCAAGTGTACACTGGGGCTTTAGGACGTCTCCCCATAGCCTCATCCGCCATCACTTGTACCTCATCTCTTGGAACCATTATCTCCTTCTCCATTATGCAACCATTTTTCACTTCATAAGCACGACCTCTGGTGTCAACTGCATGCAGCAAACTATTACTTTGAAAATAACTCTCTTCATTAAAAAAAGGTTCACTACTTGAACTATGCATCCATTCTCCTAAAAACACTTTACAAAAGTTTGTTCTTTTCACTACTCTTTTCCTTTTGCTTTGTGATTTCAGTACATTAACCATTTTATCTAATGTACGCATCCTATTCAAAATTAAAATGAATAGTTTCCTTTTTAATTCTAATGCCTTTGCTGCAATGGCTTCAATTTCTTTTTTTCTCTTGTAATATTTTGCCTTTTTCTTATATTTCTTCACATCCTTTATCAAATTGGACATAACTCTTCTCTGAAACATTTTCTACGTATCTCTTTAAACGCTGTTTTTCTGTTTAAGTTAATCTTTGTTATTGCAGAAGGTATATTTGCATTAACAAAATTCTCAATTTTTTCCTGTTCTTTTCTATTGAAAACATTCTTTCCAGTACAGACATTTTGTACATTTTTCCTTTTTATGAAGATGTTCTTTAAAAAATCTTTTGTCTGCTTACCAGAAGACTTTCTCTTTTTCCCAACATGAGCATCTCCAACTAACTTAGGTCCTCCAGTTGTCTTCAAATATAGTTTTTTTTTGTGGTTTTTCCTTACTCTGGATTTTGTAGGCATCTTAAATTTTGTTCACTGCTCTTCAGCAATACCTGAAAAAAACAAAAAAAACAAATCCTTTTTTATATTTAAATATATTACTACATTTTTTATGATCTTTTCAAATCTTAAAATACTAAGTACCCCTTTCCTAGAAGTGAAAATCACAATAACACCTTCTCAAATTAAATATCTAAAAACAATTCCTGTGTGCACACAGAGACATGCTTTGAAATTAGGCAGAAAACTAAATTTCTTTGCCAATTGGAAAGCACACATTCTACTACTTTTTTGGCAAGTGATAAGTACTTTTACAGTCTGACACATTTTGAATCCACTTTTCAGATTCTGATAAAAGCACATGTCCAAACTGCTTTTTGAGACCAGCACCATGTGTAACCTGGGTGACTGACTACACTCCAGCAAGGGCAACCAGCCTTAGTGATGCTGAATGTATTTGCATTACTGACTGCAACCTCAAACCCAACTCGGTTGTGAATACTGTGCATGATTCCACAGGATAAGCAGCTGGGTGTGTGCTAAGAGTCTGCTTCTGCATAAAAAAATAGCTCCCCCTTTCCATCTAATGCAAATGTAAAATCACCAGAGCAATACCAAACAGATTTCTGAGACCAGCAACATGTGTAACCTGGGTGACTGACTACACTCCAGCAAGGGCAACCAGCCTTACTGATGCTCAATGTATTTGCATTACTGACTGCAACCTCAAACCCTAAAAGTATTCCTCATTTATACCACTACACCTTAATGTATGGTGAAAACATAGTCCATATTATTTTACATGTTTGTATTTGCATTACTAAGTGCAACCTCAAACCCCACTCGGTTGTGAATACTGTGCATAATTCCACAGGATAAGCAGCTGGGTGTGTGCTAAGAGTCTGCTTCTGCATAAAAAAATAGCTCCCCCTTTCCTACTAATGCAACTGTAAAATTACCAGAGTAGTACGCAATAAATCTCTGCCTGTAATTCCTCTTTGCACACAGAGTCATGTTTTCATATTAGTCTGAAAACGTAATTTCTTTGCCAATTTGAAACCACACTTACTACTCTTTTTTTTGGCAAGTGATAAATACTTTTACAGTCTGACACATTTTAAATCCACTTTTCAGATTCTTAAAAAAGCACATGTCCAAACTGCTTTTTCAGACCAGCAACATGTGTAACCTGGGTGACTGAGTACACTCCAGCAAGGGCAACCAGCCTTAGTGATGCTGAATGTATTTGCATTACTGACTGCAATCTCAAACCCCACTCGGTTGTGAATACTGTGCATGATTCCACAGGATAAGCAGCTGGCTGTGTGCTAAGAGTCTGCTTCTGCACAAAAAAATAGCTCCCCCTTTACATCTAATGCAAATGTAAAATCACCAGAGCAATACGCAATAAATCTCTGCCTGTAATTCCTCTTTGCACACAGAGTCATGTTTTCATATTAGTCAAAAAACAAAATTTCTTTGCCAATTTGAAAGCACACTTACTACTCTTTTTTTGGCAAATGATAAGTACTTTTACAGTCTGACACATTATGAATCCACTTTTTAGATTCTTAAAAAAGCACATGTCCAAACAACATTTTCAGACCAGCAACATGTGTAACCTGGGTGACTGAGTACACTCCAGCAAGGGCAACCAGCCTTAGTGAAGCTGAATGTATTTGCATTACTGACTGCAACCTCAAACCCCACTCGGTTGTGAATACTGTGCATGATTCCACAGGATAAGCAGTTGGTTGTGTGCTAAGAGTCTGCTTCTGCATAAAAAAATAACACTCCCTTTCCATCTTTTGCAAATGTAAAATCACCAGAGCAATACCAAACAGCTTTCTGAGACCCGCAACATGTGTAACCTGGGTGACTGACTACACTCCAGCAAGGGCAACTAGCATTAGTGATGCTGAAAGTATTTGCATTACTAAGTGCAACCTCAAACCCCACTCGGTTGTGAATACTGTGCATGATTCCACAGGATAAGCAGCTGGGTGTGTCCTAAAAGTCTGCTTCTGCATAAAAAAATAGCTCCCCCTTTACATCTAATGCAAATGTTAAATCACCAGAGCATAACGCAATAAATCTCTGCCTGTAATTCCTCTTTGCACACAGAGTCATGTTTTCATATTAGTCTGAAAACGTAATTTCGTTGCCAATTTGAAACCACACTTACTACTCTTTTTTTTGGCAAGTGATAAATACTTTTACAGTCTGACACATTTTAAATCCACTTTTCAGATTCTTAAAAAAGCACATATCCAAACTGCTTTTTCAGACCAGCTACATGTGTAACCTGGATGACTGAGTACACTCCAGCAAGGGCAACCAACCTTAGTGATGCTGAATGTATTTGCATTACTGAGTGCAACCTCAAACCCCACTCGGTTGTGAATACTGTGCATGATTCCACAGGTTAAGCAGCTGGGTGTGTGCTAAGAGTCTGCTTCTGCATAAAAAAAATGCTCCCCCTTTACATCTAATGCAAATGTAAAATCACCAGAGCAATACGCAATAAATCTCTGCCTGTAATTCCTATTTGCACACAGAGTCATGTTTTCATATTAGTCTGAAAACGTAATTTCTTTGCCAATTTGAAACCACACTTACTACTCTTTTTTTTGGCAAGTGATAAATACTTTTACAGTCTGACACATTTTAAATCCACTTTTCGGATTCTTAAAAAAGCACATGTCCAAACAACATTTTCAGACCAGCAACATGTGTAACCTGGGTGACTGAGTACACTCCAGCAAGGGCAACCAGCCTTAGTGATGCTGAATGTATTTGCATTACTGACTGCAACCTCAAACCCCACTCGGTTGTGAATACTGTGCATGATTCCACAGGATAAGCAGCTGGCTGTGTGCTAAGAGTCTGCTTCTGCACAAAAAAATAGCTCCCCCTTTACATCTAATGCAAATGTAAAATCACCAGAGCAATACGCAATAAATCTCTGCCTGTAATTCCTATTTGCACACAGAGTCATGTTTTCATATTAGTCACAAAACGAAATTTCTTTGCCAATTTGAAAGCACACTTACTACTCTTTTTTTTGGCAAGTGATAAGTACTTTTACAGACTGACACATTATGAATCCACTTTTCAGATTCTTAAAAAAGCACATGTCCAAACAACATTTTCAGACCAGCAACATGTGTAACCTGGGTGACTGACTACACTCCAGCAAGGGCAACCAGCCTTAGTGATGCTGAATGTATTTGCATTACTGACTGAAACCTCAAACCCCACTCGGTTGTGAATACTATGCATGATTCCACAGGATATGCAGCTGGCTGTGTGCTAAGAGTCTGCTTCTGCAGAAAAAAATACCTCCCCCTTTCCATCTAATGCAAATGTAAAATCACCAGAGCAATACCAAACAGCTTTCTGAGACCAGCAACATGTGTAGCCTGGGTGACTGACTACACTCCAGCAAGGGCAACCAGCCTTACTGATGCTGAATGTATTTGCATTACTGAGTGCAACCTCAAACCCTTAAAGTATTCCTTATTTATACCAGTACACCTTAATTTATCGTGAAAACATAGTCCATATTATTTTACATGTTCCTCACATTTAAATTTCTCCCAAAACAGAAAATGATAAACACAACTTCAACAAAAGGAATTCCAATTCTATTATTCATTTCTTAATTTACCATATACATCCCCTCTCAAACTCTAAACTCACCTTTAAAATTAGTTAGCTGTGAAAGAAATGTGGCACTCAAACAGCAGATTATCAGAGCCAGGATCTCTGTTCTGTACACCTCTCTCCTCTCAGCAGAACCAGATAATGGCAATGTTTCCCTCTCTTTTTCCACACATATACATGTTAATTTCAAATCTCAGTGCTTCCCCCTTTTTTTCAAATGTAATCACACATTTCTATTGGTTGAAAACCAACCCTTTTCAAAAAGTACCCTTCCCCCAACTTGACTTCTGCCTAGTACCCTTCCCCCAACTTGACTTCTGCCTGCTACCATAGCAACAGCTCATGGAACACTGCTGTGTGGTGTCAGGTCAGAAGTTCAGCAGACAATGTTTCATTTTCAAAGTGCAAGAGTGCTTGACTTTTCAAACCTAACAGCAAATCCATAGTACTGTTCTTTGGTAACACATTTTTCTGTACCAATACAAAACATGCTTCTATAAATTTACACATACAGCCTAGTTTTTATTGTAGAATGGTATGAAACAGCCAATCAGTTTAAAAAAAATAAATAAAAATATGTATGCCTCCATTTCCAAACTGTCTTTCATTTCTTTTTACCATTCTACTGAATTACACCTCCTGAGTGCATCCAGTTCTCCTTTGAAGATGTTCACAGTGTGGATTGTAGGGCACAGCTATGTCTTCTGGAGTGAAAAGTATGCAGAGAAAACAGGTATGGTGAAAGACCTTGCTTTGCCAAATGTAGACATTAAATGGATTGGTCAGAGAGGGTTAAAGTGGCACCAATTGATGCCATTGGTGAAATCCTTCATGCAAATCCAACACCCTGACCTCATAATAGTGCACTGTGGTGGCAATGACCTAGGCACTTTGACTGGGGTAGGTCTGGAAATGCTTATGAAGGAGACCTTTGCACAACTGTTTTCACTTTTCCCTAAAACTGCCTTTGTGTTTTCTAACATATGCCAAAGGCAAAAATGGAACTGGTCCAATCATTTCTGTCCACAGATTGACAAAGCAAGAAAGCACGTCAACAAATCTGTTTCTGCTTTCCTCCGAGACTATGGTATGGGTTCCATTTACCACAACAACTTGCGTTACGACATGCAAGACATTTATAGAGGAGATGGTGTACACTTCAATGATGAAGGGAACAGAGTCTTCCTCTTGAACCTTAGACTCTGCATCGGTACTTACTTGTAGGTACCACTAAAAAATCACTTCATAAACACAACGGCTCTTTTTAGAGCCCCCTAATATCTAAACACTTAAATCTGCATTTCATTTCTTTTTTTATTTTTTTTCTACCGTACGCGTACGGTAAGCTTACCGTAAGCTTACCGTAACCGTACCCCGCGATTTTTTTTAAAATTAATAAATGTTTTTTTTGTACTTTTCTGTCCTTCTTTGACCCCCTTTCAAATGTTAAGGGGTCTGTAACCCTATTCCTTGCCCCCTTTTCAAGTTATCACCCTCTTTTTTTCTGAGTGAAACACACAAAATGGCGGCCGCCGCTTCCTGGTTTCGACCGATTCGAATGTTTACTAAGATCTAACAGCCAATCAGAATCGCGCTCGCGCACGTCACCGTACGCGTACGGTAAGCGCACCGTAAGCGCACCGTAAGCTGGCTCAGATATATATATTGATTTAAAGGCTATTTTCTCAGAATCTACTGAACAGATTTACACCAAACCTACAAAAGGCACTTCCTTGACCTGAGGACTACCTCTCTGCCAAATTTCATTTAACTCTGTTCAGCCGTTCGCGCTGTAGCTGTGTCTAAAGGTCCTATGGAAAAATGCATGGGAAAAACGCGTTTTGGGACCCCCCTTTTATCTCAGCCCCCGCTTGACGAATCCCCCCGAGACTTTCAGGGTAGGAGCGGAGCGTAGCGCCCCACCTATTTTGAAAATTTCGCGAGGATTCGTCGACCGGCGCCAAAGTTATTCAAAATAGAATGTTGCGGTTTTCCTATGGTAAGAGGGTCCTAACTATAACTACCTACTGGCGACCGCCAGTAGGTAATATATATATATATATATATCTGTGAGATCTGTGAGATCTGTGAGCAAGGGCGGATGCCCGAAACGCGTCAGATTTTGTGAAGACTCGGCTTTGAAATAAATCAACTATTGTGCCTTACTTTGGATTTGCGTGGTTTCTATCTTCTCCGTGGATACGGATTTTTGTTGAAACTGCAAACGTGGGATATATATATATATATATATATATATATATATATATATATATATATATATATATGTATGTATATATATTAATAATGAGCAGCACCTACCCAGAGATGATGCATTCTGGGAGCTGTAGGACTGACAGCACTACAGCAGGTGAGCGATCACATGGCAGGGGAGGTGCTTCCTTTCTGAAGTGGGAGGTCTGCAGTTGGATTCAAAAGTGGAGGCGTGGGGCTGGTTCTCAGTGTAGCAGTGGCATCTGAGGAAGACTACAAGGTCGAAATGCATTATGCCTTACCTGCATGTCCATTAAAGGCTTCTTTCCTGAGTTCCCTGTGTGGCCTCTTCCTACAGTTCTGCTGGAGGGTTCGTGGATATATATGTGGAGATATATATATATATATTCACTGAAAAAACCATAGGTTTCACACACGTTATAGTTAGGAATTTGCATTTAAAAAACCTTGCTAATTCAATGAAAAAACCATAGGTTTCACACACGTTATAGTTAGGAATTAGCATTTAAAAAACCTTAGAAATTCAATGAAAAAACCAAAGGTTTCACACACGTTATAGTTAGCTGGACATTTTACTCGTAAAAAACCATTGAAATTCCCCCGTTATAGTTAGTTAAGCTAACTATAACTCGCGCGCCCGCAATGCACTGCTGATGACGTCACATATTACATCACTCATGACATGGTCAGTGACATCACTCATGACATCACTGATGACATCTCAAATGACATCACTGATGACATCACTAATGACATCATCCCGTGAATGTGTGTTTTTCTGAAAATTAAATATGTTTTATATATGTATATCTCAAGGTCGATGGAAGAATAAATGGGTATATAAGTGTCTAAATGGATGATTTGTTTTTGAAAAATTGATTGTGTAACTGACTGATTAGGTGTATCATAGTGAATACATGGCTTAGTGAGTAATGTTTAAATATGTATATATCTGTATCAGTCTTTCACTTTGCGTATAAGTGGCTGCATGGGTTGGTGAGCAGCTACATGAGTGTTTATATAGGTTATTAGTTGTTTTTTTGGGTATCAGTATAAGTGTCTGATGTCTGTATGGTTCGATGGGGGGTATTACGTAGTGCATAGGTGCATGAATGAGTGACTCACTGTTTGTATGTGTTGAAGATAGTATGTGTGCAGGACTGCATGGGTGGATGAGTGTGTGTATGGGTGTGTTAGTGAGTGAATGACTGTCTCTACAGTGTTTTTATAAGTAACTACATATGTTTTAAACTAGTATATGTGACTATTGGTGTATATAAGTGAGTATATGTGAGAGTGAGAGATTGAAAGAGTTCCTGTATGAATAAGTATGTGTTTCTATAAGTGATTGTTTAAAAGACTAAGTATGTGTAAGTTTTTGTAGAAGTAAGTGTGGTGGTGTGTGTATAACTGTATATGCAAGTAAATGGATGTTTGATTCTTTATTAGCATGAGTGACTATGTGAGTGAGTAACTCTACGGATGAGTGGCATTGTGTAACAGGATGTATAGGTGTATGAGTACATATGATGAGTGAGTACATGTATGAGTGACTGTATAGGACTGTTGGTGAATGAGTGGATGTGTATGTGGATCTTAGAATTACTGAAGAGGTTGTTGTAACTGGTATTGGTATGTCCATTGTTTTGAAAAGTTTAGTCTCTATTTATGAATGTGTGTATCAAAGGTTATATTAGGGTGAGAGGAGGTCTGCCAGTCTATCACAAGGATGATGTCATTAGTGATGTCATCAGTGATGTCATTTGAGATGTCATCAGTGATGTCATGAGTGATGTCACTGACCATGTCATGAGTGATGTAATATGTGACGTCATCAGCAGTGCATTGCGGGCGCGCGAGTTATAGTTAGCTGAACTAACTATAACGGGGGAATTTCAATGGTTTTTTACGAGTAAAATGTCCAGCTAACTATAACGTGTGTGAAACCTTTGGTTTTTTCATTGAATTTCTAAGGTTTTTTAAATGCTAATTCCTAACTATAACGTGTGTGAAACCTATGGTTTTCTCATTGAATTAGCAAGGTTTTTTAAATGCAAATTCCTAACTATAACGTGTGTGAAACCTATGGTTTTTTCAGTGAATTTGCAAGGTTTATTAAATGCTAATTTTTTTATTTTTTTCTATTTTTTTTACATATTTTTTTTTTAAATTTTCTATCCTTTTTTTAAGACTGTGGTTAAATATTTAAAATTCTATAATATGTTTTTTTAAAAATATTTTATAAAATAAACAGGTAAAATTTATTAGCAATACATTTTTTCCTTTTTTTTTATTTTTTTTTTAGTACGCGTACCGTAAGCTTACGGTAAGCGTACGGTTTACGCAACGCCCGTAATTTATCTACGCTGTTTGCGTATAGTTACGCAATTTGCGTAGCCGCGCGTTTTCCGCGTGGGACGCGTACGCGTGTACGCTACACGCGCACGTTACGCGGAAGTGTCGGGTAGTGACTGTTATGCGCATGCGCGCAAGCGCGTGTCTTTTTTACGCGCATGAGCACTTTTGCCGTAAGCGTACCGTAAGCGTACCGTAAGCGTACGGTAGGTCATGTGATCATGAAACACAACTTTTGATTGGTTGAAACTACTTTCAGTTCTAGAACTCTCCTACACCACACCCATTCCCCTCATTTCTGCTTGTGATCCCTTAGGAGAAGGAGCTGGGTTGTCTTTGTGATACGATGGCAGACCAGCAGAGCTCTTCTGAGAGTGAGGCTAGCACTAGCAGCACTACCTTGAGGCAGAGAGCGAGGAAACAAAAGACCTCTTATGTATGGGATTATTTTACTTTTCCTGAAGGCCAGCAAAAGGTAAATGCACCCTTAGTAACTTGTAAGCTGTGTAAGCGTGTACTTTCAAGAGGTAATCGTGACAGGAAGTATTCCTTTGGGAATCATACCATGATGAGGCACCTCAGGGATGTACACAGAAGGACACATGCTCGACTTTTTGGAGGTAACCCTTCAGAAAGTCAACCAAGCACATCCACAGCAGCTCAGCCTGGACCATCATCTGCAGGGCTGACTCCTTCTTCTGCAGGTCAGGTGAGCCCTTCATCTGTGGGGGGAGCATCTCCTTTTGCTGGCCCTCTGGAAATTAACCCTCGATTTCTGAGGGTTGATATTCGATGTGCCTTTTGTCATGATCTAATTTGTCATAGGGAGACCAGTGTTTCCCTAGTGGACCTCAAAATAGATCAGCACACTTGTCACAGAGACTAATTTTCCCATTCTTTCTTTCCTCACTCCCTGCATGAACACAACGGCTCTTTTAAGAGCCAACCTTATCTTTCATCTTTTTTTTATAGATGTTTTTAAAAACTTTTTTTTTTTTTTTACCGTACGCGTACGGTGCGCGTAATTTTTTTTTTTTTTTTTTTTAAAAACACTAAAAATCAATAATCACATTACAAGGACTTTGAAACACTACAATTATTATTATTGACTTACCATACCCACTCAAAAAAATATTTATTCATTTGTTTTTTTTAAAAAAAATTGCTTTAAAAATGGTTCTAGTTTTCGAAAATTTTCAATATCAATCTGAAAAAAAAGAAAAAAGTATTAATATTTTTTAAACATTTTAAAAAACAGTACTCGTATTTACATATTTATAAAAAAATATTTTTGCCTTATTTTTGCTGTTTTCAGAATATATTGCATTTCACTTTAAATTGTGAAAGCAATTGCATTCATCATTTAACAGCGGGCAAAAAAAAAATAACAATCTCAAAGATTGTATTAAAAAAGCCCAGAATCTCTTCTCACTTAAACTTAACATTACAGAAATGCATAATATTCTAAAAAAATATCATCAAAAAACAATACTTATTTCTTTAAAATACCGTCTGATATTTTTGTTTCAGAAGTATAATCACAATATTATATCTCAAATAACTCCACAATACATCTGATTCCATTTCCTTTAGGCCAAATAGTAATTTTAAAATTTTTTGGGGATTAAATTTCCAACGGTAATCCAATAAAATTCTAAAGTTTAATTTGTCCAGATCTCACCGATTCTCTGTAACATTTTGGTTCAAGAATTTTTTTTTTATAATTTAAGAAGTCCACAATAGAATTGGTTACTTTTCCGCATGGCCAAATAGTAATTTTTAAAATCATTTTTGAAAAAATTTCCAATGGCACTCCAATAACATTCCAAAATTTAAATTGTGCAGATGTTACCGATTATCTCTAAATTATTGGTTTTTGAAAGTTTCATTAAAAATTAAAAAAGTCAACATTACAATTGGTTATCTTTCCATTAGGCCAAATGATAATTTAAAAAATCTTTTTTTTAGAAATTTCCAATGGTAATCCAGTAAAATGGTAAAATTATTTTGTCCAGATCTTGCCAAGTTTCTCTAAAATTTAGGTTTCAGGAAGATTAGATAGGAATTTGCTAAATCAAAAGGCAAACGTTGTTTGAAAATCAATTGGGAATCATTACACAGTGTCCAGCCTTTTTCACATTTAAGATAAACTGTGTAATGTCCAGAAGTAACAGTAGGTCCATCATGGAAAATTATTGCAACAGTTACAAAAGTTTTTCCTGAAATTGATAATTGCTGTCCTGTAAACTTCTTTATTAAAGTATCCAATTTTGAACCATCAGCTCTACATCGTTGCATCATTAAAATTACATACTGTCCGTATTCGTTTAAAATTAATGTTGAAAACATGTCAGATTTACACTCACCGCATTTCATGCTATGATTAGCATCTTTAACTAATTTTGCAAAAGTGACTGTTTTACTCTCTGGCAATGTCAAATAAATAAACCTTTCATTATCAACATTAGAGCCACATATATTATAACAGTTTTCACAACTATGTTCCCATTTATAAGAGAGACCAAATACATTTTCAATGGGAACCCCTTCTTCTTCCAGTACCTGAAGAAAATACATCAAGAATTCCTGTGCATCTTGCTGTACATTTTGAGAAAACTGTGTTCGTCCTGAACATATATCTAAAAGTTTTCTAATTTCAGTAGCACTTTCTATTTGAGTTTTATCTTTACTCAGCTTTTGAAAAAGGAGACTCAGCTCAGAACAGAATCTTTTTCCCTGATTTACTATTATCTGCTCTTGCAAACTTTCCAGATAAAATGCAACATTCAGCACTACATTTGCGTAGCAGTTGACACCAGAGCTATTTTCAAAATGACATCCTACAACCTGTTCTTCATTTTCCTTTTTCTTTTTGCTTGCAATTACATCACTCCTCTTTTTTTTCCTCTTCTCTACATCTTCATTACAGATATTCTCATTTTTTCTTTTACGAGAAACTACACGTTTCTCCAACACAGGATACTGACCTAAATGAGGAGCATAGCTTCTTCTTAATCTATTATACTCCTTTACACAGTTTGTATCAGCACTAACTTTTGAATCATCAAAGTCTATCATGAATAAACCTGATAATGTTTTCACTCGTGACAAAGCAACATATGCCATACCTTCTTTGAACACAGTTGAACCAATGTTCACAAATGCACAATCTACAGTCAATCCTTGAGACTTGTGAATAGTTACAGCATATGCTAGAGAAAACGGAAACTGCTTCCTACGTACATATAAGTCTTTCACAAGCATGAAACGAACTGTACAACGACAAATATCTTTAACTTCTTCTATCTGATCAAATTTTATTTTTAAACATTCAATTCCATCTTTTTTCTGATAATTAATAAAACCCACAACTCTTCCCATAGCTCCATTAACTAAACCTTTTTCAACATCCAAATTTCTTCTTAAAAATACTCTACAGTTCATGCAAACATATAGATTTTTTTCTAATCCAGCTGTTTTGGAGATGTTCTTCTCTAGTGAGTCCAATTTATTTTTCAGTTTGCCTGTTACTGTGACAGTAATTCTTCCATCCTCAATTTTGTCCACTGCTTCCAATTTCCTGATCTCTTCCTTTTCCAATTTCAAAAGCTCCTCATTAAATATTGAGCATTCACGTAGAGTTGGCATTAAGCAGATGACACTTTTGTTTTCTGCAATGTTCTTGTATATTTTCTCTGCAACTATTTCTTCCTTTGGAAATAAATTATGTAGCAGCCGACTCTGTAATGCTTTTTTGCCAACTTCTGTGAGTAGTCCAATTCTGATATCTTTCAGAATACTTCCATATTCTTCATCGCTTGCTTGCCTCATATTAGTAGTAAGTTCCTTGTACTCAAAGAAGGACCAAATATTTGTATTTCCGATGCTTCCCAATGACTTCTTCGTGTCTTCATGTGTGACAGTACTAAACACTGGTTGTCCTTTAACTGGAGTAAGTTGCAAAAGATCTCCAAAAACTATGACGTGTTTTCCACCAAATAACATGTCATAGTCTGTCTTCAAAATTTGCTGCATTCTTAAATGCACAAAGGCAAGCATTAAGTTTGATACCATGCTCACCTCATCAATAATGAGAACTTGCATCTTCTTCAATACTCTTGAAACTTCCAAGGATGCTTCTCCAGTTAGCTTGTTGTATTGTATTTTGTTCTCATGCTCCACTGGTAACATTAGCAAACGATGTAAAGTGATTCCTTTTATGTTATATGCTGCTAACCCAGTTGGAGCAGTAACCACACAAGACAAAGTAGAATCTGTTTTTTGCTGTAGGTAGCTTCTGATGACTTTTATAAGGAAACTTTTTCCAGTTCCAGCTTGTCCGCTTACATACATCCTGATTGGATGAAATGATGTGCATGAGCACTCTTTTTTTTCATGTAGAAATCCGTGTTCAATTTTGTTTCTGATCTCTTCATAAAAATGTTGCTGCTCTTGATTCAGTTGTCTTTCCAAATTTTCTAAGTCTATAAATTCTTCTTGAGCTTGATTCATAGCCGTTTCCACTTCATTCATGGCTATTGATGCTTCATTTTCAACGATTGGTTGTCCTAGGGGATCTTGACTGAGTGTTCCTGAACTTTGGCTGTCCTGAGAACTGTCTCTAGCTATTTCTGCTGCAATTGTAGTTTCCTGTTCAATTTCTTCATTTAACATTTGCAGATAACTTGAGAATGTACTGCATTGTATGCTGTCTTTGCAAGCATTAAAAGAATCTTCATAGCTTTGAAATTCTCCCAGTAGTTCATCCTCT
Organism: Triturus cristatus; assembly: GCF_964204655.1. Taxonomy (NCBI): domain Eukaryota; kingdom Metazoa; phylum Chordata; class Amphibia; order Caudata; family Salamandridae; genus Triturus; species Triturus cristatus. The sequence continues at coordinate 447,519,865 of NC_140594.1, forward strand.
GTACGCCATGGTTTAAACAACTGTAAAAGAGCCAAGTAGTAAAATTCCTTCTTGTCAGTAGTGTCGCAACTCAGCTTCCTGTGATTTATCAAACTTCCTTTTGTTTGCTTCACCAAACATCCTTCCTCACCAACAACTTTATATTTTCCATTGTTGATGTCTTCTGCGGCTTTCCGTGAATAAATGTAGTTCTGCAGCACTTCATAGAGACACATGTTCTCCAGATGTTGACTTCTCTTGGGATAATATGTGTCCAACATGTTTGATTTCAAAATATCTGTACTTTCTGGGTCATTCTCGGCCAAATATTCAATTTCTCCAACAGATTTCAGTACCCGATTTCTCATTGCTGCAAGGCCTAAACTTGCCCAAATTATTCTTCTTGACTTCGAGTAGAGACTTGCAGAAGATAACCTATCTGAACATTCGTAGGATCCAATTTCTCGATGAGATAACATCTTCAAACTGAAACTGTACAGCTTCTTACTGACAGTCTTCTCGTGAGAAATCTCTTCCCACATTTCCTTCAATTCTGTTTTTTCTGATTTCGTAATGTAAGACGTTACATATCGAGCAACAGCAATGGAATTGTCAGCTACATTCTGTATATCCATGTTAGCGTTCCACATGGATAAAATGACTGGGTTGTAGTCATTTATATTTTTGGATTCTTCTTTTCTTTTTAGGTTGTAGGTATTCTTAGGTGATTTCCTTGTGATAGTATGTCTCACAGCTGACATAAAACTGTTGACTCTTCTATTTGAAAGAACAGGTCTAGGAAATCCAAATCGACATTTAGTGTAGTATTTATCTTTGCTCTTGTATTTCCGTCGACAGTATTTTCCACACCGATGACTTTGGAAACGTAAAACTTGCTCCTTTAACTTTTTCTCTTCTGTGCTTTTTGGTATAGCACATGTTGCATATTCTTCAATGAAAGATAACACTGCTTCATCAGTATCTGTTCCATACTTTGGGGCATCCTTGATCCACAACAGCATATGAATATGAGGAGCACCTCTTGCCTGGTACTCTTTTCTCCAAAAGAAATCTACTACTTCTCCAAGAGGTGGATTTTTTTTATTGCAGATGAAGGACATCATAGCCTCAAATCTATGATTGAAATATCTGCAAACATTAACCGGATCCAATGAGCACAGTTCTCCTGCTGTCTTGTATTCAATGTTTTTAATGTTTGAATTTGCCTCTCGTAGAAAATCCAGTAAATCATCCCAAGCGTACTCCGCACAGCTTAGGGTAACGAACCATGTTGGTGTTCCTAAATTCCGTAACATGCATTTTAGTTCACCATGGCGTCGGTACCAATATTCATTTGTCCCACGCTGACAAGCCATCAGATTGATCAGTTGTGTTTCCAAATGATCATCTTGGTGCTGCACTTTCTCCATAAAATCCTTAGCAGACACATTTTGTAAATGTACTCCACTTTTTAAAATGTGATTTACTGCATAAGACAGTGCAGACAAGTCCCTTTCAAATAAAAGATGGAACAAATAAGGAATACTTTGTCGAAATCTGGGATCTTCAGCATATAGTCTTGTAGTCCGATACTCAGAAGCTGGAATCTGTTCTGGACGTTCATCGTATCGTCCTCCTTTTCCTTTAGGAAACAGCTGGGGAAAACATCGAGCTTCCAAGCTCTCCTCCCATACACTCACGGGAGTTCCTTTTGCTTTCTTCATCTGAAAGAGATCAATATTATCTCCCATAACTTCTTTTGAATGAAGAGGATGTATGCTAAAATGTTCATAAATTTCTTCTTCCTTTGACTTGTCCACTTTTTCAATTTGTCCAGTTGGTGTTTCTGTGTCTTCTTGTAAATCTTCTTCTTCTTCTTCTTCTATATAAATTGATTCATACCATTTGTTATTCCTTTTCAAATACAAATTTGCTCTTTGTACTTTCCGCACATCTACCAGCTCCTGCCAAATCTTCTTATTCTTTGTAGGTACACCATTAACCAGAATAATTAATGGTTCAGTTTCCAAAGTATCCGCATCAATAGTTTCCATATTGTTTTTCAAATCCAAGGGCAAATACACCACTCTTCCTTTTAAACCTCTCAGTAAATCAGAAGGAGGTAATTTAGCAGTTTTGGGCTCCATACGTACTATGGTCTGGAACGGATGAACACATTGAATGAGTATAGACTCATATGTATTTAATTCAGAAAGTTCAGCAGGAATAGCATCCAATTCTAAATTATTATGTACAGCTCTGGTCGGCATTCTATTTTCCTCTAACTTGTTGTAACAGTATTTACAAATACGCTGATCTTCACCCAAATCAAAACAATTTTCTAGAAATATATATGTGGCAAAATCCTTCCACTTATAATTATCTTCATTTTCACTCTTTCTGTAGAGATCAACATTCCTAGTTTGTTTTCTATAATGAGTTCTGCGGCAACAAATACAAGTAAAATTTGGTCTTTCATTAGAGACTATTGCAAATTTTGTTATATGATCATTAAATGTGTTACTTACAGAGGGTTCTACATTCTCTTCCACTTCTTCCTCATTTACTGTGTCCTTCTCTGCACTGTTTTGTTCAGGACCAAAGTAACAAAACTGAATTTCATCAACAACCTTCTCTACATCTGATACCGTTCCTTGGAACAGAGCCCTATTCAATTCATTTAACTTTATTGCTGGACTTTTGGCAAAATACAACCGTCTCACAAACTTTCTCATTTCAGTATGATGAACAGCCAGCATCCTAAAATGATGGAAAACACTATTGCACACTTTTCTAGATAGACAAGCCAGAGAATGACCCTGCAAACCAGTATTCTCTCTCACTCTGCATGGATCCAGACTTTGAAGCACCTTAATCTTCTGTTTTATACTTTTTTTACTATATTCTCTTAGAAACTCTCGAAATTTGTCAATAGATTCCTGACGCACAGTGCAAATACTACTACAAATCCAAGTGTACACTGGGGCTTTAGGACGTCTCCCCATAGCCTCATCTGCCATCACTTGTACCTCATCTCTTGGAACCATTATCTCCTTCTCCATTATGCAACCATTTTTTACTTCGTAAGAACGACCTCTGGTGTCAACTGCATGCAGCAAACTATTACTTTGAAAATAGCTCTCTTCATTAAAAAAAGGTTCACTACTTGAACTATGCATCCACTTTCCTAAAAACACTTTACAAAAGTTTGTTCTGTTCACTACTCTTTTCCTTTTGCTATGTGATTTCAGTACATTAACCATTTTGTCTAATGTACGCATCCTATTCAAAATTAAAATGAATAGTTTCCTTTTTAATTCTAATGCCTTTGCTGCAATGGCTTCTATTTCTTTTTTTCTTTTATAAAACTTTGTCTTTTTCTTATATTTCTTCACATCCTTCATCAAATTGGACATAACTCTTCTCTGAAACATTTTTCTACGTATCTCTTTAAACGCTGTTTTTCTATTTATATAAATCTTTTCAGTTGCTGAAGGTATATTTGCATTAACTAAATTGTCAATTTTTTCCTCTCCTTTTTTGTTCAAAACATCCTTTCGAGTACAGACATTTTGTACATTTTTCATTCTTTTGAATATATTTTTTAGAAATTGTTTTTTCTGCTTACCAGAAGATTTTTTCTTTTTCCCAACATGAGCATTTCTACTAACTTTGGTCCTCTAGTTGTCTTCAAATATAGGTTTTTTTTGTGCGTTTTTTGAACTCTGGATTTTGTAGGCATCTTAAATTTTGTCCACTGCTCTTCAGCAATACCTGAAAAAAACTAAAAAAAAATCCTTTATTTTATTTAAATATATTACTACATTTCTTTTCACAATAGTCACAAAACGTAATTTCTTTGCCAATTTGAATGCACACTTACTGCTCTTTTTTTTTGGCAAGTTAAAATCACTTTTACAGACTGACACATTATGAAACCACTTTTCAGTTTTTAAAAAAAGCCCATGTCCAGACTGCTTTTTCAGACCACCACCATGTGTATCCTCAGTGACTACCTACACTCCAGCAAGGACAACCAGCCTTAGTGATGCTGAATGTATTTGCATGACAGACTGAAACCTGAAAACCCCACTCGCTTCTAAATACTGTGCATGATTATACATGGAAAGGAGCTGGGTGTGTGCTAAGAGTCTGCTTCTTCCCCCAAAAAATCGCTCCCCCTTTTTCCTACTAATGCAACTGTGAAATCACCAGAGCAAAATGCAATAAATCTCTGCCTGTAATTCCTATTTCCACACAGAGTCATGTTTTCACATTAGTCCCAAAACGAAATTTCTTTGCCAATTTGAAAGCACACTTACTGCTCTTTTTTTTGGCAAGTGAAAATCACTTTTACAGACTGACACATTATGAAACCACTTTTTAGATTTTTTTTAAAAAGCCCATGTCCAGACTGCTTTTTCAGACCACCACCATGTGTATCCTCGGTGACTGCCTACACTCCAGCAAGGGCAACCAGCCTTAGTGATGCTGAATGTATTTGCATTACAGACTGAAACCTGAAAACCCCACTCGCTTCTAAATACTGTGCATGATTATACATGGAAAGGAGCTGGGTGTGTGCTAAGAGTCTGCTTCTTCCCCCAAAAAATCGCTCCCCCTTTTTCCTACTAATGCAACTGTGAAATCACCAGAGCAAAACGCAATAAATCTCTGCCTGTAATTCCTATTTGCACACAGAGTCATGTTTTCACATTAGTCCCAAAACGAAATTTCTTTGCCAATTTGAAAGCACACTTACTGCTCTTCTTTTTTGGCAAGTGAAAATCACTTTTACAGACTGACACATTATGAAACCACTTTTCAGTTTTTTAAAAAAGCCCATGTCCAGACTGCTTTTTCAGACCACCACCATGTGTATCCTCGGTGACTGCCTACACTCCAGCAAGGGCAACCAGCCTTAGTGATGCTGAATGTATTTGCATTACAGACTGAAACCTGAAAACCCCACTCGCTTCTAAATACTGTGCATGATTATACATGGAAAGGAGCTGGGTGTGTGCTAAGAGTCTGCTTCTTCCCCCAAAAAATCGCTCCCCCTTTTTCCTACTAATGCAACTGTGAAATCACCAGAGCAAAACGCAATAAATCTCTGCCTGTAATTCCTATTTCCACACAGAGTCATGTTTTCACATTAGTCCCAAAACGAAATTTCTTTGCCAATTTGAAAGCACACTTACTGCTCTTTTTTTTTGGCAAGTGAAAATCACTTTTACAGACTGACACATTATGAAACCACTTTTTAGATTTTTTTAAAAAAGCCCATGTCCAGACTGCTTTTTCAGACCACCACCATGTGTATCCTCGGTGACTGCCTACACTCCAGCAAGGGCAACCAGCCTTAGTGATGCTGAATGTATTTGCATTACAGACTGAAACCTGAAAACCCCACTCGCTTCTAAATACTGTGCATGATTATACATGGAAAGGAGCTGGGTGTGTGCTAAGAGTCTGCTTCTTCCCCCAAAAAATCGCTCCCCCTTTTTCCTACTAATGCAACTGTGAAATCACCAGAGCAAAATGCAAAAAATCTCTGCCTGTAATTCCTATTTCCACACAGTCATGTTTTCACATTAGTCCCAAAACGAAATTTCTTTGCCAATTTGAATGCACACTTACTGCTCTTTTTTTTTGGCAAGTGAAAATCACTTTTACAGACTGACACATTATGAATCCACTTTTTAGATTTTTTTTAAAAAGCCCATGTCCAGACTGCTTTTTCAGACCACCACCATGTGTATCCTCGGTGACTGCCTACACTCCAGCAAGGGCAACCAGCCTTAGTGATGCTGAATGTATTTGCATTACAGACTGAAACCTGAAAACCCCACTCGCTTGTATATACTGTGCATGATTATACATGGAAAGGAGCTGGGTGTCTGCTAAGAGTCTGCGTCTTCCCCCAAAAAATCGCTCCCCCTTTTTCCTACTAATGCAACTGTGAAATCACCAGAGCAAAACGCAATAAATCTCTGCCTGTAATTCCTATTTGCACACAGAGTCATGTTTTCACATTAGTCCCAAAACGAAATTTCTTTGCCAATTTGAATGCACACTTACTGCTCTTTTTTTTTGGCAAGTGAAAATCACTTTTACAGACTGACACATTATGAAACCACTTTTCAGATTTTTTAAAAAAAGCCCATGTCCAGACTGCTTTTTCAGACCACCACCATGTGTATCCTCGGTGACTGCCTACACTCCAGCAAGGGCAACCAGCCTTAGTGATGCTGAATGTATTTGCATTACAGACTGAAACCTGAAAACCCCACTCGCTTCTAAATACTGTGCATGATTATACATGGAAAGGAGCTGGGTGTGTGCTAAGAGTCTGCTTCTTCCCCCAAAAAATCGCTCCCCCCTTTTCCTACTAATGCAACTGTGAAATCACCAGAGCAAAACGCAATAAATCTCTGCCTGTAATTCCTATTTCCACACTGAGTCATGTTTTCACATTAGTCCCAAAACGAAATATCTTTGCCAATTTGAATGCACACTTACTGCTCTTTTTTTTTGGCAAGTGAAAATCACTTTTAAAGACTGACACATTATGAAACCACTTTTCAGATTTTTAAAAAAAAGCCCATGTCCAGACTGCTTTTTCAGACCACCACCATGTGTATCCTCGGTGACTGCCTACACTCCAGCAAGGGCAACCAGCCTTAGTGATGCTGAATGTATTTGCATTACAGACTGAAACCTGAAAACCCCACTCGCTTCTAAATACTGTGCATGATTATACATGGAAAGGAGCTGGGTGTGTGCTAAGAGTCTGCTTCTTCCCCCAAAAAATCGCTCCCCCTTTTTCCTACTAATGCAACTGTGAAATCACCAGAGCAAAACGCAATAAATCTCTGCCTGTAATTCCTATTTCCACACAGAGTCATGTTTTCACATTAGTCCCAAAACGAAATTTCTTTGCCAATTTGAATGCACACTTACTGCTCTTTTTTTTTGGCAAGTGAAAATCACTTTTACAGACTGACACATTATGAATCCACTTTTTAGATTTTTTTAAAAGGCCATGTCCAGACTGCTTTTTCAGACCACCACCATGTGTATCCTCGGTGACTGCCTACACTCCAGCAAGGGCAACCAGCCTTAGTGATGCTGAATGTATTTGCATTACAGACTGAAACCTCAAAACCCCACTCGCTTGTAAATACTGTGCATGATTATACATGGAAAGGAGCTGGGTGTGTGCTAAGAGTCTGCTTCTTCCCCCAAAAAATCGCTCCCCCTTTTTCCTACTAATGCAACTGTGAAATCACCAGAGCAAAACGCAATAAATCTCTGCCTGTAATTCCTATTTCCACACAGAGTCATGTTTTCACATTAGTCCCAAAACGAAATTTCTTTGCCAATTTGAATGCACACTTACTGCTCTTTTTTTTTGGCAAGTGAAAATCACTTTTACAGACTGACACATTATGAAACCACTTTTCAGATTTTTTTAAAAAAGCCCATGTCCAGACTGCTTTTTCAGACCACCACCATGTGTATCCTCGGTGACTGCCTACACTCCAGCAAGGGCAACCAGCCTTAGTGATGCTGAATGTATTTGCATTACAGACTGAAACCTGAAAACCCCACTCGCTTGTAAATACTGTGCATGATTATACATGGAAAGGAGCTGGGTGTGTGCTAAGAGTCTGCTTCTTCCCCCAAAAAATCGCTCCCCCTTTTTCCTACTAATGCAACTGTGAAATCACCAGAACAAAACGCAATAAATCTCTGCCTGTAAATCCTATTTCCACACAGAGTCATGTTTTCACATTAGTCCCAAAAGGAAATTTCTTTGCCAATTTGAATGCACACTTACTGCTCTTTTTTTTTGGCAAATGAAAATCACTTTTACAGACTGACACATTATGAAACCACTTTTCAGATTTTTTTAAAAAAGCCCATGTCCAGACGGCTTTTTCAGACCACCACCATGTGTATCCTCGGTGACTGCCTACACTCCAGCAAGGGCAACAAACCTTAGTGATGCTGAATGTATTTGCATTACAGACTGAAACCTCAAAACCCCACTCGCTTCTAAATACTGTGCATGATTCCACATGGTAAGCAGCTGGGTGTGTGCTAAGAGTCTGTTTCTTCCCCCAAAAAATCGCTCCCCCTTTTTCCTACTAATGCAACTGTGAAATCACCAGAGCAAAACGCAATAAATCTCTGCCTGTAATTCCTATTTGCACACAGAGTCATGTTTTCACATTAGTCCCAAAACGAAATTTCTTTGCCAATTTGAATGCACACTTACTGCTCTTTTTTTTTGGCAAGTGAAAATCACTTTTACAGACTGACACATTATGAAACCACTTTTCAGATTTTTTTAAAAGGCCATGTCCAGACTGCTTTTTCAGACCACCACCATGTGTATCCTCGGTGACTGCCTACACTCCAGCAAGGGCAACCAGCCTTAGTGATGCTGAATGTATTTGCATTACAGACTGAAACCTCAAAACCCCACTCGCTTGTAAATACTGTGCATGATTATACATGGAAAGGAGCTGGGTGTGTGCTAAGAGTCTGCTTCTTCCCCCAAAAAATCGCTCCCCCTTTTTCCTACTAATGCAACAGTGAAATCACCAGAGCAAAACGCAATAAATCTCTGCCTGTAATTCCTATTTGCACACAGAGTCATGTTTTCACATTAGTCACAAAACGAAATTTCTTTGCCAATTTAAATGCACACTTACTGCTCTTTTTTTTTGGCAAGTGAAAATCACTTTTACAGACTGACACATTATGAATCCACTTTTTAGATTTTTTAAATTGCACATGTCCAGACTGCTTTTTCAGACCACCACCATGTGTATCCTCGGTGACTGCCTACACTCCAGCAAGGGCAACCAGCCTTAGTGATGCTGAATGTATTTGCATTACAGACTGAAACCTGAAAACCCCACTCGCTTCTAAATACTGTGCATGATTATACATGGAAAGGAGCTGGGTGTGTGCTAAGAGTCTGCTTCTTCCCCCAAAAAATCGCTCCCCCTTTTTCCTACTAATGCAACTGTGAAATCACCAGAGCAAAACGCAATAAATCTCTGCCTGTAATTCCTATTTGCACACAGAGTCATGTTTTCACATTAGTCACAAAACGAAATTTCTTTGCCAATTTAAATGCACACTTACTGCTCTTTTTTTTTGGCAATTGAAAATCACTTTTACAGACTGACACATTATGAATCCACTTTTTAGATTTTTTTAAAAAGCCCATGTCCAAACTGCTTTTTCAGACCACCACCATGTGTATCCTCGGTGACTGCCTACACTCCAGCAAGGGCAACCAGCCTTAGTGATGCTGAATGTATTTGCATTACTGACTGCAACCTCAAACCCTTAAAGTATTCCTTATTTTTACCAGTACACCTTAATTTATCATGAAAAAATTGTCCATATTATTTTACATGTTCCTCACATTTAAATTTCTCCCAAAACAGAAAATAATAAACACAACTTCTACAAAAGGAATTCCAATTCTATTATTCATTTCTTAATTTACCATATACATCCCCTCTCAAACTCTAAACTCACCTTTAAAATTAGTTAGTTGTGAAAGAAATGTGGCACTCAAACAGCAGATTATCAGAGCCAGGATCTCTGTTCTCTACACCTCTCTCCTCTCAGCAGAACCAGATAATGGCAAACTTTCCCTCTATTTTTCCACACATATACATGTAAGTTTCAAATCTCAGTGCTTCCCCCTTTTTTTCAAATGTAATCACACATTTCTATTGGTTGAAAACCAACCCTTTTCCAAAAGTACCCTGCCCCCAACTTGACTTCTGCCTAGTACCCTTCCCCCAACTTGACTTCTGCCTGCTACCATAGCAACAGCTCATGGAACACTGCTGTGTGGAGTTAGGTCAGAAGTTCGCCACACAATGTTTCAATTCCACAGAGCAAGAGTGCTTGACTTTTCAAACCTAACAGCAAATCCATAGTACTGTTCTTTGGTAACACATTTTTTTGTACCAATACAAAACATGCTTCTATTAATTTACACATACAGCCTAGTTTTTATTCTAGAATGGTATGAAACAGCCAATCAGTTCTTTTTGTTTTGAAAAAAATATGTATGCCTCCATTTCCAAACTGTCTTTCTTTTCATATTGCCATTCTACTGAAAGACACCTCCTGAGTGCATCCAGTTCTCCTTTGAAGATGTTCACAGTGTGGATTGTAGGGCACAGCTATGTCTTCTGGAGTGAAAAGTTTGCAGAGAAAACAGGTATGGTGAGAGACCTTGCTTTGCCAAATGTAGACATTAAATGGATTGGTCAGAGAGGGTTAAAGTGGCACCAATTGATGCCATTGGTGAAATCCTTCATGCAAATCCAACACCCTGACCTCATAATAGTGCACTGTGGTGGCAATGACCTAGGCACTTTGACTGGGGTAGGTCTGGAAATGCTTATGAAGGACACCTTTGCACAACTGTTTTCACTTTTCCCTAAAACTGCCTTTGTGTTTTCCAACATATGCCAAAGGCAAAAATGGAACTGGTCCAATCATTTCTGTCCGCAAATTGACAAAGCAAGAAAGCACGTCAACAAATCTGTTTCTGCTTTCCTCCGTGACTATGGTATGGGTGCCATTTACCACAACAACTTGCGTTATGACATGCAAGACATTTATAGAGGAGATGGTGTGCACTTCAATGATGAAGGGAACAGAGTCTTCCTCTTGAACCTTAGACTCTGCATCGGTACTTACTTGTAGGTACCACTTAAAAAATCACTTCATAAACACAACGGCTCTTTTTAGAGCCCCCTAATATCTAAACTCTTAAATCTGCATTTCATTTCTTTTTTAAATTTTTTTTTCTTCCGTACGCTTACCGTAAGCTTACCGTACGCGTACCCCGTGATTTTTTTTAAAATCAATAAATGTTTTCTTTGTACTTTTCTGTCCTTCTTTGACCCCCTCACAAATGTAAGGGGGTCTGTAACTCTCCTCCTTGCCCCCTTTTCTTGTTTTCACTCTTTTTTTTCTGAGTGAAACACACAAAATGGCGGCCGCCACTTCCTGGTTTCGGCCGATTCGAATGTTTACTAAGATCTAACAGCCAATCAGAATCGCGCTCGCGCACGCCACCGTACGCGTACGGTAAGCTTACGGTAAGCGTACCGTAAGCTGGCTCAGATATATATATTGATTTAAATGCTATTTTCTCAGGACCTACTGAACAGATTTACACCAAACCTACAAAAGGCACTTCCTTGACCTAGGGACTACCTCTCTGCCAAATTTCTAGTAATTCTGTTCAGCCGTTCGGGCTGTAGCCCTGTCTAAAGGTCCTATGGAAAAATGCATGGGAAAACGCGTTTTGGGACCCCCCTTTTATCTCAGCCCCCGCTTGACGAATCCCCCCGAGACTTTCAGGGTAGGAGCGGAGCGTAGCGCCCCACCTATTTTGAGAAATTCGCGAGGATTCGTCGACCGGCGCCGAAGTTATTCAAAATAGAATGTTGCGGATTTCCTATGGAAAAGGGGTCCTAACTATAACTACCTACTGGCGACCGCATACTTACATACATACACATATATGTGATCAGGGCCTCTTGCAGACTGAAACGTGTCATGGAGGACAAACGGGTCCACAAATAAAGAAATAACTTCTGCACAGATTCTGGGTCTGCATCGTTAATACACTGAGGAATGCAGTGGCGAGAACTCTTATAAATATATATATATATATATATATATATATATATATATATATATATATATATATATATATATATATATATATATATATATATATATATATATATATATATATATATATATATATATATATATATATATATATATATATATATATATATGTACATATATTATCTACTGGCGGTCGCCAGTACGTAGTTATAGTTAGGACCTAGTTACTATAGGAAAATGGCAACATTCTATTCGCAATAACTTTGGCGACGATTGATGAATCTTCGTGAATTTTTCAAAACTAATTCTTCGTTGAGATCAGCTCCTATGTTGAAAGTTTGGAGGTGATTCATCAAGAGGGGTCAAAACGTGTTTTTTCAATGGTAATTTCCATAGGAAACTTCAGACAAGGCTACAGGTCGAAAGGGTGAACGGAATTACCCAAAATTTGGCATGGAGAAGGGTCTTGGTCTAGAAAGCAAACTTACGTTTATTTGGTGTAAATACGTTCAGTAGTTTTTGAGAAATATCGAAATTTACAGATATCGATATTTGGGAATTCTGCCATCTGATTGGCTGAGGCATTACGAGCACGAGCTTGCTGCTGATTGGATGCAAGCGCTGCGAGCGTTTGCAACTAGGAAGTGTTGGCCGCCATTTTGTGATTCCGTTGAAGCAAGTAAGGGGGAAAAAGGGCGAAAAATGTGGGAAAGAGGAGGGTGGGTGCACTGTAAACTTTGTGGGGTGTTTAGGGTGTGCTATAGAGGGGGTGCGAAGTGAACTAATCATATCTACCGGTGTGAAAGTTCTAGGCTGTGAAAATTAAGTGAGGTATTGGCTAGTGTTTAATGTTTCTAAGGTGCGCTTGGGCGCGACTCAAGGATTAAAGCGTGAGCCCACACTGTGTGTCTTATGCTGTGAAGTCATGTGCCCAGGCCTCTGAAGTACAGTTGTGGAAGTAGCATGTGTTTATACCTACTAGGATGAACTGCTGACCCATAGTGGTGTGAAAGTCCTGCGTACGGAAAATATGTGAGGTATTGTCTAGAGTTTCATGGAAGGAGGAAGTGTTGGCCGCCACTTTGTGATTCTGTTGAAGCAAGTAAGGGGAAAAAAGGGCGAAAAAAGTGGGAAATCGGAGGGTAGGAGCACTGTAACCTCTGTGGGGTGTTTAGGGTGTGCTATAGAGGGGGTGCAAAGTGAACTAATCATACCTACCGGTGTGAAAGTGCTAGGCTATGAAAATTAAGTGAGGTATTGCCTAGAGTGTGATGCTGCTAAGGTGAGGTGGTGCGGGACTCGGGGATTAGAGCGTGAGTCTAAATTGTGTGTCTTATGCTGTGAAGTAATGTGTCGTGGCCGCTGCAGTACAGTTGTGGAAGTAGTGTCAGCATGTGTTTATAACTACTAGGACGAACTACTGACCCGTATTGGTCTGAAAGTTCTGGGGTACGGAAAATATGTGAGGTAGTGTGTAGAGTCTCATACTGCTAAGCTGAGCTGCTGCCGGACTCGGGGATGAAAGCGTGAGCCCAAACTGTGTGTCATATGCTGTGAAGTCATGTGCTCTGGCCGCTGTGCCACATCTGTGCAAGTAGTGTCAGCATGTAGTTATAGCTACTTGGAGGAACTTTTGTTTCGAACATTGTAACTTGTGTATGGTGCTTAGGGGGTGTTCTATAGGGAGTGCGAAGGTAAATCCGTGTGTATGAAATTAATTTGGTATTTGGAAAGTGGAAAGCACTGACTCCTACGGGTCTGATGGTGCTGGGGGCGTAAGGTGAGGTGCTGCTGGAGGTGGGAATAAGGCTGATGAACTACTGACCCCTATTGTGAAGTTTTAACGTGCACGTGCCGTTGAATGTTCGATAAAATGTTGCAAAAGTATACCGTTAGGTTAAAAAAAAATGATGAACTTTTAACCTGCAGGTGTCGTAGAAGGTTCCAGAAACTGTGGTATTAAAATAGGTTAAAATGTTGGACGTTTGCAACTGATACTTTTTGTGGAAATAGTGGTGGGGGGAGGGGTGGTAGGGGACGTATGTGTTATTAAGTTAAAAGCGATAAAACGAAATGCAGAAATGTTATGTGGGCAGTTTGTGGTCTTATTTTTGACACTGAGAGGTAGGTTTGAATGTAAGTCAGGGTAGGTAGTTGTGCAGTGGGGCCGTGTACAGTGTTTGAAGATTACATGGAGAGGAGATAGAGATAGGAAAAGTGATACGTTCCTTTTATATGTACGCATAGTTTGAATCATGTGATCCTAAGTTGAGATAAATATGAATATGGTTTCTGGTTTGCATTTGGGTATAGTGAATAGTTTTCGTAGTTTCTGACTAGTGAAAAATAAAAAGGTAGATATGCTAAAATATATGGTAGTAAACTTATTAATTATTGTCTGTTCTTATGGAATAGAAGTAGTTGGGGAGTGCTTCTTTAGAAGAGGCGTTTTATAAATGTGTGAGAGATAAAAAGAAATGTAAATGTGCGGTATATTTTCTATATGACTTTATTGACATTAGAGAACTACATGTGATTATAAGTGATACTATTTGTCAGGCTGTGTCACTGTGGCGGATATATGTAGGTGTTGAAGTGGTTCGTGTTTTACTGATGGTAAGCTTCACTATCCCTTTTGAGACACTCATCAATTTATTCATTCCATTTAATATCTTTAACATAGATACTAAAAAAGGGACTGTATATCAAAAGTTTGGGAATTAGAACTTTGTTTACTCTCCCCATGCCCTGCTATCCACTTGTTTAAATGACTTTCGTAACATACAGATGTCTAGTAAAGGTGGTGTAGTTCGACAGGGCTCATTTATAAACCGTGCTATGGGATGGTTTATGTTTTACCCGCCGATTTGCATGTTTGAATACTTTTTGCTGATAAGTGTTCCGGCAGACACCTGTCAAAATTAATGTTGTATATGGGTATAGTGGCGCTACTGGGAATGGGGGGGGGGGGTTTCTGTTTGATTTTGTACGGTTAAGCAAGGGTGGGGGTGGGTGTGGGGGCGGTAGTTATGTTGCTGTTTGAAACATAGAATATAGTGGAGATGTGGAGGTACTAAAGGTGATGTAGTACCACTGGGAGCACTTATAAAGTGCCATATGGCATGGTATATGTTTTACCCGCAAATTTGCATGTTTTAATACGTTTTGCTGATGAGCTTTCCAGGAGACATCTGTTGAAGTTAAGGCTGTGTACGGCTATAGTGGCGCTTCTACGTTTGCTTGGGTTCTTTCTATTATTGCGTAAAGTTAAGCAAGGGCGGGTGTTGAGGTGGTGTAGTGGTACTGAGACTATTTATAAACCGTCTTATGGTATGGTGTATGTTTGAGTTGCAAAATTGTAAGTTTTAATAGCTTTTGCTGATGAACGTTCAGGCAGACACCTGTTGACATTAAGTCTATCTATGGCTATAGTGGCGGTAACAGGAGTGCAGGGGCTTGTTGTTTGATTTCGTAAGGTTAAGCATGGTATGGGTGGGGGTGGGGGATGTGCGTATGTTGCTGATTATAAGACGGACATTTGTAACATGGGCATTTGTTGTTAGAAAAGGTAATGTAATTTCACTGGGCCCATTTATTAACTGTGCTATGGTATTGTTTATGTTTTTCCCGCAAATTTGCATGCTTGAATACTTTTTGTTGATAAGTGTTCCGGCACACACCTGTTACAATTAAGCCTGTGAATGGGTATAGTGGCGCTACTAGGAATGGTGGGGGGTTCTTTTTTATTTTGTACGGTTAAGGAATGGCGTGGGTGGTTGTGGGTGTGGGGGAGGTGGTTATGTTTCTGATTAAAACACAGAATATAGTAATGTGCAGATGTCGAGCTACTGAAGGTGATGTAGTACCACTTGGAGCACTTATAAAGTGCCCTATGGCATGGTATATGTTTTACTCGCAAAATTGCATGTTTTAATATGCTTTGCTTATGAGCATTTCAGAAAGTGGGGGTGCTCTAAAAGGGGGGAACAAAGCTCTTAAAGGGGTGTGGGCTATGCAAGTTGGGCCGTGGTCTAAATCAAGATAAGTATCATTGTGTGCTTTAGAAAATCCTCTCCAATTAGCCTACGTTTGGAAAAAAACATTCTTTAAAGGATTTCCCTTCCTTTTTCAACGTGGGTAACGTAGCGTGATGTCTCCAGTTCTCAGTAGTGAGCAAAATAAGCATGCGTACATCGATGTGCATGCTCTCACTGCAGTGCAATTAAAAAAAATTAAAAACACCCTCCAATTGAGATCCAAGCTGGGGAAACTGAGGGACCTAGCCTACTCCCACTTGGAGAAAAGCCAAGAAAAACAAAAGAAACAATATGACAGAGGAAAGAAATGGAGGAGAGTATCGGTAGGAGACTGGGTGTTGGTTCTGCCTCCTTCGTCCACCCGGAAATGTCAGAGTGAGTGGTTAGGCCCCTATCCAGTGGTTGAAACACTCTGTAACACAACCTACCGAGTCCAGATCTCTCCCACCCGAAAACAGTGCTACCACATTAATCTTTTAAAAAAATGGTTGGGGCCTTTGCCGACGACTGCCCAGCTAGTATTGCCGACATCCCCCGACACAACAACTCTAGACCAACTTATAGTTAACAAGGTGCTCACCGGCGAGATGAGACGAGACCTGCAGGACACCTTGTGGCCCTTCTCAGCCATATCCTCAGACACCCCAGGGAGAACAACGCTAGCTGAGCACTGCATCGAGACCCAGGCTGGAAAACACGTAAAACAGAAGCCTTACAGAAGACCAGCGGCTAGAAGGGCAGAAATAAAAAGAGAGATACAGGAGATGCTCCGGCTTGGGGTCATCCGGCCGTCCAAAAGTGACTGGTCCTCGCCTATTGTGATGATCCCCAAGCCGGATGGGATGACCCGTTTTTGTATAGTCTTTCAAGCTCTGAATGCTCTATCCTCGTTCGATGCCTACCCGATCCCGAGAGTTGATGAGTTAATTGAAAAGCTGGGGAAGGCAAAGTTCATCACCACGTTCGACTTAACGAAAGGATACTGGCAGGTGCCCCTTCGAGAGGAGGACAAAAAGAAAACAGAATTTGTGACCGAAGAAGGTCTGTTTGAGTTTAACGTCCTCCCTTTTGGGCTTCATGGCGCACCGGCCACGTTTCAACGGCTCATGAACACCATCATCCAACCCTATCCCTCGTTTTGCTCAGCGTATCTTGATGACATCGTCGTCTTCAGTACGTCCTGGGTGGAACACCTACAGCACTTGGACACTGTCCTGCAGGCCCTAGAAAGAGCCGGACTACACATTAATTCTAAAAAGTCACGAGCAGCATACCATAAGGTGAGATACCTCGCATATGTACTGGGGAATGGAGTAATCGCCCCCAATCAGAGAAAGTAAAGGCGATAGCGAGCACGCCCTTTCCCACCACCAAGCGAGAATTACGAGCGTTCCTGGGGCTCATTGGGTATTACCGGAGATTCATCCCCCTATTCTCAGAGGTAGCAGTGCCCCTAACCAACGTCTTACGAAAGGACATCAAACAACAGCAGTTACTACGTCCCAACGAATCCACGACGAGGGCTTTTCAGAACCTGAAAGAGGTCATTACCACCAGTCCTGTGTTAATATCCCCAGACTTCACCAAGTCCTTCTTACTGTCCACTGACGCATCTAGCTCTGGGTTGGGGGCGGTATTGTCACAAACTGGAGAGGATGGGTTGGAACACCCCATCCTATACATAAGTAGAAAGCTATTCCCTAGGGAGTGTAAATACCCCACAATAGAACGGGAATGTCTAGCGATAAAATGGGCTGTAGATAAGCTAAGGTATTACCTGGAAGGACGTCCCTTCATTCTAAACACAGACCATGCCCCCTTACAGTGGATGTGCAGAAATAAGGCCCAGAACCCTCGGGAACTCCGCTGGTTTTTATCCCTGAAGCCATTTGCCTTTGAAGACGTCACCGGAAGGGAAGAGAAAATGCGAATGCTGATCACCTGTCTCGGACATTTCCTCTCCCCGATCGGGAGAATCCAGGGGGGGTGGTGTGTGACCGGGTGGACTCACCGGCCCCACAAAGTAACCCTGACAGGGACTGGTGGACCGCTATACCCCCAACTCTCCCTCTTTTCCCTTCTCAGCAGGGTGAGTGGAACTGGGAAAAGACACCGCTTGTGACAGTTCAAGAAGAAGAGGCCGGCGCCTTTAACTGGGACTTTCAGTATGAAGAAGCCCCGCTCCCCAGCTGACGTCAGCGGGAATCAGCTGCTAAAGGCCGAGGAAACCCGGAAGCCGGTGTGCATCGACACCGGAGGAGAGACGGAAGACGGGCGAGTCGTAGCGGTTGCAGTGACGGAGAGAACAGGAGAAGACGGAGGACGGAGACGAGCTGGAGGGTCGATACCAGCGGACACCCGACTGAGCCAGGAGGCCAACGTCCCCATGCATCACCGAGCCACGCTCCTGGAGGAGCGTGGCTTCTACAGGTACGAGAGAAAGTCTCGGGGTGGGTTGGGAGGCGGGGACGCCTGACTGTGTAAAGCGGAACAAACCCTGAAACCCCATACTGTCTCACGACCTGATTTTGGATCCTCACCCACACACTGGTCACTTTTCACTGCTCTCCCTCCTATGGCTCCTTCTTTTTTTTTTGTGTGTTGCATGGGCTACTAAAAGTGCACAGGAGCGTGGTTATCCTTTCACTCCCTGGTCCCTGGACTGTATACTAGCCATCGGACACCATCCTGACCCTGTGTTTTCTTCCTTCCTACATGCCCTATCGATGGCTGACGCACAGATAAGCCTGACCTGACGCTAAGCAGAAAACCGGGCCCGAAGAAAGCGCGACGAACCACCCGGCATCACGGATCCGGCTAAGTTTGCCGCAGAGAGACTGTCAAGTCACCATAGGCGCGTGTTTAAAAAAATAAAACCTTATCTACCGAGACCTGGCCTCCGACGTATCACTCCTACCCCGCCACAAAATGTAAAGGAGCTTTCAAGAGTAAGATGTTAATTTAGAAACATAACGTTTTGTCGAGTTGTATATAGGTAAACTGTTTAAAAGTGGCCGTGTCTGACAGATACTGAATACCTGTATTTCTTACATTTGAGAAAGTTTACCAGAGAGGTAATTTGGGGTGGTGAGAACCTTGATTTCTATATTTCCATGTGAAGTACAGTATAGGAATATAAAAGTAAGTAGAAAACGGTTATGTTCATATTAAAGAGGGGGTGTGAGAACTAAGTGAGGCAGGCAAAGCGTGTGTTTTCGTAGCCGTAAAACAAGAAAATGTGTAAGGTCAGAGCAGGTTCGTGCTGGAGTTGCTTGCTTGTGGTCATTTCAAGAGGTGCAACCAGAGCGAAATTTCAGGGTAGCCTAATTTTTTCAACAATAGGCAGAGTGGGGATGTAGGGGCTGTAAAAAGGGGTGAAAAAGAAGAGTCTTCTTTACCAAAAAATGATCTGTTGAAAACCTGTGAAGTACTCGGGTGTGACTGTGTGTGTGAGCTCGGGAAGCTGTTTGAGAGAGTCCGGGGCAATGGGCGATGCGTGCCTGGTGGTGTGTTTGCTCCTGTGTTGCAAACAGAGAAGGGAAATTCTGAGAGAAAAGTGTCTTTTTAAAGAATTTTCCTTCTCCTACAAAGCAAAGTAGTGAGTAATGTCCATGCTCTCGCAGTCTCACTGCAGTGCAAAAAAGAAAAAAAAAGGGATGAGGTTTGCGAGGCCCAAAAGTAGACCCCCATATAGACCTGTTTCGAGGCCACCTAAAATAAACTGCTGTTGCTCAGACACCCACAGACACCCCTCCCCCCGCACTTAATACCAGGGGGCAGTGTTATGTTTGGAAAGTTGTAGATAACATTGTAGGGTAATAATGGTAATTTTTGTGTGTGCTTTTTGGTTGATAATATCATCTTAAGTACATAGCTTGAATTAAAAAAAAAATACTATCTATAAAGTTGTCTGTGGTGGGTTGCAGAGAGAGTGGTGTGGGGTGGTGGGGTGCGGCAGAGAGGTGAAAAGTACGAGGTAGTGCAGTTACATATAAATTGTAAAGGTGTTCGTAAATAATTAAATAAATACTTGGTGTATGTTCTATGGCACTACTTGTCATGTTAGTGCTGCTCTGTCGTGTTTAATCACGTTGCAGCACTGGGTGTGGAAGTCGTTAGTGGAAGTTTTGTAATTGTATGTTATAATTTTAACATAGTGAACAAATGTGAAAAATTATTGAATCTATTTTTTTTTTCAGAAAATTATTTTGTTTGGATTAAAATTTGTAAATGCCAATAAGAAGTAAAAAAAAAAAGAAAAGAGAAGAAAAATATATATTTGTGCAAAAGGCAAGTTTGTATTTGTAAAAAATGGGAGTAGTACAGAAAAACTTAGTTCTACTATAAGTACAAGATGGAAAAAGGATCACACAAGAGGAAAAATAGGAATTTTTCAAGTGAGGTGAAGCAGAGTTCAATTTCAAACACCAGGAAAAGGAAAGATGATAAAGAAATAGTATCTGTTACTCGGAGACAAAAGGAGTTTCATGAAAATCGTCAGAGACTTTTTCAATCTAGAGTGATTCAGAATTCAATGAAAGAATGCTTCTAATATAAAAGGAATGTTTTTGAATTGAAAGAGAAACAGCGTGATTTTGAAGAGAAAGTATTAAACAGAACGTTACGTTGTTACAAGGACTAGATCTATGTCACGTAAGAAAATATACTGAGAAGTATGGGCATTCTCTGGCTTGTCCTTGAAGAAAAGTTTGTAAAAGTGTTTTTTATCAGTTGAGGATGTTAGCAGTATGTTATTCAGAAATGCTGAAGGTTTGTGAGGAAAGTGTACTATGTAAAAACTTCTGCATTATTTTTAAGTGAACTGAGTACAAGTCTTTTATATGCTTCTTTCTTAGTTGTTCAAAAAAAGTGTGATGATATTGAAATGCAATATTTTGGTTCAGAGGAGCAGTTCATAGAATGTGAAAGTTTGACAATTACAGATGTTGGAGGAGATGGGAAAGTGATTAGCACTGATCAGTTTGAAGAAGAAATTGGAAAGTTTAATGTAGTGTGGTGTGAAATACGAGACAATGTTTGTGTTTGTTGTCGACTTACTGATTATAAAAGTCAAAGTAGGAATGTTGATTTGTCTTTGAAAAGTGAAAAGGAGAACAATGGTAAGTGGGTAGAATTTACAATTTACTTGTTGGTGGAAGGTCAATTTGAGTTAGGTAGTGATCAACGTATATGTAAATATTGTTATAACAAATTAGAAGAGAACAAAATGCCTTTTAGAGCATTAAATAATAACTTAGAATTAGTAGCTATTCCGGAGGACCTGGCTGAATTGAATACATATGAGTCTGTTCTAATTCAATGTGTTAATTCTTTTCAAACTATAATTCGGATGGAGCCTAAAACATGTAAACTGTCACCAACAGACTTGCAATGAGCATTGAAGGAAGAGTGGTGTACTTACCTTTGGATTTTAAAAAAAATATTGAAACTATTTCTGGAGTGAAAGAGGAAAATTAGGCAGTAGTCATTCTAGTAAATGTTGTAGTAACAAAAAGTCGGAAAATACGGAAAGATTTTGTGGGTGTTAATAAAGTTGAAAAGGCTACCTTATATCTTATAGAGAACAATATTTATTACAAAACTATAAATGTGGGTGAGCAGGTAATAAGTTTAGAAGATGAATCTTGTTGATCGATATTCTGAAGCTGCAATCGGTACAGGTGGATCATTATACCGTCCACCTTCTCCTGTAGAAAACAGCTGTGGAAAATAATGACCTTCCAAGGTTTTCTCCCATACACTTATTGGAGTTCCCTGTGCTTTTTTCTTTTCAAATAACTCAATGCTGTTTCCTATTACTTCTTTTGAATGCAAAGGACATATTGTGTAATGTTCATAAATATCTTCAGTCCTTGACTTGATTATATGCTGAAGATCCTAGATTTCGACCTTTTAGTTTGAAAGTGATCTGTCTTCTTTGTCGTATGCAGTGAACCACATACTTAAAACTAAAGTTCATCAATAAGTTCTTTCTGCGAAAGAATTTGTGGAGAAACTTCAAGGAAGAGATGAAAATTTAGAAGGACACTTAATCAATTTGATGGAATGTCAACGTGGAACAAATGAGTTCTGGTATTGTCGTCATGAAGAACTTAAGTGTATGTTACGGAATGTAGGTACAAGAACATGGTTTGTCTCACTTAGCTGTGCAGAGTATGCATTGGAAGATTTGCTTGACTTTCTAAGAGAAGCGAATTCCAATATAAAAAATGTTGTAATAAAGACTCGTGGTGAACTGTGTTCATTGGATCCTGTATATGTGTGCAGATATTGTAATGATAGGTTTCAACCTATAATGTCTTTTATATGCAATAAAAAGAATACAGCTCTTGGAAAGGTTACCGATTTCTTTTGGAGAAAGGAGTATCAAGCGAGAGGTGCACCTCATATACATATGCTACTATGGATCAAGGATTAACCTAAATTTGGAAATGATTCTGATTGTCTTTCATTGAATAGTATGTGACATGTGAGATACCAAGAGAAGAAGGAGATAGAAGCTTGAGATAGCAAGTTTTACGTTTCCAAAGTCACAGTTGTTGAAAGTATTGCAGAAGAAACTACAACTTTAAAAGAAAATATTACACCAGATGTCGGTTTGGTTTCTCATGTCCAGTCATTTGTAAATGAAGAGTAAATTATTTTTTTTCTTCTGTAAGGCACACAATACCTCGGAAATCTCGAAAGAATAACTACAAGTTAAAAAGAAGAGAAGTGTCAAAGTATATCAATGATTACAATCCAGTCATTTTAAAAATGTGGAATGCGAACATGGACATTCAGTATGTTGCAGATAACTCAATTGCTGTTGCATGTTATGTTACATCGTACATAACAAAATCAGAAAAAATAGAGATGAAAGAACTGTAGGAAGAAATTACATAAGAGAAAATCCTTAGTAAAGAATTGTACGGCTTTACTTTGAAAATGCTTTCCCACCAAGAAATTGGATTGTATGGATGTTCAGACTGATTGTGCTCTTCAAGTTTAAATTCAAAGTCACGAGGAATCATTTGGGTAAGTTTAGGTCTTGCCTGCAAACAAAATCGAGCCTTGAAATGATTTGAAGAAATTGAAGAATTAGCAGTAAATGAAGCAGACAGTACAGACAATCTTAAAACTAATATGTTGGACACGTACTAACCGAAAAGGAGTCAACATCTGGAACAGCTATGTCTGTATGAAGTACTTCAACATTACAGCTTGAAATGTTAAAGAAAATGTAAACGAAGGAAAATATGCAGTAGTTGGATGTCATGGTTGTTTAGTAAAATATGCAAAGAGTAATCTCATAAACCACAAGAAAGTTAGTTGTGAAAGTTTAGATAAGGGAGAATTTTACTATTTAGCACTTCTGCAACTGTTTAATTTATGGTGAGGTGAAAGTGAATTATTTGGAGACTTTGACTGTTACGAAGATTCTTGTAATACATGTAAATGTAGCATTGCATGTACAATTTTTGCTATATATTTAAAAATGTTGAATGATGAAGTTGAACAGAAAAAAACTATTACAGCTGAAATTAGTAATGAAAGTTCTCAAGATAGTGAAAGTAGTGGTCCATGTAGTTACGATCTTCTTGGATGAGCAATACTGGAAAATGAAGCAGCAATTGCTATCCATGAAGTTGAAATTGCAATGCGGTACAGCAGGTCCGAACAGTGAAACGGGGTCTTGATTCTATGATTGAAGATGTCAGAAGTTAAAGTCTGTGATAATTTTTGTGTACCCCCTCTGACCAGGTGCAATCAACTCTAGGTCCCAACAGTGGAATGACTTCTTGATCCCACAATGGACGATGTTACAACTGCATCTGAGAGTTTAGATAAAGGTACTCCCTTCGACCAGGTGCAACTAACTCTAGGTCCCAACAGTGGAACAGTGTTGTAATTCCACCATGGATGATGTCCGACATTACATGCTGCTTGTTTTTCGCAGAACTCACTCTGTTGAGGCGCATCAGACTCTGTGCTTCCGTAGCTAACTGCTGTACAAGATTATTGGGGTTGGTTGAGTGTAGTCACTGGAGTACACCGCGGTACAGCAGGTCAAAATACTGAAACGGGGTCTTGATTCTATTATTGAGGATGTCAGAAGTTAAATTCTGTGTTTATTTCTGTGTAACACCTTCGACCAGGTGCAACCAGCTCTAGGTCCTAATAGTGGAACGGTGTCTTGATCCCAGAATGGAAGATGTCCAATATTACTTGTTGCTTGGTTTTCATAGAACTTCCTCCGTTGAGGTGCATCAGACACTGTGCTTCCGTAGTTAACTGTTGCACATGATTATTGTGCTTCGTTGACACCAGTCAGTGAAGTACACCGTGGTACAGCAGGTTCGAACAGTGAAACGGGGTCTTGATTCTATGATTAAGGATGTGAGTAGTTAAAGTGTGTGATGATTTTTGTGTACCCCCTCTGATCAGGTGCAACTAACTGTAGGTTCCAACAGTGGAACGGTCTTTTGATCCCACAATGGATGATGTTAGAACTGCATCTGAGAGTGGAGATGAAGGTACTCCTTTTGACCAGGTGCAACCAACTCTAGGTCCCAACAGTGGAACGGTGTCTTTATCCCACAATGGACGATGTCCAATATAACGTGCAGGTGAATTTTCAGAGGTCCTTCTGTTGAGGTGCATCAGACTTTGTACTTCCGTAGTTAACTGCTGCACATGATTAATGGCCTTGGTTGACTGTAGTTGGTGGAGTACACCCGGGTACAGCAGGCCCGAAAAGTGGAACGGGTCTTGATTCTATGATTGAGGATGTCAGAAGTTACAGTTTGTGATGATTTGTGGTACCCCCTCCGATGAGGTGCATCAAACTCTAGGTCCCAACAGTGGAACGGTGTCTTGATCTGACAATGGAGGATGTTAGAACTTCATCTGAGAGTGGAGATGAAGGTACTCCCTTCGACCAGGTGCAAGCAACCATAGGTCCCAACAGTGGAACAGTGTCTTGATTCCACAGTGGGAGATGTCCGATATTACTTGTTGCTTGGTGTTCATAGAACTCTCTCCATTGAGGTGCATCAGACTCGGTGTTTCTGTAGCTAACTGTTGCACATTATTTATTGTGCATGGTTGACACTAGTCTGTGGAGTACACTGTGGTACAGCAGGTCCGAACAGTGAAATGGGGTCTTGATTGTATGATTGAGGATGTCAGAAGTTGAAGTTTGATATTATTTCTGTGTACCCCTTCTGATCTGCTGCAAGCAAGTCCATGCTTTCGAATTGAACGGTACATGGCTGTCAGGTGTTAATGAATAGTGAGTCTGGCCTACAATGCAGACAGAAGTGTTCACAATTCAGATAGAGTGCTGATTGTTTAATTATAGAATCCAGTAGTCAAGTAACTACAATGTCTATTGAAATATACATTATTATGTTTTTAGTATACTTCTTTGAAGACATTTTTTTAAATGACTTATAGGTTTAGTACAATGACCAAATTTAATTTCAAAGTGCAAAGGAACACTGAATAGTCTATACTGTAGACAACAGAAATGGTATTTGAATTGTTTTGTTTTATTTATTGCAGATTTTTCTGCAATTGATGTTGTTGTCTTTTGTTAAGAGGAAGTGAGAGAAAGTATTCATGAATGTCTGTGTGGGTACTTTTTACAATTAACAGTGCAGATAGCAGTGTTCACAATTCGAGTTGGTCTTGTAGATGATGCAGTTCTGTCGGAAAAGACATTGCTCCAGTGCGCTCTGTCTACACCATGAATACGTATTATTACAGGCTCCAGACACGCTTTTGTTGCTTCGCGTTTGACAAACTGTGTAGCTGAATTCCACCTTACGTAGCTGTGGGCCCTTGCTGACTGCTCTCTCTGGCCTACACTGTAGACAGCAGTGTTCACAATTTAGATTGAGTTGCTATTGCTGATGATGTTCTGTTGATGGCAACAGATATTACTCCAAGTACGGCCTGCCCATCTATAGCACACATCATTGCTGGTTGTTGACATGCTGGATGATTTTGATGTGGCTTTCTGAGAGCACTAAAACTGATGGACCTTTTATGATTAAATCTTTTTGTGTATTATTTCTGATCTATAAATTGTTTCTCAGTATACCATAAGTTGTTTTTCTTTTACGATAGAATATTTTTCTGTATTACTTCACGTCTACTGTGCCTACCTTGCTGCAGTACAAACTATTGATTATTTTATTATTGAATGTCTGTGTGTGATCCAATGATTACTGTTGTAGTAGATTTTAGCAGCAACTATTCCTTGAGGAATGGTTTACATTGACTCCACACGCATCCACCACAGACGTTACTGGATGTGTGACCCTGGTAATAAAAAGGTGTTGAGCGCATGTGCTCATACCCACTTCCACTATCTATCTGTGTCCATGTGTTCATTATCTATGCATGATAGTGCCCCTGGGCCGTATGATATTACATTGTGCTTTGGGTAGTGTATGTAACTATGTTACCTCTGGTAGTGGGGAAACATTTGGTTATGTAACTTGCAGGTGTATGGCTATCACAGGTGGAAGGCTACTTTACAGACAATGAATATTGATGAAGATGATGGTTGCATGTTGTGTGTAGTGTAAGATATGTGTACATTGCAAAAAGTTTTTAAAAAAGCTCTCTAAGCAGAAGAGGTGTGTCTCCTCAAATGCAGTACAGAGATTGACTAAAATGGGTGGCGTTTTCCAACAGTTACAATGGGAAATGTTATGAACTAATGAAGTGCTCTTTTTAAGGGTCACATGGCAATCGCGCACCTAGTGCGCAAGGAGACCGCACCCGATGTGATTTTGAGAAAATATAATTGGAAAAATATACGTTTATTACAGTTGGAAATATATAAATGTTTAAAATATGTTAGATTATCGCTTGCTCTCATATACACTTTAAAGTTATTTAGATATAGTTTTGAGACAAAAAAGAAATGAGGGAATGGCATATGCGGCGCAACACCATATGTTTATGATGTAACACAGGGTGTGGCAGCGTGAGCGCATCGCATTCGCAATGCGAAGCAGGCACGACCCCATACGTACATGACGTAACACACGGCTTGGTAGTGCGTACCCGTCGCATACTAAAGTAGCAGCTGGCGCAACCTCATACGTACATGTTGCTACACGAGGCGTGGTGTCACAAACCTGTCGGATACGAAATGCGCATCATTTAAATGTGGTGGATAGGATTCGCGTGCTGATCGAGGTTGGTAGAGTACCGGTACAGGACTGAAGTTTTGTCAACAAAAAAAAAAGTTTGATATGCACATTTTTTGGGGAAGATATAAAACATTACATAATTTTTAAAGTTAAAAAAAGGATAATAGAGTTGCTAAATATTAAAAAACAATTAGAAAAAATATAGGTTTTATTAATATTAAAACCTGAAATTAACATTTAGAAAACCTTTGAAATTCACTTAAAAAACCAAAGGTTTTACAGACGTTATAGTTAGGAATTAGCATTTAAAAAACCTTAGAAATTCACTGAAAAAGCCATAGGTTTCAGGGACGTTATAGTTAGTTGGACATTTGACTAATATAAAACCAGAGTAATTCGCCAGTTATAGTTAGCTGAGCTAACTATAACTCGCGCGCCCGCAATGCACTGCTGATGATGTCACATATTACATCACTCATGACATGTTCAGTGACATCACTGATGACATCACTGATGACATCTCAAATGACATCACTGATGATATCATCCACGTGATAATCTGATGCACATACTGATGCCCTAATATAAACTATGATACACGCACTCTAAAATACAGACTACTATTTTTGAAACCATACACACAAGAATGCCAGATACTACATAGCACCGACTATTTCCTAGGTCTATCCACACATCTAGTGTCTTACACATACAGTTACTCATCAATACAGTACTATAATATATACTGATACACCTATACATAGTCACACTCTACCACTCATCCATAGAGTTAGTCACACAACTAGTTAGTCATGCAAAGAATGAATTACATACTCATTTACTCATGTATACAGTTATATACACCAACTGAGTTATTTATACACACACCACATCACTTATTTATGCAGATACTAAGACATACCTATTGTCTTATACAATCAGTGATACAAGCAGACACTCATTTATACACCCACTCTTCAAATAACTTACTCTGACATATAGTCAATTATATACTCCAACATTCACATATACTGCCTTAAAACTTATGTAGTTACTCACACATATTCCACTGAGACATTCATTCACTCCATAAGCCCTCGGAAAAGCACCCATCCCGACAGACCACGCACGGAACCTAGGCGTCATCCTGGATTCTTCACTCTCAATGAACAGACAAGTCAGCGCCGTATCCTCTTCCTGCTTCAACATTCTTCGCATGCTCAGAAAAACATTTCGCTGGATCCCCCTCGAAACAAGGAAAACAGTTACCCACGCTCTAGTCACGAGCCGACTGGACTACGGAAACACCCTCTACGCGGGTACTACCGCAAAGCTCCAGAAGAAACTCCAACGAATCCAAAACGCATCAGCCAGGCTCATATTAGACATCCCTCGCAACGAACACATCTCTGATCACCTTAAAGACCTCCACTGGCTACCCGTCAATAAGAGGATCACCTTCCGACTGCTTACCCACGCACACAAATCACTCTACGACATCGGACCAGATTGCCTCAACTCTCGACTGTCCTTCTACACCCCCTCCCGCCAACTACGATCTTCCAGCCAAGCCCTCGCCACTATACCTCGCATCAACAAGACCACCATGGGAGGCAGATCCTTTGCATACCTGGCTGCTAAAACATGGAACTCACTCCCCGCCTACCTTCGCCTCACCCAGAACCACCTAGCGTTCAGAAAGCAGCTTAAAACGTGAATATTTGACAAATAATCCTCCTCCCCTTCCTAAGCGCCTTGAAACCCTCTGGGTACGTAGTGCGCTATACAAATCTTATGACTTGACGTGACTTGACTTGACATACAAACAGTGAATTACCCACTCAGACATCTGTGCACAGAGTCACACCCCCCTCCTCCGACCCACACAGACACTCAGGCACTCATACAGATACTCAGACAAGAAATCAATAACCCAGATAGACACCTATTTAGATACTTACCAACGCATGCAGCCGCTTACACACCAACTGAGAGACTAATACAGACTTTCACACAGTTTAGTCACTAACCCATACATTCAGTAAGACACGTTCAATCACTCACTTATACAGTCAGTCATGTGCCTACTAAATAATCCCTTCAGGCACTCAGTAAATCCACTCATTCTTCAATACACCTTGGCATAGATATCTATGAAAAATATTTAAAGTTTAGAGAAACACGCATTCACTGGATGATGTCATCAGTGATGTCATTTGAGATGTTACCAGTGATGTCATCAGTGATGTCACTGACCATGTCATCAGTGATGTAATATGTGACGTCATCAGCAGTGCATTGTGGGCGCGCGAGTTATAGTTAGCTCAACTAACTATAACTGGTGAATTTCTCTGGTTTTATATGAGTCAAATTTCCAATTAACTATAACGTCCCTGAAACCTGTGGTTTTTTCAGTGAATTTCTAAGGTTTTTTAAATGCTAATTCCTAACTATAACGTCTGTAAAACCTATTGTTTTTTCAGTGAATATATATATATATATATTCACTGAAAAAACCATGGGTTTCACACACGTTATAGTTAGGAATTAGCATTTAAAAAACCTTAGAAATTCAATGAAAAAACCAAAGGTTTCACACATGTTATAGTTAGCTGGACATTTCACTCGTAAAAAACCAATGAAATTCCCCCGTTATAGTTAGTTCAGCTAACTATAACTCGCGCGCCCGCAATGCACTACTGATGACGTCACATATTACATCACTCATGACATGGTCAGTGACATCACTCATGACATCACTGATGACATCTCAAATGACATCACTGATGACATCATCCAGTGAATGTGTCTTTTTCTGAAAATTACATATGTTTTATACATGTATATCTCAAGGTCGATGGAAGAATCAATAGGTATATAAGTGTCTAAGTGGATGATTTGTTTTTGAAAAATTGATTGTATTACTGACTGATTAAGTGTATCTTATTGAATACATGGCTTAGTGAGTAATGTTTAAATATGTAAATATCTGTATCAGTCTCTCACTTTGTGTAAAAGTGGGTGCATGGGTTGGTGAGTAGCTACATGAGTGTCTATAGAGGTTATTAGTTGGTTTTTTGAGTATCACTATGAGTGTCTGAGTGTCTGTATGGTTCGGTGGGGGGTATTATGTAGTGCATAGGTGCATGAATGAGTGACTCACTCTTTGTATGTGTTGAAGACAGCATGTGTGCAGGACTGTATGGGTGGATGACTGTATGCATGGATGTGTTAGTGAGTGAATGACTGTCTCAATAGTGTCTTTATGAGTAACTACATATGTTTTAAACTAGTATATGTGACTATTGGTGTATATAAGTGAGTATATGTGAGAGTGAGAGATTGAAAGAGTTCCTGTATGAATAAGTATGTGTTTCTATAAGTGATTGTTAAAAAGACTAAGTATGTGTAAGTTTCTGTTAAAGTAAGTGTGCTGGTGTGTGTATAACTGTATATGCAAGTAAATGGATGTTTGTTTCTTTATTAGCATGAGTGACTATGTGTGTGAGTAACTCTATGGATGAGTGGAATTGTGTTACAGGATGTTTAGGTGTATGAGTACATATGATGTGTGAGTACATGTATGAGTGACTGTATAGGATTGTTGGTGGATGAGTGGATGTGTATGTGGATCTTAGAATTACTGAATAGGTTGTTGTAACTGTTATTGGTATGTCCATTGTTTTGAAAATTTTAGTGTCTATTTTTGAATGTTTGTATCAAAGGTTATATTAGGGTGAGAGGAGGTCTACCACTCTGTCACAAGGATGATGTCATCAGTGATGTCATTTGAGATGTCATCAGTGATGTCATGAGTGATGTCACTGACCATGTCATGAGTGATGTAATATGTGACGTCATCAGTAGTGCATTGCGGGCGCGCGAGTTATAGTTAGCTGAACTAACTATAACGGGGGAATTTCATTGGTTTTTTACGAGTGAAATGTCCAGCTAACTATAACATGTGTGAAACCTTTGGTTTTTTCATTGAATTTCTAAGGTTTTTTAAATGCTAATTCCTAACTATAACGTGTGTGAAACCCATGGTTTTTTCAGTGAATTTGCAAGGTTTTTTAAATGCTAATTCCTAACTATAACGTGTGTGAAACCCATGGTTTTTTCAGTGAATTTGCAAGGTTTTTTAAATGCTAAATTTTTTTTTCTTTCTTTTTTTTTTTTTTACATATTTTTATTTTAATTTTCTATCCTTTTTTAAAGACTATGGTTAAATTTTTAAAATTCTATAATATGTTTTTTTTAATATATTTTATAAAATAAACATGTAAAATTTATTAGCAATACATTTTTTATTTTTTTTTTATTTTTTTTTAGAACGCGTACCGTAAGCTTACGGTAAGCGTACGGTTTACGCAACGTCCGTAATTTATATACGCTGTTTGCGTATAGTTACGCAATTTGCGTAGTCGCGCGTACTCCGCGTCACGCACGTTACGCGGAAGTGTCGGGGAGTGACTGTTAAGCGCGTGTCTTTTTTACGCGCATGCGTACTTTTGCCGTAAGCGTACCGTAAGCGTACCGTAAGCGTACGTTAGGTCATGTGATCATGAAACACAACTTTTGATTGGTTGAAACTACTTTCAGTTCTAGAACTCTCCTACACCACACCCATTCCCCTCATTTCTGCTTGTGATCCCTTAGGAGAAGGAGCTGGGTTGTCTTTGTGATACGATGGCAGAACAGCAGAGCTCTTCTGAGAGTGAGGCTAGCAGCACTACCTTGAGGCAGAGAGCGAGGAAACAAAAGACCTCTTACGTATGGGATTATTTTACTTTTCCAGAAGGCCAGCAAAAGGTAAATGCACCCTTAGTGACTTGCAAGCTGTGTAAGCGTGTACTTTCAAGAGGTAATCCTGACAGGAAGGATTCCTTTGGGAATCACACCATGATGAGACACCTTAAGGATGTACACAGAAGGACACATGCTCGACTTACTGAAGGTAACCCTTCAGTAAATCAACCAAGCACATCCACAGCAGCTCAGCCTGGACCATCATCTGCAGAGCCGAGTCCTTCTTCTGCAGGTCAGGTGAGCCCTTCATCTGTGGGGGGAGCATCTCCTTTTTCTGGTCCTCTGGAAATTAACCCTCGGTTTGCGAGGGTTGAAGTACGGTGCGCCCATTGTCACGATCTAATTACTTATAGGGAGACCAGTGTTTCCCTAGTGAACAGTAAAATAGATCAGCACACTTGTCGTACCGTCTAATATTCCCAATCTTTCTTTCCTCTGTCCCTGCATGAACACAACGGCTCTTTTAAGAGCCAACCTTACCTTTCATCTATTTTTTATATATGTTTTTCAAAACTTTTTTTTTATTTTTTTTACCATACGCGTACGGCGCGCGTAATTATTATTTTTTTTTTTAAAAAACACTAAAAATCAATTATCACATTACAAGGTCCTTGAGAGACTACAATTAAAAACTGCAAATGTGATTGTAGAGAAGTGGAAAAAAGGGACCATGACATTATTGACTTACCATAGCCACTCAAAAAAAGATTTATTCATTTTATTTATTTTTAATTGCTTTTTAAATGGTTATAGTTTTCGAAAATTTTCTATCTCAATCTGAAAAAAAAGAAAAAAGTATTAATATTTAATAAAACATTTAATAATACAGTACACATATTTACATATTTTTCAAAAAATATTTTTGCCTTTTTTTTGCTGTTTTCAGAAAATATTACATTTCACTATAAATTGTGAAAGCAATTGCATTCATCATTTAACAGCAGGCAAAAAAAAATTAACAATCTCAAAGATTGTTTTTAAAAAAGCCCAGAATCTCTTTTTTCATAAACATAACTTTAAAGAAATGCATAATATTCTAAAAAAATATCATCTAATATCTATACTTATTTCTTTAAAATACCGTCTGACATTTTTGTTTCAGAAGTATAATCACAATAATATATGTTAAATAACTCCACAATACATCTGGTTCCATTTCCTTTAGGCCAAATAGTAATTTTAAAATTCTTTTTTTGTTTAATTTCCAATGGTAATCCAATAAAAAACAAAAGTTTAAATTGTATAGATGTCACCGTTTCTCTGTAACATTTTGGTTTCCGAAAGATTAATTAATAATTAAATAAGTCCACAATAAAATTGTTTACTTTTCCGCATGGCCAAATAGTAATTTTAAAAATCTTTTTTGAAAAAATTTCCAATGGCAATCCAATAACATTCCAAAATTTAAATTGTGCAGATGTTACCGATTTTTTCTAAATTTTTGGTTTTCCAAAATTTCCTTAAAAAATGGAAAAAATCCACATTACAATTGGTTACCTTTCCATTAGGCCAAATGATAATTTGTTAAAACTTTTTATTTGTAAATTCCAAATGGTAATCCAATAAAATGGTAAAATTGTTTTCTCCAGATGTTGCCAAATCTCTCTAAAATTTAGGTTTCAGGAAGATTAGATAGGAATTTGCTAAATCAAAAGGCAAACGTTGCTTAAAAATCAATTGGGAATCATTACACAGTGTCCAGCCTTTTTCACATTTCAGATAAACTGTGTAATGACCAGAAGTTACAGTAGGTCCATCATGGAAAATTATTGCAACTGTTACAAAAGTTTTTCCTGAAATTGATAATTGCTGTCCTGTAAACTTCTTTATTAAAGTATCCAATTTTGAACCATCAGCTCTACATCGTTGCATCATTAACATTACATACTGTCTGTATTCCTTTAAAATTAATGTTGAAAACATGTCAGATTTACACTCACTGCATTGCATGCTATGATTAGCATCTTTAACTAATTTAGCAAAAGTGACTGTTTTACTCTCTGGCAATGTTAAATAAATAAACCTTTCAGAATCAACATTAGAGCCACATATATTATAACAGTTTTCACAACTATGTTCCCATTTATAAGAGAGACCAAAAATATTTTGTATTTGTACCCCTTCCTCTTCCAGTACCTGAAGAAAATATATCAAGAATTCCTGTGCATCTTGCTGTACATTTTGAGAAAACTGTGTTCGTCCTGAACATACATCTAAAAGTTTTCTAATTTCAGTAGCACTTTCTATTTGAGTTTTATCATTACTCAGCTTTTCAAAAAGGAGACTCAGCACAGTACAGAATCTTTTTCCCTGATTTACTATTATCTGCTCTTGCAAACTTTCCAGATAAAATGCAACATTCAGCACTACATTAGCGTAGCAGTTGACACCAGAGCTATTTTCAAAATGACATCCTACAACCTGTTCTTCATTTTCCGTATTCTTTTTGCTTGCAATTACATCACTCCTCTTTTTTTTCCTCCTCTCTACATCTTCATTACAGATATTCTCATTTCTCCTTTTACGAGAAACTACACGTTTCTCCAACACAGGATACTGACCTAAATGAGGAGCATAGCTTCTTCTTAATCTATTATACTCCTTTACACAGTTTGTATCAGCACTAACTTTTGAATCATCAAAGTCTATCATGAATAAACCTGATAATGTTTTCACTCGTGACAAAGCAACATATGCCATACCTTCTTTGAACACAGTTGAACCAATGTTCACAAATGCACAATCTACAGTCAATCCTTGAGACTTGTGAATAGTTACAGCATATGCTAGAGAAAACGGAAACTGCTTCCTACGTACATATAAGTCTTTCACAAGCATGAAACGAACTGTACAACGACAAATATCTTTAACTTCTTCTATCTGATCAAATTTTATTTTTAAACATTCAATTCCATCTTTTTTCTGATAATTAATAAAACCCACAACTCTTCCCATAGCTCCATTAACTAAACCTTTTTCAACATCCAAATTTCTCCTTAAAAATACTCTACAGTTCATGCAAACATATAGATTTTTTTCTAATCCAGCTGTTTTGGAAATCTTCTTCTCTAGTGAATCCAATTTATTTTTCAGTGTGCCTGTTAATGTGACAGTAATTCTTCCATCCTCAATTTTGTCCACTGCTTCCAATTTCCTGATATCTTCCTTTTCCAATTTCAAAAGCTCCTCATTGAATATTGAGCACTCACGTAGAGTTGGCATTAAGCAGATGACACTTTTGTTTTCTGCAATGTTCTTGTATATCTTCTCTGCAACTATTTCTTCCTTTGGAAATAAATTATGTAGCAGCCGAGTCTGTAATGCTTTTTTGCCAGCTTCTGTGAGTAGTCCAATCCTGATATCTTTCAGAATACTTCCATATTCTTCATCGTTTGCTTGCCTCATATTAGTTGTAAGTTCCTTGTACTCAAAGAAGGACCAAATATTTGCATTACCGATGCTTCCCAATGACTTCTTCGTGTCTTCATGTGTCACAGTATTAAACACTGGTTGTCCTTTAACTGGAGTAAGTTGCAAAAGATCTCCAAAAACTATGACATGTTTTCCTCCAAATAACACGTCATAGTCTGTCTTCAGAATTTGCTGCATTCTTAAATGCACAAAGGCAAGCATTAAGTTCGATACCATGCTCACCTCATCAATAATGAGAACTTGCATCTTCTTCAATACTCTTGAAACTTCCAAGCATGCTTCTCCAGTTAGCTTGTTGTATTGTATTTTGTTCTCATGCTCCACTGGTAACATTAGCAAACGATGTAAAGTGATTCCTTTTATGTTATATGCTGCTAACCCAGTTGGAGCAGTAACCACACAAGACAAAGTAGAATCCGTTTTTTGCTGTAGGTAGCTTCTGATGACTTTTATAAGGAAACTTTTTCCAGTTCCAGCTTGTGCGCTTACATACATCCTGATTGGATGAAATGATGTGCATGAGCACTCTTTTTTTTCATGTAGAAATCCGTGATCAATTTTGTTTCGGATCTCTTCATAAATTTGTTGCTGCTCTTGATTCAGTTGTCTTTCCAAATTTTGTAAGTCTATAAATTCTTCTTGAGCTTGATTCATAGCTGTTTCCACTTCATTCATGGCTATTGATGCTTCATTTTCAACGATTGGTTGTCCTAGGGGATCTTGACTGAGTGTTCCTGAACTTTGGCTGTCCTGAGAACTGTCTCTAGCTATTTCTGCTGCAATTGTAGTTTCCTGTTCAATTTCTTCATTTAACATTTGCAGATAAGTTGTGAATGTTCTGCATTGTATGCTGTCTTTGCAAGCATTAAATGAATCTTCATAGCTTTGAAATTCTCCCAGTAGTTCATCCTCTGTACGCCATGGTTTAAACAGCTGTAAAAGAGCCAAGTAGTAAAATTCCTCTTTGTCAGTAGTGTCGCAACTCAGCTTCCGGTGATTTATCAAACTTCCTTTTGTTTGCTTCACCAAACATCCTTCCTCACCAATGACTTTATATTTTCCATTGTTGATGTCTTCTGCGGCTTTCCGTGAATAAATGTAGTTCTGCAGCACTTCATAGAGACACATGTTCTCCAGATGATGACTTCTCTTTGGGTAATATGTATCCAACATGTTTGATTTCAAAATATCTGTACTTTCTGGGTCATTCTCGGCCAAATATTCAATTTCTCCAACAGATTTCAGTACCCGATTTCTCATTGCTGCAAGGCCTAAACTTGCCCAAATTATTCTTCTTGATTTCGAGTAGAGACTTGCAGAAGATAACCTATCTGAACATTCGTAGGATCCAATTTCTCGATGCGATAACATCTTCAAACTGAAACTGTACAGCTTCTTACTGACAGTTTTCTCGTGAGAAATCTCTTCCCACATTTCCTTCAATTCTGTTTTTTCTGATTTCGTAATGTAAGACGTTACATATCGAGCAACAGCAATGGAATTGTCAGCTACATACTGTATATCCATGTTAGCGTTCCACATGGATAAAATCACTGGGTTGTAGTCATTTATATTTTTTGATTCTTCTTTTCTTTTAAGGTTGTAGGTATTCTTAGGTGATTTTCTTGTGATAGTATGTCTCACAGCTGACATAAAACTGTTAACTCTTCCTTTTGAAAGAACAGGTCTAGGAAATCCAAATCGACATTTAGTGTAGTATTTATCTTTGCTCTTGTATTACCGTCGACAGTATTTTCCACACCGATGACTTTGGAAACGTAAAACTTGCTCCTTTAACTTTTTCTCTTCTGTGCTTTTTGGTATAGCACATGTTGCATATTCTTCAATGTAAGATAACACTGCTTCATCAGTATCTGTTCCAAACTTTGGGGCATCCTTGATCCACAACAGCATATGAATATGAGGAGCACCTCTTGCCTGGTACTCTTTTCTCCAAAAGAAATCCACTACTTCTCCTAGAGGTGGATTTTTTTTATTGCAGATGAAGGACATCATAGCCTCAAATCTATGATTGAAATATCTGCAAACATTAACCGGATCCAATGAGCACAGTTCTCCTGCTGTCTTGTATTCAATGTTTTTAATGTTTGAATTTGCCTCTCGTAGAAAATCCAGTAAATCATCCCAAGCGTACTCCGCACAGCTTAGGGTAAGGAACCATGTTGGTGTTCCTAAATTCCGTAACATGCATTTTAATTCACCATGGCGTCGGTACCAATATTCATTTGTCCCACGCTGACAAGCCATCAGATTGATCAGTTGTGTTTCCAAATGATCATCTCGGTGCTGCACTTTCTCCATAAAATCCTTAGCAGACACATTTTGCAAATGTACTCCACTTTTTAAAATGTGATTTACTGCATAAGACAGTGCAGACAAGTCGCTTTCAAATAAAAGATGGAACAAATAAGGAATACTTTGTCGAAATCTGGGATCTTCCGCATATAGTCTTGTAGTCCGATACTCAGAAGCTGGAATCTGTTCCGGACGTTCATCGTATCGTCCTCCTTTTCCTTTAGGAAACAGCTGGGGAAAACATCGAGCTTCCAAGCTCTCCTCCCATACACTCACGGGAGTTCCTTTTGCTTTCTTCATCTGAAATAGATCAATATTGTCTCCCATAACTTCTTTTGAATGAAGAGGATGTATGCTAAAATGTTCATAAATTTCTTCTTCCTTTGACTTGTCCACTTTTTCAATTTGTCCAGTTGGTGTTTCTGTGTCTTCTTGTAAACCTTCTTCTTCTTCTTCTTCTATATAAATTGATTCATACCATTTGTTATTCCTTTTCAAATACAAATTTGCTCTTTGTACTTTCCGTACATCTACCAGCTCCTGCCAAATCTTCTTATTCTTTGTAGGTACACCATTAACCAGAATAATTAATGGTTCAGTTTCCAAAGTATCCGCATCAATAGTTTCCATATTTTTTTTCAAATCCAAGGGCAAATACACCACTCTACCTTTTAAACCTCTCAGTAAATCTGAAGGAGGTAATTTACCAGTTTTGGGCTCCATACGTACTATGGTCTGGAACGGATGAACACATTGAATGAGTATAGACTCATATGTATTTAATTCAGAAAGTTCAGCAGGAATAGCATCCAATTCTAAATTATTATGTACAGCTCTGGTCGGCATGCTATTTTCCTCTAACTTGTTGTAACAGTATTTACAAATACGCTGAACTTCACCCAATTCAAAACAATTTTCAAGAAATATATAGGTGGCAAAATCCTTCCACTTATAATTATCTTCATTTTCACTCTTTCTGTAGAGATCAACATACCTGGTTTGTTTTCTATAATGAGTTCTGCGGCAACAAATACAAGTTATATTTGGTCTTTCATTAGAGATTATTGCAAATTTTGTTATGTGATCATTAAATGTCTTACTTACAGAGGGTTCTACATTTTCTTCCACTTCTTCCTCATTTACTGTGTCCTTCTCTGCACTGTTTTGTTCAGGACCAAAGTAATAAAACTGAATTTCATCAACAACCTTCTCTACATCTGATACCGTTCCACGGAACAGAGCCCTATTCAATTCATCTAACTTTATTGCTGGACTTTTAGCAAAATACAACCGTCTCACAAACTTTCTCATTTCAGTATGATGAACAGCCAGCATCCTAAAATGATGGAAAACACTATTACACACTTTTCTAGATAGACAAGCCAGAGAATGACCCTGCAAACCAGTATTCTCTCTCACTCTGCATGGATCTAGACTTTGAAGCACCTTAATCTTCTGTTTCACACTTTTTTAGCTATATTCTCTTAGAAACTCACGAAATTTATCAATAGATTCCTGACGCACAGTGCAAATACTACTACAATTCCAAGTGTACACTGGGGCTTTAGGACGTCTCCCCATAGCCTCATCCGCCATCACTTGTACCTCATCTCTTGGAACCATTATCTCCTTCTCCATTATGCAACCATTTTTCACTTCATAAGCACGACCTCTGGTGTCAACTGCATGCAGCAAACTATTACTTTGAAAATAGCTCTCTTCATTAAAAAAAGGTTCACTACTTGAACTATGCATCCATTTTCCTAAAAACACTTTACAAAAGTTTGTTCTGTTCACTAATCTTTTCCTTTTGCTATGTGATTTCAGTACATTAACCATTTTGTCTAATGTACGCATCCTATTCAAAATTAAAATGAATAGTTTCCTTTTTAATGCTAATGCCTTTGCTGCAATGGCTTCAATTTCTTTTTTTCTCTTAAAAAACTTTGCCTTTTGCTTATATTTCTTCACATCCTTTATCAAATTGGACATAACTCTCCTCTGAAACATTTTTCTACGTATCTCTTTAAACGCTGTTTTTCTGTTTAAGTTTATCTTTTGAGTTGCAGAAGGTATATTTGCATTAACTAAATTCTCAATTTTTTCCTGTCCTTTTCGATTCAAATCATTCTTTCCAGTACAGACATTTTGTACATTTTTCCTTTTTTTGAATATGTTCCTTAAAAAATCTTTTTTTTGCTTACCAGAAGATTTTTTCTTCTTCCCAACATGAGCATCTTCAACTAACTTAGGTCCTCCAGTTGTCTTCAAATATAGGTTTTTTTCTGCTCTTTTTTTGCTCTGGATTTTGTAGGCATCTTAAATTTTGTTCACTGCTCTTCAGCAATACCTGAAAAAAACTAAAAAAAAATTCCTTTATTTTATTTAAATATATTACTACATTTGTTTTCACATTAGTCACAAAACGAAATTTCTTTGCCAATTTGAAAGCACACTTACTGCTCTTTTTTTTGGCAAGTGATAAACACTTTTACAGACTGACACATTATGAATCCACTTTTCAGATTTTTTACAAAGCACATGTCCAAACTGCTTTTTCAGACCAGCATCATTTCTAACCTGGGTGTCTGCCTACACTCCAGCAAGGGCAACCAGCCTTAGTGATGCTGAATGTATTTGCATTACTGACTGAAACCTCAAACCCCACTCGCTTGTGAATACTGTGCATGATTCCACATGGTAAGCAGCTACCTGTGTGCTAAGTCTGCTTCTGCACCAAAAAATGGCTCCCCCTTTCCATCTAATGCAACTGTGAAATCACCAGAGCAATACGCAATAAATCTATGCCTATAATTCCTATTTGCACACAGAGTCATGTTTTCACATTAGTCACAAAACAAAATTTCTTTGCCAATTTGAAAGCACACTTACTGCTCTTTTTTTTGGCAAGTGATAAACACTTTTACAGACTGACACATTATGAATCCACTTTTCAGATTTTTTACAGATCACATG
The DNA here is from genome assembly GCF_964204655.1 of Triturus cristatus. Taxonomy (NCBI): domain Eukaryota; kingdom Metazoa; phylum Chordata; class Amphibia; order Caudata; family Salamandridae; genus Triturus; species Triturus cristatus. Next base: position 447,560,276 of record NC_140594.1, read on the forward strand.
TCCAAACTGCTTTTTCAGACCAGCATCATGTGTAACCTGGTTCTCTGCCTACACTCCAGCAAGGGCAACCAGCCTTAGTGATGCTGAATGTATTTGCATTACTGACTGAAACCTCAAACCCCACTCGCTTGTGAATACTGTGCATGATTCCACATGGTAAGCAGCTACCTGTGTGCTAAGAGTCTGCTTCTGCACCAAGAAATGTCTCCCCCTTTCCATCTAATGCAACTGTGAAATCACCAGAGCAATACGCAATAAATCTATGCCTGTAATTCCTATTTGCACACAGAGTCATGTTTTCACATTAGTCACAAAACAAAATTTCTTTGCCAATTTGAAAGCACACTTACTGCTCTTTTTTTTGGCAAGTGATAAACACTTTTACAGACTGACACATTATGAATCCACTTTTCAGATTTTTTACAGAGCACATGTCCAAACTGCTTTTTCAGACCAGCATCATGTGTAACCTGGTTGTCTGCCTACACTCCAGCAAGGGCAACCAGCCTTAGTGATGCTGAATGTATTTGCATTACTGACTGAAACCTCAAACCCCACTCGCTTGTGAATACTGTGCATGATTCCACATGGTAAGCAGCTACCTGTGTGCTAAGAGTCTGCTTCTGCACCAAAAAATGTCTCCCCCTTTCCATCTAATGCAACTGTGAAATCTCCAGAGCAATACGCAATAAATCTCTGCCTGTAATTCCTATTTGCACACAGAGTCATGTTTTCACATTAGTCACAAAACGAAATTTCTTTGCCAATTTGAAAGCACACTTAGTGCTCTTTTTTTTGGCAAGTGATAAACACTTTTACAGACTGACACATTATGAATCCACTTTTCAGATTTTTTACAAAGCACATGTCCAAACTGCTTTTTCAGACCAGCATCATGTGTAACCTGGGTGTCTGCCTACACTCCAGCAAGGGCAACCAGCGTTAGTGATGCTGAATGTATTTGCATTACTGACTGAAACCTCAAACCCCACTCGCTTGTGAATACTGTGCATGATTCCACATGGTAAGCAGCTACCTGTGTGCTAAGAGTCTGCATCTGCACCAAAAAATGTCTCCACCTTTCCATCTAATGCAACTGTGAAATCACCAGAGCAATACGCAATAAATCTATGCCTGTAATTCCTATTTGTACACAGAGTCATGTTTTCACATTAGTCACAAAACGAAATTTCTTTGCCAATTTGAAAGCACACTTACTGCTCTTTTTTTTGGCAAGTGATAAACACTTTTACAGACTGACACATTATGAATCCACTTTTCAGATTTTTTACAAAGCACATGTCCAAACTGCTTTTTCAGACCAGCATCATGTGTAACCTGGGTGTCTGCCTACACTCCAGCAAGGGGAACCAGCCTTAGTGATGCTGAATGTATTTGCATTACTGACTGAAACCTCAAACCCCACTCGCTTGTGAATACTGTGCATGATTCCACATGGTAAGCAGCTACCTGTGTGCTAAGAGTCTGCTTCTGCACCAAAAAATGTCTCCCCCTTTCCATCTAATGCAACTGTGAAATCACCAGAGCAATACGCAATAAATCTCTGACTGTAATTCCTTTTTGCACACAGAGTCATGTTTTCACATTAGTCACAAAACGAAATTTCTTTGCCAATTTGAAAGCACACTTACTGCTCTTTTTTTTGGCAAGTGATAAACACTTTTACAGACTGACACATTATGAATCCACTTTTCAGATTTTTTACAAAGCACATGTCCAAACTGCTTTTTCAGACCAGCATCATTTGTAACCTGGGTGTCTGCCTACACTCCAGCAAGGGCAACCAGCCTTAGTGATGCTGAATGTATTTGCATTACTGACTGAAACCTCAAACCCCACTCGCTTGTGAATACTGTGCATGATTCCACATGGTAAGCAGCTACCTGTGTGCTAAGAGTCTGCATCTGCACCAAAAAATGTCTCCCCCTTTCCATCTTATGCAACTGTGAAATCACCAGAGAAATACGCAATAAATCTCTGCCTGTAATTCCTTTTTGCACACAGAGTCATGTTTTCACATTAGTCACAAAACGAAATTTCTTTGCCAATTTGAAAGCACACTTACTGCTCTTTTTTTTGGCAAGTAATAAACACTTTTACAGACTGACACATTAGGAATCCACTTTTCAGATTTTTTACAAAGCACATGTCCAAACTGCTTTTTCAGACCAGCATCATGTGTAACCTGGGTGTCTGCCTACACTCCAGCAAGGGCAACCAGCCTTAGTGATGCTGAATGTATTTGCATTACTGACTGAAACCTCAAACCCCACTCGCTTGTGAATACTGTGCATGATTCCACATGGTAAGCAGCTACCTGTGTGCTAAGAGTCTGCTTCTGCACCACAAGATGTCTCCCCCTTTCCATCTAATGCAACTGTGAAATCACCAGAGCAATAGGCAATACATCTCTGCCTGTAATTCCTTTTTGCACACAGAGTCATGTTTTCACATTAGTCACAAAACGAAATTTCTTTGCCAATTTGAAAGCACACTTACTGCTCTTTTTTTTGGCAAGTGATAAACACTTTTACACACTGACACATTATGAATCCACTTTTCAGATTTTTTACAAAGCACATGTCCAAACTGCTTTTTCAGACCAGCATCATTTGTAACCTGGGTGTCTGCCTACACTCCAGCAAGGGCAACCAGCCTTAGTGATGCTGAATGTATTTGCATTACTGAGTCCAACCTCAAACCCTTAAACTATTCTTTTATTATACCAGTACACCTTAATTTATTGTGAAAACATAGTCCATATTATTTTAAATGTTCCTCACATTTAAATTTCTCCCAAAACAGAAAATAATAAACACAACTTCAACAAAAAGAATTGCATTTCTATTATTCATTTCTTAATTTACCATATACATCCCCTCTCAGACTCTAAACTCACCTTTAAAATTAGTTAGTTGTGAAAGAAATGTGGCACTCAAACAGCAGATTATCAGAGCCAGGATCTCTGTTCTCTACACCTCTCTCCTCTCAGCAGAACCAGATAATGGCAAACTTTCCCTCTCTTTTTCCACACATATACATGTTAGTTTCAAATCTCAGTGCTTGCCCCTTTTTTCAAATGTAATCACACATTTCTATTGGTTGAAAACCCAACCCTTTTCCAAAAGTACCCTTCCCCCAACTTGACTTCTGCCTAGTACCCTTCCCCCAACTTGACTTCTGCCTGCTACCATAGCAACAGCTCATGGACCACTGCTGTGTGGAGTCAGGTCAGAAGTTCGCCAAACAATGTTTCAATTCCAAAGAGCAAGAGTGCTTGACTTTTCAAACCTAACAGCAAATCCATAGTACTGTTCTTTGGTAACACATTTTTCTGTACCAATACAAAACATGCTTCTATTAATTTACACATACAGCCTAGTTTTTATTCTAGAATGGTATGAAACAGCCAATCAGTTCTTTTTGTTTTGAAAAAAATATGTATGCCTCCATTTTCAAACTGTCTTTCTTTTCATATTGCCATTCTACTGAAAGGCACCTCCTGAGTGCATCCAGTTCTCCTTTGAAGATGTTCACAGTGTGGATTGTAGGGCACAGCTATGTCTTCTGGAGTGAAAAGTATGCAGAGAAAACAGATATGGTGAGAGACCTTGCTTTGCCAAATGTAGACATTAAATGGATTGGTCAGAGAGGGTTAAAGTGGCACCAATTGATGCCATTGGTGAAATCCTTCATGCACATCCAACACCCTGACCTCATAATAGTGCACTGTGGTGGCAATGACCTAGGCACTTTGACTGGGGTAGGTCTGGAAATGCTTATGAAGGACACCTTTGCACAACTGTTTTCACTTTTCCCTAAAACTGCCTTTGTGTTTTCTAACATATGCCAAAGGCAAAAATGGAACTGGTCCAATCATTTCTGTCCGCAGATTGACAAAGCAAGGAAGCACGTCAACAAATCTGTTTCTGCTTTCCTCCGTGACTATGGTATGGGTTCCATTTACCACAACAACTTGCGTTATGACATGCAAGACATTTATAGAGTAGATGGTGTACACTTCAATGATGAAGGGAACAGAGTCTTCCTCTTGAACCTTAGACTCTGCATCGGTACTTACTTGTAGGTACCACTAAAAAATCACTTAATTAACACAACGGCTCTTTTTAGAGCCCCCTAATATCTAAACACTTAAATCTGATTTTCATTTCTTTTTTATTTTTTTTTTCTACCGTACGCTTACCGTACGCGTACCCCGTGATTTTTTTAAAAATCAATAAATGTTTTCTTTGTACTTTTCTGTCCTTCTTTGACCCCCTTACAAATGTTAGGGGGTCTGTAACTCTCCTCCTTGCCCCCTTTTCTTGTTATCACTCTTTTTTTTCTGAGTGAAACACACGAAATGGCGGCCGCCGCTTCCTGGTTTCGACCGATTCGAATGTTTACTAAGATCTAAGAGCCAATCAGAATCGCGCTCGCGCACGCCACCGTACGAGTACGGTAAGCGTACCGTAAGCGCACCGTAAGCTGGCTCAGATATATATATTGATTTAAAGGCTATTTTCTCAGAATCTACTGAACAGATTTACACCAAACCAACAAAAGGCACTTCCTTGACCTGAGGACTACCTCTCTGCCAAATTTCAAGTAATTCTGTTCAGCCGTTCGGGCTGTAGCTGCGTCTAAAGGTCCTATGGAAAAATGCATGGGAAAAACGCGTTTTGGGACCCCCCTTTTATCTCAGCCCCCGCTTGACGAATCCCCCCGAGACTTTCAGGGAAGGAGCGGAGCGTAGCGCCCCACCTATTTTGAAAAATTCGCGAGGATTCGTCGACCGGCGCCAAAGTTATTCAAAATAGAATGTTGCGGATTTCCTATGGAAACGTGGTCCTAACTATAACTACCTACTGGCGACCGCCAGTAGGTAATATATATATATATATATATATATATATATATATATATATATATATATATATATATATATATATATATATATATTCACTGAAAAAAACAAAGGTTTCAGGGGCGTTATAGTTAGGAATTGGCATTTAAAAAACCTTAGAAATTCACTGAAAAAACCATAGGTTTCAGGGGTGTTATAGTTAGCTGGACATTTCCCTCGTACAAAACCCTAGAAATTCCCCTGTTATAGTTAGTTCAGCTAACTATAACTTGCGCCCCCGCAATGCACTGCTGATGACGTCACATATTACATCACTCATGACATAGTCAGTGACATCACTCATGACATCATAGAGATATGTTTAAAGAAGGGGAACTAGCTTCTTTTCGCATACAAAATGGTACCTGATTGGGAGATGAAAAGCATTGTTTTTTTAAAGTAGGGTGCACATTCGTTTTGTGGAAAAGTATGTTTGTGATTGGTTAAGAAAAAGCAGTTTGCACGTACATATTATAGTACATATTATAGGATTAAATTTGCTCAACTCAACCACACCTGCTAATTGCATTGGGAAGGCACTGTTCGAACTTAAAACAATCGTGAACTTTTAACCTTAATATTGCAAAAAAATATTGTTAGGTTTAAAATAATTGATGAACTTTTAACCTCCACGTGTTGTAGAATGTTCTAGAATGTGTGTTGAATGCATTTATGACTTCGATGTGTAGTTGAATATTAAAAATCTATTTATATGGAAAAGTAGAAAGGCAGTAATTGAGAGAATTTTTGAAAGTTAAAAGAATCAAGGAACTATTGTAATTTGTTCTTGATTACCTACTGTAGGTAGTTATCACTGTTAATGGTCTGAAAGTGCGGTGTTGCTCAGAGTGGCATGGTGGTGATATGATATGGTGCTACACTCGGGTATGAAACTGAGAGTCTAAACCGTGAGGTCATTGTTGTAAAGTGATGTGGTCGGGTGTTTGTAGCATACGTGTGCAAGTAGTGTTAGTAGGCATTTATACCATACAGGGAATGGGAAAAGAACTACTGACCGCTACTGTGTGTTGATGGTATACCGGAAGCGGGAAGCAAAGTAATTACTCCTACCGGTATGAAGACTTGGGGATGAAACCGAGCTGATTGCTGTAAGGTGATGGGCTCTGGGCGGTGTAGGATACTAGCCGCTGTAGTATAAGTGTGTAAGTAGTGTTAGTATGCGTTTATAGTATATAGGGAGTGGGAAGCGAACTACTCATCCCCACTAGTGTGAAGACTTGGGGGTTAAACCGTGAGCCTAAATTGTGAGCTCATTGCTGTAAAGGGATGTGCTCTGGGCGCTGTAGCATACTTGTGGAAGAAGTGGTAGTCTACGCTTATACAATATAGGGAGTGGGAAGCGAAGGTCTTACCCTTACCGGAGTCAAGACTCGTGGATGAAACGATGAGCTCATTGCTGTAAAGTCACGTGCTCTGTGTAGTATTCCATTGTAAGTCATAGTAAAATGTTAGTATGTACTTCTACTAGAATCTAAGGGGCATATTATCAAGGAATGGCATTAAAATTATCGCCACTTTAGCGGCAGGAAACTGCCGCTAAAACGGCGATAATGGGCTTGATAATATGCCGTAGAGAATTCCAATAGAACCCCATGTTAACAAGAGAACATAGGCTTCTATTGGAATTCTCTACGGCATATTATCAAGCCCCTTATCACCGTTTTAGCGGCACTTTCCTGCTGCTAAAGCGGCGATAATTTTAACGCCGTTCCTTGATAATATGGCCCTCGGTATGTAATGTTAGAATGTAGGGCTGTAATGAGGGGAACGTTGCGGAGTTTGTACACGGTGCTGGATTAGATGGTTGCTTTGCTGTCTGCTCCTGTTGGTGGTTGTTTCAGGTGTCTTGCTTTCTTGTAATAAATCTACTTATTGGATTCACTGCTGTCTGCCTCTTCACTACATAAATTTGGAGAAGAGTGGGAGAAAGCAAAACGAAGGCACCACTCAGCAATATTTAAAAATTGCTTGCGTTGTGCTGAAGACCCGTTTTGTTCGTGTAGCTGTTTTCATTCATGCCAGGGTCGTCGGCTCATTCAACTATGTAATCCGACTTCTGGTAGGATTTATATTTTTAGATTTTGCGCTTCCTCTGCTTCTTCACTACATTCTGGTCGCTGTACTACACATGTGTAAGTAGTGTTAGTATGCGTTTATACTAACAAATGCATCATGGTAGTAGGGAGGGCGACCTCTCAGGCACAGCTCATACAATGTCCAGGGGTGTGCATTCGCTGGACATTTGTGTTTGCTTTTAGAGGGTGGTGCATGGCTTCCACCCTGTGATAGCAAATACTTGTTTGACTACTTGAAGCGAGAGGAGGAAAACCTTCTATCGCTGTAATAGAGGGGATGCAGATGGTAAAAATGGAGAGAAAAGAACAAAAAAAAAAGCTGGGTCTCACTCGTTCTTCTAAATGAGGTCCCTGGTGGGTGGGTAATGTTCCGTGCTCAATCCAATTATTATATTGCGGGGTCTCTGTAGGACTGGGGATCTTAATGTCACATGTAAATTAGGCGCGGAAGGGCACAGAGACATTTTGCAGCCTAGGGGAGCGCCACTTTCCCGGGTATTGTTTACTAATTGTTCGGGGGGTTCGAGGCCAACTGAAGTCCGGGGATTGCCACACTCCGGGTCTTTATTTAAATATGCAGGTTGGACCAGGGCAGTCCCTGAAGCCTCGGTGGTCCTAGGCAGTGCCTTATTTGTTCTGTAATCACAAGGGCAGTACTTATGGTGTTATAAAGTGATACACTCATAGAACTCTTGCAGTTGTACAATTAACCAGACTTCATTTGTCTAATAGTCAGTTAGATTATGTTTGGCAGGTGCACTCTAATATTAAATAATGTTGTCCTTAAAATCTCCTATAAACAGAAGATTTTCACAATAAACAATAGACAAGTGTTATCAGAAAAAGAAGACCTATACACTCAGTTATTTATTTGAAAAAATAAGTAACCTTTATTAAAACAGAAATAAATAGAAAAGTAACTTTAATAGAACAGTATAATAAAAAAAGTGGGTTGGACTCCAGTGGAAGCAGCATAGGAAACCTGCAAGACAAAAATGAAACATAAGTATGTGTGCTATGTGGAAGAGGTAAAGAATGGTAGTCCGAATGAAAGGACCATACTGAGAATGGAAGGGAGGGGGAGTGGGTGGAAGGGAGGAGGGGTGGGAGGGAGAGTCAAAAGAAGAGAGGGGGGAGGAGACAGAGTGTCGGCCTATTGAACCCAGCCCTTAGTGTTTACCCCCGTTACCCATTTGTCTAGGACGCTGGGGTCTGTGTGAAAGAGTGTGGTTCAGCAACTCCATAAAATTAAATACATGAGGCCAGAGATTATGGGCCATATTATGAAGGAAGGGCGATAACATTATCCCCGCTTTAGCGGCATGAAACTGCCGCTATAGCGGCGATAAGGGGTTGATAATATACCCTTGTGAATTCCCTTAGAAGCCCAGGTTCTGGTGTGAACCTGGGCTTCTATGGGAATTTACAAGGGCATATTATCAACCCCTTATCGTCGCTTTAGCGGCAGTTTCCTGTCGCTAAAGTGGTGATAATGTTATCGCCGTTGTTTGATAATATAGTCCTACATTATTAGCTATGGGAAAATCACTTGCATGCACCTGTGCACCCAGGGTGATGCACCCCAACCCCTTCCTCCGCACTGTGCTCAATTGTAGGTCTTGCACACCGAGGCTTCACTGCTCACCTGCCACCACTGGTGTGTCCCACGACGTGTTGGTGCAAGCTCTTAGTCTGGGGTAATTTTGTACGATAGACCAGGTCTCCGGTCGGGGACGGTGTCTTGATACCACGATGGAAGGTGTCAGAATGCCAGGGTATCATTGCGGGGTCAGCTCCCGCTCCGCACTTCTTGTGGCAATCAATGCAATGTCTGAAAAGGGAAAAATAATTTAATGGTGGAAATGTCTGGAGGTAAATGAAGGTTTATTTCAAGCTTGATAGAAAATAGGAGTTGAGTGCATCCTTTGTTTTTGAAGTACGATCTACCAACCATTAGTGGTAATCGTGGTTCAAAGAGGAGTTGGAGTGCACAAGACTACACAAGGTTAAATAATAATATGTTATGCCAACGTTCACATACAAAGGAACAGAGCGCATGCTAGAAGCATAATGTGCGCGTGTAATGCAGTGGCGGGAGCCTGTGTGCATGTACACTTAGTAAGGAGCTCACTACAGTGTCCTAAAAGCCAACACCACGTATCTGTAAGGCAGCGCTGCCCGCTGGCTCAGGCCTACAATACGGTCCAGCAGGTCCTTAAAATTAGACCGATGTGACTGAATGAGGTCAGAGGTCAAAACATTACCCACGGCAACATCGCTTTTTCGCACACGCGCAATCAGGGTGATGCACCCCACCCCTCCCGCAGAATCGCCTTCAACAGGTGTCTGTAAGGCAGCGCGGCCCGTTGGTTCAGGCCTACCATATGGTATGGCAGGTATTTAAAATGAGACAGAGATGTGACTGAATGAGGTCAAAGATCACATCATAACACATGGCAATATTGCGTATTTGCACGTGTGCAGTCTGGCTGATGCATCCAATCCCTCCCGTAGCACCGCGCTGAAGAGGTGTCTGTAGGGCAGTGCTGCCCGCTGGCTCAGGCCTACAGTACAGTCGAGCAGGTCTTTAAAATAAGCCAGAGATGTGACTGAATGAGGTCAAAGATCACATCATAACACATGGAAATATCGTTTGTCACTAATGATCGAATATTTGGAACGAGTGGACCTTTTTGTCTCATAAATCTAGACTCATAAAGATTTTATTTATATCTTGCTAGGAACATATTCTGAGGAACTTTGAGGTACTTACGTCGGAAGACGTATTTTGATATTGTATGCACGGGTTTAATAGATATAACTTACACTTTGGTTATGATGAAGAAAATCAATAACTTGGTCACATTTCACTGGAGAACTGGATGAATAGTAAATCTTCCTAAGTTTTTATCTAAAGAATATGCTTTGTATTCATAAATGTAATGGTTAATCCTACCACGGCGAAACGCGTTGGCATATGGGATTGGAGGAATAATAAAAGAAGAACAAGAGCCCAACTGATCATTAATTCTTGCGCGTTTGATAAACTGTAATTTGAATGATTATTGTTATTGTGTGCTCCAAAAAAACTGTATTGTGTTGTTCAATCCTTGGATTGAGTTTAGGGAAGTAGGGTGTTCTCTTCCCCTATTTTGGATGCACCTTGGATTGTGTTTTTTGAGGTCAATGTAGTGTGATCACTATATGAGCGCCAATTTTTTCCTTGTACACCCAACAATAAATAATACATATATAAACATATTTATTTTTCAGAAAAACACACATTCAGTGGATGATGTAATCAGTGATGTCATCGGTGATGTCATTTGAGATGTCATCAGTGATGTCATCAGTGATGTCACTGACCATGTCATGAGTGATGTAATATGTGACGTCATCAGCAGTGCATTGCGGGTGTGCGAGTTATAGTTAGCTGAAATAACTATAACAGGGGAATTTCAATGGTTTTGTACGAGTGAAAAGTCCAGCTAACTATAACGCCCCCTGAAACCTATGGTTTTTTCAGTGAACATTATATATATATGTGATCAAGGCCATGGCAACACGGCCAAAATGCGTCATGCCGATTAAGGAATAAAATTGCACTATATACTACGTTCAGCGTGCTGTGGTCTGTACCTGTGCTCCTTTACAGTTTGGACCTGTGGGAAATCCTGTTTTCTTCATATATATATATATTCACTGAAAAAACCATAGGTTTCAGGGGTGTTATAGTTAGCTGGACTTTTCCCTTGTACAAAACCATTGAAATTCCCCCGTTATAGTTAGTTCAGCTAACTATAACTCGCGCGCCCGCAATGCACTGCTGATGACGTCACATATTACATCACTCATGACATGGTCAGTGACATCACTCATGACATCACTGATGACATCTCAAATGACATCACTGATGACATCACTGATGACATCATCCAGTGAATGTGTGTTTTTCTGAAAATTAAATATGTTTTATATATGTATATCTCAAGGTCGATGGAAGAATAAATGGGTATTAAAGTGTCTAAATGGATGATTTGTTTTTGAAAAATTGATTGTGTAACTGACTGATTAAGTGTATCATAGTCAATACATGGCTTAGTGAGTAATGTTTAAATATGTAAATATCTGTATCAGTCTCTCACTTTGTGTATAAGTGGCTGCGTGGGTTGGTGAGTAGCTACATGGGTGTCTATATAGGTTATTAGTTGGTTTTTTGAGTATCAGTCTGAGTGTCTGCATGGTTCGGTGGGGGGGGTATTACGTAGTGCATAGGTGCATGAATGAGTGACTCACTGTTTGTATGTGTTGAAGACAGCATGTGTGCAGGACTGTATGGGTGGATGAGTGTGTGTATGGGTGTGTTAGTGAGTGAATGACTGTCTCAATAGTGTCTTTATGAGTAACTACATATGTTTTAAACTAGTATATGTGACTATTGGTGTATATAAGTGAGTATATGTGAGAGTGAGAGATTGAAAGAGTTCCTGTATGAATAAGTATGTGTTTCTATAAGTGATTGTTTAAAAGACTAAGTATGTGTAAGTTTCCGTAGAAGTAAGTGTGGTGGTGTGTGTATAACTGTATATGCAAGTAAATGTATGTTTGATTCTTTATTAGCATGAGTGACTATGTGTGTGAGTAACTCTATGGATGAGTGGCATTGTGTAACAGGATGTATAGGTGTATGAGTACATATGATGAGTGAGTACATGTATGAGTGACTGTATAGGACTGTTGGTGAATGAGTGGATGTGTATGTGGATCTTAGAATTACTGAAGAGGTTGTTGTAACTGGTATTGGTATGTCCATTTGTTTTAGTCTCTATTTTTGAATGTGTGTATCAAAGGTTATATTAGGGTGATAGGAGGTCTGCCACTCTATCACAAGGATGATGTCATCAGTGATGTCATTTGAGATGTCATCAGTGATGTCATGAGTGATGTCACTGACCATGTCATGAGTGATGTAATATGTGACGTCATCAGCAGTGCATTGCGGGCGCGCGAGTTATAGTTAGCTGAACTAACTATAACGGGGGAATTTCAATGGTTTTGTACAAGTGAAAAGTCCAGCTAACTATAACACCCCTGAAACCTATGGTTTTTTCAGTGAATTTCTGAGGTTTTTTAAATGCTAATTCCTAACTATAACGTGCCTGAAACCTATGGTTTTTTCTGTGAATTTCAAAGGTTTTTTAAATGCTAATTTCTAACTATGCCTACAGAGATAGGACATGTGAAGAAAGAAGAAAAAATGCACAGAAAGAAAAAAAAGAAGTGCAGAAAGAAGCAACAGAAGTCCTCAAAGACGAAGAAAAGTGCAGGAAGAAGGATAACGTGCAGAAAGAACAAAAGGAAGAGCAGAAAGAAGCCTTGTTGCAAAATCATCCTGTACCCTCACCTTTTTCAGACAGATACTGTGTTAACTGAGTCTGACTAACCAGTCCTAGAGCCAGTGCTATGTTAAAAGACACTTAGAATACAGTGAAGACACCTACATACACTAGGGAACATTATGCGTTGGGGTCCCCCTGTGATTAGCATGACCTCCTCTGTAAGCCCCTAGTATATAATAGGGCAGGGGGATTAAAACTACCTCTTAAAACAGGCCACAGGGCGTTTTTGCACACGTTAACTCATGCCCCGTCCCCTCCCTTCACCACTGTGTAAACACGCCCTGAGTCCGTTTTTAGTTGGGAGATTAAGTTCATTTGAATCCTGAGGGTCCCTAGGGTCCAACTAGCCCACTAGGTACCTCCAGTAAGTGCCACAGAGCTGCGTTGCAGAGAGGTGTAAAAAGTTGCACGGCCTGGACCACCTCTCTGCAATGCAGCTCAGTGGCACTTACTGGAAGCACTTGGTGGGCTAGTTAGCCCCCAGGGGCCCTCAGTATTGAAGGAAAATTATATCCCCAATTTAAAACGTGCCATAGTGTGTGTTTGCCCACGTCACCTCAGGTCCCCTCCCTTCACCACTGTGTAAATGCGCCCTGTGGCTGTTCTAAGTTGAGAGATTAAGTCCCCTTGAATCGTAAGGGTCCCTAGGGTCAAACTAGACCACTAGGTACCTCCAGTAAGCGCCACAGAGCTGCGTTGCAGAGAGGTGTAAAAAGGGGCTTGGCCTCAGAACACCTGTCTGCAGCGCAGCTCCCTGGTGCATACTGGAGATGCCTGTTGGGCTAGTTGGCCCTCAGGGACCCTCACTATTGAAGAGGAATTAATTCCCCAACTTACAATTCACCAGGGGGCACGTTTGCAGAGTGCTGCAAGGAGGGGGCGTGGCCTCCGGCACGATGCCAGTCTTTTATTTATTTTAATTTTTTAAGAAGGGGGCTGTGTGGTTCCCCTTCTTATTCTAATTTATTGGCCCTGATGACCCCATCCCCCAGGGCCTGTCTCCTAATTATATTTTTTTGACCCCAATCCCCAGGGCCGGCCACTGTTTTTTATTATTTTTAAAAAATATATATTTATAGACACACCTAGGACATGCTGGACAAACCGTACGTACCTATCACCATGACGATTTGCGTGATATTCATTAAAAGGCGACTATGCATACAATGAATCCACGTGGAATGTATTTACACCACTAGTGAAGCTCTGACATGTCTGATGCCCTACCGTGCCTAATCCCGGTAGACACCCTTGTCGTTTATTTATACAAACATGGGTAGCTATTGACGGGCACATTTAATACACATGCACACCAAGCCATTATAAGGGGATTCGACAAAAATTCGACCAAAACTATGCAAGAAACCCCCCTCACGGTTAATAAAACACACATCCACTGCCGGATGTGTAATACTTTTTATTTTACTGTCTGGAAAGGGAACGAACATCACTTGAGAGTCACAGCGCGCTCCTGGCAGAGCCCAATGCTATGTTACACCCACCATTGCCTGCTGAGTGCCACACACCTCTGTGTTGTATTCCACTAGCTAGTGCATATGCTATGACACTCTCTAGCCCATGTGCACTGTAACACCACCCCGTGAATATGTCATGCCACACTTGTCTTCGCACGGGTTATATTGCCCCATCTAACGTGCCTTCCTCGATGCCTATGTTATAACGCACAGTGCTATGCCATACATATTACAATCTGGGATTACAACTTTAGAGACTAGTTAGGTTACACAACACTGCCCTGTGCATATTACACTCCAAGGCGCATATCGCATAGCACGCGCTAGTGCCTGTGCTATCTCGTGCTCTCCAATGAATCTGTAATTGCGCACAATGTATTGCATATTATATTTCACGCCCGGTTCATCTTATATCACACTTTTTGGTGCATAGTTTATACCATACACTATATCTAGTTTTCATTTTCAATCGTGCTCTCAGGACTATGTTCTATATAACACTGTGTTCACCTACCCTTTTCACGGGCATTACATTTTGCGATAGGGGGTGGAGGGTCAGGGGGTGTTTCTGCCAAGTGAGCCCAGAGTCACAGTCACAAACGTCCTCTTCTTCCTGAATAAAAGTGAGATTATGCTGCATACTTGTTCATATTTTAAGTAGTTCGCACAGACACACGTTTTTAAAACAATAAAGTTCCTAATACCCGCCTTCTCTGAACAGTTAGCTTGCTGCCCCATCCCCCTCCTCCCTATCCTCTGTTGTGTGAATCCATGGACTAGCCTCCTCCCTCCTGCCATGCATGGTCTGATGTGCTGCCACTGCCCTCAATTTAGTATGATGTACCAGTCCACTCCTCCTGCCCTCCATTGCCCAATTCTATGCCCCATCATTGACCTCCTGCTTAAACTCTGTGCTTAGCTTGCTGCCCCTATTCTCCTTCCCCCTGCCCTCCAATGTCTTTGTGAATGCCCCTGCTCCATCTTTTTTGCCCACCATGTTCCATGGACCTGCCACTCCTATCTACTCTGAGTGTTCTGTTGAGCTGCCACTCCCCTCCCACCTGCCTAGCATTTGCAGATGACTGTAACCTGTCCCTGCCACCTCCACCCTGCCTGTCCACATGCCATGCCCCTATCCTCTTCCTCCTGTCCTACATGGTCCATTGTACTGCCACACCCTTCTGCCCTCCCTGGTCTGTTGTGCTGCAACTTCTCCTCCTGCCTGCCCCATGCGGTCTGTTGTGAGGCCCCTTCCCCTGAACTTTCTTGTCTGTGCACAGGTCCTGACCCTCCCTTCTATCCTCCATCGTCCTTTGTGCATGCCCCTGCACCCTCCTTCTTGCCCATCATAGCCATTGTGCTGCCACTAACCCTCCCACTTGCCATGCATGGACTTCTGTGCTGCCATGGCCCCTCCCACCTTCCCTGTGTGGTCAGTTAGCTGCCCCTGACCCCCTCCCACCTTCCCTCCATGGTCTGTGTGTATGCCATCACAGTCTCAGTGTTGCTCTTCATGGTGTGTCTTGCTTCTAGTGCCCATCCTGCCTGACCTCCATGGCTATCTTGCTGCTCCTGCCCTGCCCCCTTGCCCCCAGCCCTCTGTTTACATGTGCAGACCCCTACTCCCTCCCTCCTGGCTTGTCTGTTCCATTGTAATGCCCCTGATCCGTCCCTCCTGCCCTTTATGGTCTGTTATGCTGCAGCTTTCTCCTGTCTGTCCATTATGGTCAGCTAACTACCATTGCCTCTTGCCCCTCTGTTCTCTGTTGTCCATGTGCATGGTCCACTCCTGACCCCTCCCTCTTGCTTTCCATGGATTGTTGTGCTGCACTCCCGTCCTGCATGCCCTGTGTGGTGTATTGTGCTGCTGCAAACCCTGATGCCTGCCCTGCAGGGTCAGTTTGGTGCACCTCTCCATGTCCCTCCTGTCCTCTGTTATTCAAGTCCATGTCCCTACCCCATTTCCTTTCATGATCCAATGTACCATACTTGCGAACATTTTGAACTTGGTAAGAGGGAGATTTTGAAAAAAAACTGGGGTATTGATTTTCTCCTTTGAGTTACATTGAAAAAGAGGAGATTGTAAACAGGAGACAGATCAAATAAAGCCCATTTGAGCTTAAAAACATTGGACGTTTCCTGGCTGAATCGGGTCTGTTGGCATGTATGGTTGTACTACCATTGCCTCTTCCTTCTGCCTGCCCACAATGGTCTATTACATTGCCACAGCCTCTCTTGCAAGTCCTGTATTGTTGGTTTGTTGCCCCTGCCCCCCTTTCCACTGCCCTCCATAGTCTATTGTGCTGCCACAGCCCTTCCTGCCTGCTCAGTGTGGTTAAATTGTTGCCTTTGCACCCTCCTACCTGCCTTCAATTTTCAGAGTCCGTGCCCCTGGCCTCTGCCTCTCAACAGTATCCTAATGAACAACTAGATTGCTAACATTCTATATTTATTACAAAAGTGTGGAACGCCTGACGTCATCTTGATGTAATCAAAACTGTAATACCTAGAGCATTTCCTTTAGAAATTACATATATGAGAGGGTCTTATTGGCATCAAAATTATGGTTAGTGCTCTAAAAGACTAAAATAAGGACATATTTTCTTAGTTTTCAAATAGCGAGAAAGCACTTTTAAATTATTTGTTACCTTTATGTTTTTTTCTCCAGTTGACCACTTGATTAAATGTTGCACTTAGGGGAGACGATGTGGTGTTACTTCCAGAACTGCAGACTTTGCAACTGGGGAACCAGGTTGGAGTTTCTGCTTCAGCTCGACATTCTGTGATTCTGGTCAAATCACTTAGTCTCCCCATGTCTACAACCAAAATGAATTTGTTCTTGTGTGATGTAACCAATGCTCATGTAAAGCACTCCAATACCTGACAAGTCTGCACTATATAACACTGCAAAAACACAAAATAATAAGTGTTTTGCACACTTCTGTCATTGGGCTATATTTGGGCTACATTTGGGTGATTTTGGGCTACATTTGGGCTCTTTTGTCTCCGGTGGCCATCTTGGGAGATTTATTTGTTATGAAGTTTCCTAATTTCCTCATGTACTGCAGTCTCCTCAGTAGGAAATGCTTTCAGTTTTTTACTTTGATTCCATCATGAAGGTATTCAGATATGTCACACATTTGCCATAAATTCTGAATGTTAGCACTCTAGTTGCTCATTAGATCACTGTAGTAAAACTGCTGTTCACCATGGAAGTCTGCTCCTGGTATTAAAAGTGCATGTTTCAGTCTGCATGTCAGAATTTTTTAATGAAATAGAAGAGGATTTGAGAAGTCACTCAAAATGTGCCCTCCTTTTCTTTCTTCAGCATTAATCATAATTTCTATGGCATAATGAACCCCCTCATTGTGTTCCTTTTTAAATTAAATGTTTTAAGTGTTACCAGTTTATTCCAATCAAGATGGCTTCAGGTGTGCCATACTTTTGTCATAATGGAGACAGTAAGCGCTCTAGTTGTTTTTAAGAACACTATGGGACATTCTGTCATTGGGCTATATTTGGGCTACATTTGGGTGATTTTGGGCTACATTTGGGCTCTTTTGTCTCTGGTGGCCATTTTGGGAGACTTATTTGTTATGAAGTTTCCTAATTTCCTCATTTACTGCAGTCTCCTCAGTAGGAAATACTTTCAGTTTTTTATTTTGATTCCATCAAGAAGGCATTCAGATGTGTCACACATTTGCCATAAATTCAGAATGTTAGCACTCTTTTTGCTCATTAGATCACTGTAGTAAAGCTACTGCTCACCAGGGAAAACTGCTGCTGGTATTGAAAGTGCATGTTTCAGTCTGCATGTCAGAATTTTTTAATGAAATAGAAGAGGGTTTGAGAAGTCACTCAAAATGTGCCCTAATTTTTCTTTCTGCAGCACTAATCATACTTTTTATGGAAAAATGAACCCCCTCATTTTGTTCCTTTTTAAATTAAATGTTTTAAGAGTTACCACTTTAATCCAAGCAAGATGGCTTCAGGTGTGCCATATGTTTATCATAAGTAGGACTGTTAGCGCTCTAGTTGTTCTTTGGAACACTCTGGGAAGCTGCAGTAGAACACAAAGGAATCAACTGACAGTCTCTGCCCTGTTGGATGTACATGTTTTACTGAGAATGTCAGACTTCATTCTCACATGACTGAGAAAGATAATGTGAATTTACAGAAAATAAGCTCTCAGTTTAGCTTATATATCACCTTCCAAACCTCTGTGGGAAAAGCATGAGAAAATATTTTTCTCTCAATCATGATATCCCAGCAGAAGGCTTTTTCACATGGTGAAATCACCTTAGAACATACCACAATTCCTAAAATGAGTATGGTACCATCAACAAATGATTTATAATGTAACTAAAGTCTTAAAACCTTCTATTAACTGCAATGCTTTTTAATGAGGTTCTATCATGTATATTGGTCCCAAGATGGCTGCCAACACTTCTGGATGAAGTGCTGACAGCCAATCAGATCTCAGGATGAGATGTGTGGTTAGGCTCCGCCCACATATATATATGATTTTACTTTTGATTTTCTCAGCAACTACTGAACAGATTGACACCAGACCTGCAAATGGCACTTCCCTGACCTGAGGACTACCTCTCTGCCAAATTTCAAGTAATTCTGTTCAGCCGTTCGGGCTGTACCTTGGACTAAAGGTCCCTATGGAAAATTGCATGGGGAAAACGTGTTTTGGGACCCCCCTTTTTTCTCAGCCCCCGCCTGACGACTCCCCCCGAGACTTTCAGGGTAGGAGCGGAGCGGAGTGCCCCACCTATTTTGAAAATTTCGCGAGGATTCGTCAACCGGCGCCAAAGTTATTCCAAATAGAATGTTGCGGATTTCCTATGGAAACACGGTCCTAACTATAACTATCTACTGGCGACCGCCAGTAGATAATATATATATATATATATATATATATATATATGAATCAAGCAAGCTGCCCTTGCGGGAGGAGCACTCGTTAGCTGGTGCCGGCGGCGGGGTAAGGACAAACCTCGCAATTGTATCAAAAACCAAATTTGAGAAAACAAGACGCCGCACTTTTCCTGGATATTTGAAGATAGGATTTATTTTCGCTCTTCACCTACGCATTTTGAACTTCAACAGTTCTTGTTCACGGTAGTATACATAAGTCCCTTTTTACTTTCCATTATTTATACCAAATCTCCACATAGCCGACAATGAGGCATTGTGGGTATGGTAGTTTATGTGAGACATGCAGAATCACATGAGATTCAAATCGAGTCTGAACCACTGAATGGACATCTTTACCATGATATCGGCATAGTTCTCAAGTTATTATTACAAAGATAAATGAGTTTTGTACTTATGATATTTGCTTACTATCAATATTTGGATTCATAAGCATTTGCGTTCAGTCGCAATTTGTTATCAACAGTACAATACTATGTGTCCGGTTATTCGGCTAAGTGCCGTCATCAACAGCACAATACTAGGTGTCAGGTATTTCGGCTGAGTGCCATACCTGCCTTTATATGCCAGATTGTGGCGCAGTGACAAACAGTGGATCAGACACCGAAAACAAATTATTTTTCTTTTCTCAATATTATCTATCTGAGTGATCAAATCATACATTTGTGTTTACTAAATTGATTCTAATATGTAACTGTCATGCCAAGTCTTTCTAGCATGTATTTACAGTTGCACTTAAAGTTCTTTACAGGTGTACATAAAGTTCTTCGTCTCCATTTAACCCTCCAGGAATTCGGGTTTTAAAGCAGATTATTAGTTTGGACTCCAGCCTTCTGAGTTTTTGAATCCTGTTCCCACCTCTTTCGTGGTCCATAATGCATGCAATGCCTGAGTATTTGATGTCTTTCCAAGTTTTTCCAACATGGATTTGTAGATGTTTTGTTATTGCATATGTTGTGTCTTTATTTTGAATTGCGCGTATATGTTCTAAAATGCGCTTTTTCAATGGGCAAATGGTTGAACCTATATATCGTTTGCCACAGAGACATTCAATCATATAGACTACAAATTGCGTTTCACAAGTAATTGTGTTTTGAATTTCAAATATACGGCCTTGTGAATCTTTGATGGTTTTGAGATTTTTGCCTATTTTGCATGCTTTACATGTCATACATTTGGTAAATCCTTGTTGTCTTTTTTCAAGCCATGTTTTGTTTTTTTTGTTTTCAAAGTGGCTGTTCACCAATGTATCGCAGAGAGATGGTGCCTTTCTGTATGAAATTAGTGGTTGATTCCCTATTGTGGGTCCAATATCCGGATCTTTTTTAATGACGTTCCAGTAATTTAGTAGAATTTTTCGAATTTTGAAGCTTTCCTTTGAATATGTCAGAATTTGACGTGGTGTCTCATCTGTAATTGTTGTGTCTTTCTTTTTTACAGTCAAGGTTTGAGCTCTTGTTTTTTGTCTGGCTTTGTTCTCTCCATGTACGATATCACTATGTTTATATCCCCATGATGTAAATCTTTTCTTTGTGTCGAGAAATTTTTTCTCCATTTCTTCCAGCTCAGAGCAATTTCTTTTCATCCGTAGGAATTCTCCATACGGAATGCTTTGTTTCAAAGATTGTGGATGAAAGCTAGTTCCATGCAGGACGCTATTTGTGGATGTTTTTTTACGAAAGACTGTTGAATGAATCTTGTTGGACTTGATGTATATTTTGGTGTCTAAAAAATCAATCTCTCTAGGTTGTATATTAGAGGTGAATTTTAAGCCTACATCATTTTGATTCAGTAAAAGGAGTGAGACAGGGTTGTGTTCTTGCTCCCTTCCTTTTTAACCCCTTCAGCGCTGCGCGGATTCCCCCGCGGTGCTGAAGGGTTCGAGGGCGGGCGGGGCCATGACGGAACGGTTCCGTCATGAGCACAGCTCAACCGATGCTCATGACGGAACCGTTCCGTCATGAGCATGGAAGGGGTTAATCTATATATTAACGGCTTAGAAAAATACCCAGTACAAAATTGTTCTGACCTCCTCCAAATTGATTTAAGAACCATCCCGGCCTTATTATATGCTGACGATGCCGTCCTAATGGCCCGCACCCCACTTGCTTTGCAAAGAGTAATTTCCTCTTTTGAAAAATGTATGTCTAACCTGGGGCTCACTATTAATGTCTTTAAAACCTTTGCTATGACTGCTGGCAGTAGCCTTAGCAAGGGCTCGAAGACTATGTTTGTGTATGACAAGCCGATAGAATACACCAAATCATTTACCTATTTGGGCATTTTATTTGATAATAAACTTAGTTGGCAACGTGCAATAAAAACCAGGAGGGCGCTGTTCACTAGAACTGTAACTGCCCTGCATAATTTTAGTAAGAAACTTGGCAGGAGGCCCCCGTCTGAGTTGTTGAAAATTTATAAGGCAAAATGTGTCTCCGTTGCCACTTATGGTGCAGGTCTTTGGGGGATCGTTGACACTACTTCCCTGCAGACTGCAGAAAATAAATTTCTACGGTTTTTACTGGGTGTTCCTGCCTCTACATCAACATACATATGCCATGCCAAACTGGGAATTGGCTATCTAGAAGATATTATCAAAATACAACCACTACTTCAATGGCATAGGATCTGGACATCAGAAAATCTGACGTTTTAAAGTTGGATGGGGCGCCAAGGATACGATGGTTATCTTATATTAAATCATTTTTCTGTAACATGGATTGCTGTGAATTTTATGACGACCCTACCTCTTTGTCCCTAATCGCAAAAAAGGATCTGAAAAAATTGTGTTTGGACTTTTTAAATGTCTGTAGACTGACTTCAGAACAGAAAAAGATCTCTGTACAGGCACACCAGTTGATCTCTACGTGTTCTTCAATACAACCTTACTTATCAATTGTTACTGGTGATTTTAATAGATTTTTGTTGGTCCGTTTTCGCTTGGGAATTGTTCATAGGTTATTAAGTTTTCCTATATGCAATGATTGGTCCAAATTTCTTTGTAACTGTCCATGCGATGATCTATCTACCCAATCCACATTACATGTTGTTTTTCTATGCAAATTTTATACCATTCCTAGGAAAAGATGGATTGTGCCGGTTCTGAAATCTTTTGGCATTAGGCAATGTCGCCCTGCACTTTTAGCCCTACAAATATCAGATTCACCTTATGTCGTAGCCTCCGTTATCGCTTTTTTAAAATCTATTTTTAAATCAAGAAATCAACTGTTAATGTAGCTATGTTTATTGTTCTTATGCACTGTGTTCTTGCTTTTATGATTAATGATTTTAATCGAATAAAGCTTCATTGATTGATTGATTCAGTATTGTAATGTACTCCGCCAGTTTTTCTTTGGTCCCCTTCCATAAAAGGAAGAGGTCATCAATAAATCGTAGCCACAATACTACATCTGTGGTGTATGGGTCGTTTTCCTCCCTCCAAACTATGTGTTTCTCCGACCAACCCATGGTGAGATTAGCATAGCTTGGAGAAAAGGAAACTCCCATAGCAGTCGCCAGTAGGTAGTTATAGTTAGGACCTATTTTCCATAGGAAATCCGCAACATTCTATTCCCAATAAGTCTGGCGCCGGTTGACGAATCCTCGCGAAATTTTCCAAACTTTTGGCCAGCTCCACTTTGCTCCTACTCTGAATGTTTTGTGGTGATTCGTCAAGCGGGGGCCGAGAAAAAAGGGGGTCCCAATACGCGTTTTCCCCATGCAATTTCCCATAGGATCTGTTGTCGCAGCTACAGCCTGACCTGCTGAACGGAATGACACCAAATTTGGCAAAGAGCTAGTCCTCAGTGCAGACTCGTGCCTTTTGCATAAATGGTGTGAATCCGTTCAGTAGTTCCTGAGGAAATTAGAATTAAAAGTACATAAATATCTATGGCCGGGGAGGATTCCCGGACCCTACCCGCACAGTAAGCGCACTCTCCCCGAACCGAGGGCGCACCCTCCCGATCGCGCGCTGAATGCTAATTGGCTGTCGAGTGTCTGTGGGCAGGAACTGTTGGCGGCCTTTTTCTGCCTCGGTAGAAGCGAGGCAGAAGAAGCAAGGGAATAAGTGTGTAAAACATATAAAGGGGGCAGAGTGGAAATACTCTGACTCTGTAGAGGTGCTTAGGGGGTCCCATTTAAAAAAAAAAAAAACTGCGGAATGCGCGCACATTGCGCGCATCCTACCGCGTTGGGTGCACGGATTCTCTCGCGTTGGGTGCGCGGATCCACGGAACTTTTTTTTAAAAAAAGACAAGAAATCATTGGTTGTATGACTACTTTCTACACTAAAAGGTAGGGTGTATATTTCTGTTTTTTAAAGGTATGATTCTTATTAGTTGACAAAAACAGATTGTAAGGAACATTATATATGATAAGCTGATATGTTGAAAAGTCAAGCACACTTCCTGTCTTGTTTAGCAACATTGTGTGCTGAACTTGTGACCTGTGTGCTCAGTGCAGTGTTCCATGAGCTGTTTCTATGGTAACAGGTAGAAGGCAGATTGGGGGAAGGGTTGACATGTATTTCAGTTGGAAAGGGTTGAAATGTTTAACCAATAGAAATGTGTGTTTGCTTTTGAGTTTATTTGTGAAGGATTGTGATTTATTGTTTACATGTATATGTGTGGAAAATGAAAGGGAAACTTTTCCATTCTTTGTTTTTGCTGAGAGGTGCACAGTGCAGAGATTCTGTAAAAGAAAATATGGTGAGTGACTGATATACTTTTTAATCTACAAAACAACTTGAAAGGTGAGTTATTTAATTGTGAGGGGATGTATGTAGACTATTTTCATTTTAATCAGACTAATGTATTTCTCCTGCTAAAGTGTAGGGAGTACTTTTTTTCTCTACAATCATATTGACAGTGTGGGTTTATGTAGAAACCATTCTGTCATAATCATTTGTGTTTTTCATGTATTTGCAGACAGATAACTGTGCTGTTTTTCTATTTTGGTAGAATTAGAAACCAGTCATTGTTTATGAATTTGTGAAATGAGTTATTTTATGTATCTATACTAAAATGTAGTACTTCTTCTAGATGAAGAAATGTGTTTTGGTATAGTGCAAGGGATAGTGTTGTTTGTCTAGAATCACATAGTGAGTATGTGTGCATTTGGAAACCACAGTGAGAAAAGCTTTTGGTAACATCGTGTATTTGCTGACAGATAACTGTTTTAAAACCAGTCATGTTGTCAAGTTTTAGTAGCATTAAAAGCCAGTGTTTGCTTATGCATTGATAAAATAGGTCATGCTTTGAGACTAATGTGCTGTACTTTAATATGTAGATTATGTGTAGTATCCTTACCCCTTGCACAGTAGTGAATGAGTTTTGGTAAGCTGCTAGGGATAGTGTTGCTTGTCTAGAATCACACTGTGAGTCTGTGTGCATTTGGGAACCACTGTGAGAGAAGTATGTGGTAATATCGTGTATTTGCTGACATATAACTGTTTTAAAACCTGTCTTGTTGTCAAGTTTTAGTAGCATTAGAAGGCAGTTTTTGCATATGCTTTGATTAAATGAGTCAGGCTTTGACACAAAAGTGCAGTCCTGAAATATGTAGATTGTGTGCAGTTCCCTTACGACTTGCACTGTAGTGAATGAGTTTTGGTAAACTCCTAGGGATAGTGGTGCTTGTCTAGAATCACACTGTAAGTTAGTGTGTGTTTGGGAACCACTGTGAGAGAAGCATTTGGCAACATCGTGTATTTTCTGACAGATAACTTTTTAAAAACCTGTCATGTTGTCAAGCTTTAGTAGAATTAGAAGCCAGTTTTTGATTATGCCTTTATTAAATGAGTCAGGCTTTGACAGAAAAGTGCAGTCCTGAAATATGTAGATTGTGTGCAGTTCCCTTATCAGTTCCACAGTAGTGAATGATTTTTGGTAAAGTGCTAGGTACAGTGGTTGTTGTCTAGAATCACACTGTGAGTCTGTGTGCATTTGGGAACCACTGTGAGAGAAGCATTTGGTAACATTGTGTATTTTTTAGCAGATAACTCTTTTAAAACCTGTCATGTTGGCAAGTTTTAGTAGCATTAGAAGCCAGTCTTTGCTTATGCGTTGATTAAATGAGTCCTGCTTTGACACTAATGTGCTGTACTTAAATATGTAGATTGTGTGCAGTACCATTACCTCTTCTAGACTAGTGAATGAGTTTTGGTAAACTGCTAGGGATAGTGTTGCTTGTCTAAAATCACACTGTGAGTCTGTGTACATTTGGGTAAGGATTGTGAGAGAAGCATTTGGTAAGAAAGTGTATTTGATGACAGATAACTGTTTTAAAATCGGTCATGTTGTCAAGTTTTAGTAGGTTTAGAAGCTATTCTTTGCTTATGCATTGATAAAATGAGTCTGGGTTTGACACTAAAGTGCAGTACCATGTACTATTCTCTTCACTGTGCCAGAACTGAAAATTTAAAAGTTTTACCCAGGCACTAAGCTAGCAGTAGTCTGATGATTTAGTCAGTTTCCAAGTACTCATGTTGTGAACCATACATTACCACATAGATTGTTTGAAATGTCTATGTAGTATGCATGCAGTCTTCTAACATACTATACACTTGTCTTTCACATTTTCAATTCGCTAATCAGTATCCATACACGTCCAGGAAACACCCTGTAACTCCCTTAGCAGTCCTCTAGTGACCCATTCAGCATCATGTACTAATCCATTCACTGTGCCAAAACCCAAACACTTATAAATTCACCAAGATACTATCTTTGGAGTACTCTAATCATTCAGTCAGTGCCTAAGTATTCATGCACTGAGCCAGGCCTTAGCACATGGACTGCTTCAAACCCCTATCCACTATGTAGGCGGTCTTCTAACCACCTAGACACTTGTCTTTTACACTTTCAATTCCCTAGTCAGTATCCATACAGTCCAGCAAACATCCTGTCACTCCCTTTGCACTCCTCTAGTGACCCATTCAGTACCAAGTACTATCCATTCACTGTGCGAAAAGCCTACCACTTATAAATTCACCTAGGCATTCTCCTTGCTGTACTCTAATCATTCAGTCAGTACCCAAGTAGTCTTGCAGTGAGCCAGGCCTTAGCACATGGACTGCTTTAAATGCCTATGCAGTATGGATGCAGTCCTCTAATCACCTACACAGTTGTCTTTCACACCTTCAATTCCCTAGTTAGTATTCATACACTTCTAGCAAACACCCTGTCACTCACCCAGTGTGTCTCCTTATAGTACTGTAATTATTTAGTCAGTTAGCATGTAGTCTTTTAGTGAGGTAGGCTTTAGGGCATGAACTGCTTCAAAGTAGTATGCACTATGCATGTAGTGTTTTAACCATCATCACACTTGTGGTTCAGTGCTATAGTTTCTTAGTCAGTTTTTATATAAAATGTGTTTGTACAGTAATGGAATAGTATAAATTTGAAAGTTATTAATATACATTTATTTGTGATTCTTTTTTACAGATACAGAACAGGAGTGTTTCTCATCTGTTTGCACTCTTCTCATGCAAGATTGTTTGGATGAAGGGTCCTTAGGTGTTTCATCATACTTGCTGTGCCGCACGAGAATTTTTTGTTAGGATCCCCTCGTAACAGAACTCTTTTGCAAATCTTGCGCGTGACGAAGGTGGCATTGGTGTTTGTTTGCCCCTCGAGAAAAGTAGAACATTTCCACATCACTGAAGGAAAACGTTGTGGGCATGGTACATCCTCCAAAAATTCATCCTTAGATTCGGTGAATATTTTAAAGTGACAACATTTACAGTTTTTGTAAGATAAACTTATAAAATTTTGTTAGCTGTATGCATTTTATATATCTGTAATTTGTATCTCGTTTTTTTTTTGAGAATAGCATGTTGGTTTTTTTTTAACAATCTTTGAGATTGGTTTTTTTTGCCCGCTGTTAAGTGATGAGTACGATTGAAATCACTATTTTTAGTGAAATTTAATATATTTTGAGAACAGCAAAAAAGTACTTTGTGGAAATTATGCTGTGTTGTAAAAAATGTATTATTACATGTTATAATGTTTTTTTCCTTTTCTTTCACAGATCCAATTTTTAAAATAAGCAATTTTTATGAATTTAGATTGGAATAAAAATGTGAAAAAAATGTGTACCATTTTTTTTTTCCTATTACTGTGAAGGTAAGTTTAACTAAGTCTCAATATGCAGAATGAGGAGGTCTGCAAGAAGCTACAAAGTTGAAACATGTTTCTAAAAACACTCTGTTTATACCTTTGTAGTTTTGAAATCTGACCATAATCAGATATCATGTGACCTGCTAAAAAAGAGATTTGAGGGGTTCATAATATGTCCTATTTTACCTATTGAAGGACTGCAATTATTTCAATCATTCTTCTTTGAACATCTTTGCAGACAAAACTCTGTACTTACCTTTTATCATTCGCAAGGAATTTTAAAACTGTAAATATGTCACTTTTTTTTAACATAGTTATTGTGTAAGATACTCTTTCATATTTACAAAGAGAGGAAAAGGCACTCTGTGCACTTTTTATACTCCATGTAAATACAACCTCATCATGCAGACCACTTTGTGTTGAACGGGTGTTCTATAAGTGCTGTTGTGCATGATTGCACTTAATACTCATAGAACAAGACACATGTCTAGATTTATCAGAAATCATAAATCTCGATATGAGTGTGAATGGTGCACCATTCTAAAATTGGTGTAGGAAAGCACAACAAGGAGAATTGTTTTAATTTCTCCACATTTTTATATCTTCAATGCATGCTGAAATGTTCAGCATACATTGAAGGAGAAAAATTCATTTTCTCCTTGTTTTTGTGCAGGAAGGTGTGTCTTCCTGTAGAAAAACAAACAGCACATGACACAGATATCCTTGCACTATGGTGCAAGGGTGCCTTTGTCACCACATCGCTGCAGTTTAAGTAGCCGTGCAGACAGAAGCATAGATTTGCAACATATTTATGTACATATGTTGCATCCCTGTGCTTCGGAAGTACTACAGCACACTGCAGTTAAAGAGGTTACTGTGTGATGCTGCAGCACTTCCTCATAGTTCTGCACTTATACATTCACCATACGCTACTAATGCATTCATTCAGTCAATTACGTACTACACATACATTCCTCTAAACCAACACTAACAAAGAAATTTAGCTCTTTTTTTAAACCAGGAAAGTTAGTTCTTACAAGAACTTTTTTTTTTCTTCTTTCTTCTTTTTTTTTTTGAGTTTTCTGAACAATTTTTACTTTTTTTTGGTTTTTCTCCAAAAAAAAAAAAAAAACAGGAGATGCTTGGCTGCGATGAGGTGGATGGCGCAGGAGCAGGAGTGTTTCTCATCCGTCGGCACTCTTCTTGTGCAAGATTGTTTGGATGAAGGGTCCTCATGTGCTTCATCATACTTGCTGTGCTGCATGAGTATTTCTTGTTAGGATCCCCTCGCGACAGGACTCTTTTGCAAATCTTGCACGTGACCAAGGTGGCATTGGTCTTATTCTGCCCCTCGGGAAAAGTAAAAAATGTCCACACCACTGAAGAAAAACGTTCTTTGGGTGGTGCCTCCGCCAAAATTTCATCCTCAGAAGTATGAGGTGATGCAGGTGATGCCTGCTGCCCTGAAGCCATTTTTGGTTGAAAAAAGTTAGAGCTGTGTAAACTTAGTCTAAAATATCTTCTTCTCTCCAAAGAGATGGTGTCTAAAGAAGGTCAAAGAAGAATGATTGAAATGGGTGGGGTCTTTCAATAGTTAGAAAAGGAAGTGTAATGAACCAATCAAATCTCTTTTTTTGCAGGTCACATGGGATCCGCGCACCCTTCGCTTACGCAGCACGCACCCAGCGTGCATCCGCGAAATTGAATTAAAAAAAATTATAGGATTAGATGTGAAAATATATTAGTTTTAAGACTAGTTTAGAGTTTGTCTTCAATTAATATTCACATGAAATACATATATATATGTTTTTTTAAATATTAAATATTTCGCGTGATCCGCGCACCTACCGCATCATAGACGCAGATGATGCATCGCGGAAGCGCGTAAACGTCGCGTTACGTACATCGAACGTGTCACGTATAGGCTGGGAGTCGCGTACCGGTCGCATTGCAATCGGGCACTAAACACATACCCAACGCTTACCATGCGCGGATGCTATCGCGTAGGGATCGAGAACGGTGCGCTTAGGGTGCGCGGATCCGAAAACATTGAGAAAATATATATAAAATAAAGTTTTGAACATATAGTTAAAAAAATATGTTTGAAAAACCCATTAAGTTCAAATAATATTTTTTAATTTTTAAAATAATTAATTGAAAAAATAAGTTTAAAAAATGGTGAGAAAGAAGTATTTAAAAAAACGTAATTAATGAAATTGACACACTGAATTTGAAAAATATACAAATCCAATGAAAATTATTAAACATGATATCTTCAGAAATAAGTTATAGATAGGAATTAGCATTTAAAAAACCTTTGAAATTCACTGAAAAAACCATAGGTTTCATGCACGTTATAGTTAGAAATTGGCATTTAAAAAACCTTTGAAATTCACTGAAAAAAACAAAGGTTTCAGGGGCGTTATTATTAGGAATTAGCATTTAAAAAACCTTTGAAATTCACTGAAAAACCATAGGTTTCATGCACATTATAGATAGAAATTGGCATTTAAAAAACCTTTGAAATTCACTGAAAAAACCAAAGGTTTCAGGGGCGTTATTATTAGGAATTGGCATTTAAAAAACCTTAGAAATTCACTGAAAAAACCATAGGTTTCAGGGGTGTTATAGTTAGCTGGACATTTCCCTCGTACAAAATCCTAGAAATTCCCCTGTTAGAGTTAGTTCAGCTAACTATAACTCGCGCCCCCGCAATGCACTGCTGATGACGTCACATATTACATCACTCATGACATGGTCAGTGACATCACTCATGACATCACTGATGACATCTCAAATTACATCACTGATGACATCACTGATGACATCATCCATGTGATAAATTACTTCATCTTCTCACACCCTAATTTAACCTTTGATACACCAACTCAAAATTTCAGACGTCCATTCTCAAAACCATAGATACTCCAATACCAATAGCTACATACCCACTCATTAACTCTTAGGTCTACATACACCTCCACTCACTCACCTGTACAGTCAAACATACTTACAGTCACTCCATACAAGACTATCATATGCATTTATACACCTATATAGACACTCACAGACCACCAATCATCCATTGAGGTACTGACACACCTAGTCAGTCGTGCAAGTAATTAAACACAGTCCAATTTACTCACCTATACAGTTAAACACACTCAAGTTCACTTACTCATAAAAATAGTACCACATTCTTACGCTCCTATACAATCATTGATACAAGCACACACTCATCCATACAACTACTCTTACAATTACACACTCTCACATATACCCACTTATATACTCTTACACGCATTTATACTGCCTTTCACATATGTAGTTAGTCAAACATGTACCACTGAGATGTACATTCAATCCCTAACACACCCATACATACACTCACCCAACCATACAGTTGATCACAGATGCACTCTTAAAACCATGCACCCATAGAATCACCCACTCACACATCTATGCATAGAGTCACACACACCCTACCCACACAAACACTCAGGCACCCATACAGATACTCAGACAACCAATCAATAACCAATATAGACACTCATATAGCTATTCACAAAACCATGCAGCCACGTATACACCTACACACAGACACATACAGACATTCACACAGTTTAGTCACTAGTCCGCAGTAAGATACATTTAATGACTCACTTATAGAGTCAGTTACGCACCTAGAAAATCATCCATTCACACACTTGTACACCCACTCATTCTTCCACCGGCCTTTCACTATGAATATATAAAATATATTTAAACTTTACAGAAACACACAGTCACTGGATGACGTCATCAATGATGTCATTTGAGATGTCATCAGTGATGTCATGGGTGATGTCACTGATCATGTCATGAGTGATGTAATATGTGACATCATCAGCAGTGCATTGCGGGGGCGCGAGTTATAGTTAGCTGAACTAACTATAACAGGGGAATTTCTAGGGTTTTGTATGAGGAAAATGTCCAACTAACTATAACACCCCTGAAACCTAGGGTTTTTTCAGTGAATTTCTAAGGTTTTTTAAATGCCAATTCCTAACTATGACGCCCCTGAAACCTTTGGTTTTTTCAGTGAATATATATATATTTGCGTTACATTTTGAGTGGTGATGTGAGCATTGTTTCATCTTAATGTTTCTAAACTTTCTGAAATCGAACTTGCGCTAACCTACACAAAGACAAACTGTCTTCCATCTTGAAGTGAAACTGCATCACACCACGTGATCATTGTTGTTGTTATTCCTCAGTTCTAAGTAGAGAGTACCAATCTTCTCATAGGTGATAGTGAGCATTACCAGCAGTTTCTCACTATGCTGTCCCTGAGCAAGGACATAGCACCTGTTCCACACTATTGTTTATGCAATGTGTAAATCATTGTGCTTGAATTTCCTGTGAGAGTGGCTGTATTCAATTTAATAATATAATAAGAGAATCCTCAAACGTATTCTGTTTCTTCTTGCTTGTCTCTCATTGGTGCATAACCTGAGGCCCAAGTAGAGGCTCAGTAATGTATGAAATCCTTTGTCTGAAGACCTATAATAGGATATACCTTTCCTCTGTAATTAGTAACCCCATTCCCTAATTTGTAAATCAAATCTTTGCAGGATTTTGCTTGGCACGTTTCCAAGTTCTCTTTACTTATGATCTGTATTCTTTATTGCTAACCACGCTTATGAGGTTTTTCAAGTATTTTGCTAACAATACTTTTATATGAAACTCCATAGGATCTTTACTCGTGTCTCTCATTCTTACAGACAATGCTACTGTGACTCTATGGCAAAACACATAGAGTTATATACCAACAAGGTGGTGTAAAGTGCTGCTGTCAAAAAAGACTGACTGACAAAATATCAGAAGAGATAGTAACCATTTAAAACAAAGCAGTTGTTTTGGGCACTGACCTTCTGGCCAATAAACAGCAGCAGGGAGGAAAATGCAGTGATTCATTAGTAGCCAGCTAATGTGCTGGGACAAAGACTCTAGGACACAAGAGTAATGAGTAAGAATCCCGGACATGTCAGGAGGTGATCTGAGACATAGGCGGCTGATCCAGCGCGAGGCCAATACCTGATCAGGGATCAATACTCATTCAACCGGAATCCCTGATGCAGTGAGGTCAATTTGTTTCTTTCAATACTTTCCTTTTTACAAACCATGTATAACGTCATAAGAATACTTACTAAATTAATTAATCAACTTTCCTTCTACTTGGTCGGTGAACCAATTAGTTGAATAGTTGATGATAATGATTTTACTGTCTAACTAACCCTTTAGTCACCTGAATAATCACAGACACT
This sequence comes from Triturus cristatus, assembly GCF_964204655.1. Classification (NCBI taxonomy): domain Eukaryota; kingdom Metazoa; phylum Chordata; class Amphibia; order Caudata; family Salamandridae; genus Triturus; species Triturus cristatus. Next base: position 447,592,540 of record NC_140594.1, read on the forward strand.
CTGTAAAGTTTATAAAGCTTTATCTCAGTATTAGTGCAAACGCTCATTGCATACGGTCACAAATGCAAATAATGAAACTCACAAAGGGAGAGGAAAACATCAGCAAAATCAAATGAATACAAACTCATCATATAAGCAATGACATTATGCATGAAGGAGTGGATAGATAAAGAGACAAAGTTTCAGCAAAATCATATCCGAAACAGAATACACCTAACGGAGGGGATAGATGAAGAGACAATAGTTTAATCTAAAATAATATGTATTAATGTATCAATGATGGAGTGGATAGGTGAAGAGACAAAAGTTTTCAGAGACAAAAATAAATTTGCAAAATATTTCCATGTATAAATCAGTAACATACAAACCTAACGGTCTGTGGGAAAACCACCTCCTCGGCCTAGGTGATGGTGGGGGTTCCCTGAAATAGGTTCAGGGAACAAAGATTTCTGGACCCAAAAGTAGGACAGAGACAGGGAAACAGCTAGGCCTCTCTGCAAACCAACGAACAGCGACGCATTCACCCGTCTTCTCTTCCTTCATGGAAGTCTAAACCACACCCCTAAAGGCACCCCTATTATACCCTAAAATCTACATGTCCGTACCACATGTATTTAAACATTTCTGAAAACTAAACAGATGATTGGAGGGTGTAGTGGTTGGCTCTGTCACACTATGGTGACTTCACGTACAATTTAGCCACTTTATTTTTCTACATCCTTTCTCACAGTTTGGTTCTTAACTTGTTCTCGCGTTTTCTTATATGAGATACATTTAAACATCTTTATTCATACAAATGACAACGTCCACGGAATAAGACTCTGGTCCCACTGTTGTTTTCATCACTTGGCAGTCATTCTTCACATTGGCCTTCAAATCGTGCATCTTTTCTGCTGAGCACAACACGTCTGTCTTGCCTCTGTCAGTACAGATTCAATCCTCAGTTAACCCCTCCCCTTTTGGGCAATTTAAGAAAAATTGAGTTTCATCCAGCAGACTATAGCAAATGGAAAACGAACATTCATTAATGATATGACAATGTAGTTTTCACTGTATACCCCCCCCCCCCCTTGCACTATTCCTCATTAGAGTTACCTAGCACCGGCCTTATGCGCAAAGCAGCATTACTCATTGTTTGAAGGCAAGATGCAACATGCAACAACGAAATGCACATGCAGCCTAGTCATGCATTGTGAAATGACGATGTATTACTTGTAAAATAAATGGCCAAGAGAGAAAAAAACAGCTTACAATGCCTTAAACTAATCTTTGAATATCTGAGTTACGGGCACAATCAACAGGGCGCAGAAGCCAAGTATTCCAATACTCTGCATAAGGAGGCAAGCGTGTGTGAAATAATGTGTAAGGTTATAGAAGTGCAGGTGGAGTGGGTGGGTGGTAGGCTACATTCCTACCTTAATTGGGTAATTTCTTCTTATGTTGTGCTGCACCAATCAACCTTAACTACACTCTATCTAGAGTATTTTAAGTGATTTTGGATGGTTGAAGACCCCAAAGTAGAACATTTTCAAAATGTAGTGAAGCAAGAAATACATTGTGGTAGTGGACGAGTGGAGGTGTAAGCAGCAGAGATGGTACCCTCTCTCGTGGTGGTGTAATGAGGGGGCTGTATCACAGGTATAATGTTAAAAACAATCAACCTGTGACGTTACATTGCATAGACCAACCCCTTAATCGTCTGATAGCCAGGGAAGGGTTGTTGATTGGGAAACTCCTCCCAGGTATTGAGCAAGGGTCACAAAGGCTTTGCTTGTTAGGTCCACCACCCACCTCGGGGCTTGTCAATTGGTCTAGGCAATAAAGAACATGAATGTCCACTAGCAGTGACATGACTCAATTGCTGTAGCTTTAACCCCTTCCCCGCTCATGACGGAACCACTCCGTCATGAGCCAAGGGTGCTGTGTGCTCATGACGGAGTGGTTCCGTCATGCTGCGGCCGTTGCCCGCTGCTCCGCCCACGCTGCGCTGATTCCCCGCCTGTGCGGGCGATTAGCGCAGTGGGCGGAGTCATGACGGAACCACTCCGTCATGAGCACAGCTCAACTGTGGCTCATGACGGAGTGGCTCCGTCATGAGCACAGCGCCACCGCGCTGCCCCCAAACCACCCCCAGCGCTGCGGCGGAATTCCCGCTGCAGCCAAGGGGTTAATGAGCATCAATGGTCCGAAGCAGTAATGTGCAGCAAGGACCCTAGTCAGGAAAGAGAATTAGTATCACTAGGTATTAATGAGCATCAATGGCCATAGAAAGTAATGATCTCCAGTAAGGATAGGCAGTAATGAGAGCCAATGGCCCCGTGCAGTAATGTACTTCAACAGCAAGCATCAATAATGAGACTCCAAGGACGTTGGCAGGACAAAAAGCAGCTACAGGGGCTTGCCAGTGGCCGTAGATTTAAACAGAAGCAAATATATCTGGGCTTTTGCTTTTCAAAGAGCACTAACAGTTTTGTTTTAAATAAAAGGAATCACAAAGGGACTATCTTCTTTTATTGACTGTCAGCATATGAGACCATCAACAGAAATTAAAAAGAGAGTTTTAAATCTCCGGATTAAAGCAGTTGAAAAAACACAATAGTGTGCATTTGAATTACAATTTCGAGAATGCCTCACTCTTGGCTGTTTCTATTCTTACAAGTCTAGTGTTGTCTATGAGCATCATGGAAAATTATAAAAGGGAAAGTTCTATTTTGTTTATTTTCTTGACAATGTTTCGGCGATCTGAAGCTGATTGTGGTTTTAAATAAAGTCAATGGGGAATGTCATGTCCCTAAAGGCCCCATTTCAACCGGTCTCCGACCCAAGGGTTGGGAGGGTTGTTTATGCACCTTCACCTGTACAGGAGATCCCACCGTCTTGCAGACGGTTAAGGGGGAATTCCGTGCTCCAGCCCTCTCTCCAATCCTTGCCCCGAGGCTTAGGGGTTGTAACCCGCTATATTGAACTTGTGGGGCAGCTGTCTTTTGTCCTTCATTGCATGTAGTGAAAAGGATGACAGCTACCCTTAGTCCTTGTTACAATTGCTAACAGGACATTGGGGCAGAAGAGGACTGTTGCAAACCTACTCATCGCACAAGACTATGCATAACTATTCCAGACAATGATGACTGGAAATATGTCTGATGCAGTTGGAAGGTGAGTGGGGATAGGCAATTTATAGATAAAACTAAGGGACATGAAAGTAAGAAATAATACAAGAGAATGGGAAAACGAGATAAAATATGAAACCTGGGAAAAACACTCCAGTTGACAGGAATTTCTGAAAGGAGGAGTCAAATAAACCAGATGAACAATTATGCGGTGGGGGTGGTAGAATGGAGACAGTTGACCAAATTGCTCTTATCTGAATAGGATACTTAAAGAGATGCTTAACAGTCCCATAAGGTTAGCAAGAGTTTATAACCTCATCAATGATCAGTTTAATTCATATATATTTCAGATCTAACTCATATGTAAACAGTGACGGCGGAAACTAGAACCGTGCTACACCAAGGATTGGGTCCTGTCTCATTGTTTGTGAACCCTGGGGTCACCCACTACCCGAACACTCTAACCATTGAAAACTAGAAACAGTGTATAAATGAATAAAATGACACATAGTCCAGGCCAATCATAACGGTAGAGTGTATACATTTATTTGTTTTCATGGAAATGTGTCCAAATCAGGCAATTTGGTAATATAAATTAAGACTTGCGGATTAAGTCCTCAAATGTGACAACCTAGGAGGTGGCTCGTGGGCGTTGCACCCATAACCATCAAGATCTGTATAGCATGGACAATTCCTAGATCGCACAGAATGTGTCAATATTTCAGTAATGACTGTACACCTGAAACCATAGGATGCTTCAGGGAAACAAACTGCAGAATAAGGATAAGAATGAGTTCACTCCCAGGGAGCAGGCAGCCTCCTCGGATGGTGCATCAAAGTTGGACCAAGGAAGGGTCTAACCTGCAGGGGGTGAGATAGTGGGGAGTTAATCTAGGCAGACACCATGTTATGCCATATGCCTGCTTGTAGTGTTGTGCTGGTGCATGAATCAGTGTCGGTCTGTGGTGGAAGCTCAAAGCCAGTCACCCACATACTTTGATTTCCCCCCACACAGAGTGTCATTAATTGCATGCATTAGAAAGGCCCCTTCTCAATAGATGAGGAGCTCTTTATGAGTTGTGAAGATCGCATGGTAGAGTGGAAATAAACTGGCTGTTATGTTATGTTATGTTAGGAGTGCTTGTATAGCGTATGGCTGCCCCAACAACGGGGCATCCCAGCGCTTGCGGACCGATAGCCATAAATGGTGACAGCTAGCCAGATGGAAAGACAGCCTTGAAAAGTCTGATTCTAAGGACCCGGGAAGCCGTGGCGCAGCGTGCGGGCACATCCTAAGCTAGATGGAAGAAAACAGCCAGATTTTAATCTGTTTTCTGAATGCCCAATGATCTTGTGTGCTGCGTGCCGTGATTGGAATAGAGTTCCTTAGGGCTGGGGCCAGGGACCTAAACGAGCGCCTCCCCGCTCTGCTCCTGCGCACCCTAGGAGTGCAGGCCAGATGCAGATCTGCGGAACTCAGAGCTCGTGTTGGAACATATAGTGTACAAAGCTCCTGCAGTATCTGGGGTCCATGACCATGTAAGATCCTGTGGGTGGTACAGAGAGTTTTGAAGTGAATTATCTGTTCGATCGGCAGCCAATGTAGGCAGTATAGGAGATCGAGGTGTGACAATGCTTAGGGAGAGTGAAAAGAGTGCGGGCAGCCTTATTCTGTGCCCTTTGAAGTCTCTTCATAACCGTTTTATTTGTGCCCAGTAGAAGTCCGTTACAGTAATCAAGACATGACAGCACCACCGATTGGATGATCACTTGTTGGGTGGGACGGTCAAAAAACCCCAAGATGGGATTCAGCCCATGTAGGTGGCCGAAGCATGTACCTGCCACTTTTTTGGCATGGAGCTTGAATGAGAGGGAGTCGTCCATCAAGATCCCTAGGTACTTGACTGCGCTTTTCGGCTGGGGTGGAGAGCCCAGTGCAGCGGGCCACCACTGGTAGTCCCATTTATTGGGGTCCCTGGCTACCAAGAGCACCTCCGTTTTTGAGGAATTAAGTTGGAGGTAATTTTCCACTATCCACCCTGAGATGGCCAAAACATCCTCCCAAAATTTCAGTTGGTCTTGGACTGGATTGTTGGAGAAAGTGAATAGCAGTTGCGTGTCATCCGCATATGAGATCATATTAATCTGCCACGCTTTAGCTAGAAGAGCTAAAAGGCGGACGTACACGTTAAACAACGTGGGGCTCAGAGCAGAGCCTTGGGGGACAACACTGCTGAGGGGGTAAGTACTGGCCTGGTATGGAGGGGCATGGATCTGGAAAGAGTGATCAGATAGAAAAGATGCAAACAGGCCCAGGCCATGCCGCTGAACCCGATCTCCCTGAGTCGATGGAGCAGAATCTCATGGGAGACCGTGTTGAAGGCCGCGCTCAGATCGAATAGGACCAGTACCGAGGTGTTGCCCTCGTCCAGCGATGCCCTCAGCTGCTCTGTGACTGCCAACAGGGTGTATTCTGTACTGTGCTTAGGCCGGAACCCGTTTTGTGACCTGTCTAGAATCTCATTTACTTCCAACTACTTGGTCAGGATGATGTTAACATGGAATTCCATGACCTTGGCCAGGTAGGGGAGTAAGGAGATTGGCCGGAAATTCTCCGGTAAACATGCATCTAGTGATGGCTTTTTCAGTACAGGGACAACCTTGGCATGTTTCCAATATTTGAGAAGGACACACAAAACAATCAGGGGCATATTTACAAGGGGGGTTAAGCCACCCTAGGTGGCTAAGCACCACCTTGTAGATATTGAAAATGGAGCCACGTGACCGGAGCGTAAAAGAAAGTGACGCTCTGGTGGCAATAGGGGCTGGTAAATATGCTCCTCAGTCTTCTACTGTGAAGCACATCTAGACCTGAGCTATCTTCTTTACAGTGAGCCACTGTCTGGATTTTCCACTTCAGGAATAATTTAACAGGATTGGGGACAAAATGGTTGGGTTGCATTGCGAGATTTGCCCCCCCCCCCATAGAGTTACACACATGAAAGTAATGAGACACTGATTAAGCTTGCCTTTGAAACTCAATTAGACCAATGGTCTAAGAGACTGTGCTCAGGTTGTCATCTTAATTTGGTTCTACCTCATCTATCACAATAAGACATCCAGCTGTACTTTCAGTAAGTTACCTGCAGAATGTTAATTGCTCCCACCTTTTCCTGATCACGATTCGATTTTCTTTTGCATACTGGTGTTAAGAGGTAGAGAGAAGAGAGTTAAATAAACTGGATACCTACAGAGAGATGTAGAGGAAGGTAGAGAGCTAACTAGAGGTGGAGTAGAGAAAAAGAGATGAGGTACAGAATGAGAGGTCGGGTTGATCCTGAACTATCAGTAGAGCGGGTGAGGTACAGAGAGAGTTGTTTTGACATATGTTTTCCCCAAAAATAGGTCAGACCTACTGCTTTTGTTGTAACTGTTCTGCCAGGGAACCCATCAGGCCTATAGCCTTGGTCATGATCCTTTTGTGGACGCACAAGCCTTCTGCTCAACAAAAGCTCATTGAGAAGATCCCCATGTGGTTCTGCTCCATAAACCTCATTCTCTGGTCACATATGATCTGGCGATGAATGCACTGTACGGCCAAACATAAAGAGGGAGAGAAAGAAAGAGTTAGGGAAAAGGAGTAAGGTAGTGAGAGAAGTGAGAGAAGTGTGGTACAGGAAGCAGAGATAGAAATGGAGGGGTGGTGATGAAGTTGGATGAGGTAGTGAACGAATGATGAGTTAAATTGAGAGGTTAGGCAGTGAGAGAGAGAGAAAGCAAAACTAGAGAGATTAGGTAGTGAGAGAATTGTGAGGCAGGTAGAGGTCAGGTAGAGGTAGGGCTGAGAGAGAGATTGAAAGAGGTGAGATAATGAATATGACTGTGAGGTAACAAGAGATTAAGTTGTGCATGACGTGAAATGAGATACTGGGACGTGGAATGGAAACAGTGCAAAGAGTGCAGAGAAAATGTTAGCACAGAGTGTTGGGGTAAAGAAATGACATAGAGAGATGCGAATATAAAGGGACACCCAGAGAATGGGTTTGAGAAAGTTTATGATTTTGGGAGAGAAGTGGGGAGAAACGTCTTTAAGAGAGGTGGATTGAGAGAGAGGTGAGGTTGTCACATGTCAGAAAGAGATTTGAGACATAGAGGGTGAAAGAGATTGAAATAAAGTTAAATATTTGCGGGAGAATTGCTGAGGTGGATTAACGAGAAGGGCGTGAAACAGAAAAAATCCTTTCTAAATCACATGCCTCCAACATGCCAGAGAGTGCAAGAGTAAAGATTGGCAAGCACCTCTGTAAAGACTGAATGCCTAGAAGCCAAATTCAAAATAAATGTTTTTCCACACACTAGTGTTCCGATCAAGGCCGGCTCTGGGGCGGTGCGATCGGTGCCACCGAACGGGTCGCTGACTTGGGGTGGGGGAACCCTGTTAGCAAGTATGTTTTCATTTTTAAAGCACTTGCTGCCGCGTTCCTTGCTTCTAGCAATTTTCATGCATCAATAAAAACGTCATGATCACTCCAGTGATTAATTTTCCTGCTAGAGAGAGATCTGAGGTGTGCCTAGTGGAACTTTGGACTCATTGTAAGGTAGTGCAGTGGGTTAATGTGCCTATTGCAAAGAATGTGTACCATGCAGATCACAAAGTACATATAATGTAAACAGGTCAGCGGGTTAATGCTTGTGTCCCAGGGATCCTTTGTTACTTGCAGTTTATAAGTTAAAATCCTAATATAGCATAGTGACCTATTAACTGTCATTAAAGAGCTGCATGCAAACTACAAGATATGTATTAGTGCAATAAGTCATTTTGCCCTGTCTTTCATTATCCTAAACTTGCAAAAAGGGTTCATTTGGGTAGAAGAAATCAATTTTTTTATTAAAGAAAACCCCTAACAATGATATTATGTTATAAATTCTGAATTTGTGCTTTTCGAGACCAAGGACTCAACCTATACTGCTTACTTGTATAGATGACAGGTGACTCTTACACCTTGTAGTCCTCTGTCTTATGTAAAATTCCCTATACACTGACTTACACACGTATGATTGTCTCTGTGCCAATGTGTGTGTGATTTAAAGTGCTCTGACACCCTACTCTGCTATGATTGGCGCTATAAAGCTGAATCAGTCTGAGAGAGTGGTTATAAAGACTTGTTGAGCACTTTTAAATGGTGATTGAGAGGGAATCCATTGTAGATGTGGTCATTGGGGGGTGCCAACAAACACTCTCGCACAGGGCGCCACCAGTGCTAAATCCAGCCCTGGTTCCTATCACAGCGTTACTTGGTCCGATAACCTTTCCAGAGGGCAGATTAGATGGTGGGTGCCTTAGGTAATTGCCCACTTTGTCCATGCTTGAAACTGTCTCTGGGCAGCATCCGAAGAGGTATGTCATCACTGTCAACTCAAAGGGAGAGGGGGCCCTGAAGGCATTGAGCAATTTCAATTAAAAGGGATTAAATACTCTGATGCCACCGCTGGTCTACTAAACATCTCTAGAGCCATCTTTACAGTGTCTTTTCTAAGGTGGAAGGACCAGGCAAGTTCAAATTTCATGTAAAATAACGTTGTTACCAGGAAAAAATTGAGATCCATGTGCAAAAAGAAATGGCTTTATCAATGTTCATTCATATTTCATTTTGTACTATTTGGTTGTTGGATACATACATCTTAAATGTTTTCTGAACAGTGGACCCAAACCCTGTCTTATTCAGCGGACCACATATAATTTAGAAGTCACTGAGACAGCCTAGTACGTAGATATAGTACAATTTGTTATTAAGGTAGCACAGAGAGCCATTTAAATAGTTGCATTTCATCGTTATATAGAAATAAACTATTTCATATCATCTTTATCTACAACATTATTTATCTTTTTTTATGGTAATCATATTTCAAAACGTTGTCATCGTGTGCTCTACAAATACGTAGAACATAATATAACATAACATAACATGTTTATGCTGTGTGCAACAGTAAAAGCCCAATTTTAAATATTCATGTTGGAAATTTAAAAAAACAAGCATTTGCAATGCAATCGGTCTCGCCTTTGGGACCTTATATGTATTTAGCTATGCAGCACATTAGCCTGGATGCTGAAACATCCACTGTTCTTTAACATGGAGGGAAAGTAAGCACCAAACTGCGTGACATGCCTGGTATGGAAACAGATGGAGAGAAATATTGCCTGTCAGAGGGAAATGGTATAGTCCAAAGCTGTGTTTTAAATATAAAATCAGGGCCTTCGGTGGTCATATCACTGAAAATACAAGATTTGAAAAAAATAATATTGTTTTCGGATGCTCGTGGAAGATCAATTCCTATGGACTGGAATCTAGAGAATGCTAAAGTGATTCTGGCATTTTACTGACCTCTGCTGGTCGTTTTCTATCAAGACAGTTAAATAGAAGCAGTTAAACAGAAAAAAAGTCCCTGGGCAGAAGCAGACAAGTCCTAGGGCTGATCTCCAGAGCCCACAAAGTACGTACACATATACTACAGTATATATAAGAGGTCTCAAATACTCAACCTAATGATGATCTCAAAAACCACTTCCAGTAATTACCAAGCAGGAACATATAGAGACTACATGTATGAGAGGCTGGTTTATTAGTAGGCATATTGGACGGAAATGGGAAATACAAAGCCACACTTCCTTTTACATCAAGCTCAGAAATGTACAAAATAACAAATTAAATATAAAACGTTTTTGTTTGAATCTCAAAGAGGGAAAATAGTTTTTGCATCCTTGAATGTTATGCACTCCGACTGAAAGACTCATAACTTGTTTTATGGCATGTTAAATCATACCTTTCCAAACATGTTTCGTTAAATCATAGATTTTAAAAGCAAATACGGGAAAAACGTGGAGCAGAATTGCGAATAGCATTTGAGAGAGATCGGTTGTGAGTTATCATACTACAAAATTCAACTAGCACAAGTTTCCAACATTAGTATGGTTACTCACGTGTGGTTGTAAGGACCAATTCCAGTCGTATAATTTCTGTCGAAAAATAACTTTTCAACTGCTAGGTGGATTGCAAAATGCTGCACTCAGACTGATCTAGTAATTTCGTACTTCTGACAGCAGAATTCGTAATCATATAATGAAGTTGAAGACCTTAATATGCAGTAAAGAACATGTTTATGGGTTAAGCTGACACAGGTTTTCCTCACTAAGAGTTAATTTGACAATTCTAGTCCGATAGATGAGCAGACCAAACACCAACATAACAATATCAGTATTTAACTTGGTTTTCTGAATTCCCTAACTGGCGAGTTTCTACTACAGCCTTTATTGATTTATAAGATCAAATGCTGTTGAAAAAGAAATAAAGTGTTCTTAACTGGATATTCTTGTTGTCACTATATCTTTCCACCCAGATCTGCAGCGTTATCTAGAGGCCAGAGGTTCTTTTTTCAATTACTGTCTGCTAAAACAAAAATAATTTCCTTTTTTCAATCCCAGATTGAAGTGCTTGTTTTAAATATCATGTATTAAACTGTGCTAACCCATCCAGCTAATATGCAATATGCAAAAACAACAGTTGATGGACAGAATGAAGAACAATGTCATACATTCACCCCAGTACAGAGATCTGGGCCTAAATCCATCGTTTTATTGCTCACCATGCCATTCCAGTTTGAACCCAGCCATATGCAAATCAGTCTTGACCCTGTGCCCAATGGGAACAGTCCAGCCCGAACTTCCAGGCCAGGTCCTCCCTGGACTGGAAACAAGCATCCTAGGACAGCTTTTGGGGTTTCACCCCTCTTCAGCCGGGATAGCTTGACTCCAGTGGCATGGAGAGGACAGGGCCCACGTCTGGGCATACCCGTCCCACTCGGGGTGACAAATGCAAATACAGCAATTGATGGACAGAATGCAGAACAATGTCATACATTCACCCCAGTACAGACATCAAATTGTTCTGCATTCCATCCATCAATTGTGTGTCTTTTGCCTCCTCGCCCTAAGTGCGCCGGGTATGCCCAGACGTGTGTCCCGGCTTCACTGTACCACTGGATTCAAGCTAGCCTAGCTGATGAAGGGTGATGCCCTGAAACCGGTCCTAGTATGCTTGTTTCCAGTCCAGGGAGGACCTGGCTTGGTAGTTCAGGCTGGACTGTTCCCACAAGGAACAGGGTCAAGACTGATTTGCATATGGCTGGGTCCAAACTGGGGTGGTGTAGTGAGCAAAAGAATGATGGATTAAACCCAGATCCTTGTGACTGGGGGTGAATGTTTGCATTGTCCAGCATTCCATCCATCAATTGTTTCTTTTGCGAATATGCAATAAACAGATATATTATTTCTGTTTCCATTTTTTTTAAGCTTCCAAAAATATATTGTTGAGCCAAATTGGAATTTTTAATTGTATACACACCAGCAGAAAATGACATAAGGGCATATGACATTCAACCTTCAATTAAATCGTATCATAAAGTTAACACACCTTATCTCAGTTTTGTCCAATCTCCTAGGCACCAACAAGTTAATTACCTATCATTAGTCCTTTGGCAAGATATCACATTTGATATATCATTTGATTTCTAGTTTGTAGGGAGCCTTTAAAATAGGATATGTTGCGAGAAACTCTAATACTTGGTTGAAATTTTTATTCAGATACTGATCTAAATTTTCCCAAACCAATATTGTTCTCCTAGAAGCACTGCCACAAAATGTAATACAAAGCTTGAGTTATAACTGTATTTGCAGGGCCTTAAAAGATATTAATCTGGGTCTTAATCTTAATATTGTATGGTCAGTAATGAAAAAAAAGCTATCACTCATTTGTAAATATTTTAAAACACCCTTAAGCGAGGCAAAGGGAAAAGCATTAAGTGCTAATACATTTGGACAAGTCTATAAGCTCCAGCAGACTGCCAAATCTTACAACAAGAGTTAAAAAAGATATCAGGCAGAGTAACATAATCCCACAGCAAAGTATAAAAATAAAGGTTGGAGTATAAATATGTTGCTAATCATTCCACATTTTAAATGTTTTCCCAACCACCTAACATTTCTATATAGACTGCTTTCAAGAGCTGTAAAAAGTCAACCACTGTTCACAAAGAGGTGATGTATAGAAAACTTCACTGCCTCTCTAATTTCTTGAATATCTATATTCTGCACATTTGGATTTACAGGAAACAGACTCTTCACTTTGAAATCCATTGGAGCTCAAAAATAGGATTTATGATCGAGAAATTACGAATTTCCTGTTTCCTTGTCTAATTTTAAACACTGTTATGCAATCTGTGGTTGTATTCCAGCTCCAAAGAAAATAACTAATTGCTGATTACATTTTCAGGAAAATAAATAATTGGAGACTTTCGACATGGAACATTGAAAGAGCTACAAATATTTTGGTAGCCATATCACTTTTATGATGTTGACCTTTCCCATACTACCTTTTGGAAGTCTATGTCAGTCCTCAAGGGATTAACCAGAAAATTAAAATACCCCTCACTTCAAACCTACTGCTAATTACACAGGACATAATGCAAGCAAACCCAACCCTCCATAAAAGAGTTCCTTTCAATCTTTCAACCTCCTTCCATCAATCTGTTAATTCATCTGCCCTACCATCTAATCATCCACCCATCTGTCCCTTCTCTCACCCTTCCATCCACCCACCCATCCCTATACAACCATACTTTAGCCATCCATCCATCAAATGGGATTTGTAGAGCAGTACTTATCACCCCTGAGGATACGAGATGCTGGGGTGGATGCTGCTACTGAGATGAGTTAGTCAAAGAGCCAGTTCTTTAGGTCTTGCCGGGCAGGGATGTGTGGAGGCATTCCAGGACTTGACCGCCAGGTGTGCGATGGAGTGTGGGCCAGCAAGAGGGATGAGGAGGAAAGTGCGGGTGAGTTGTTGGAAGTTCACCCTGTGATTGAGGTAGGTTTGACCCTTGTTGTGAAGGGCTTTGTAGGCATGGGTGAGCAGTTGAACTGGCACCGTTTGCTGATGGGGAGCCAGTGTAGGACTTTGAGGTGGGGAATACGCGTGTCTACCTAGGGAGATCGAGGATGAGCCTGGCTGCTGCATTTTGGATGGTCTAGAGTCTTTTTAGTAGTTGAGCCTTGGTTCCCACATAGAAGGAATTGCCATAGTCCAGGTGACTGGTGATGAGGACTTGAGTGATGGTACTTCTGATGTCAAAAGGGAGTCATTTGAAGATTTTTCTGGGCAAGCAAGGGTGAAATAACATGAGGATGAAACAACATTTATCTGCTTCCTCATTGAGCTCTTTCTGTAATATTCTAAGGTTTCTTGCATGCTCTGTGGGTGTGGGGCCAAGCTCCGTTGGCCACCAGGAGTTGTCCCACAGGGAGCTGCTACTACCAATGATAAGTATTTTTGCTTTATCTGTGTTAAGTTTGAGGCACCTACTATGCAACCAGCCTCCAACACTTGTCATGCATCTGTGGAAATTAGATTTGGTGTTATCCATGTCTGAAGAGAGTGAGAGGATGAGCTGAGTATCATCAGCGTAGGAGATGTGTTCATGCCATGGGATCTGACCAGGGTGGCCAGTGGTGTCATGTAAGTGTTAAACAGCGTCAGGCTTTTAGATGGTCCTTGCAGGACACTGCAGATATCTTTTTTGGTCACAAGGTGAAAGGTGGTAGGCAGACACTTTCGGTTCATCCGGATGGGAAGGAAGAGACCCATTTGAGGGCTTTACCTTGAATCCCTATTTCGTGGAGACCATGCACGAGGGTGTGATGGGACACAGTGTTGGACGCTACGGAGAGAATGTTGTAGAGAAATGGGTGGTGGTCCTGTTGTTATCTGTGGTCACAATCAGGGCTATCTCAGTGCTGTGATTTGAGCAAAACCTGGATTGGGAAAGGTCTAGAAGGTTTTTCTTCTCCAGGTGGGTGGTGAGTTGGGAGTTTATTGCTTTCTCTACCACCATGGCTGGAAAAAGAAGTAGGGAGATGGGGCTGTAGTTTTTTAGGTCTTTGGGGTTTGGGGTGGGTTTTTTGAGGAGCGGTTTGATTTCTGCATGTTTTTATCCTTCAGGGAAGGAGGCAGATGTGATGGAAGTGTTGATGATTGTGGTGGGCTCCTTGCTGATGGTGCTCTGTCCTAAGTTGAACATGTGGTGGGGGGAGGTATCCTTGGGGGATCTTGAGTGGATGGAGCTCAAGATGGGAACAGTAGTGTCCGCAGAAAGAGGTTCCCATGCTTTCAGTGAGCTTTCCTGGTGGTCGGGGTTGCTGAATAGCCTGTTGAGTTTGGTTACCAGGGGGTTGGTAGTAGAAGTTCTCATAGATGGTGGCGATTTTGCTGTCGAAGCCGTTAGCGATGGTGTTGCAGAGCTCCTGTGAGGGGGAGATGGTGTTCTAGGTGGCTGTTGGATTGGAGAACTCCTTGATGATGCAGAATAGTTCCTCGCTGTAGTTTGAGCTGGTATCCAGGCGAAGGGTCAAGGTGTTTGTTTTGGCCGGTTTGAGCTGGTATTGGTACCTGTTGAGGGCTAGTTTGAAGTTGTTCCAGTCAGTCTTTGTTTTGCTGGTGTGCCAAATCATCTCAAGTCACTTGCAGCAGCACTTGTGGGATTTGTGCTCTGGTGTGAACCAGCTGTGTGTGGTGTTTGGATGATCTGCGGGTTTTAGAAGGTTTGAGGGGGGTGACTTTGTTGATCCATGCTTTAAAGTTTCTCACCATTACGCCTTGAGGGCGATGGTGGCATTGGGGGCAAGGTTTTGAGAAAGTTGGTCCAGAGGTATTCTGTTACTTTGGTCTAGCTCCTGTAAGGGGTGTTGAGGGGGTGGCAGGTGTTGGGGATGGTTGTAATATGGAAGAGGACTATGGAGTCGGCTGGCAAGGTAATTTTGGTGAAGTAGCTATATCTGAGTCTGTGGCTGGCTGTGAATATGGGGTCAAGAGTGTGTCTAACGATGTGGGTAGGATCTGGGACCAGTTGGGAGAGGCCAAGGATCTCCATGCTCTCAAGTCAGTTGGTTGAGTTGGTGTCATTCGGGGTCTTTCAGGTGGAAGGAAGAGGAAGTCTTTGGAGTTGATGGCTAGTGGGGTGATGAACACCGCGATGGCTTCGCAGAAGGTTGGGTCTGGTCAGGGGTCTTTAGGCAAGGGTGCCCCTGACCATTGTTTTGCAGTTGGTGTTGACCTGGAAATAGAGGTGTTCTGTGATGGGGTGGAAGTGTGTTAGACTTGCCATCCTTGGCAAGGATCATCGCTCAGTCCCACGCCCTTTAGCATATACATGGCCCTCCTCGCCACCAATGTCAGACAGCATGGACTCAGCATAGTATCCTACGCTGAGGCATCCCAGCTCATCCTCTCCCTCATGAAGGAACCCGATGCCACCAGAACCAGCTTCCAGGAGGAATGAAAGAAATCACATCCTGGATGAGCAGCAGCTGTCTGAAGCTCAACTCAGTGAAGACAGAGGTTCTCGTCCTCGGGCACACTCCCTCAGCTTGGGACAACACCTGGTGGCCTACCGCCCTCGGTAACCCCCCACCTCCATGGACCACGCCTGGAACCTCGGCATCATACTCAACTCCTCCCTCACCATGAACTGCCAGATCCACACCGTCACCTCCACTTGCTTCAACACCCTCTGCATCCTTCGCAAGACCTTCAAATCGATCCCCCCGAATCCAGAAAGACCATCACCCACGCATTCATAACTAGCAGACTGGACTACAGAAACGACATTTATGCCCGAATCACCAAATCCCTGCTACGCAAACTCCAGACCATCCAGAACATCGTGGCCAGACTCGACATCCCACGGCATAAACACATCACCCAGCACCTGCGAGACCTCCACTGGCTCCTTGTGAGAAGTTGGCCTGGCAAATGCTGGTCACTAGTTATAGTGGCCACCTTGCACCAGTCCAATTCGACTCTTATGGTAGATAGGTTTAAGAAAACCTTTTAAAGAAAGCTATCCTAGTGGTAGCTGTGGAAAGCAGCCTTCAGGCTAAGTGTCAGAGGAATGTAAAGCAGCTTGTTTTACCTTATAATCTCTTGAATTACCAAATGAAAGGACACCACACAGGTATATATATCAAATATATATGTATTTATTTCTAGACACACTCTACTAATCTCTTTATGAGACTAGAAGCCAGGAACACATTCAAATATCAAAGGTTCACAATAAGTTAAGCACAAATATGGCTGGGGCCCTAGGGGCGTACCAGACCATATACTAAATAAATGGGTTAAGAATGTCGACTTGCAAAATAACAAGGCCTAGGGCCTGTAGAATCGCTGGGGCCTCACTACTGCAGTGAAAGCAAAGTAACAGACCCACGGGAGACACATGCAGTGTGTGAACACAGCCGCGGGTTCCCTATTGATTATAATGGAGCAAGTCGCGGTTTGATTTTTAAAGTTTTAGGGTACTTTGAGGAAGTCTACAAGCAAGCCACTTACAAGGTAAGTAATTTGAGGGCCAACACTCACTAGGGCACCGGAGTGCATGAGTTACCTCACCCAGGGAAGCCGGGTGCATAGGTGTCTTTTGGTGTCGGGTCGCGTCGCTGTTTTCTATGGAGACCAAAGAAGACTTGCTGCTTGCGTCGACTGAAGAACTGTCCGGTGGAATCCAAGGGTGGATTCGAGATGCAGATGACCTGAAAATTGAAGGGACAGTGTTCAAAGTCACTTGCCAGTGACCAGTGGCCAAGAAGATGGCTGACCACGGATGTCGGGTGATTTCAGGTGATCAAGGGTGTTTTGACTCTTCGCTCACGAGATCCAGGAAGGATTGACGATGATCAGCGGCTGGATTTGGAGTGTACCACAACGTCTGCAGATGACTGCGGTGTCGGCAACCGGATTGGAGCCAACAAGCCTTGGCAACAGCAAGTCTCTTGTAGAATGAAGAAAGTCTATGGTGCAGACCAGCAAGGTCTGAGGGACTCACCCAGCAAAGGTGAGTGAGGGCAGGCCTGGAGCAACCAGAGGAGCCCTTTCAGTTGATAAGAAAGTCTTCGGGGGACCCACAAGCCAACAGGCAAGGGATCGCGAGACACCTCTTGAGGAAATGCTTCACACGGTCACTCGGGACGGGGTAGGCCTCTGATTTTCGCTGCAAAACCTGTGGGAGGCTTGGGCCACAAATGGTCCAATGCACAAGTTCGTATAATGTCGTGAAGGGGTTGCACTTGACAATAGTGCACGGTACCCAGGTATTGCTGTTCCTCGTCACTGGTGGGGTCCACTCGCCTCAGAACTGCTGGGAACTCACAATGGCCATCGAGAAGTCAGGAAATCTACTTCCGGGGCTGCAGGGACTTTGAACTCTGGCAGGAGCGGGAATGTTTGCGACCGTTGATTAAGGTTTTTGGTGCCTGCCAAACAGGGGAGTCACTCCTTGAATCCAAGTGAAATTCTTCTGTCTTTCAAAGGTAGTGGAACGTCGAAGGGCCAGGATTCTTCTTTGCAGAGCGTCGTCCAGGGTTATCCGTTTTTCAATGGCAAAGTTTGCTATCTTATACTGAAGATAGGGGAGGGACTAGCTCTATGACCACTCCTCTGGAAGGGTCAGGGTGGGGGGTGGTTACACCCACTTCCCTTTGTCCAGTTTTGCACCAGAGCAGGGACAGGTAGCCCCTGAACCGGTTTGAGCTGGCATATGCACAGAGGAGCCTACTGCTCCCCCAGTGCAGGACTTCAAAGCACTCTAGCAGTGCACCCACCCAGCTCCAATACACTAAATCCTGTCTGGAAGCTGGTGACACCTCCCTGTGACAGGATGCCTATTGTTGGGCCTCCTCCACTGCGAGTTTCAGTCAGCAGCAGGAGGGCAGCCCAGTGTCTGTGCTGGTGGCATCCATTTTGTGATGCCAGGGCTCTTTCAGATTTCTACCGTGTTACCACAGTAGGCACATGTCGTCCCCTCTAGAAGTGTGGGATCACACTTCCACATCATGGACCGATGTGGGGGTATGATTCCAAGATGTTTGACACCAAACACGACATGTTTTGATGCAGTCATTCCAAAGTTAGCATTATAATGCACTTAAGAGTATATGGTTTAACCGCATCCACAAACAGCCATAGAGAATAGACTCTAGTAGCTGCAGAGGGGCCCTGCTCATGCAGAGGCACCCCCTCACATTGTAAACCAAGCACCCTGCCCTCAGGATTGATAGGGCCTGCCATAGGGGTGGCTGATAGGTTTATATGTGTGTGTATGGTGAGATATAGAAACCTATACCTCAGTGAGGAGTGCTAACACTACCTCACCCAGGCTGCAGTAGCAGGCCTGTGGTGTCAGATTGAGTCTACTTCCCAGGGGTTGCATAATACATGCTGCAGACCCTGGTAGGCCTGTGAAGTGCCTATGCCCTAGGTACCTAAGGTACCATATACTAGGGGCTCAAAACGTACCACAGTATCCAATCACTAGTGCATCTAATATGCACACCAAGTCGTTTAGAGAGAACAGAGAGACTGGGGCCCG
The DNA here is from genome assembly GCF_964204655.1 of Triturus cristatus. Taxonomy (NCBI): domain Eukaryota; kingdom Metazoa; phylum Chordata; class Amphibia; order Caudata; family Salamandridae; genus Triturus; species Triturus cristatus. Next base: position 447,611,127 of record NC_140594.1, read on the forward strand.
GGTTAGCAGGGACCCAGCCAGACTATAGCCAGAAACCAGTGTATACATCAGAAAAAAGTGGGGGCATCTGTTTGAGCCATAGGAGGGGCATGTGGTCAGTCCGAACTATGAAGTGAGTGCCAAACAAGTATGGCCTCAGCTTCTTCAGGGCCCACACCACAGCAAAGGCCTCCATCTCTATAGCTGACCAACTTTTCTCTCTAGGCGTCAGCCTTCTGCTTATGAAAGCTACTGGCTGGTCTTGACCTTCATCATTAAGATGAGACAGTACAGCTCCCACACCCAGATCTGAAGCATCTGTTTGAACAATGAACTTCTTGTTGTAGTCTGGACTCGGCAAGATGGGGGCAGTGCACATTGCCTGCTTGAGTCATCAAATGCCTTTTGACAGCTAGCTGTCCACTGAACCTTTTTTGGCATTTTCCTAGAGGTCAGATCATTTAAGGGGGTCACTATAGATCCATATCCCTTAACAAACCTCCTATAGTACCCAGTCAGTCCTAAAAAGGCACTAACCTGTGTCTTGGTTGTTGGAGCTACCCATTCCATTATGGTCTGGATTTTGCTCTGCAATGGTTGAACCTGGCCTCCACCTACAAGGTGGCCCAGGTACACAACCTGACTCTGCCCTATCTGGCACTTAGTGGCCTTGATAGTGAGGCCTGCTTGTTGCAGGGCCTCCAAAACATTTCTGAGGTGGACCAGGTGATCCTGCCAGGTGGAACTAAAGACAGCGATATCATCAAGAGAAGCTGAGCAATAGGTTTCCATACCAGTCAGAACTTTATTCACCAAACTCTGAAAAGTGACAGGTGCATTTTTCAACTTCAGCTAACTTGATTTGCCAGTAGCCAGCTGTTAGGTCAAATGTACTCAGATATTTGGCTGAGGCCAAAGTATCTATGAGCACATCTGCCCTGGGAATTGGATAGGCATCAGTCCTGGTGACTGCATTGAGGCCTCTGTAGTCAACACAAAACCTCATGTCTTTCTTACCACCCTGGGCATGAGGTTTAGGCACAAGGACTACTGGACTAGCCCAAGGGATATCTGAAGGCTCAATTACACCTAGTTCCAACATTTTCTGGACTTCAGTCCTGATACAATCCCTGACATGGTCAGGTTGCCTGTAGATTTTACTCTTTACAGGCAGACTGTCTCCAGTGCCCACCTCATGGGTGCACCAGGAAGTCTGACTTGGGGTCAGGCTAAACATATGTCTGAACTGTTGCAGAACTTGTCTGCATTCAGTTTGCTGATGTTCAGTGAGGCTGCGTGCCAAAGCAACACCATCAACTGACCCATCATCAGGGTTCTGTGAGAGCAGGTCAGGGAGAGGGTCACACTCCTCCTCCTGGTCCTCATCAGTTGCCATGAGCAAGTCCATGTCAGCTCCGTCCACATATGGCTTTAATCTGTTGACATGGAGCACCCTAAGGGGGCTCCTGGGAGTGCCCAGATCCACCAAGTAGGTGACCTCTCCCTTTTTCTCAACAATTGTATGGGGGCCACTCCATTTGTCCTGGAAAGCTGCTGGGGCCACAGGCTCAAACACTCACACTTTCTGGCCTGGCTGATAAACAGTCAGGACAGCCTTTTGGTCATGCCAAGCTTTTTGTAATTCTTGGCTAGCCTCAAGGTATTTGGTTGCCTTCTTCATGTACTCTGCCATCCGGGAGCGGAGACCAAGTACATAGTCCATCACATCCTGTTTGGGAGGTTTGAGAGGTAACTCCCATCCCTCTTTCACCAAACATAATGGGCCTCTGACAGGGTGCCCAAACAGAAGTTCAAAGGGGCTGTAGTCAACCCCCTTCTGTGGGACCTCCCTGTATGCAAACAGAAGGCAGGGAAGTAAAAGGTCCCATTTTCGCTTAAGCTTTTCTGGGAGGCCTTTAATCATTCCCTTTAGGGTTTGGTTGAACCTTTCAACTAAACCATTGCATTGTGGGTGATAGGGGGTAGTGAATTTGTAGTTGACACCACACTCCTTCCACATTGCTTTTAGATACCCTGACATGAAGTTTGTATCTCTGTCAGATATAACCTCCTTAGGGAAACCCAGTCTGGAGAAGACTCCAATGAGGGCTCTTGCCACTACAGGGGCTGTAGTGGTCCTGAGGGGAATTGCTTCTGGGTACCTGGTGGCATGATCCACTACCACCAGGATACACCTGTGCCCAGATGCTGTTGGAGGGTCAAGGTGACCAACAATGTCAATCCCTACCCTTTCAAAGGGAAACCCCACCACAGGTAGTGGTATCAGGGGGGCCTTTGTTGTGCCACCTGACTTGCCACTGGCTTGGCAAGTGACACAGGAGCGACAAAACTTCTTGGTGTCCTCTGACATGTGTGGCCAATGAAAATGAGGGACAAGCCTGTCCCAGGTCTTGTTTTGGCACAAGTGTCCTGCCAATGGGATATCATGTGCTAGGGTCAAGAGGAACCCCCTAAACTTTTGAGGTATTACCAACCTCCTGGTGGCTCCAGGGGTAGGATCTCTAGCCTCAGAATATAGGAGTCCCTCATCCCAATAAACGTTATGGGACCTACTAGCACTCCCAGCAGCCTCAGCAGCAGCTTGCTGTCTGTGGGGTTCAAGAGAGGGGCAGCACTGTTGCTCCTTACTCAGATCTTCCCAGGGAGGTCCCTCTGCCCCCCCCCAAGAACTCAACCTGACCAGGCTCAAGTTCCTCTGGGGCAGTTCCTTCTTCAGGCTCTGCTTCTCCACCCTCAGGAGGGGAATCTGAGATCTGAGACAGAGGGGAAGGCACAGCCTTAACCCTACTACTCCTCCTCTTGGGTAGCATCTGGTCCATAGTTTCAGGATCCAGAGCTGGTTCAGCTTTATGCATCGTGGCCTGTGACCTGGTCAGAGCAAACACCTCTGCAGGTATGCCCAATATCTCAGCATGAGTCCATAATTCTACTTCGTCTACTTCAGACCAGGCTGAAGTCTCCAGATCATTGCCCAACAAACAATCGACAGGGAGGTCTGCACTGACTACTATCTTTTTGAGGCCAGCTACCCCTCCCCAGGAGAAATTCACAACTGCCAGACTATGGTTGATCCTTACATTGCTTGCATTGGTAACCTGGTACATTTCACCCAGGATGATCTGTGCAGGGTCCACTAGATCCTCTGCCACCATGGTGACACTAGCACCTGTATCCCTGAATGCCAAAGCCTGTCTGCCATTGATTATAGGCTGCTGTTTGTACTTGCCCAGATTACTGGGGCTCACTAGGAAGGACACATCAAGGTCTCCCTCACAAACTAGCAATGCCTGTGTTGATACTCTGACTAGGCCAGAGTCCACATCAGAACCCAGGGTCAACCCTACTACACCCTTATTCTGGTTACCACCTCCACCAATGACTGCACTAGGGGGAACAGGTGCCTTAGGGGCTCGAGTGGTGGTGGTTTGGTCTTTGGACTTGGTACAATCAGAAGTCCAGTGCCCTTTCTGTTTACAGAATTTGCACCAGGGCTTCTTTTGGCCTTTTCCCTTTGTAGACTGTGAATCCCTACCAGATGCAGATTTTTGGGGCCCTTGTGAAGACTTCTGGGCTTTTGCCTTATCCCCACCTTTATCTGAGCCTTTAGGATCTTGCTTATTGGTGTCACCCCCTTGGTTCTGGGTTTTCTGCCTCACCCTGGTTCTGACCCATTTGTCTGCCTTCTTTCCCAATTCTTGGGGCAAGGTCAGATCACCAGGTACTGATGCAACAACTGGTTTTGGCAATTATTAAGGATCTGTTCTCTCATGATAAGATTATACAATCCCTTAAAATCAGTAAATCTACTACCAACCAGCCAACCTTCCAGAGCCTTGGTTGCACAATCAACAAAGTCAGTCCAATCCTGAGTCTGTGTTTTCTGGGTATCTCTGAACTTCAACCTGTACTGTTCAGTGGTTAAGCCAAATCCATCTATGAATGCACTCTTCAGGGCTTCATAGTCATTAGCATCCTCTTCTCTAACAGTGAGGAGCTTGTCTTAACTTTATCAGAAAAGGAGAGCCACCAGATTGCTGCCCACTGTTTCAGTTGAACTTTACAGGCCCTCTCCACAGCAGTTATCCATTTGTGGATATCATCCCCACTCTGGTAGGAAGGAACAACCTTGGACATGTTCCTATGGTCTGGAATGTAATCTCTGCCTCTAGGGACACTGTTGCTGCCACCAGGGGTATCTAACCCCTCTTTTATAGAAGCTCTCTGGAGCTTAAAGGCTTCTCTATTTAAGGCCAATTGCTTGGTTCTGAGGGAAAGCCTAGCTTCCTCATACTGGAGCATCTTGTACCTTCTTTCAGAGGAGGTCTCTCTATGTAAGTATGAGTTCCTCTGATGGACAGAATCCTTGTCAGAGTGATATGAGTGGTTAGATTCCCTTGAAGGGGACCTAGGCCTCTCTCCCACTCTGTCAACTCTCTTAGGGAGAATTCCTCTGTCCTGTTCAGACCTTTCTGGGTCTGGCCCTTCAATCACAGACTCCAGGTCATCTTGATTTTCATCATCAGACCCAGAGACTATGGCTGACCCACCCCCTGATCCAGATCCACCAGCTTCTAGAGCCAGTCTAAGATCATCTGCTACAAGTAGATTTATCAGGTGTTGTGTGGAGGGACTCTGTCCTAATCCCAGGTGTCTTGCAACACACATAGCCTTCAAGTCAAAGAAGGTCATGTCCTTATACTGGGGTTGGGTGGACCCACTGGCTCCATCCCTTGAGGACATTCTAGTGTTATGCAGTGTTGCACTACCTACACTAGTTTTTGGCCTACTGATCCTAGCTTGAGCTGTAGCAAGGGTGTGCTATCCCTTCACAAACACATCTAAGTTCAGTAGAACTTATTGGTACTAAGCTTGACTTTCATATGTACCTTGAGTACCTTTAGTGGTTTTCAATTAGTAATTCAAATAGAGATTTTCTGGTAAAACAATGGCAAGCTGGAATCCCACACACTGCCCACCAATGTGAGAAGTTGGCCTGGCATATGCTGGTCACTAGTTATAGTGGCCACCTTGCACCAGTTCAATTTGACTCTTATGGTAGATAGGTTTAAGACAACCTTTTAAAGAAAGCTATCCAAGTGGTAGCTGTGGAGAGCAGCCTTCAGGCTAAGTCTCAGAGGAATGTAAAGCTGCTTGTTTTACCTTATAATCTCTTGAATTACCAAATGAAAGGACACCACACAGGTATATATATCAAATATATATGTATTTATTTCTAGACACACTCTACTAATCTCTTTATGAGATTAGAAGCCAGGAACACATTCAAATATCAACGTTTCACAATAAGTTAAGCACAAATATGGCTGGGGCCCTAGGTGCGTGCCAGACATATACTAAAAAGATGGGTTAAGAATGTCGACTTGCAAAATGACAAGGCATAGGGCCTGTTGAATCACTGGGGCCTCACTACTGCAGTGAAAGCAGGTAAGTAACAGACCCACGGAAGACGCATGCAGTGTGTGAACACAGCATTGGTTTCCCTATTGATTATAATGGAGCAAGTCGCGGTTTGATTTTTATAGTTTTAGGGTACTTTGAGGAAGTCTACAAGCAAGCCACTTAAAAGATAAGTAATTAATCGAGGGCCAACACACACTAGGGTACCAGAGTGCACGAGTTACCTCACCCAGGGAAGTCGGGTGCATAGGTGTCTTTTGGTGTTGGGTCGCGTCCCTGTTTTCTATGGAGACCAAAGAAGACTTGTTGCTTGCGTCGACTGAAGAAGTGTCCGGTGGAATCCAAGGGTGGATTTGAGATGCAGATGACCTGAAAATTGAAGGGACAGTGTTCAAAGTCACTTGCCAGTGACCGGTGGCCAGGAAGATGGCTGACCACGGATGTCGGGTGATTTCAGGTGATCAAGGGTGTTTTGACTCTTCACTCACGAGGTCCAGGAAGGATCGACAATGACCAGCAGCTGGATTCAGAGTGTGCCACAACGTCTGCAGCTGACTGCGGTGTCGGCATCCGAATTGGTGCCAACAAGCCTTGGCAACAACAAGTCTTGTGTAGAATGAAGAAAGTTGATGGCGCAGACCAGCAAGGTCTGAGGGACTCACCCAGCAAGGGTGAGTGATGGCAGGCCTGGAACAACCATGGGAGCCCCTTGAGTTGATGGGAAAGTCTTTGGGGGACCCACAAGCCAACGGGCAAGGGATCGCGAAGATGCCTTTTTTAGGAAATGCTTCACAGGAGCCCACGGTCACTTGGGACAGGGTAGGCCTCTGATTTTCGCTGCGGGAGGCTTGGGCCACAAATGCTCCAATGCACAAGTTCGTAGAATGTCGTGAAGGGGTTGCACTCAGCGATAGTGCACGGTACCCGGGTATTGCTGTTCCTCGTCACTTGTGGGATCCACTCGCCTCAGCTCTGCTGGGGAATCACAATGGCCGTCAAGAAGTCAGGAAATCTACTTCCGGGGCTGCAGGGACTTCGAACTCCGGCAGGAGCGGGAAAGTTTGCGACCGTTGATTAAGGTTTTTGGTGCCTGCCAAGCAGGGGAGTCACTCCTTGACTCCAAGGGAGATTCTTCTGTCTTCCGAAGGTAGTGAAATGTCGAAGGGCCAGGATTCTTCTTTGTAGAGTGTCGTCCAGGGTTATCCGTTTTGCAATGGCAAAGTTTGCTATTTTATACTGAAGATAGGGGAGGGACTAGCTCCATGACCACTCCTCTGGGAGGGTCAGGGTAGGGGGTGGTTACACCCACCTCCCTTTGTCCAGTTTCGTGCCAGAGCAGGGACAGGTAGCCCCTGAACCGGTTTGAGCTGGCATATGCACAGAGGAGCCTACTGCTCCCGCATTGCAGGACTTCAAAGCACTCTAGCTGTGCACCCACCCAGCTCCAATACACTAAATCCTGTCTGGAAGGTGGTGACACCTCCCTGTGACAGGATGCCTATTGTTGGGCCTCCTCCACTGCGAGTTCCAGTCAGCAGCAGGAGGGCAGCCCAGTGTCTGTGCTGGTGGCATCCATTTTGTGATGCCAGGGCTCTTTCAGATTTCTACCGTGTTACCACAGTAGGCACATGTCGTCCCCTCTAGAAGGGTGGGATCACACTCCCACATCATGGACTGATGTGGGGGTACGATTCCAAGATGTTTAACACCAAACACGACATGTTTTGATGCAGTCATTCCAAAGTTAGCATTATAATGCACTTAAGAGTATATGGTTTAACCGCATCCACAAACAGCCATAGAGAATAGACTCTGGTAGCTGCAAAGGGGTCATGCTCATGCAGAGGCACCCACTCACATTGTAAATCAAGCACCCTGCCCTCAGGATTGATAGGGCCTGCAATAGGGGTGGCTGATAGGTTTATATCTGTGTGTATGTTGAGATATAGAAACCTATACCTCAGTGAGGAGTGCTAACACTACCTCACCCAGGCTGCAGTAGCAGGCCTGTGGTGTCAGATTGAGTCTGCTTCCCCGGTGTGGCATAATACATGCTGCAGCCCCTGGTAGGCCTGTGAAGTGCCTATGCCCTAGGTACCTAAGGTACCATATACTAGGGGCTCATAAGGTACCACAGTATCCAATCACTAGTGCATCTAATATGCACACCAAGTCATTTAGAGAGAACAGAGAGACTGGGGCCCTGGTTAGCAGGGACCCAGCCAGACTATAGCCAGAAACCAGTGTATACATCAGAAAAATGTGGGGGCAACATAAGTGCAGATTCTACTCTCCTACACTCCCCATCGAGAAGAGAGTAACTTTCAAGCTACTGAACCAAGCCTACATGTCCCTCCACAACACCGGACCCAAATACCTCAACAACAGAGTCTCTTTCCACGAACACAAGAGAAACCTCTGCTCTGCCAACCTCGCCCTCACCGAAACCTCGCACATCCGCAGAACAAGAGCGGGTGGAAGAGCGTTATCCTACATCACGGCAAAGACCTGGAACGAGCTCCCGATCAACATCAGACCCTGCACCACTCTACACATTTTCAGAAAGAACCTCAAGACCTTGCTCTTCGACTGACTTGGAGCTGCACCCCCCCCCACCCCCAGCGCCGTGAGACCCTCACCGGTGAGTAGCACGCTTCACAATTCCCTAATTGATTGATTGTTTGGTTTCCCCAGACTTTTTGTCTCTACCTCTTGCATTTTTGACTGTGTGCCAAATTGCGTTTTTGCTGGCTTTGGGCACTGCCACTGCTGATAAGTGTCAAAGTGCAAGTGCTCCTTGTGTACATTGTAAATATGATTGGTTATCCGTGATTGGCATATTTAATTTAGTGGAATGTCCCTAGTAAAGTGACCTGCGGATGCCAGGGCTTCTAACTCAAATGCTCTTAGTCGGCCTGCAGCCCTGCTGTGGTATCCTGCTTAAAGAAGAAATCCAAGGGCTTGATGTAGAGCTTGCCCACTGTTCTGTAGTCTCAGGGACACAAAGACTTAATCTGCAGAATCCTGGAACATTGCAGGGAGTTCTGAACTGCCTTTTGATGCCAACTCAAGTTCTAGGCCCTTGGAGGTTGTTCCTGCTGCAAATAAATTCAAAAGGACTAAAGAAACCTGAAAATCGATGCATTGCTCTTCCAGCCCCTGTTTTTCCAACGCAGCGCCGCCATGCGGGAAGAAGTACTACAGACCAGTGCCATGCAGTTGAAAAATTGATGCAGTGCCTGCCAGTGGCTGAAAAATCTGCTGCACTCCAAGTCCAGTGCACTGACCTTCGAAGTTTGAGGTCACCGCACCGACTCCGAAGCAAACCCTGCTGTGCGACTGAAAGAATCAATGCATCACAAGACCGTCGCTGAAGAAATCAGTGCAGCACCTGTTTTACCAGCCCCTCATCGACTTCCAGCATGTCCAGATTTCAACAAATTGCACCTGCTCAGCAAGATTTCAGATGCATCACCCGTAGACCAGAATCATCTTGGAATAGATGCATCGCTTCACTTTAAAGTCTGGATTTAACGTAACACTTCTGCTTTCAGCAGATCTGATGCATCGCCTCCCCAAGGACTAAGGAATTGACTCATTCCTGTGTTTTTCGATGCTTCCCTTCTCTGCGGCTGTTTGGCCTTGTGAATTTTGACACATCTGAAGGTACATTGTGTAAAATCATACATCCATAGAATTCTATGGATAGAATTGCTTGACACCTTTTAAAAGTCATATTTTGAGTCGTGTATGTTGGATTTTTGTCATTTTGGCAATATTTGGTTTAGAAAAAAGGTACTTTATTCTTCTAAACTGGTGTAGTGTCCATTTGTAGTGTTTTCACTGTGTGTGTTATGTACAAATGCATGACACATTGGTTCTGAGATAAACCTGTCTGCTCCTGCCACTCTAACAAGGGAGTGAACATGGGTTATCTTAGCCCTGGAGAACCCTACCCTGACTAGAAGGAAGGGTCCCTCCTTAGACAGGGTGCATACCACTGCCAACTAGAGACCCCCATTTCTAACAAGGTGTCAGCAGTGGCTGTGCTGTTGAGGGATTCTTTGTGGATGATGGCTATTCCACCACCTTGTTTGTTGGTGTGGTCCAGGTGAATCATCTTGTATCCGTAAGGTGTTGTGGTGGCCATGTTGCTGGGTTAGGCCATGTCTCGGTGAGGAAGACGATGTCTGACGTGAGGGAAGTGATGGTGTCCCAGATCTCGCTGGCATGCTTGTGGAATGATCGAGTGTTGATTAGCAAGCACTGGAGTTGATCTGTAGTTGTGGCGGTAAGTGGAGGTTCCAGGGCCAAGGGTACCACGCTGCAGTGGAATTGGCAGTGCCAGCAGGAGTCCAGGTTGAGGGCTAGAAGCTTGGTGCTTGTGTAGCTGTAGGTGGGCAGGGGACCCGGGGTCTGGGCGCTGGCCACGGTCCAGGCACGGACGGGCCCAAACAGGCTGGTCTTTGGCATGCCATCGCTGCACGGTCGTGCTGCTGCCTCCATTAAATAAGTTACCCGGGGGGTTCCCGGTCTCCACAGGATGGAGGAAGGAAAGGGTTCTAAATGGGAGCATGAGAAGAACTTGCGGGGAAAAGCGAAAAGGGTTAGGGGAGAGAAGTGAGTCTGAAAGTGAAAATGGTTAGGAGGAAAAACGAGTCTGAAAGAAAAAACGAGTTAGAAAAGAGGGAAAATTGACCCTGCGCAAAACAACGTTAGAGGGAAAAACAAGCCCGAAAGCAAATCAGAGTTTAAAAGGGAGGGAAAAATGAGGGAAAAATGAGTCTGAAAACCAAACAATGTTAAAAGTTAAAAAGAGTTGTAAAAGGAGGGAACAATGAGACTGAAAATCAAAACAGCGTTAGAGGGAAAAACAAGCCTGAAAGCAAAACGGAGTTAAAAGTGAGGGAAATGTGAGTCTGAAAAGCAAAACAACTTTAGGGGGTAAAGCAAGCCTAAATTGGAGTTAAGAGGAATGGAAATGTGAGCCTGAAAGAAAGACCAGGGGGCATATTATCAAGACAGGCGATACAATTATCGCCGCTTTAGCGGCAGAAAACTGCTGCTAAAGCGGTGATAATGGGCTTGATAATATGCTCTATGGAATTTCAATTGAAGCCCATGTTAGATGTGCAGGACATCTAACATGGGCTTCAATTGGAATTCCATAGAGCATATTATCAAGCCCATTATTGCCGTTTTAGCAGCAGTTTTCTGCCGCTAAGGCGGCAATAATTGTATCGCCTGTCTTTATAATATGCCCCAGAGTTGGATGAAAAACGAGCCTGAAAGAAAAAAGGAGTTAGAAGGGAAGGAAAACTGAGCCTCAAAGGCAAAAACAAAGGGGCATATTATCAAGATAGGCGATACAATTATCGCACTTTAGCGGCAGAAAACTGCCGCTAAAACGGCGATAATGGGCTTGATAATATGCTTTATGGAATTCCAATTGAAGCCCATGTTAGATGTGAAGGACATCTAACATGGGATTTATCACCTGGCTTGATAATATGCCCCAGAGTTAGATGAAAAACGAGCCTAAAAGAAAAAAGGAGTTAGAAGGGAGGGTATACTGAGCCTCAAAGGCAAAACAAAGTTAGAGGGAGAGACAAGTATGAAAGTAAAACGGAGTTAAGAGGGAGGGAAAGTGAGCGTGAAAAGCAGGACAAAGTTAGAGGAAAAGCGAGCCTGAAACTTCCTAGGAGTTAGAAAGAAGGGAAAACTGATATTGAAAAGCAAAGTTAGGGGGAAAGACAAGCCTGAATGTAAAACGGAGTTAAGAGGGAGGGAAAAGTGAGCGTGAAAAGCAAGACAAAGTTGGAGCAAAAGCGAGCCAGAAAGTACAAAGGAGTTATAAAGATGGGAAAACTTAGCCTGAAAAGCAAAACAAAGTTAGAGGGAAAGAGAAAGCCTGAACGAAAATCGAAGTTAAAAGGGAGGGAAAAGTGAGCCTGATAAGCAAAACATTAGAGAGAAAATGAGCCTATGAGTAAAACAGAGTTAGGAGAGAAGGAGAAATGAGCCTGAAAAGCAAGACAAAGTTAGAGGAAAAGCAAGTCTGAAAGAAAAAAGGTGTTAGAAAGAAGGGATAAGTGAAGCCTGTAAAGCAACAAAGTTTAGAGAACAGAAACAATCCTGAATGTAGAATGGAGTTGTAGGGAGGACTTCTTGTACAGTGAGCAACCAGGGGAGATTTGGCCAGGGGACCTGATCATGGGGTTGCGCTGTGGCCTCCACTAAATAGATTACCCGAGAGGGGGGTAGGGAGGGGGGCGGGGTCCATGGGAGGCAGGAAGCGGAAGGGAAAGGGTTTTCAGCGGGAGCGCGGAAAGGGTCGGCGAGGAAAAGCAGCAAAGGTTTAGAGGAGGGGAGTGAGTCTGAAAGGGAAAACGGTTGGGAGGAAAAATGAGTCTGAAAGTAAAAAGGAGTCCGAAAGGAGGGAAAAGTGAACCTGAAAGGCAAAATAAGGTTAGAGGGAAAAACGACCCTTAAGGTAAAACAGAATTTATTAGGGAGCAAAAAGTGATCCTAAAAAGCAAAACAGCCTAAGAGGGGAAAAACAAGACTGCCAGTAAAACAAAGTTAAAAGGGAGGGGAAAACGAGCCTGAAAAGCAAAACAAAGCTAAAGAAAGAGTGAGCCTGAAAGTACAAAGAAGTTAGAAAGGAGGGAAAACTAAGCCTGAAAAGGAAAAAAATAGTTAGAGGGAAAGACTAGCCTGAAAGGAAAATGGAGTTAAAAGGGAGGGAAAACTGAGCCTGAAAAGTAAAATAATGTTAGAAGGAAAAACGAGCCTGAGAGTAAAATAGAGTGAAGTGGGAGGGAAAAGTGAAGTCTGAAAGGCAATAACATTTGGAGAAAAGAAATGACGATCCTAAATGTAGAACGGATTTACAGGTTGGGCTTCTGGTGCAGTGAGCGACCAGGGGAGAGCTGACCCAGGGACCAGATCCATCCGTACTTCTATCTATCTATCAGTCTGCCCGTCACCTGTCGATCCATCCATCCATCATCTATCTATCCATTCGCCCATTCGACCGACTGACCATCCGTCCGTTCATCCATCCATCCATCCATCCATCCACCATCTACCCATCAATAATTTTTAAGTGTCCATCCACCTGTCCTTTCACCCATACACCGTTTCACTCTTCTCGATTTGTCTATTCCTATGCGCCTCCCTCTTTCCCCTATCAATACTTTTAACTTTCTATTCTACCTTCACTCTTTCATCTATCCATCGTTTCACCCTTCCATTAATTCATTCACTTTTCAATCATATCTTTCACCATTCTTCCTTCTCACTTTTCACGTTGCCTTTCTTCCTGCCAACCCTCCTTTCTCCTACCGTTCTTTCTTCTCACTTTCTATCTTTCCATCATGCATCTCTCATCCTTACTTTTTCTTGGGTACCTTGCTTTGTCATGCTAATTTTTCAATTCGTCCTTCCCTTTGTGTTTCCCCTATTTTAATAACGTATTTGTTTCCTTTACTGTGCATGCCAGCAAAAGGCCCATGAACATCTTTCATGGGAGGCCCATATGTTATTTATGAGCATTTCTTCTGTAGACAAAAGGTGCCCATACACAGCTATTTAATCTATTTAATGAATTATCATGACCCAGTTCACCATCCCTTCAGGCCCAGTGGCAGCTCTCGCTTAAGCTGCTAGAGTGGGATGATCCCTATGCCACTACCAGCACTGTATTTGGACATACTGTGCCAGATGAACAAACCAATTTTATGGTTGAAAAACACTCAGAGTTTGTGACTGCAAAATAGGCTTTTGCTATGTAGCAATTACATTTTAAACATCTACTAAAGCCTAAAATCGGATTGGGACCCCATTTCAATTCCCTATGTGGAATGTTGTAGGCATCTGTTCCAAATACCGAATGTGTGAGATGATTCAATGTCTTCTGACCAAGATGGAGAGAGTAACGTGGGGAACAGCCATTACAACGCGGTTATTACCACGCTGTGCAGTTACATCGCATGCGTTACAACACATGCCATGTTACAACGCTATGCCATTACAACGCAAGTCTGTACATCGACTTGCGCTAGATGGCGTGCTAACATTACAAATAGTGTAGTTTACTATCCCAACACCTTCCCTACTGTTAAGTGGACTGGAGTTGGAATAGTAAATTACACTTTTTTAATGTCAGCACGCCATCTAGCGCAAGTCGATGTAAAGACTTGCGTTCTAATGGCATAGCGTTGTAACATCGCATGCGTTGTAACGCATGCGATGTAACTGCACGCGTGGTAAAAACCCGCGTTGTAATATCATACATCCGAGTAACGTCATTCAAATATCGGGACATCCAGATAAATGAAAGAAAGTGGCGTAAGGCACACTTGAACACACCAAAAAGCACGGCGTTCACATTAAAGTTAGCTTTCCAAAGGCTAAAAACAAATCTGACAGGCCCAGATATGACGGCTATATTTAAGGTTATCAGAATCAAATTAATGCCAGCATTAGCAAGTGGAATGCTTGTTTTTAGAAACAAGCTTTATGTCTGGATCGACAAAGTGCAGTGTAGTAAATATAGATGGATCACTGGCAGAATTTCGAAAACACGAATATCATGTGGACAGAATATTGTGTCAAAAATATCAAGGACCAAAATATCGCGAAGGTAAGTGCAAATAGGTAAGTATACATTAACTATTCTTAACCCTACATCTACGTACCATGAAGATACATTTATCATTAAGGTTCATATATGTTGTGTTATGTGTTGGAAGATACCACTCACCTATAGAAACTTACTTTCACAATATTTCTGTCCTTGAAATTTTTGACAGAATATTTTGGCTATACGATATTTGTGTTTTTGTATTGTGTCTAAATACCGCTATTGACATCTTTTCTATCTATCTCTCTTGAGTGAATCAGCACAAATCACCCCAAATTTAACCATGGAAGGGAAGACTTGATACTCGGCGCCAGATTTCTATAATACTGCATAAAATTAAAGGTAGCTGGAAGACACTCATTAAAACATCCGCAGTGGAAAAGCATGCAAAGTGAGAAGTCCCAGGAGAACAAATATCTCAAGGAGTCCATCTGCAACCTGGAAGCTAAGGAACTATGGAAGAACAATATTCCAAAGAAACAGCTGTCCAAGGGTTTCACAAAACAAGCAAAAATCATTTCAAGAAGCACATATTTAACAGACCTTAGTAAAAAGGCACACACAAAATTGACAGTATACTTGTATGACCCTCCAAACTAGCTGGGATACCAAAACCAACCTTTCACATTAGACCTGAAAAGACAACTGATAAGATTGATATGTAGGGAGGAGGCGTGGCTTGCGCCGGAAGAAGATGGCAGCTCTCCTGTGACTCGCCTGAGGAAGCGGGGCAGTCTGAGGGATTTTTATACACCATCCGTGCCGTGGAGCGTAGGAAAATAACTAATAAAGGTCGGAACATGAGCGCTATAAGGTGAAGAGATTTCCGACTTTATTCTGATGCGCGTTGCCCCTTTTGTCATTCAATGCACTATCAGCTGTTATATCGCAACCGTCACCTCAGGGCTGCTCGCGGACGTTTGAAGGAAACCGCTTTCACTGTGCGGTTTGTTTTTAAATGACTGCATTGATTTATGTCAGGAAAATAAACAAACGGAGGACGGAATCTGGAAAGTGAAGCAAACTTTTACCTCATTTCAACACACAGTGTCCCCTTTATGACTTTCATGTGCTATGAACAGACACACTTCAGGGCTGCTCACGCGCTGAGGGAAACTGCTTTCATTACGCGGATGGTTTTTTCAAAGTCTGCATTGCCCCATTGATGTGCCTCATAGGTATTTATTTAAGAATGTGGTGTTCTTACCTTAAGGGGGCTCTTTTTGCAGACTTCCTTTCTATATGCCTACATCATGTGAAGGCTGCTCGTTTCAATGCCTTAACAGAGTTTCATTTCCCCTCATGTATCCTCCTGCTTTTGGTACCTCATTCAGTCTCTAGATTATGACATATGGACTCAATATCCTATGACATCCACTATATTGTTGGTAGACCCATATTGGGAACCGAAGAAAAATACATCTAACTACTTTTGGTAACAAGTGATGACTTACTTTTCATAAATATACTACTCATTAAAGCCTAAGGCCACCAGTTTCATATCTCATTCTATGCTTGTATGCTAATTTGGGTTACCACAACTCGTCACGTTCCCGAATACGCACAATCTCTAATATAGCGTATTTTCTATACTATTATTAGTGGAAATGCTCACTTAAGTGATACCTTGCAGATCTACACAGCCTCTTGTGCCCAGAATTAGACTCTTCTTCTTATATGGGCAGGTTGAAAAAGATATCTCCACTGGAAGCCTCCTTAAACCACACGTTTATCGTCCATTCAAAGCTCCATGCCCATTTCACCCAAATGCAGGACTCCTTGGTACCACCACCCAAAACAACTGATTCCTCAGCTAATACCAATGGTTCCTCTGCACTTGACAAAGCATCAACTAAGCGTCCCAAAAAGGATCCCCCTTCTCCACCAAAGCAATCCTCATCTGTCTCCATGGATCTTCTTTTGGAGGAAATCCGTGCCCTGCGTCCATTTGTCGAAGAGACAAATTCCAAAATACAAATTCTAACAGACGGTTGGGAAAAATTGGAAGAAAGAGTTACTAAGGTTGAACATAATGTTGAAACTCTAAATGCATCCTACACTAAAGTTGATGTTATTCATTCCTAAATTACATTTTTACAACAACAAATTGAAAACCTTGAAAATAGAAATAGACGTAACAACCTTCGCATTTATGGCTTATCGGAGGGCACAGAGGGGCCTGACCCTATTTCCTGTTTTTAAAAATTTCTACTGACAATACTTAATCTTCCGGAGAACACCACTCTTAATATAGAACGTGCTCATAGATTGGGCACACCGCATCCAACATCCTCAAGCACGAAGAGACCGAGAGGTGTCATATTGTATTTTCTGGAACACACAGATCTCCTCAAGGTATTATCAGTAGTTAGGCTCCTGAAATGCATTTCATTCTCAGGACACCAATTGTATTTTTCACAAGACTATGCTAAATCCACGGCAGACAGACGCAAAGAATTCCTTGCTATGCGACCAACGCTACGTTCTATTGGAGCACGGTTCGGAATATTTCACCCCTGCTTGTTCAATGTCACTCTTAACAACAATACCACGACCTACGAGGATCCAACAAAACTGAAGAGTTTCTTCAATACACAGTGCCCAGAACGGATGTACTCTTACAGTACTCCTTTTAAATAACTCTTCTTATGTTGCACACTTATACAAGTACAAGTTCCCGGTTTTTCAGTATGTTGATTTACTTGCAGGAGTATAGAATGGTCTCTATCTCAGATTACAGGACTGTTTGTTTTCATTAACTTTTCCATTTCAGGTTATAATGTTGTACCATCTGACCTCATGATATGAAATGTCATATTTTATCTTGATTGTATTAATCAATTCTTTCCTTTTTTCACACAGGGTCCAATCTTGTGTGCCTGACCTGTGCATCTTGTTTGTTGTTTATATCTCAACGTCTCCCTGCCTTCCCTCATGGAGTCCGGATACGTCATCTTCCATGGGGTCTCTCCCCCCATCCTTCCATTGTTTTGACTTTTATGTGGGTATGGTCTTTTTTCTCCTACTATTCTCTACAGCTTCCACTTGTTTTCCTGTATTCCCTTTTCTTTCCTTCTATTATGCATGTTTTTATCATATGTCTCTTTTTCCATTCCTGCTTCTCTTTTTTCCTTCTCATTGCTCTCAAACTGGTTGTTATCATTCTTGCCTTCGTACTTTTTCTAAAGTTTACTCAAATGGTTTTGACAGTTCATATCTTAGTGTTTATTACATGCCTTATTTGTCATAACATGCAGAGCATTACTGGTTCACTTCATATTTCATTACTTGTTTCCTTGGTCACTCTTTTGCTTCTTTTCTTTGAATATATCTTCTACCATGCTTCCTCCTATCACTTCTCTTTTCTTTACCTCCTTTACCTTTCATACACTTACCGATTGTCTTTCATAATGTTTAACTTTGTAATTATTATTGGGGGTGGGCGGAATTTGCGTAATCGCGTTACGCAAATCTCCGCGAAACGGTAAAAAATCTCCGCGAACATGCAGAAATTCCGCGAACACGCGGAATTGCTTGTCCGCGATGCTTTTTTCTGTTCACAGTTGCTGTTTGCGTGCTCGGGGAAAAATATCTCGCGAACACGCATTTTGAGAACTCGAACAAGAAAAATTTTCGCGAAGTCGCGGAAAGCAGAATTTTGGGCAATTCCGCGTTCTCCGCGGAACGCGAAATTACCGAAATTCCGCAAATTCCGCGAGCGGAACGTAATTTACCGCCCAGGCCTAATTATTATACTATATTACATGTCCCTTTTTTTCATTTCTTTATCATCCTTTTCCTTATCTTTTCAACTTCTTTCAAATGGTTTCTACATTTATTGCCTTCGTACTTATTATAATGATTATTCGAATGGTCTTACAGGTTGCTATAATTCTTGACTTCGTATTCCGAATGTTTTTCAAAATGTTTAACTTTGTGCTTTTTATATGTTTTCCATTTGGAAATATATATGCTATTACTGGTTCAATTGAATTTTCATTTTACTCGAATCATACATGTTCCTAAAAATTGTCTCTTGGAATGTCAGAGGCTAAAATTCTCTTATTAAAAGACAATGAGTTATTTCCCACTTATCCACTTACCTAAAATGGATGTTAACTTAGCTTTGTTACAGGAGTCACATCTCACTGAAAGCAAATCATTAAAGCTTAATAGGAATTGGGTGGGTGAAATTGTTTTCTCACCGGGAGATGGTAAAAGAAATGGTGTCATACCCTTATGTTATAATGCACTGAATGCCAAACTTATCTCACAGGAATCAAACAACGAGGGTAGATGGTTTCTTACCAATCTCTTGATAGGGAAAACTACCATATCCTTACATAACGTATATGCTCCCAATACTGGTGATGTCTCTTTTTGGACTTGAATGTCCCAATTACTCTTACAACATCCCACAGAGAACCTCATTTTTACAGGTGATTGCAACCAAGTAAGGGATCCCTTCCTTGATCGGAATTCCAAAGTTTCCTTTATCCCAAACAAATTGCACAAAGCTTTTTTGCGAACTTTAGAACAGAGAAATTTGGTTGACGCCTGGAAACTTTTCAACCCGTCCTGAGAGAATACTCCTTTTTTTCTCCACCACATCAGACATAATCCAGATTAGACCATATTTTTCTCACACGCAATGTTACCCAATCTCTGCTCTCAGCAGACATAGGTCCCATCCTCATCTCTGACCATGCTCCTGTTATGATTCAACTAGATATCCTCCAACAATCTACATCCCCCAAGAGATGGCGTTTCAATAATTCCTTACTTCTTGATTCTAGCTTTAACGCTTCTTTTACCACCTTTATCCATAAATTTTTTCAAACCAACCAAACTGACGATCTCCCCATTCGTAAAATTTGGCACACTTTTAAAGCTACCGCCCGTGACTTTATTATTAGGTATTCATCAAACAAACGCAAATCTTTTAAAACAATCCACAATATACTTCTTACTAAAATTAAAACACTAGAACATGCCTTTTACACCTCTAAAACAAAATCCAACTTGGAATATCTTATAAATGCAAAGATTGCTTTTAAAATCTTCCACTGAAAGCGCCTCCTTATTTTTGGTGAAGACGAGCGCGAAATACTATGGCGGCCAAAACAAATCAGGTCAATTATTAGCCAATTATCTTAAAATCAAGCAAAACAGGCTTCACATTGATTCCATTATAGCTGATAATCAAATACCACAAAATAAAATTACGAAATTCTTCAGGAATTTGTACGTTTCTATGAAACTCTTTATACACCAGAAAATATACCTCCGGATACAGCTATACTTCAATATTTTTCCAATATCCAGAAACGTGATATTACCCCTTCTAGTCTAGAAATTTTGGAATCCGACATTATCCAAGATGAATTGCTAGCTGCACTTTAAGACTCTCAAAAAAGATAAAGCTCCAGGTTCTCACGGATTCACAGTGGAAATTTTTTTACACTTTGCCCAATTGCTTTTTCCTTTACTTACATACTCACATATCTTCCTTCACTTCTTCCTGAAACTCATCATTTTTAGAGGCATTGATATGTTTAATACCGAAAGATGGCAAAGACCCCAGATTTTGCAAAAATTATGAGCCTATCTCATTAGTTAATGTGGATTATAAAATGTTCCCGAAAGCATTAGCTTTACGATTATAACCACATCTTCCTTTGCTGCTTGGTAAGGAACAATCAGGCTTTGTTAAAGGTCGTAATGTCACAGATAACACAAGATTGTTTTTCAGCACTTTATCTAGGATGTCTCACCACCCGGATTCACTAGCTGCAATTGCCCTTGATGCAGAGAAAGCCTTTGATAGAGTCTCATGGCGATTTATTTTCATGCCCTTAAATGGTTCGGTTTCGGCCCAAAAATCATTTCCTTGATCGCTTTACTTTATTCAGAACCCAAGGCAGCCATTTCTACCAACAGTGTTATATCTTCTTACTTCGCTCTTCATAGAGGTGTCTGCAAGGGTTATCTCCTTTTCTTTTTAATTTGGCGTTAGAACCATTTCTTTCCCGAATACGGCAGAATCACTTCATTACAGGTTTTACATCCGAGCCCTAGCACATCAAATTAGCAGTCTATGCAGATGACATATTGGTCTTCCTTTCTCAGCCACAACCCTCACTCCCTGCGTTCTTGCAGGAGGTTGAAGCTTATGGTCTAGTGTCGGGATATAAATTAAACACTGACAAATGTGAGATTATGCCTTTAACCAAATACACGTTTAAGGACAATTTTCAGATCTCCAAGTTTACATGGAACTCCAAACATGTAAAATATCTCGGACTTTG
This sequence comes from Triturus cristatus, assembly GCF_964204655.1. Classification (NCBI taxonomy): domain Eukaryota; kingdom Metazoa; phylum Chordata; class Amphibia; order Caudata; family Salamandridae; genus Triturus; species Triturus cristatus. The sequence goes on from NC_140594.1 coordinate 447,631,500, forward strand.
GTTCTCTTATTCCATAGCCACATCTATATCCCTCAACTTAGATAAATGCATAGGAAAATTAAAAACGCTCACTGCAAGATGGCATTCACTTCATCTCTCTTGGTGGGGTCATTTAGACACCATTAAAATGATGCTCACCCATATAATCCTCTATATAATTTCTAATATACCGTTACCTATACCAGCCAAATACTTTCACAAGATCAATTCTATACTGGCAACGTTTTTATGAAATAATAAAAAACCAAGGATGGCACTACGAAAACTAACATGACCAAAAACAAAAGAAGGCGTTAATTTCCCCCATTTTTTCAGTTATCATTTAGCATTTCAACTGAAGCACCTATCACATTGGATTTCTGACCAATTATCCAACAGGCCATTGTGGGTTGACCTTGAAGCATCATTTATAGCACCTTTCTCATTTCAAGAATATCTTTCTTTTACTCGCAAGCCGCAGAAAAACTACAAGTAATCAAACATTCATGCACACTATTACAAGCCACTCTTTCTTTGATCCCACACGAATGTTATACTTTCTTCAATTCCACAATTTGGCATAACAAACTTGTAATAATTAAAAATAAACCTAAATACAGGAAAGTGTGGAGAAATAAAGGATTAATTTGGATACACCATATATTTGACCAGGGTATACCCCTTTAAATTTCGCAAGCATATGACTTGTATCATTTACCGACTTCCTTCAAACATAAATTTTCAACCCTACAAACTGCGATTTTCGACACATGTGCTCAACTCTCACATACCCCCTATCCATCTTCCTTACCTTATAACAATTGGAACAGTTTTCTATGTGTACATCCTAAGGCCTCTACTATTTATTCCCACTTAACACAATCTCCTTCAAATAGAGATAAATCTAAAATAGAACTCTCTTGGGAGACTGACTTGGCTGTTGATTGGCCTGTCTCTTTATGGAACAAGATATGGCTAAAAATAAGGAAATCCTCTAGAGCGGCAAGTACCACCCAAACATTTTTATTTATTTATAACAGACTGCTTTTTACACCTGCACACCTACACAAGATACACGCAGCTACTCCGAGTTCATGCTGGACCTGCTCTCATGACATTGCTGACTTAAAACAAATGGGGTCGGATTTACAAGCAACTTGCGCCATTTTTGCGTCACTTTTCCCATGTTACAAGTGACACAAAAGTGGCGCAAGGGGCTTGTAAATAAGCCCCATGCTATTTACATGCCCATATGTCTTCAAGTTTTGGGAACAGGTTTGGTCTCAAATTACTACAATTTTCAACACCACAGTACCCTTGTCCTTTATTAATATTATCTTAGGTAGCTTGTCCCCTGATTGGCAGAAACATCACTCACAAATACGAATCATTGATTTACTATTAGCAGTTGCCTTTCAACAGATAACAAAGAACTGGAAGGACACCTCCAAACTGTCATTTCTCGCCTGGTGGTATGCTATTTGCCACAATCATAGATTATACATGACTCTTGTTCATCCAATCTCCCTCGCCACAAAGCGATTACATCTATTGTCCCCTGTCACACAATTTTTAGATGATAGCGCAAAAAAACCCTTTATTCCCTAGCCTCTAATACAAGAAGTTGCTAAGCCTCCTTGACTTCCTTTATTTTGTACTAACATTGCTTAATATCCCTATTTGGTAATATGTACATGATAATATATTGAAATAACATTGCAACCTCCTTTTGTTATTTGCTATGCCTAACATGAACCAGACTTTCTTTGCCTTTATATATGCATGTCTCCCAATGTGTTTTTTCTCAATAATAATGTAACTATGTATCATCAATATCATTTATTTACTTTTTTCCTTCTTTAATTGATTACCTGTATGAAGTATTGTCGATGTATTGCTATTCTTAAATAAACGTACTTTTGGAACTTAAAAAGACAGATATGTAGGATCATATACGACTGTTATGAAGGATCATATCAAATCAAATCAGGTTTATTTGCATAGTTAATTAAAACTGTTGCATACCAATAAAATCATTTCGAGTCCACTCAGAGAGTTAAAGCAGCTCTAACAACTCTAAAAACCTTTTACATTTTTAACATTAAAGAGTGCATTCCGAAATTGAGCACAATATCCTGCAATTAAAATACTATTATGAGCAGCAAGAATGCAAATAGTTTGTTTAATATAGTGTGGGGCCTATGCTTGCTCTATGCAAAGGAAAAGTGAAGTGCCTTGGGTAAACTCATGGTCTAGACAACGTCAAATCTTACTCATTCATTTTCCCATCTGGCAGCAGGTCAATCATACAAGTCCTTAGTCGCGAGTTAGAGCGCAAACGCCTTGTGCAACCTAAAATCTTGGATCATCTGGGGGGGTAAGAATCTGGCATAGTTCGTAACTAGAGTGCAATTACCTTGTACAATTCAATACTTTTAGACATGTCCATCATTATTGCTTTGATTGCACCATAGCAGCACAAACAAAAATGGGTGATTGTTTGGGCGTTTTAATTACCAGAAGGATCTACAGCTTGCTCATACGCAGACAAACTGTTTGTGACTTTTATGCCAACCAATGGTCTTAAGGGTCGACAACCTGTCAGATTTCAGTGCACCTGAAGATGTCTGGCCATAACATTTTGCACTTGGAATGTGGTCCTGTTTTACATCAGACCTTGCTTGTTCTTTTTAGACAATTCTTTAAAAAGCAGCTTTAAAAACTGTATCTCCACACAGGCTAGATGAATTGAAATGCTATTTAACCAAGTAATTACCACTGCCTGCAAGAGTGAATTTTAGGTTTCTAAGAATTGGTTTCAGGTGTTTTTTTCTTTTGTAACAAAGACCGTGGACATATAGAGAAAACATGTACTAGTGACTCTTGCAGGTACCCGCAAAGTAAACACGTTGATTTTGCGGCTAATATTTCCAGGAGGGGATAAGATCTTTAGTCTCCACGGTACCAAAATGAAATCACATAAACTGGTGTTTTAGATCATGAGAAGAATGTTCTGACAGGTACTCCTGAGGTCGAAGGTTGTTGTATGAGTTTATCACTGTTTAGGTGTGTCGTCTTTGTGTGAGAGCATTTTTGCCTGTTAAATGAAACAAGATCTAAGTTGAAGCATTTACTGCACAATTAAATGCAGAGTTTCCCATACTTCCGGCCCATGCTTCTTGCATGTCTAGAACCTTAATCTCTTAACTGCTGACCCCCTCCCCAAGTTCTGAGTACTTTTTTGGGATAGTTTGTGCTTAGGGCTTCATAACCTTTTTCCACATACTGGGGACTGTACAGGTACCCAGGATTTGTGGATACCCCAGGCGGGGACCAAGAAATTATCCAAAATACAGCTAATCTTTGGGGTTTTGTGGGGGAAGAATGGGAAGAAAGTGTTGAAGAAGATAGCGTATTTTTTCCCCCTTAAAATGGTATCAACAAAGGGTTTATGGTGGTAAAATCACCATCTTCCGATCTTTCGGGAAAAGGCAGACTTTTGTCAGTAAAACTAAATTGTTCTACACAATTTTTCCATTTTAGTGGGACATAGACTATTTTTCCTTTTTTTGAAGCTTTCAACCTCTATCCAGTTAGTGATAGAAATGGGTGTGAAACCCATTATGGATCCTGGCAAGTGATACATTTCTAAAACGTAGACAACATTTTTAATTCAGCAAGAGGTCACTTGTGTAGATACTTCAAGGTTTTCCTATTGAAAGTATCAGTTTAAATAAACAAATATTGAAATTGAGTTGAAAAAACTGTCATTTGTGCCTACATTCTCACCTGTAACTTTTTTTTAAGTATAGCAGGTTTTTAAAAGCCATATAACGTTAGGTTTGCTGGACCCTTCTGGTTGCAGGGATATATAGGACTTGTATCCTCACTAAGAACTCGAGATGCCCACAGCCAATAACTGAGCTACGCCTTGCAATGGTTTTTAAATGTGTACTGGGTCTGCAGCGATTCATTTAGTAAAATATAAAGAGTGAAACATTGGTATCAATGAAAACTATGTATTTCCAAAATGGGAACAGCATATGGAGTTTAGAAGCACTGGTTATTTGCACATCTCCGAATTTATTCAGAAGCGTGCATTCTCCAGCACAGTTTGATGTAAGTGATCTTACACTGAAATACTTGATTTTTCAAACCACATTCTAGGTGTACTTGGGCTGGTGAGGCTGATTTTGGAATATGAAACATAGATTTATAAACTTTCATTTGGATTTTATTAAGAGCAACTGTTTCTTTCGCATAATTTCCGTACCGTAGGTCACTGTTGGCATTAACTGAGCAGACATTACAGTGAGCAGATGACTAAATGACTAAACTCAGTTTCATCTTTAGTAATTAGAACCCGTAGGTTAGCGATTGTGCTTTTGCCTGATTAGCGACTATGTGCTGTTTAAAATTCATTTGATGATCCACGTTGAATCTCAGATATTTATATGTGGGGGCTACCGCCACCATTTTTCCTTGTAAAATCAGGAGTATGACATACATTTCGAGTTGACCAGCTGGACCACTTTAGTTTTATTCAGGTTTATCTCTAACGCTTGCTCATCCATATAGCTTTTTCATGCTGAGTTGCAGACCAATTGGTGTTTGACGCAACAGGACGATATCATCCGCATATTGTAGGCTTTCTAGTTCTGAAGTGTGAGTAAGCGGGTGGCTGATGTCCAGTGGGAGAGTGCCTACTAGGTATGCGAGATATAGATTAAACAGACTAGGTGCTAAGACGCATCCCTCTTTAAGGCTGTTCTTTGTGGAAATTCTGTTCTTGGCTTGGCCACAGTCTCCAATTTTGACGTGCCCCCAGGTGTCTGTATGTAGTTCAATGATTGCCCTCAATAGGCTATATTTAGAAAGGGTATGCAGTTCCGAAGGAGGATGGTTTGTTTGTGAGGTCAATTCTCAAATCCGTCAATATTGATTGGACTCAATGAACCTATAGGTAGGGAAGGGGAGTTCCCATATTAGGAACTAATGCCCTCATACACCCAGCAAGCTAGGTGTCATGCTTCATCATCTGGGCCTGCTCCTCGTCGGGCCGGCGGTGCAATGTCCGACGGGCACCCGTGAAGGGGCTGTTTGGCGGAGATCTTTTGTTCCTTGCCGTTTAGTGCGTGGGTGTGAGGGGCCTGAAGGAATGTAGATGAGTGGAGTGAGTTCAATAGGCCTCTTGGTAGGCTCCGCTCTTCCAGTTTTAACCATATTCGTCTGAGGGGAACTCAAACAAAGGCAGACTTGTGGTCTATAAAGCACATGAATAGCCATGATTTTCTATCTTTAGCCTCCTCTACTAAGAGAGTTAATGCCATTAGATTCATTAGTGTTCACGTGCCTGCTCTGAAATCTGCCTAGATTTGTGGTGTAAGCTGTTTTTCATCTACCCAAGCTTTTAAATGATGGAGTAGACAAGATGCATAGGGCTTCACTTGGACCTCGATTAAAGCTATAAGTTGAGTGGTGAGGCTAGATATCTGCTTTTGTAGATCGGATGAAAGATGCTGCCTTTCCATGAATCTGGTACTCGATTGGTGAGATAATATAGTTAAAAAGTGGTGCAAAGTAATAAGCTCAGTAAGTTACATCTCATTTGAATAATTCATTTGGAACGTCATTCAGACCAACTGCGCCTCCTGGTTTTGAATTCTTTAAGATTCCCATCAGCTGTTCTATATCCACAACCGAGGTGTAGTGATCATGATTTTTAGGAAACTTATCCTTATCGGAATTCACTTGGTTGCTGGGATTTACTGTGACTGGACTTGTCTTAGATTTGGCTTTGGCCAGTTTGTTTTCCTCCACGCCCACGGTTCTGATGCTGTATACATAGCAAGGATATCAGCTTCCCATGTAGCTGTATCACCCCCTGCATTCTGCTGTCTGGCCTTTCCAGATGACAACCCATTCACTAACTGCCACAAATGTTTTACTATTCTGGTATTTGATGGACATGAGGAGCTTAGTCCACAGATCTTCTTGGTAGCTGCTTTTCTTTCTCCAGCCGTTGCCTTCTATGACCCCCATTTTTGTTGGCTCAGGTTATACTTTTAAGAGGTTATTTTTTGGTTGGAAATTTTGTCAATAGTGAGTCACTTAAAAGTACCCATGCCTTTTCTTGCTCACCTGCTTCTGTTCTTACTTTTTCCTGCCTTTCTGATTTGCTTTTTATGACCTCAATGGTTCCAGCACAGGTGTAAACCTCTGCCATCAGCTTCTTTAACCCCAAACCACGCCATTTTAAACTTTTTAAATAATAAGTTACTGGGGTGGAGATTAAGTTGTTTGTCGGACACAGCTGATTGAACTTGCACGAAATCTGGATGGGTTGAGGGAAATGACCAATCTATGTGCGGGGAAGTATTTGAAAGTGACACACCGAGGTAGAGCCACTTTGCTGATTAAAGTGTAATCAATTGTTGAACTTTTCCTACTGCCTAAAAAAGTAATTGATGTATCGCTGTTCAGGAGCCTGAACCCGAGTTTGTCCTGACGCTTTCTGAAATTCTGCTGTCACAAGTACTCCTTTTTGCAATGGCATTACCTAGATCTGTATTAAAGACTCCAGAGATAATGAAAATTGCTTGGTTGTTTTGCTACTGTAGAGGTTTTTGTATTTTGAGCAATATTTCCATGTTTACCTTTTTTTGCATTACTGGGGTGTAGGAAAGTGCCTCTTTTGGACATGGTTACCCCCCACTTTTTGCCTGGAAAATGATGTAATTTTGACTGGAGGTGCAGGGAGCCCCTCCCAACCAGGTCCCCTGAGCCGGAAGCTCTTTCCCTAAGCTGTACCTTTTATTTTCCAATTGGCACAACTCCAGTGCCCCTTATAAGTTCTCAGAAAATGGTACCCCTGGTACCTAGGGTATTGGCACTGAAGAAGGTCCGCAAGGATATCAGCACGAATAGTACCACCCTAGGGTCCCCCCACCAAGGCCATGCAAACTGCTGTTGCAGACTATGTACCTTGGTGCAGACAAAACCGAAGAGTCAACATGGCAGAAATCCCTGTGTGCCATAACCACACACACTGCATGAGATGTGGGCAAGTCACTTCTCAAGCAGACCTTATAGGCCTAAGGAAGGGTGCACTATATCTCCTGTGAGGACACATCTTCATGAGCAGATATGCCCCTGAAATATCCATGTTGATTCTTAGATATTGTAAGTAAACAGGAAAGCCATAAGATGAACATGGGCTGTACACTCGTCATTACGAGTTCCCCAGCTCCATGATGGATTTGCTATATTAAGGGATGTTTGGACCCAAACATCTTGTCTTAACAAACCTGAACTGATTCCAGTGTCAGATGACTTAATAATTGCACACAGATGACCCCTTAGAGGGGTGCCCTGAAAACCTAACACCCCTTAGGGTCTAAGCCAGCCTTTGCCACCAGAGTTATGACCTGATGGGGTGAGTGCCAGCACGCTCAGAGGTCGAGAACAAAACCTGTCCTGTGGAGGTGTTCACACCTTCCTTCGGTCAGGATGGGCCATCTGTGGCGGGAACCTTCAAAGTCCTTGCCGCCTCTGTAGTGTGACCCCAGCCTCTCCTGATAGAAGGAGCAGGCCCCTCTCCGGTCCTCACCCCTTTTGGCGGAAAAACAGGCGGGGAAGCTTAGTAAGAATAGGAAGTGTGCCCCTGATAGAGATCAGGATGTGTATAATATTCCCACTACCACAGATAGAGTAATCTCACAGTTACACGCACATACATTCATCATACGCTAGGGCCCATTTCACTAACATACGCTCAAATACTCTACTAGCACTAAACCTGTGGAAGGAAAACTCCTAAACACCCTGCATCTGTATCGAGGTCGATAAGACCTGATTATTATGACTGTCCTGAAACATAATCTAAACAATCTATACAACAATAATCAAATAGTGTACACAATAATCGACAAGAAATAATAACCAACACCGTATTCAAAAGTATGGTACTTTATCTAAATTAGTCAAGGAAAGTAAATCAGAATAAATCATTTTTCTCATAGTTACCTATTCTAGCTAAATGTCAGAACGGGTCAGGACAAGTCTCTCAGTAAAGTCTCTCAAGACGAAGTCCTTTCAGCATCGATCCTCACCAACGCAGATTCGGTACGCGGCAAAGGCAAATGGCAAGTGGCAAAAACCCTCTCTAGGCTAACAATTCTTATAGTAATTTGCACAAAGGAAAGATACATAGAAAAGTCGTAATGTCCGCTGGACCGCTGAGCAGAGCGAGAAGGAAAAGATATAACATCGCTACATTTGAAAATCTCCGCTCAGGAAAAATCACATAATAAAGACTACGGAACAGGAACCAAGAAACATAAATGTATCTTGTTAGTTCTACTTCTTCCTCGGCAATGAGACATTAGTTCAGAGTCTTTCTCTAAGGCTCCTTTGTCTCCCAAGGCTGCCAAGGACGTTCCATTTCATTTGGAGATTACCCAGGCTGCTGCTGTCCTCACGGAAATTTTCAACAAGGCAAGCAAGGACTGTGGTCAGCTGACTTCAGGACCATATTTCAGCAGGGCTCTCTCCCATCACGGTTTTCTATTTTCTACTCGAGGCCAGGCTTACAAATCGGCCATCTTTGTTTAGGCCACCATAGGCCACAATTGACCATCTTAATTCAAAAGAAATAAAACAACATTACCACAGCATAATGATTAAACAGTGTTAACCCCACTAATACCCTTATGTATATGTATTTATCTAGCACTTGCAACATAGAAAAGCATTAATTCGAAAAGCATTTTGTGCTCGAAAATAAACAGCACATAGCAACGTTTAAACATGAAAACTCGCACGTTATTGTTAAACAGCACATTTATGCGTACCCACGTGTAACTCTCTCTTATTAAAACAAACGGATTGATTAGTATAAACACACTTGCACAAGACAAATAATTAATAATTAGTTATTAATAATTTAGTATGACAAATAGACATGCCAGAGCTTCAAAAAAACCAACGAATTTTCAAACAGAAAACTCTGCTCCAGCAATCCCCCCTTTGGTGATTTTATCACCAAATAAACCCCCCCAAAAAAAAAAAAAGTGAAAATTTAGTCCCATTTTAGGAGAAATCGGAAATGTCTTTTTTTCCCCTTACACAACATTACACACCAGTCACTCTTTCGTCATCCTTCTTTGTCTCTAAGTAAACACTCTCCCTCAATTCTTCTAATTCAATTTCTTGTGGTTCTCTTTTCAACCTCTTGTTCTTCTTCTCCTTATTTAATTTATTTTTCCCTCTCCTGTTTTTACAACACACACACACTAATCTCAGTATCAATAGAGCAACAATTATACAAGTTAAAGGAAACAATATTCTACCTATAATAGTACTACCTATTTTTGCAATAAAATCCATAACAGCTATCATCTTATTAGCTATTTTAGTCCATAAACTCTCAGCTTCAAGTGGTACTAATTCTTCATGCAAATCAGTAATATTTTTGATATAGACCTTCAGGTCTTTGCTTTCGTCTGGAATGTAAGTGCAACAATGTTGAACTTTCATTATTCCACAAACTCCACCCTCCTTGGCCAATAGAATATCAAGGGCAAGTCGATTTTGCATAGACATGGCACGTACGGCACTTAATTCCGTATTCACCAAAAGAAACCCTCCAGCGGTATTTGTCGATAAACGATCAACTACTGTCGACAGTTTCCGAATCCCATAAGCATTCAAAGAAATTCCCACTGCTGGAATCAAAACCCCAAAAATATCACCCACTATTTCAGACCAAGTTTCTCTCTTAAAACGCATTAGTAAATTAATATGCTCTACATCTCTTATCTTATCTATATGAAAGATCTTTGGAAAGACCAGGCCCACATAACACGTGCCATACCAATGGTCAGGCAACTTGTAATAAGCCTTGTTCCCACAAACATAATACACTCCTGGAAAAACTGGATCTTCTCCACCTCTGAAACCCCATCCTGTTGCAATGAAGTATGTATCATGACACTCACTAGTCCCAACAAAGTATGTATCATATTGGGATTTCCTTCTGGTAATGCACAATTTACCCTTCTGTGGTGCATCTAGAGCTAAAGTCGGACTAGCCCCATTTTTCAACTTTTCTCCCATCTCAATGTCCCAAATTGTCTCACTCACTTTATATTTCCCTGCTTTCTCATGCATGTTTAATCTCCTTTCCTCTACCATATCCAGGAAAACTTTCTCCTCTTCTTTCAGACTGCAAGTTAAATTATTCATAAAAATGTAATCTAATGTTAATCCTTTTTCTTCAATAAAAATCTCACCAAAAGTGTTAGCTTCTTTAGCTGGATTCAGCTCTTTGTTCATTGGCAAGTGCCCAAAAATACTATCTCTGTTAGACATCTTATAATCTATTTTCCCTAACAAATAAAAAACACTACTTAAAACACTACAAGAAATACCATATGTAGCTGGTAAATGGTGATAAGTAACACCCTCTGAAACGGATGCAGGTAACTTCATACAGACATAGCAATCCCTGACTTCCATTGTTTTCACATATTCATATAACAACTTTGAAAAACACATTACTAGAAAAATTATTATTTGACCTATCTTTGTGTATGTAAGTGTTACTAATTCTAATCGGAACTACTTTTTGCGAATTCTTTTCTACATTTGTCACATTCTCTGTATACATCTCAAATTCAATTTTAAAAGTCACTAATAAAATTAAAACACCCCATAGAAGCATTAATAATCCAGTACAGCAGCAGCACATCCTACACCACCTTTTTAGGAAGGCACATCTATTTTGATTATCCTCTATGTTAGCCATTTTACTACGTTGACCTTATCTCTTGACTTAGCTTCTACTACTCCACTACTGAAGTCTCTTCAGTTTCTTCAAAATGACTCTTTTGTTCACTTAATCCAAGTGAATCTTTCTTTCATTCAGTTTGGATACTTGTCATTCTTCTCTTCAACGTCAAATTGTATTAGATCTCCAACATCAAAATCCTCAGTATTTGACTCTTCTCCAATGTCAGTCAAGAGTACTTTCAGGATTTCACCAGTATCTTCCTCAACCACTTCTCGTACGGTCTCTTCTGGATTTCCTTGACATTCCACCTCTTCACCTTCAGGCAGTGTCACATACATCCATTCCGGCGACCTATACTTCTGGTTAGGTTTTCTTATCCGTTTGATCTCCTCTGGTTCCTTTGATTCTTTTGATTCTTCTCCTTTTGTCTTTAAATTTTGACTCGATGTTTCATTCACTTGTTCTGCTTTTGATGTATTTGCTCTTATTATTCTGTATCTCAGCCTCTTAACTCTGTTGTTAGGCCAACGATCTCCTTTCACAACCTTTTTAGGCTTTATTATCTCTTTATTACTTCTCTCTCCAATCCAAGTTCTCTTTCTCAGAACTCGACCCTCTGTTTGTTCATTCTCACTCTCATCCAATTCTGTTTCAAGTGCCTCCTGTTTTCGTTTTCTAGCAGCTTTCTTTTTTTCCACAGATTCTTTCACCACTGTTTGAGACTTCCCTACTTCTGTCCCTCCTCGGGTCTCCGACACGCAATCTTCTTGCTGTCTACTTGTCCCTTCACCTAGCTCATCAAGAATGTTCCCTACACCTCCTCGGGGGTCTTCCGCAATCTGTCCCTCTCTATCTTCTTCTGACCCTGCTTCTTCAAGTATAATCTCAAGTGGTTCTTCAATCTCCTCCTCTTCTGATTCAGGAGTAATCTCTGTGAAATTTCTCTTTTCTTTTCTTTTTCCTTCACTGCTGCTTTTTGAAACTTCCGGCTCTCTCGCAGAATCTGATCTCTTCTCTGATACTCGCAGTGGTTCACTTGAGGCTTTTTCTGCTTCTCTCCTCACTGATTCTGTATCTTCTTCATCACTGGAATGTGACTCTTCAAAATACTCTTTACCAGTCCCTTCTTTTGGGTTTGGAACTCTCAGAGTATGACTCGCATGTACCCAGTGTTTCACTCCAGCACACTTTACTGCAGTTGTCGTAGTCAGAATGACTTGTCTCGGCCTTCCCCACCTTGGAACCAAGCAATTTCTTCTTCTGTGTACTTTAATCCTCACCCAGTCTCCTGGACTTAGATCATGGGCTTGCTTCTTCTCAAGTGTGGTAGCTTCTTCTCCAACCTGGTGAAACACAGAATGAACTGCGTCAGCCAGGCCTTTACAGTAATCCAAAATCATGTCATCAGTTATTGTCACCAACTTATTGACAGGCACAAATGCATGGCGCATTGCACGTCCCATGATTATTTCGTGCGGACTCAAGCCAGTAGTTCTATCTGGAGTAGATCTAATAGTCATCAGCACTAGAGGTAAAACATCTGGCCATTTCATGCCAGTGGCTAAGCACATTTTTCCAATCCTATTCTTGATTGTGCCATTAATCTGCTCAACCACACCAGAAGCCTCTGGTCGGTATGCACAATGTAGCTTCTGCTGTATTTTCAATGCTTCACAAATCAAACCCATCAGTTCATTTTGAAAGTGTCCACCTCTATCTGACTCAATTGTTACTGGGAACCCGTACCTAGGAATCAACTCCCTTAACAGTAACTTTGCCACCGTTATTCCATCATTCCTCCTAGTCGGATAGGCCTCCACCCATCTTGAAAACAAACAGACTACCACTAGAACATACCTCAGTCTGTTCACTTGGGGCATTTCAATGAAATCAATCTGCATTCTTGTAAAAGGACCTCCTTCTCTGCCTATTGTTCCCAGACTCACCACTGTCTTTTTCCCAGTGTTAAATTGCTGACAAACCAAACACCTTTGACAGATGCTTTCTGCAATTGTCCTGAATTTTGCATTATACCAGGTTTGCTTAAATGACCTAACCATCGCATCCCTCCCCAAATGTCCTTGGCCATGATACATTCTTGCCATTGACGACAAAATGGAATTCGGCATTACTGGTCTGCCATCTCTGTAGACCCAAACATGGTCTGTTTCTCTTGGAGCACATCCTGCCTTAATCCAATCTTTTTTCTCTTCTTCTCCTGCCTCATCTTGCAACTGTTTCACTTCATCCCATGTCTCTAAGACATTAGTAAACATCACAGAGAGAAAAGACATTTCACCCTCTCGGTCCCGATTAATAGACTGATTCGTCTTAGCACAGTATTGTGCAACATCATTTGCATAACGGTTTCCGACCGTTATAAAATCCTCTCCTTGTCCATGGGCAGCACACTTTACAACCGCTAACTCCTTAGGCAGCTGTATCGCCTCAAGTAATTTACCAATCATTTCTGCATTCTTTATTGGAGTTCCACTCGATGTCAAGAAACCTCTTTGTAGCCAAAGCTGGCCAAAATCATGCACAACTCCAAATCCATACTGACTATCAGTCATCACAGTCGTTCTCAAATCTTTCCCAATTTCACAAGCTTTTGTCAATGCCACCAATTCAGCAACTTGAGCAGATTTCACTCCTTTCAATGGTGATGCTTCCATAACCTCTGAAACTTTGCACACCGCATATGCTGCACATAGCACACCATTATCATTTCTCAGGCATGATCCATCCACAAACAACACATGATCACTCTCATGCAAGGGAAGATCCCTTATGTCTGGTCTCGGTTTTGTACAGTACTCAAGCACATCCAAACAATCATGATCATCTTCCATTTTCACACCCACATTTTCAATATCCGGCAAGAGTGTCGCTGGATTCACATTCACACATCTCTCAAGAGTCACATTTGATGCTCCCAGAATCACTTTTTCATACTTAGTCAACCGACTATGTGACATGTACTGAGTTCTGCTTCTTGTCAAAAGAATTGCCACATTGTGAGGTACGAATACCCTTACAGGATATCCCATTATGATTCCTTCACTCTGTTCCAAACTTCTGCATGTTGCAGCCACAGATTTCAGACAACCTGGTAAACCCACAGCTACAGGGTCAAGTGTCGATGAGAAGTACGCAATAGGCCTTCTCAACTGTCCATGCTTCTGGATTAACACTGAGAGTGCACATCCATTTCTCTCACTGCAGTACAATTCAAACTCTTTTTCGTAGTCAGGCATACCCAAAGCTGGAGCCTCACACATTCTACTCTTGAGCTCTTCAAATGCTGCCATTTGTTCTGCATCTAGTTCCAATGGGTCTGTCATCTCACTTTTTGTCAATTTAATCAGTGGGATTGCTATCAGCAAAAAATTGATTATCCACTGACGACAATAACCCACCATACCCAGGAACATTCTCACTTCCCTCTGGGTTTTCGGGGCTTTCATTCCCCTGATGATTTTAATGCTGTCATCAGTCACTTTTCTCAGACCTTTTTCAATATTATGTCCAAGATAATGTACCTCTTTTTTGCAAAATTGCAATTTGGCTGGAGATACCTTTAACCCTCCATCTGCCAGATGATTCAGTAAAGCTATGGTATCTACTTCACAAGCTTCACGTGTCTTTGATGCCACAAGTAGGTCATCAATATACTGAACTAGTACTGAGTTCTCGGGCATGATCAAGCTCTCCAACGATTTCTTCAATAACTGATTGAATATCGAAGGACTCTCTGTATACCCCTGTGGGATACGACACCATGCTAAAATACGCTGGCCAAACCTAAATGCAAAAATCGGCTGGCTATCATGATGCAATGGAATTGAAAAGAACGCATGACACAAATCAATCACTGTATACCACTCAGCATCATGTGGAATCTGATACAAAATCACTGATGGATTTGGCACGATAGGACAACATGCCACCACAATTTGATTAATTTTTCTCAAATCCTGCACAATCCTAAATTTGCCATTAGGCTTCTTCAGCCCCATTATCGGTGAATTACACGGACTACTCAGTAGTTCTCTCAGAACTCCCTGCTGAATCATTTTCTCAATTATAGGAGTTATTCCTTCAATTATTTCTGGTGTCATTTTGTACTGAGGAATGTTAGGATATGTAATTCCCTCCTTCACTGCAATTTTCACTGGATCTACATTATTCATCAATCCCACATCCTCTCCAGTAAAATCCCAAACTGTCCTTTTCACTGTGTCTCTCAGTTCTCGAGGCAAATCCTCTGGATTAAACACAGCAAATGCACCAATTAACTCATTTTCTCTATTCTCTAGAATCACTCGGTACAAAACATCCTCATCTGGTGTCTCAAAAGCTATTCCATCCGGTGTACAGAAAATTGTACAATTCATCTTGCACAATAGGTCCCTACCTAACAGGTTCACTGGACTTGTGTCACAAACAATAAACCTGTGCATGTCTGAAAATTTCCCTATCTGTACTCTTACTGGTTCAGTAAGACGTGTTCTGATTTGTGTATTGGCTACACCAACTACTTGGATTGCTTCATCTGAGAGAGGAAGATTTCTAACATCTGTTGACCTGACAGTTGATCTTGTCGCACCTGTGTCTACCAAAAAAGTAACACTCTCCTCATTTACTTTCCCATCCACAAATGGTCCTGCCTGGTCTATTTCTAGAGTTGCACCAAGTATGCACTCTTCCTCCTCTCTTCGGCACCGTCAATAATCACCCTCAGACTCACTCCCTTCATTCTTTAACAAGTACTGTTGTACCTGGTTAGAACGTCTTGGTTTGTTTACCTGTTCATCATTGTAGAATCCTGAATCCTGATTATACTTTTGTGACCCTCTATTCTGCGGCAAGGGCGGTTTTGGCTCTTGGCTCTGCTGTCTCACAACTTTCTGTTGTTGCTGCTGTTGATTATTTCCTTCGTTCTGCACCTGTTGATTTAAGGGTTTACCCTCATTATTCACTAATGGTGGATTAGTACATTCAGACCTCCAATGTCCCAGTTGGCCACAGTTGTGACACGGGAACTTTTTCTTTGCTTCCTCAAGATTCCCCTTTCCTTTCCCTGCATATCTAGGTCTATTCCCTGCATTCTTTCCTGGATTATTCGCCTGTTCTACCAACTGTGCTTCCTGTCTTTCCGCAACTTTCACTTGTGCCCACATTGCTTTCTCTTTCAGCTTTCTTTGTTTTGCTTCAATTTCATCACTGAAGTATTTTGCATGTCTCAGAATCTCATCTATTTTCTTACTCTGCCAATCCACTGTGTGTTCACGAATTCTCTCACCAATTTCAGGTCTAAGGCCATATACAAATCTGTATACAAAATGACTCAAATCTTTATCACCCAGGTGTTCATCTCCACTGAATTGTTTAAATGCCAGTATCAGCCTCTCGTAAAAAGCATGAACTGATTCTTTTGCTTCCTGTTGTGTTCGATCTATCTTTACCCAGTCTGTCTCTTTTGCAGGTACTTTACTCTTCAGGTATACCATCACCTGATCATATTTTCTCATTACTTCTGGATCTGGTGCCCCTGTTCTTGGATCTCTTGGATATTCCTCAGTAGGCCAACTCACAACTATTTTACACTCAGTCCACAAGTCTGCTGGAACAATTATATCAAACAGACTATTCAGGTCAATCCACAGCACTTTTGACAATTTCACAAACCTATCTACCTGCCTATACCACTCGACGGGCTTTTCTCTCAATCGAGGGAAATCATTCGTAAATGATAAAATATCCTGTCTGGTCCATGGAACATGTACATATCATCCTCCAGGTATTTCTCTCATAGGATAATTATCCACTGGTTTCTCCTTTTCTCTCACTGGAAATGCTGAATAAGTCGTTCTGTCTTCAGATTCCTCTCTTTTCTTATACCACCTATCCTTCCACTTTTCTACATCACCCCATCTTCGCAATAATGCTACCATTTCTTTAATCTGTCCTGTTCTACCAGTAGCATTCAAATTCTCAATATCTTTCTCTGTAAAGTCCATCCTGTAGGTTTTTTGTAAAGCTTTCACTTTATCAATGTCAACTCCCTGCTCATTCGCTATTGCTCTTAGCCTGTCATGTGTATTTCTTGCTCTCCAGGTGATGCTCTTACACATAAACATTAACTCACCATCATGATGACTCTTCAGAATTTCTGTTGGAACTGTTCCTGTAACAAGCTCTTCTAATTCTACACGTAACCTAGCCACATCAATTGCTTGTGAATCTTTATCTTTTTTCTGAAGAACTTTCATCCAATCATTCAAATCTTCAACTGTTTTTCAGCAGTTTTTCTCACTGGAACCACTCTCTTGTGCGGTTCTAAAATTGGCATCCCTGAACAACTAGCTTCACTAGCATCCAGTATTTCACTACTGCATATGTCATGTCTGGATTGTCTCAGGTCACTTCTTTCTGCCCTTTTTCCTGAATCTCCTGAAGGACCAACTGAATTTGTCAAATTATTCCCAACATATGGAATCACCAATCCATTTTCACCTGTCCTCTGTTTGTCAAACACAGGCATAACCGGACCTATAGTTACAGGCACCGTAACAGCTTCTAGATTCTTCATTAACTCTCTAATCTTCTCAGTCAGTTCTGTTGTGGTTCTGGCTAATTGTCTGGCATCTTCGTCACTACCTCGATTCTCTCTCTCCCTGAAAGAATTACTACCTCTTGATTCAGGTGTCACTTTTTCTCTCTCAATGATACAGACTGTATCTCTTATCGGAGAAACAACTGGTGTACTTTCATCTGGTTCTGGTCTATATGGAGGTGGTCTTTTGTAAATCATGTCATTCAAGACCTCATCCTCATACTCATTAACTCCATATCTTCTCATTTCTGATTCAGGAACCCTTTCTGCTCCTCCTTCAACTGTTCTCATCGGATATAATCCCTCTGACATACTAGCATCTCGCCATCTTTTCATTCGATCATGATGAGTTTCACGATCATGTCTCCTCCCGAACATGTACCTGTAATGACCTCCAGATCTCTGTTTTTCTCGTTCATGAACTTCCTCTTCCCATTCCACTAAAGCCTCAAACTGTGTAGGTCTTGGTTTTGGGTCTAGACATAACATCTTATCCCGTAAATTTCTCAACACGGCCAGATTAAATGAACCATGTTCTGGAAATGCTAGAACACCATCTTCTTTAGTATACCTAACCCAATTCTCCAACCATATACAGGTATGAAACCCATATTTCGCAGCCATGAAGGATGCAGGTGTTTTCGCTGGAGGTAATAATTCACCCTCTCTCGTCTTAACATCTTTATCCTTGTTAAACCACTTTTTAATTCTTCCAAAGAATGTCTTCTTCTTTTTCTCTTCTTGGTAATACATTTTAGCGTTTACCAAAACTCTCTACTCTTTTCCGTATTATAAATATACAATACGAATTTTCAACCTATAACAGCGCGACTCACACTAACACACCAATCCTGGAGCGTTTACGTCACTAAATAGCTCTTCCAATCCTTGCGCGGCTCACACCAACGCACCAATCCCAGCGCGAACACTATTCCAATCCACTATCCAATCAGAGCGCGGTCTTTCTGACGTCAACAGTCGCTGCAGTCGCTTGTCTCCTGTCTTCTGTCACTCGTCTACCCCTCCTTTACAAAATCTCAGTAGACTTCGTATCAAAACTCTACAAAATCTATTAGTTACAACATAAAAACATCTCCATTGTCTGCTTCGCTAACCACAGAATAGTAAAAAGAAATCTATTTCACAAGAATCAACAAACTTTCATACATCCCTTAACTGTTTCCTCTAGGACTTATCCAAAGAGTCTTACAATCAATTAAATGTATATGCATTCACGCACATTCATACAAGAAAAATATAGTACATACACACAGAATCCTGCTTCCCGAGAACAGCGAACAATCTGTCCCACTACAGAATTATAACTCACATCAACTAAGCAGCTTAGCTCTGCCCAGTTCCTCAAACAAGCTCAGAGAATACCTATTACTCCTCCCACGATAAGCTTTAACGGTAAACCTTACGGATCCCTGGGACTTAAGACCAGAGTTTCACAGATAACCTTCACTACCATACACACTCCTTATATACCAGAAATATATTCTAATAGTAACATACAATAATGTCACTGATTCCGAACCCTGACAATGTGACGCGCAACTTCAATTGTCACACGTTATTCCTTACAATCCCGTCTTAGCATATACTTCCCTCTGCCCTACTACGGAACTGCTACTAGCTCCCAAATTCCAGAAGCACTACATATAACTCAACAAGACGACTCCAACATATAGTATTAGTACATATTCCAACATGAACCAATAATCAATAATCAATAAGCTAATGTACAAGCAATCTTATCAGATCAAGACAACCATCAATAACCATCCTCTGCTACCAGGAAATTGATAGAGATCAGGATGTGTATAATATTCCCACTACCACAGATAGAGTAATCTCACAGTTACACGCACATACATTCATCATACGCTAGGGCCCATTTCACTAACATACGCTCAAATACTCTACTAGCACTAAACCTGTGGAAGGAAAACTCCTAAACACCCTGCATCTGTATCGAGGTCGATAAGACCTGATTATTATGACTGTCCTGAAACATAATCTAAACAATCTATACAACAATAATCAAATAGTGTACACAATAATCGACAAGAAATAATAACCAACACCGTATTCAAAAGTATGGTACTTTATCTAAATTAGTCAAGGAAAGTAAATCAGAATAAATCATTTTTCTTATAGTTACCTATTCTAGCTAAATGTCAGAACGGGTCAGGACAAGTCTCTCAGTAAAGTCTCTCAAGACGAAGTCCTTTCAGCATCGATCCTCACCAACGCAGATTCGGTACGCGGCAAAGGCAAATGGCAAGTGGCAAAAACCCTCTCTAGGCTAACAATTCTTATAGTAATTTGCACAAAGGAAAGATACATAGAAAAGTCGTAATGTCCGCTGGACCGCTGAGCAGAGCGAGAAGGAAAAGATATAACATCGCTACATTTGAAAATCTCCGCTCAGGAAAAATCACATAATAAAGACTACGGAACAGGAACCAAGAAACATAAATGTATCTTGTTAGTTCTACTTCTTCCTCGGCAATGAGACATTAGTTCAGAGTCTTTCTCTAAGGCTCCTTTGTCTCCCAAGGCTGCCAAGGACGTTCCATTTCATTTGGAGATTACCCAGGCTGCTGCTGTCCTCACGGAAATTTTCAACAAGGCAAGCAAGGACTGTGGTCAGCTGACTTCAGGACCATATTTCAGCAGGGCTCTCTCCCATCACGGTTTTCTATTTTCTACTCGAGGCCAGGCTTACAAATCGGCCATCTTTGTTTAGGCCACCATAGGCCACAATTGACCATCTTAATTCAAAAGAAATAAAACAACATTACCACAGCATAATGATTAAACAGTGTTAACCCCACTAATACCCTTATGTATATGTATTTATCTAGCACTTGCAACATAGAAAAGCATTAATTCGAAAAGCATTTTGTGCTCGAAAATAAACAGCACATAGCAACGTTTAAACATGAAAACTCGCACATTATTGTTAAACAGCACATTTATGCGTACCCACGTGTAACTCTCTCTTATTAAAACAAACGGATTGATTAGTATAAACACACTTGCACAAGACAAATAATTAATAATTAGTTATTAATAATTTAGTATGACAAATAGACATGCCAGAGCTTCAAAAAAACCAACGAATTTTCAAACAGAAAACTCTGCTCCAGCACCCCCCTCTTTCAATTCCACCTCTGAGGTGTTGGTGGTGAGGGGAAGCATGTTTTTCATTGCCAACCAATCAGGGCCAGGGATATGTCCCCCACTCACTGGAGGTGTGTATAATAGAGGGTGTGGACACCTCGGGTAAGGGGCCCATTGACCACTACCTGTCACTCGCTTCTATTTAGGTGACATTCCCTGACCAAGAACCTAGATTCCACGGACAAAAGAAGAAGACAAATGAAGACACCTGTTGGACCAAGAATTGCATACATTGTGGTGGACTTTGGGCGCAAACATCTGCCTGCTGCCATAGAACTCAACAATCACACTCCTCCAGCACGCCTCATCACAGTGTGGACTCCACGAACACCTGAAGTTTACCACCATTTCACAAATTGATAAAGAACTCCCTTGAAATGGAAGTACTAGCTCCCTGCAGCCGCACCAAAAATAGCAAAGTCCGGTCCAGTGTCGTCCAGCTTCCCAGCCTGACCACCGTCTCCAAGTGCCATCCAAAGGTGCGCCTGATCTGGAGGGTCAGCTCGGCCTCTGCACCAAGTTTGAAGGCCCCAGGCCCCACCAAAGCTGCAAGGCACCAATACCTATGTACCGGACCCCCAGCTGAAAAAACCTACTAAACGGAGTCTAGGCAGACTAAAATTTGACAGTGAGCCAGCACCCAAAGAGGGACTTCAGGACTCTGGAGATTCACCTCAGCAGTGGCCCAGCAGCTCCAGAATCATCACTCCAAAGTGCCAGCCCCTGACCGCGAGGTCCAACTTTGCACACCTTTGCCCAGCTGCACATCTTCTCTGCACGCAGTCCGCCCGGTAAGGGTATCTTCAAACCAGCTGTGCTCCCAAGGCCCCAGAGTTCTTGTGACCTCTACTCTACCTTGAAACTCCTTGGACTTGCCTGCAAGTCCCCTTTTGCTTTGTCTTTACTGGCCCCTTGGCTTTGTAGTGTACTAGCTACCAAGTACCTATTTTCCTTGCTTCTCGAGAAACCCGAGACACTCCTGAGAAACCCGGGAAGCTTTCCAGAACTTGGCCTTGGCGGATTGGAGCTTGGCCCTGAACCTTCCACCTTCTTAAAGGGTAAACACACAATAACTGTACTGCATTGCTTTTTTCACTTGCCTTTTTCCTTCCATAGGAAATGTAATGTGCATTATTGCGAACAACTGTGATTACTGCATTTTAATTTGATTTATCGTATTACGAACAGTGTTTACCTTGTAGCCAAAGTTCTTGATCTAAATATTTATATAAAAGAGTGCTTTATTTCAAATTTGCTCTCAACTTCCTTCATTGAATGTGTGCCTCATTTATTGCCTTGATTTGTATAGCAAATGCTTATCACTACCTTCTGATGTACTTAACTTCTCACCGACACTACCACAAAATATAGAGTTAATATTATCCACTTTTGCCTCTGTAAACCAATAAGGGTTTCTTCGACCTCTCTGCACAGTGTACCCCATTGTGGTGCACTATATAGAGAGGTGGGTTTCCTATATGGACTGAATATATACATTTATCAACAGCACTGCCATTTGAATGGGGCTTGCCTTCTTAGAATCCAGCTTAATTTGTTGCATCCAATTTATTCCGAGGTCATTTTGTTGTGTGACCCAGTTGAATTTGGTAGAATAGAACGTGAAAATGCCCTCTTTGGGTTGTCTGAATTTCAAGGACTTCATCGCTGGAACATAATACCCTAGCTACCCTACAATTTGTGTTGGTTCTAGACACCAAGTTTCCTGAGTTAAGATGATGTGATAGTTCTGGAGAAATGACCTTGCATCATCGTCTTGTAGTATATTCTCCAGCCAATGGTATTCCAAGAGCATATGTTTATGCTGTCCAACTCCATTGCAGAGCTTGAGTTCTTCTTGTCAGGACCTATTGAAGATTAAACCTTTGGGAAGCCGGGGTCTGGCTGATTGTTGGAAGGCAAGGAGTCAAAATACATTTGCTGCACCTGGCCCTGGTAGGACGTGCTTGAAAGCTTCACAATCGCTCGATTTGCACATGTTATCGGATTCATACCTGCTCCTCCAGCTCCCCTTAAGATTGTGCTTCCCCTTGTTTTTATAGGTAGCAATGGTCTTGGGTATCAGGGGAGTTTGATCTATTGTAGCTCTATCCCCCATGACTTAAAGACGACTTGATTTGCCAGTATTTGGTGTACTATGTCCGGCGATGCCCAAATTGGTAAAGTTGCCTCTCTGTTACTTCTATAAGGATGTGATCTGAATTCCCCTGATATACCAAGCTGAAAACATGATGTCTGCTGCGGCCTGTATTTCATTCATAAGTTTTATAATGGTTCCTCGGTTTAAAGTGTCAAATGACCCCATTGAATAGTAGATGGGAATTAACAGTAATTTGTTAACCTGGAATTCGTTACTGTGGTGGTGAGACCGTGGACTTGCAGGACGCTGGCCCTTGACCTGCTGATGATAGTGCTACTGCACTGGGCCTGTAGTGATGTTTTGTCTTGTACTTGGAAACTTCCCTAACTCATTCCCATGATAGGGATTTCCTTACTCAGAGGACGATTTTGTTGATACTTGCTTTCGAGGGGTGAAAAAGGGGATTGCTCCTCAGAACTTTCCTGCATCTTATCCATGTGGTGTTCTCTTTTTTTCCCTTGTACATTGTTAAAACCTTCTGACTGACTGATGACCTTAAAGCTGTATCATGACTGGTGTCTTGCCTAACTTGTTTGCCTGTTCACTGGTTTGTGTCCTCTGGGAATTTGCAGATGTGGTTTTCCCAAGTGTGTTCCCATGTGAATTCTCCTTCAATATTACTTTCGTTTCAATTTCCACCTTTTTACTCCCTCAGTGTCAGAAGTCTGTAATTTCTGTGTTTCGAGAAAGACCGCCATACACTGTTTTGTTGTACCACTTGGTGTTTCTTACATGCTTTCCTTTGCCTTTTCTTTTCCCTTTTTGTGATTACCAGTTCCTTCTCTACTGTTTCAGCTGCTTCATCTGCTTGGTTCTCCCTTCCAGCCGCATCTGCAACTTGTTTTAAGGGGCTTATCTCACTGTTGGTCAACATCTGGCCCTTTACCTGGGAGGGGCTGTGAGTAGCCGATGATATAAGGTCTTTAGTTACTTGTGTGCCCTTAGTATCTGCTGTTTCTTTTGCATCATATTCTAGGACCTGTTTCCTTACAAGAGGTCTAGCTGCTGAGGGTCTTACTTCCATCAAAATATTGGTATGAATTGATGACATAACTTGTGGCTGTCCCCTAAAATTGCATACTGACATGTAACTTTCTGTGTAAAATTGTGGTTTTGAGCCCTCAATATCAGATTGTTGAGAGATTGCAGCTTCTTGTCAATACCAACTATATGAACTGCCAGTATGGTGAGAAGATCCACCTGAAGTTCCTGCTTGTCAGCTTGGTGATGGATTTCTGTAGACATTGCATCCATGTTCGACTGAATTGAGCCACACATACCCACCCAGATGCCCTTAGTTGTTGGTTCTGGAGTTTTCATGCCAACTGTGTTTGGATTTGAAGATAAAGGCAGTATTCTGCCTGGTTTCACTGGATCGTCCAGGTGTGCCATTTGCTGGACCCACCTAATTGAAATCATAGGGGACTTGCTTTCAAAGGAGAATTTAGCCTTGGCCAGAGAGCTGCTGCTACAAGCCGAGAATGGACTTAGGCTGACTGTTGTAATATCCATTTGTCTGCCGTCCATTTGCAGAGGAGCTAGAAGCGGTACCGAAAGGTTTTTAATCTGCAATACACTGGCTTCATGTGTGATTGATACTATTTCTGAGAGTTCAATTAGGGGTTGATTCTGTGACTTGGGGCATTGTTATTGCTCCTGCATATTGAAAGGTGAAGACCTCGGGCTGAGATTGTCCCAAATACTAAGGATTACACATGAAAAGGACTCCAAAGGGTTGATTTTGTGAACGTCCACTTGTATTATGCATGATGTGGCTGGAGAAGCTGGTGTAAAACCTTGAGGCTCTGTGCTGACTCCAGGCACTTCTTGACAAGATCCTTTCCCACTGAGGACATCATCACTTTCTGCTGTGATTAGTTTGGGTCTTTGTTTGGGGGGTGGACTGCTGGCTGCAGAGATTCTATTCTCTGCTGTTTTCAATGTTAAAAAGTCAGTATTTTATATCCCTCTTTCTTTACTATGACTGCAGTATTTGCTTTTTTGGAAACTGCTGTTGTGTGTGTGTGTATGTGGGGAGGGTTCAAATCGGTAATATCTCCCAGACATATTACTGTATCCTGCTCTGGAGGTCTTTGCTGGATGACTGTCCAAGTCCTACCAAAATGCTGAATAATCTAGGTATTTATTTGGAACCTGAACTTTCCCTTGTGAGTCAAACTAAACATGTTGCATCAAAATGTGTTTTCCTCCTTAAACTGCTCAGGAAGATCCTTTCCATTCTTCCTAAATCAGCTCACCGTGTGGTGATCCAGGAGACTATTTTTGGGGATGGATGAAGGTCTTCTTCAGAAACTCTAAAACATACAAAATGCAGTGGCCAGATTGGCTTTGGGGCTCCCTCATTTCTCTCCAACCTCTGAGGCTCCAAAATCCCTGCATTGGCTGCCAGTGAAAAAGAGGGTGATCTTTAAGTCCATTTGTCTGATATTTACAAATGTTTTTCACAATGGGCATTAGTACTTGATTCACAAATGTCACAATTATACATGCTCAACGCTCCTCTGGAACAGGACTGCTGGCTGTGCCCAGATTTAAACGGGCTCGCTAAGGTAACAAAGCATTTTCAGTGAGGGCAGGAAAGTTCTGGAAGGAGCTACCAGGTCTCTTGTGATCTGCCCCTTCCTTATTAAGGTTCTGGAAGGCCTTGAAGACCTGATTTTTTAATAAATAGGACCTGTTGGGCTGATCCCCAGTTGGTTGAAAGCTTTGTTTCTGTGCTTTGATTTGGATGCTTCCTTCCATATGTTTATTTAGTGCCAGGATAGCTTTTGAGGTATTTGCCGCTCTTTACAAATCTGGTCACATAACATAAACGGACGTTTAATGGCCAGCATGAACAGGAGGCCATGAACCATCAGAACTAGTAAAGGCTACGATGATCAGTGGTGGACAAGTCAAGTTATTGCATACCCATGAGGACAAGGAGCAGGAAGCCTAGGAGAACTAAGGCAATGAAAATCAGGACCAGATTGAGGAGAACTAGGAAGATCAGGTCCAGGGGGAAAATGGCCAGTACTACCAGGAGACCAGTTTAAACAGGACAGGGACTAGAAAAACAAGGAAGCCACGACCAAGTGCAGTAGGAGGACCAGAGCAAGGAGGACTGGATAGACTCATTTGATCATGACCTGGAGGATCAGAAATGGGGCTAAGATAGCCATGAAGATCATAACCTAGGGGACCAGAACCGAGAGTACCCAGATTGATCATCTTGGGTAGCAGGACCAGGGTGAGTAAGATCAATCAATTAATTATTTGGTACTTGTACGTGTGGCGTATCTGGGATGCTGGCTGGTTGAAAAGCCAGGTCTTGAATTTTTTCCTGAAGTCCTTCAGCGAGGGAGTAGTTCAGTTATAGAGGGTGTTCCAAGACTTGGTGGCGAGGTGGGAGAAAGAGCATCCTCTGCTGTGGCAACAGCAGATGCCTGATGTCTGTGCCAAGGTGAGTGAGCAGAAGCAAAGGTTTCTGGATGGTTACTGGAAGTTAAGGCACGTTTTATGATGGCCCTTGGTCATGGAGGGCTTTGTAGGTGTGTCAGTAGTTTGAATTGGCATTCCTTCTGGATGGGGAGCTAGTTGAGGTGCCTCAAGTGCTGGGTGATGTGGGTCCTTTTGGGCAGGTTGTTAATTAATCTGTCTACTGAGTTCTGTATTGTCTGGAGTCTTCCCATGAGTTTGCAAGAGGTTGATGATGAAGCCTTGCGTGACTGTTTTCCTGGTGCTTGTGTGAAGTCTTCAGAGCATGTGGAGAATTTGGAAGCAGACAGAGGAGACAGTGTTGATTTGTCATAACATAGTGAGCTTGGTGTTCAAGAGGATTTCAAGGTTGTGGGCATTGTCTTTAGGTACAGAGGTGCGTCCGAGTTCTGCAGGCCACCAAGTATTGTTCCAGAGGAAGGTCTGGTTGCCAAAGATCAGTACTTCGGTCTTGTCCGTGTCGAGCTTAAGGCAGTTGTCTTTCATATCAGCTGTGATGTTCTTCATTCAGTTGTGGAATTTGGTCTTCTTTTGAGTAGGGTCTGATGGGAGCTTGAGCTGGGTGTCATCTGCATAGAATATAATGTTGATGTGGGTTCTGACGATGTCGGCTGGTGGAGTCATGTACATGTTGAAGAGGGTGGGGCTGAGGGATGAACCTCGAGGGATGCCACAGATGTTGCTCTTGGGTTGCGAAGTGAAAGGGTGCAGACAGATTCTCCGTGTGCGACACTTGAGGAAGGATACCATTGTCTTTGTTGATTCCTATCCAGCAAAATGTGTGGTGGGACCCTGTGTCTTAGGCTGCAGAGAGGTCGAGTGGGATCATGGCGACCGATTCTCCACTGTCAAGTAGGGTGCAGATGTTATCTGTGGGGCAATCAAGGCAGTCTTGGTCCTGTGGTTGGATCTGAAGTCACATTGGGAGGGGTCTAGCAGGTTGTTTTACTCCAGGTGTTCGGTGAGCCGAAGGTTGATAGCATTCTCCAGTACTTTGGTGGGAAACAGGAGCAGCTAAATGGAAGGGTATTTCTAGAAACTACTGGGGTATGCAGAGGATGTGTTGAGGAGCGGCCTGCCCTTAGTTTGTTTCAAACATCAGGAAAGGTGGCTCTGGAGATTGATGCATTGAGGATGGTGGTGAGTTGGTGGCTGATTTTATCAGTCCTGAGGTTGAAGAGGCTGTGGGAGCATGGGTCGGTGGGTGCTCCTGAGTGGATGGAGTCCATTATGACCTTGGTGTTCGAATGTGGTGAGATGGAGGTTGTGGGCATCTTCCGTGGGAGTGGGGAGGTTGAGGAGGTCAGTGGGTTGAGGGTCAAAGGTCATGTAGAAGGCGGATATCTTGTTATTATTTGCTAGAGCATTGCAGAGTTCCTGTGAGGCAGGGAACAAGTTTTTGGTGGCTGATAGGCAGGAGAACTCTCTGACTATGATGATGAGTTCCTTGGTTTGGTTAGCGCTACTTACGATGTCTGTTAGGGCCTCCTTTTTTGCATCTTTGAATTGATGGTGGTAATTGTTGAGGGCTGACTTGAAAGTTGCTCGGTTTGTGTTGTATCTGTTGGTGAGCCATCTTCTTTCTAGTAGTTTGCAGCTGCGTTTCATTTCTCTGAGTTCTGGCATGTTCCAGCTGGCTTGTTTGGAGGATCTGCTAGTTTTGGCTGGTTTGATGGTTGTGACTCGGTTGGAGGCATTGGTGATCCAGGTGTTGAAATTCTCAAAGGCCTGTTTCAAGTTTGTTGTGGTGGCAGGCTGGGTGGTGTTGAGGGCATCCATGCATTGGTTCTGTGACACTTTGCTCTAGCTGTGGAAGGAGGTGCTGGAAAGGTTGGGCTTCGTATGGGTGGTACTGCGATGGTAAAGTGGATGATGGAGTGATCGTTCCAGGTGGGTTCCTTGGTATGTCAGTATTTGACTCTGAACATGAAGATAGGGCTTAGTGTGTGTCCTGCTCTGTGTTTGGGGTCTGTGACCAGCTGGGTGAGTCGGATGTTGTCCATTCTTTCCAGGAGGTTGGAGGAGTTTGTGTCTGTGCAGTCATCCAGGGTTTCCTGTCAGGGGAGGTGCTTGCACCACCCCAGACAGGATTTTGTGCAGTGGGTTAGGGAGGGCTTAATAGATTGAGACATGCCTGGGGCACACAAGGTGTTCCTGTGCATATGCCAGTTCAAACCGGAGCTGGGGCTCTCCAGCCCCAGTCCTGGCACGAAACTGGACAAAGGAAAGGGGGTGTAACCACCCCCCTTCCTGGTCCCACCCAGAGGAGGGACCTAGCAGGTAATCCGGCAACTAGATTTGGAATAAGAGTAGGAGCTGTGTCCCAAGACTTCAGATCATCCTGAAACTCTACTTTAATAAGAAGAACTACTGGACTTCGACGTTCTGCTGCACAGAAGACTGAAGAGAATCTCCCTTGTGGCCAAGGAGTGACCACCCTGTGAATACAGGCACCATCCAGCAACTCAATGACTGCTTTGCCGCCGCCTCCCGCCGGAGACCGAGCCCAGAGCCTGACAAGACCCAGACTCCCAGACATCTCCGAGCCAGATCCACAGTCCCTGCAAAGAAGAGACCCGTGGAGCAGGAGCAGTGACTGTGCGAGGTAAGTTAGGCGTTCTTAATGTGGCCCATTTCTTTGTTCTGATCCACCATGCTCAAGGCTATTGATTGTAATAAGTCTATTTATAGTTCCATCTTGGGAGTAGTGCTTTGGCTGCTATATATTGAGGATTGCCTAGTTTTGGGGCCTCAGAGTCTGCCAGTCCATAAGAGTTATCTGTGTTTTGGGTAGTGAAATGAAGATAGTTGGTTTCCGCTGGGGGTTCTGAACAGCTGCGGGGTGAGCTCAAGTGTTTGGTCATTTTTAGGTTCTAGGTTTTGAAGGAATGATGAAGTTAGGTCACCCCATCTCTTGTTTGTGTAGGACTCCTGGGGAATCTAGGACAGTAGCCTGTGCAAGGTTTTGGGGGGGAGGTAGTTGTGGTTGATGCATTTGGGTAGCAATTTTTATAGTCTTTCCTGGCGCACTCAATATCAGCTTGGATCTATCGGTAAAGGATGTGTGGGCTTTTGGCTCGGTGTCTGGCCCAAAAGGTGATGGAATATACCTGGTAACATCCCCGTGCTTGGGCATGAGTGAGATCGGTGTTTCGTGACCATGGAGCCCGGGTCGTGTGAGTCCAAAAGGAGGTGTGCTTGAAAGCTTTTTGTAGGTAGAGCCTCCTCTTTGCTACTTTGGTTGCTGGTGGGAAGGTCTGCTCCGACTGAAATTATAACGTTGTTCTGAAGTGCTGGGAGCATGGATTTTTTCAACCGTGCCTGCTGCAAAGATCTTTTGATTTTTCTTCATCTTCAGAGGCCCTACGAGCTGGCCTGTGCTCTGAGTGGTCATAGCAATTGTGGAGGGATCTTGAGATGGTGGACTTTGGTCCTCGTTCCTGTCAGCAGCTGACTTCGACCGGACCGGTTTCCATTTGTCATCTTGTTTCTTGTTAGGTGATGCAGAAAATTCTATTTGGGTAGGTGGGGGACTGTGTCAGGTAGCTGTTTTTTCTCGGATTGGGTTAGATGAAGTTGTGAAGTAGAAGATAAGATCCGTAGCTATGTTTTATCTCCGAGGGTTTGTTCTTTATCTCTGCCCCTCCTGAAGCTTCCCAGTCCGGCACTGTGGCTTAGGGCTAAACCTTGCTTTTAGGTGTCTGCTAGGTAGCTTCTTAGACACCATTTTGGGGATGGGTTTGCAGAGGCTGTAGGATGCCTGGATAGGGCAAGCTCAGTGGTTGCAGTCTTAGGGTGTACCAGACTGGCAAAAGAATGGTTGCGACAACCGTTGTCTGCTTCGTGTGGAGCGCGGGCGTGCACAGCTTGATTAAATCTTGATTGTGTTAACGTTTTACCACTCTCTGGCACTTTTTGGGGGTGCTAAAGGAGATGGATCTCCTAAGCGGGTGGGGCGAAAGGTGTGAGAAGTTAGCCTGGCCTCCTTACTCTCATAGAGGGTTTATGGCATCACAGAAGGTTTCGCAACACAAAGGGTCTGGCTCCACTCTCCCGGGGTTAGGGTGTCTGCTGTTGTCCTGTCATTCTATTAGGCACCTGGTATGCCTGGTTTGCGCCTGGGATTCGCTTGGTGGATGGATTTTGATGAGTGGGGGCTCTCGGGGAAACCGCAAGCTGCACTCAGTCTAACCGAGCCACTTCTTCAGGCACCTTGCACCTGCTCCCTGTGGCCACCCTCTACGGCTGCCACACTCACACTTGCACACTCCGGTATAGCCCTGGGGGTCCAGCTTCGAGAAGGGCATCCTTCGGAGTCTACGCAGTGCTTGGGCCTCTTCGCACTACCGGGTCTGCTAGCAATCTTTCCAGGACACTGACTGCAATGAAGGTATCGTAGTCGGAGTGGCTGTGGTAGCAGTATTTTCAAAAAGTAGAAATGTAGTCCAGGTGTGCTGCGCTTGGCAGAACAGGCTACTCTGCAGTGAAAGCCACACCAACCTATTGCTGGCCGCTTCCGTGCTGTCAGAGGACACCCATGGCGCTTGCTGCTCCTCACCAGTGCCATTCCACGCTGCACCTGAGGACACTGATACCAGCCTCGGGGAGGGAAAGGGATGCAGGAGAAGGCAGAAGAGTGGGTAAAGGAGCACGGCAGGGGGTGTGAGAAGAGAGCTTCAGACTCTGCCTTAACACCTCTTAAGTCCCCAGGTGCCCGACACCCCGACTCACTGACTCAGGCGGTCCTGACTCCCACCTCTACGGCTCACCCGTTCTCCGCCGCCACCTGCTTCCTGCTGCTCGCTATTTGTTGCGTCACGTCACGTCTGCCCAGTAATTAGTGAAGTTACCCTGATATTTGCATGGCTGCTGGTGAAACAGTGCAGAATCTGACCTTGTTAGGTAGAACCCAGGTAAATAGTGAAGTGTCCTTGAAGGTTGCACAGCTACTTGCCAAATAGTGCTGAATCTCTACTATTTAGCCAGTGGTCAGGTAAATAGAAAAATGTCTTCGCTATTTGCATGGGCCCTGATCAAACAATGCAGAATCTGTACTATTTAGCCAGATGCCGGATAAACAGTGAAGTTTCTCTGTTATTTGCAGCCAAATAGTAAATAACTTATACTGTACTAGCTAGCAGTTGCGTAAATAGTGACATTTCGCTATATGCAGCTGCGTAAATAGTGAAATGTATTTTCTATATGCAGGGCCACCTGCCAAATAATAAAAAAATATTTACTATTCAGTCATAGACTGGGTAAATAGCAGAGAAAATCCACTATTCACCCAGTGGCTGGCTGAGTAGCCGACAACAAATGCAAATGAATGCCACCCTAGAAATATGACGCTGAGTTTCTTTGGAAAATGATGTTTTAGCCCTATTGGAGTAGTACAGAAATGTGTTAATTTTCAGTAACTGAACCCGGAGCGCTCTATTGACAAGAGCTCAAACGCAAAGAAATGAAACTTCCATGCAGGAAGAAAAGTGGCAATTTGCTTCTCATATTCAGAGCTCGATATATGCCAAGAGTCGTTTGCCTCTCATTTTAAGAAGTTTAATTGTATTTATTTTGCTTCCACGTTATTCCTTTAGTCTTGGCGTCCTTTCATCTACTGCAGCATGTCACTTAGCTAACAATGCAGCGAGGGGACGTGATTTACATCAGGGTTGATGTACCAACAGCTCAGTACTTTTTAATGTGTTTTGTACCCAGTGGCTCCTAGTTACTGCCTGCGGCACACAGTTTGCTGTCGAGTCCAAGCGAAAAAAAATGCCTCAGGATTACTGAGAAATCTAAGCTGCTTTTTTGAAAATGCAATGTTGGCTATTGAAAATGTTAAACGCTAAATAGCTGAGCAAGAATTCACCAATGACTGTACATTGATCACATTTCTATTGGAAAGTCTATCAATTGTACCCTTTTTAGATTGGGAGGTTTAACTAGTGACATCAACTCACTCAGGGCAAGGTTGAGAAAAATTGAATTGCTACTTAATAGCAAGTGTACTTAATGAGGGGGTCTCATATAATGCAAGGGAGAAGAAGCATAAAATCCAAAAATGCTTTTTAGAGCACATATACAAAATACATGGCTAAAATATAAAGTGTAGGGGGGATATTATCAAGCGGCAACGATAATTATCGCTGGCCGCTCTTAGCGTGAGGATTTTTATCGCCGGCTATCGCTGGAAATTTTCGCCATGCTAGCGCTGTATTAACAACGCATAGCGCAATGGCGATAATTATTCCTGCAATAGCGGTGTTTTCCATGGAACATCGCTGGTTTTCCAGCGATGTTCTATGAAACACGGCGATATCCTTGATGATGGGGCCTGTGGTCTTAGCCACACAATCCACCCCCCATGTTAGGTATGCCTTAGTCAGGAATTTAGCAGACGTTAATTTCCTGCGTTAAGGCATACTTAACGCGATTTCAAATATCGCTACCCCTCGTTGATAATATCACGAAGCTGCCTTCGTGATATTATCCCATGTTGTTTTCACAGCCACGCCTCCTTTACATCTCATTATCGATGCGAGGCGAGGCGTGTGGAAAATGGGCGCTAAGTCAAGGAATCACGCGCTAGCGTGTCCTTGATGATAATGCAATAAAATTATCGCCGCTTTTCGGCCGAAAACGGACGCTAAAGCAGCGATAATTTTATCGCTGACCCTTGATAATATGCCCTTAGATTATTGTCCTGAATTCAGCAACCAGATCGGAATGTGAACCAGTGCAAAATGAAAGCCCTCAACGAAATGTAAATTATGTCAGTGTAATTCATGTAATTTTGGAAATGTTGAGTCACACTCGTTCAGCAAAATTCCTGAAATTACACTATTATGCCCTGTAGCTTTCGTGTCAAAATTATAGTGCAAGAGCACAGGAATAACCAATCGAGCAGAATCAAGCTGCTGGTATTTATGGCAATTGTGATTTTTATTTCTGTTCATTTAGCACAAAATGGATCCTCACATCAAATTTTAGACAAGAACGTATCTTATGCTACAATATAGTGCTGAATGATGGATTTGTATTTCACAAACCTTTGCGTAATTTTACTGAAATTTTTCAAATTTAGGAAGAAATAAATGCTATATTATGGTAACATGATTTTTGTAGCTCAGAAAGGAGGAAAACATTTCTAGTTTATTCATCAACCAATTGTATAATTCAGATTGGGTAGGCAATACCACACCATGCAAATACTGCATCACAGCTATGTTTACTGTGAGTAATAGTACCTCATAACATACTGTTGGTCTTATAATCAACCCAACTGTATTTCGATGTTGCTGTTATTTTTTTTAAATACTTAAAAGGTTAGTTCATATACGAATCAGATATTTTTATTTACATGTGTACTGTAAACCACCGACAAGCGGCAGCTTCCTCCTTTCACACTTTCCTGTACACCCACAAGTGTCACTAGTTAAAAAATGTCTTCACTTAAGAGTCAGAGATAGAAAAACACTGACAAGGCTATTCACAAAGCTAACTAATGTGTGAGTAAATTTACATGTGTAATCTACTCTTGCACTTTTGAATAACTTAACTACTTTTGGCTAATCACAAAATCACAAAATCTGAGTGTAAAGTTACTCAAAGAGTGTTACATGTGTCCGCCCCCTTAGTTTAGAGGGTGGAGTCAGAATAATCGTAATGTATGACTGTATGGTTACTACATGTAACTTGCAACCATATTTTACGTGTGGCAGGACCATGGCACTCCAGCAGAGACTCCGCCTGGAGTGCAGAGATTCTGCATGTTTGTGAATAGGAGATTTCCACACTCAGGCAGAATCACAACTCAGTAAGAGGAAACCTACGCATGGAAGTGAATCACAGACCTCTGCATAGAAGTTAATAGGAAAATCATATGCACCTAAAAGAAACGAGATACACCTGACGCACATTCACTCACAACCACATAAATACTACGTAGTTCTTTCCTTTTTAACTGTGAGGTCCTGGACTTGCCACATCACCGAGAAGCAACTATGATGTCAATGTTGAAGAGGAAGAGATATTTTGCTGAAGAGGACACAGCACTTGTTGGTTTCAAACTACAGACAACTACATGGGCTGAGTCCTTACTCCCTTTGTGGAACCCAGAAAGCAGCCTTGTGGCAGGAGGTGACTGATTCAGTCATTGCACTGTGGGAGGCGCCGTGCCATTGAGGATATTAAGAAAAAAAGTCAAGATGAGAGGAGGTTGGTGAAGGGGGGGAGCTCCAGGATAGAGCTGGCTAAACTTCTTCCCGGAGGACCAATTGAAGCCCACCTTAGTCTCACAAACCTTGACAAGGACATCCTCTCCACCATCCATATCCACCTGCTATGTGGGCTGTCGCTTCATGAGAACACTAATGTGATGCCAGGTAAGTTCATAACCACCCATTCTCCTACCCTCCACAGCTGGAAAGGTTCCCAGGTCTATGCATGGCAAGGTAAGGCAGTGCTGTTTTCTCTGGTATTATGGGACTTGTTGTCCTAGGTTTATACTGGGTTTAATAAGACTACAAGACACAGAATTCAAAAGCAATAAAATGGTGCTGTCCTAGATAGACATGCATAGACATAGACAGTTGGCAGCTATGACGCTCCATGTCTATAGACACAAACTTACACATGCTTCTCTATATCTGGCCTTTTCTAATACCTGCAATCTTACTCCCACTGGTACGTTCAAAGTCTACTCTTGCTCATGGGGATATAATATCTTTATTTACAACTGACAGGGTAGCTGCATGTCTTTAGGCAAACATCTCTGTTGTCTTTGTGCTCTATATGTCAGCATATTTGTGTTTATATTTTCCATGCCATCCAAATAGGCCCAGAAATTTCGCAATGTAGGGGTAGGCCTTGTTTCAAAAATTAGAAAATAATTTCACATGCCTCTAAGAACTAGTAATGAAAACATGTACCTAGCATCATCTTGTTTGATTTACAATGGCTTACTAGCCTATGAATGTTTCTCTTTGCTGTTAGCCTCTGTTATTCAGTAGCCCCTAGTGTAAACCTTAAAAGCACCCGCTATTTTGACACCAGGGACATCTAGTTCCACATCTCATGATGTGTACTTTCACTCTTTGTTCTCCTATTTAGGGGTCGATTCCGATCCGGGTCGGACAGTTCTCCGAGAGCTGGTCGTAGCCTTACCTTGCGACCGACCCGTACCCTGAGCCGGTCCGTCCTGTTGATGAAGTACGATGCGCATAACTGCCAAAAATTCGACCGACACATAGGCTGTGATTCAAGCTTCATTCTCCGTCCGAGCCGTAACTTCGAACGCCGAACCGAGTCGCCCGGAAGCAGTATCCACAGCAGTTTCCGTCCGGACAAGTACGATGCGTACTTCCTACGTGTAGGACGGGTTGCCATGTACGGCATGTCACAGCATCCCGAAAAGAAGCATATCAGGTACGATTCGCGCCAGAACTCAATCCACGGCTACGAGACGGACCAGCTAGCAAAGGGTACGTGACGGAGCAACAAGCAGCGTGTACGAGATGAACACATCATGAATCCCATCGCGCAGGTCATACCAGTACTGTACATCTATGACCGGATCAGGAACAGACGCGGACGGCGCAGACGGTAAGTCAGACACCCAAGACACAAACAAACAACACCTACCCGCAAAATGTCACACACATAGGGTTCCAAATCCTGGCCACTAGCAACAGGCCACCATAGGGGTTGCATGGCCAGCACCACTACCACCCCCACCCATAGGGACTATGTTGCCCATCACTACTGCCACCCCCACCCATAGGGGACCTGTTGCCCATCACTATTGCCACCCCCACCCATAGGGACTATGTTGCCCATCACTACTGCCACCCCCACTCATAGGGCGTATGTTGCCCATCACTCCTGCCACCCCTACCCATAGGAAACCTGTTGCCCATCACTACTGTCATCCCCATTCATAGGGGACCTGTTGCCCATCACTCCTGCCACCCCCACCCATAGGGGACCTGTTGCCCATCACTCCTGCCACCCCCACTCATAGGGCTTATGGTGCCCAGCACTACTGCCACACCCACCCATAGGGGACCTGTTTCCCATCACTACTGTCATCCCCACGCATAGGGACTAAGTTGCCCATCACTACTGCCACCCCCACCCATAGGGGACCTGTTACCCATCACTACTTCCCCCCCCACCTCTTAGGGCTCACGTTGCCCATCACTCCTGCCACCCCCACTCATAAGGCTTATGTTGCCCATCACTTAATCCACTCCCACCCATAGGGGTTATGTTGCCCATCACCCCTGCCACCCCCACTCATAGGGGTTGTGTTGCCCATCACTCCTGCCACCCCCACCCATAGGGGACCTGTTGCCCATCACTCCTGCCACCCCCACTCTTAGGGGACCTGTTGCCCATCACTACTGCCACCCCCACCCATAGGGGTTATGTTGCCCATCACTACTGCCACCCCCACCCATAGGAACTATGTTGCCCATCACTACTGCCAACCCCACTCATATGGCTTATGTTGCCCATCACTACTGCCACCCCCACCCATAGGGGCTATGTTGCCCATCACTACTGCCACCCCCACCCATAGGGAACCTGTTGCCCATCACTACTGCCAGCCCCACTCATAGGATGGGTGATGCGCCACACATCCATCATGCACCATCATTAGGTATGTCAGCAAAATACATCCCCCCTAACATCATGACAACAGTGTGTAGTCTGTGACAAATGCCCACAACAGTGATTATGACTTCGAACATACACTGTAACTACCATCACATGTGTGATCAAAAACTGAGTGTGGCCTACACAAGGCAAGCATCACTAGCACTGTGTCAATGTAAAAATAACACCCACTCACGGTGTACAACAAAAGTTAAGAGTGTGGTTCACAAATGCAGCAAATGTTGAGCATTGTGGTGAAAACCCCCCTCATCACAGTGACCAAAAGGTAAGTGTCATCATGGTCAAAGCTGCAAATGCACAGTATGCGGCACATGGCCATAACTTCAAAGCTCACGTAACCTTCCAAATACCTGCCACAGTCCCAGGACAATGCAGAAGCCAAGGAGAACCACAAGGCACACATGCTGACACCTGCAAACATTGCAGCCCTGAACCGGACAAGTGGGAGCAGTCACACACACAAACACATGTCTCAATCACTGAAAGGTACCACCTAGGAACAACGACATGATGTTGCGAACAAACAAGTGTCCTGTGGAACCTGACTGTGTCCCATCTGCGTCTGACAACATCATCACCACTCAGAACAGACAAATCCCAATGATGAAACACCAATTAACAGTAGTGTGTCATGCACCCACACATCTGGTAGCCCATGGCAAAGTTGTGGGATGAATACAGTACCACTCAGCAAGCATCAACAACAGGAACATATCAAGAGAACACTGTCTGTGTATGAAAAGGGATGTGGACACACACACACATGCCCACAAAACACACAACATGGGCCCAGGCAATGTCACGGAACAACAGACTAACTTGAGGGGACTCAACTCCTGTGGAAGCTCAGCTGTGCCAAACATAGCCCCAGCAGGTCTCAGTCATGTCAGCAGAACACTTGGTCAGTCAGCCATCAGTTACCACACAATGAAGACTCTGGTCACAACAGCCTGTGTACGGCAGTGTCACTTAAGTCATCTGCACACACAGAGGACCCAGTTGCTCCTTCACCAATAATGCCCACACTTACATGTCCAGTGGAGATGCGCCCACAGTCAGGGAAATAGACAAATTGGACAATGGGAAGCACATCATATGTGCAAGCCACAGATGTGACCATGCAAATGGAATGTTTACAGAGTGTCCACAAATTGTTAATCATGACACACCCAGTTAGCTGCAAAGGATGATATGGATAATGACCAGAATAGGATACATATTTCATGGACCACATGGAGTACCTCACATCAACATTTGAAATCCAGCATTACAACTGCAAGGTCATGGTAAACACCATCAACATAATGTACAGCTAAATCAAATTCACAAGGATAAAGAAAAAAGCTTTATTCAGCAAATGAAAAATGCAAAGTCCGTTCAAAACAAAGGCCAATTGCTAGTCCATATCCAAATGACAAGAAGTTAACTTGAGTGACAACTGTCACACGTTGCTTGCCTGCACTGGTAAGGACAGGGGACCTCCCCTCGGAGGGGCATACATGGGGGCCGACCAGGCACCGCAGGGACAGGATCAGGGCGCAGCAGAAGGAGGCAGTGAAGGGGTGGTGGATGCAGGAGAGTCACTGGCAACTGCAGTGGAGCTGACTGAAGTAGTGGGTGCAGTCACAACTGTGGGGCACAAGTCAGAAGGGGTGTGTGCCGGCACAACTGCAGTGGGCAGGTCAGATGGAGTGGACTGGGTCCCCAATGCAGTGCCCAAGTCAGACGGGGTGGTCGTGGACTCCACTGCAGTGCCTAACTCAATGGGAGCAGAATGGGGTTCAGGTGAGGTTGGCAGGACATTGGGGGGGACAAGGTCCCCACATCAGTGGCACAAACTGTCTGACTGGGGGTGGAAGAGCAAGTGGTAGGGGGGAGGGCCTCAGCATTTTGGGGATGGTGTATCTGTGGGTGGGGGAACCTGGGGCAGGGTGTGGTGGGGAAACCTGTGGAGTGGTGGCCTGGGGGATGGAGGACGGAGACTTTGTCGTGGAGCTGCGGGGGTGGGGTCTTGCTCTTCTGGCTCCGGGGGGACTTGCGGGTGGGGGCCTCAGTCTGACTGTGCCTGGGGGAGGGTGTCCGGGTGTGAGGGGCACTCCCCTCTGTGTGTGGGGACTTACTCTTCCCCTTGTAAGATGGATCTGCTGGGTTGGTGGGGAAGAGGCCAAAGTCACAGAGGAAGAGCTTCAGTGGAGATGGGTTTGCAGGTGAGGCAAGGGAAGGGGGCTGGGAGGGAGAGGTATCGGAGGACTGCGGAGTGGTTGTGGATGACTGTGTGTGTCTGCAAACCATCCCCTGTAAGTGTTGCATCAGTCCCCTGCGCTTGCTTGTGTGCACGTTTAGACCTTGGTTTGGGTGTTTGTGTGCCGCCCGTGTCTGTGGGTTTGTGTGAAAGTGGACTCCTCGGTGTGGCTCCACTCGCCCTCCGTGCCACTGGGTCCCTCCGACTCCTCGCCTACTTTCCCC
The DNA here is from genome assembly GCF_964204655.1 of Triturus cristatus. NCBI lineage: Eukaryota > Metazoa > Chordata > Amphibia > Caudata > Salamandridae > Triturus > Triturus cristatus. The sequence goes on from NC_140594.1 coordinate 447,670,884, forward strand.
TCCTGTGGCCGTGGATGTATCTGGATAGAATTAGGAAACAAGAGAACAGCATCAGTCACCTGCACTGACTGCAAACACCACAGTGAGCACATCACATCACAGGGCAAGCCCTGGCATCATCAGCTGAACACTGCTCAAAGTGCTCACACTGTGTAGAATAAGCCAATTGTCAGTCTCACCATCAACCATGGCACTCATACCCCTCCTGGACTTGCATCCATATGTCTGTTGCATGTTGGATGCTAATATCCCAATGTACCGACATGCACCACCCACACATTTGTTGGACATGCGAGTGAACATGTAGGAGTATGTCACTATACACACAGCACATCTCTTGCCACTGACTCAGTACAGGTGTCAGGATGAAGGGATGGGCAGCGTCTCATTTCACATGCTTGTGATGCATGCCAGCAACACACACTATGATGTTCTCATGTCCTGATAGTCAATGCCACAATGGGGTGCATGGAGCACACTTGAACACAATGCAGGATCACTCATAGCAAGTTAAATGCCATGGCACTGGCATGCCTGGAAAGTCAGTCTACACTGTCTCCTGTCACAGGGGCAGGGCATCCAGACAGCAACAGCATGCACTGTGTCACAATCACAGATCAGGGGTAAAGCAAACTCTGCAGCTGACAAGTGCACTTTTCCATCCCTGCAAACAACATATCCCTGACCCAGAAGACCCCACATCATACAAATCAGACATATGAGTCTCTGCGAACACAACTCCCTGTACATTAGCACATCACAGTCTGCTGTGCATGTAACCCAGCTGCCTGAAGTGCACATTTGCATACACCATTGTGCACTATCAAGTGATCACACACCTATATGTCACACAGGTCTTGTCTCTGATAGTCACATCTCAGATGTCCTGCTGACCCTCAAACTCATGAACACCCCAGTTGTACGTAAAAGGAAGCCACACCACAATGACACAGAGGCAGACACCTGAAGGCACATGTCACTAAGCACAACCTGTAAGTTGATACACAGGAGTGGGATTACATAGTGTTTATAAATGCCCTTGAGTAGGCATGACTGCCCAGGTCTACATGAAACAGTATTTAGCCCTGGACAGTAGTCAGGTGGCTAAGCAAGTGTGACACACTTGATATACATACTCCTGAGGCACACAAATTGGAGCCTCCTGCTGCATGTGTTTGTTTGAAATACCCCAGCCACATGTGGCGAGTCAGACTAGCAATTGGAACACATATAAAGGGCACACACAGATCACATGTCAGATCTCAGGCATTGTGTAAACAATTGACCCACCCATGAAACACACAACAGAGTCACGGTAACAGATTCTGTCCGGAAGCTGAAGCATAGCTGAATGCAGGGACACAGTGCCCTAGTGACACAAGCAACAGAATGTAGGGTCCACACCTGTGGATCAGATGAGGAGGGTGCATCACACAATTGAGGGACATGAGTATTGGACTACAAAACCTACGTAATGTGGAAGTGTGACCAGGCCAAAAGACTGCAATTAGCATGTCAGACATAGTACACAGATTAGGCATGGACTTACCCCCTCCTTGCTGCTGTCTGGGCTTCAGCTGCCCATCCAGGTCCGGGAAGACCACCGCCAGTATCCGAAGCATGTGGGGGTCAGGGTCCAGTGTTCGTCCCTCCTGCGAGGAGGCGACAGCTTCAGCTGTAACCCTTGCAATCCTACGGTTCCAGCCCCTAAGTTCCTGCCACCTCTTCTGGCAGTTGCAGATCCAGCACTTGTAGACCCCCACCGATCGAACTGCCCGGGCGATGGTCAGCCATATCTCCTGCTTCTGGTGGGCATCAACCTGTGAGGATGACAAAGTTAAAAGTCCATTAACACACATGCCCCATATTTGTGCTGCACAGAGTTGGAAATACATGTCATCATCACAAAGGAAAATGAGTTACACAGGTAGTGTACCCATGGAAAAGGACAAATGCCCTGCATGTCTGACATTTTAACAATGCCTGGGAAGTTGAAGCTTGCACAAATGCACTTTAGCTGCAGAACACCTGTTCATTACATGTACCTACACACTTTGGGGGATGAAAGTACTCAGTGAATATGCTTGCCACTGGTATACACACTGCTAGTACTGCTAGTCAGACAACATGCACAATTAGGAAGGCAGTGGACTACACACTCACCTGCCCCCCTGGTTTCCCATACAGCTTGCTGTACTGTGGAAGGAGCCCGTCCAGCAGGGCCTGGTTCTCCTCCTCGGTGAAGGCTGGGGCCCTCTCCAGAGTACGTGCCATAGCAGTAGCCAGAGGATGCAGAGACAGCTGCAGTGGTTGCAGGGATGTGGTCCAGTAGCATGTAGTGCAGGCAAGTGATCTCCTTGGGGGACAGCCAGCCTTATATCTGTGCTGCAGAGGCAGACTCTGTGCCATGTGTCCCAAGTGATAGGTCCAACATGGTTGCATTCTATGAATCTGGCCAATCCATGGAAATGTACGACTCGTACACGTCTTCCGCATCGTTCAAATCTTCACCTTCATAAAACCCTAGGAATTGCAACATTGTTGTAGGCATCCAATTGAATTTCAAGCGCACAACTCGTACAAGTTTTGTATCTGCATCCGTCTCCATGACAGTCCAGAGCCAATGGGTGCGCCCGGCTCTGTCAACTGATTGATCAACGTGTAGTTTGAAAATACACATGCACCCGTCTCCATACGATTCAATGGCCAAGGCGTACACCGGTCTCGGACCATGCCTGCCCAATGCGTATGCATGATAGTCACCTGCGTCGGGCCTCATTGCAGTCAATGGCAAAGTGTACGCATGGCTCAGTCATGAACTGTGGAATGCGTACGCATTGTTACCCGCGTCGGTCCTCATTGCAGTCAATGGCAAAGCGTACGCATGGCTCAGTCATGAACTGTGCAATGAATACGCATTGTCACCCGCGTCGGGCCTCATTGCAGTCAATGGCAAAGCGTACGCACGGCTCGGTCATGAACTTTGCAATGCATACGCATTGTCACCCGCGTCGGACCTCATTGGTGTGACTATTTGACGGCTTCAACACACAATTACTTGCCAGGGACTCAGGTGCACACCTACCACACTACAGCATTGGCCACACAGTGTACCATGGCATGTAAGGCTGCATTCCCTGTGTGTTGGGGGGCAACATTCGGTTTGTTGTGTGGCACTTTTGTGCAGCCACTCCCAGGCTGTGCACGTGTTCATGGGGACATAATCCTTTGTGTGTTGTGCACATTACCACTGTGATGTGCAACTGTACAGTTATGGGCATGAGTCATGGACACAGTTGCAGTTTGGATATGTTTAGGACATGTCACATACACCCTGAGTCCTGGGGGTGATGGCATGTACGTCACAGTGAGACCTGTAGCCACAATTCTAATGTACACCCACAGTCTATGTGCATGTTGTGTCTCTGATGTGGCTGATCAAATGTGCCCAATGGGAGACAGTCTCCACATCCATGTGGTTTGTGCATCAACATTGATGTTGTCTGTGTGTCTGCGAGACGTACATGTAGGGCCTGCTGAGACAACAGTGGCCACTACCTGTGGGACTCACTGTTGCCTTGTGGCATGTACATGATACGCCATGTCATGCCAGTGTCGATGTGGCAATACAGGGACCCTGGGTATCTGCATGGCTAAGATCTGTGATGCCTGGGAGACATCAGGTCTCACTAGTCACTGTGGTGTGTGTTTGTAATGTCACAGCAGAACATAGGTAGGGTGACGCAGCCCATTGATTGGCCATTGCACTACATGGAACTTATGTGGACATGTGGACTTGAGATGTGAGGTGATGGCCATGTAGGTGACATAAGTGTCCATGCCCAACAGCACACACCTCAGTACATTGTGTATTGTCATGATGTATCATGTGATATTTTGCTTGTTCATAGCCACATGGGTGGATGAACCGACAATCGTCCTTTGCGCATCTCTGTTCTGCAGGGCACCAGCTGTCCATAAACCGTTACCATACCTTGAAACCATGCAGGAACGCGACTGCATCCGACGGTACCGCTTCACCAGGCCACTGATTGAGGAGTTGGCGGAGCAGTTGGTGCCACATCTGCTACCTGGCCGGACATACCCTACAGCACTGACCCCAGAGGTGAAGGTGATGGCAGCCATGCACTTCTTTGCTACTGGTACCTTCCAGTACCCTGTGGCTACTGCTGGTGGTATGACGGAAACTATGTTTAGTCGTGTGCTACGCGTTGTCTTGGAGGGGATGTTGCATTTCCTTGACCTGTACATCAAGTTCCCTAGACCAGGTCAACTCCCTGAAATAAAGGATGCCTTTTATACACTGGGGAGGATGCCGAACGTCATCGGATCTATTGATGGTACACATGTGGCCCGATACCACCACAGGCACATGAGCAGGCATACCGGAACAGGAAACATTTCCACTCCATCAATGCTCTGGTGGTATGTCTTGCAGACATGTGTATCACACATGTGCGTGCACGTTTCCCCGGTTCTGCACACAATGCCTACATCATGAGGAGTAGTCGCATTGCAACACTGATGTCACAGATGCCAGACCAGCTTGCCTGGCTTGTCGGTGTATACTGACTGTTTACCATTGTGTGTGTTTGGCAATGTTGTATTCCACCCTCCTTCAAAACTCTGCTAATTGTTCAATTGTTTATGTGTAGGTGACCCCGGAAACCCCAACATGCCGTGGTTGCTGACACCCCTCCGGAAGCCTGTGACACCAGCCGAGATGCGCTACAATGAGGCACATGGTAGGAGCAGGAGGGTGATTGAGCGGACATTTGGTCTCCTGAAAAGCCGCTTCCGCTGCCTGGACAAGACCGGCGGGGCCCTCCCATATGACCCTGCAAAGGTTTGCAAAATTATTCTTGTATGCTGCATGCTACACAACATGGCAGTGCGGAAGAAGTTGCCTCTCATCCAGGATGACGATGACCGACCTCTGCCACCTGTGGAGGATCCAGGCCTGGGACACGATGCCAGTGATGATGATTATGAGGGTGATGTCCGCACACAGCTCATCCACAACTTCTTCACCTGAATGTGAGTTTACAGGGTTGTTATGTCAATGTATGGAGTTAGCCTGAAATGTATTGTGGCTGCTCTGTTGCTGTCTGAGTGTGTCTGTGTGACACTTGACTGGATGTGTGCAATGATGTGTCCATTCAGGTGGTCTGTACTCCACAATAGTGTGGTACTGCTAACTTGTTTCTGTGTAGGTTTCTTGTGACATGTTATGTGGATGTCTATTGCATTTATCTTCTGTTCTGCTGTGCTTTTGACTGTGTCTTGTGTCTGTCCTTCCCAGGGTACTTTGCCTGTTGTTTGGTCAACACTGACCCTTAACACCCAGAATCCAATACCGGTGCGGGAGTAGTCAATTCCCATCAAGTGATGTGCCACACTCCCCTGGACTTCAATTCTCAGACACTTTGTGACTGTGTGTCCACTGTAACATACATTTACCTTGCAACTATTTTAGTATAAACATGTTGCTGATGTGTAGTGAACCTGTGCTATGCTTTGTTAGGTGTGTTGTCTGTCTTCCCACATCTGAGTGACATTTGCTTACCTCACGTGTGGACTTGTTCCCACGGACTGTGGATAGGTGTTGTGTCTGTGTAGACCAATGTGTTTCAGGTCAACATCATTGTGTGGGATGAGTAACATGGACATGGTGAGTATGTGTTGTGGTGCCATAGTGGTGTGTCTCCCTCACATGTGTCACATCACCATGGCTCACATAACGGTGGTCACATTGTTGTAGTATTTGGCATGTACTGTGTTGTTTAGCAGATCAACATCTCCATGACACATGACAAGTTGGAATCACAACAGAGGCAAGTATGGTGTACTGGTGAGTTTATTTATGAACATGTATGAGGATAGTGCACAGGATGGTGGGTGCTGTACATTGGGTTTGAATTCAAACTTAACAGTAGAGTTGGAAGTGTTGGTAGATGAAATGTCCAGAGTAAAGTACACAGTTATCTGCTACATTGGACCAACATGAACCCTCCATGTCATGTAGGCGAGTTGTGTCAGATACGACAAGGTGAACGGGTTGTACACAAAGAACATTGTTCAGAACAGGTTTAGAGGCCCTGGGGGATGTCCAGGGACATCTGCATCTCACATGTCCTTCTTCGGACGATCCCTCTTCTTCTTGGGGGGGGATCCTGAGGTGCAGGCCTCTGCGGTGCAGGGGACTTTCCGCCAGAGTCCTCCTCCCTCCCTGTGGCACTGGCAGATGGTGTGGCAACAGATGTTGTGGCCACACAGGGAGGTGTGGACATGTTTGTGCTGATCTGGCAAGGCATTGGAGTATGTCCCGATGCACCGCAGTAAGTGCATCCCACTTTGCCTGCATGCGGGCATGGTGGGCAGCCTGCTCCTGTTGTATGTCCTTGAGGATTCCCACTACCTGGCCAAATCCGCCGGTGCTATCCTGGTACGCATCTATGATGCATGCCAGTTGGGGGTCATCATGCAGTCCAGACACCTCTGCAGGGCGCGCCCTCTGCCTCCCACCCCTCTCAGCACCTCTATCCACATGGGCAGGACCAGCGGCGGCACGCACAGGTGCCACTGGCACCCCTTGGGTGGTGTTGCTGGTGGTGTTGTCTGTAGCTTCCGGGGGGTCCTGTGTCCCTGTGCTGTCGGTGTTCTGTGGCCTTGGTCTGTCCATGTTGGTGGGGGTGCCCTGTCTGTTTCCAGATGCTGGAGGCGTGGGTACAGGGGGTGCAGATGTTGGTGCTGCTGGTGCTGCATGATGACTCACACCGGAAGTGCCAGGTTATTCGTCGTCATCCGAAGAGGACAGAGACAGATTCAAACCAGAGAGCTGAGTGTCTACCAGAGTTTGGGACTGGGACTCCTCTTCATTTGGTGAAAAAATAAATAAAGTTTTAAATCAGAGGCCAAATGCAAACTTGGAGGGTTTGGGGCATATACTATAATAAAATAGTGTCAGGAAGCCTCAAGGGAACCAGTCTATATACAAAGGATGGTAGGGGGATAAAGTGAATGAAGAGCCCACGGTCATAAAATAAGGTCAGACGACCCTAAGCCAGAGGACGTGCTCAGCTCAGTGCCCTGACTTGGGGGTAAAAAAAGTCACTGGCTGGACCCGCTCTCAGTTCTTACAACAATGTTCAGATTCTCCGATGATGCAGATGCAAATTGGCTGGCCATTGCACTGGAAGAAAGAACATGAAGAGCAGCCAGCGAAGCAGTAAGGAAAGACTAATGGGGAGACAGCACTGCAGGAGATGGGGCACATTGGGGAAGTAGTTGAGTCAGAGTTGCTACAGTCAAGGTGGTCATGATGCTATTTAAATTTTGCACCTACCCAGAGAAAGTCTCTGGGAGTATCTGGACCTCTCCAATTACATACTGGATGTCCTAAAAGAGCGCTTCCTGAACCTCTACTAATGGAATCATGGACGCCTTGAATGCAGACAGTGAGTTGAATCTGGGGCAAGGGATTAGTCAGCATAAGAGGACTGTGTGGTGTCAGGGGCTGAAGTGTCCTTCAATTCTAGTACCCCCGGATTGGCATTGGGAGGAGGTGGTGATGCAGGTGGTGTAACTAGAGGCCCGTAATGAATGCGCTTATAAAAAATGTAATCACAAAAATGTGAGGAGAAGTGTGACTTAGGGAAAGCTTGAGTTTTGCAGGGCATTTTGGGTAACAAAACCTTGTGGGATACACGCAAGGCACACCACCATGTAGTCCCCTAGGTGTCTACATTTAAAAAATGTGTATGGTGGCTACATTTCTATGGGTGGTGGCGGAGCACAGTCACAAATATGACAGCCATCATTATCACTGATCTCTCAAACTGCATTTCTTCAATGCCTTTTGTGTGGTGGTCTCATGGACCACCCTCAAAAATGGGATACCATTCTTATCATAAGATATGCAACTACTCAGAGTGGTAGGAAATGTGTGGCTTCTCACAGATTGCAGAACTGTGAGTAGAATGTGTGGTTTTTGCCAAAGTTTAAGGTTTTTAAGAGCTTATGTGTCTGGAGACTTGGGTTAATCCTGCATGGTAGCAAATCTGTGGCTCCTGGCACATTCCAGATGTTTTCCTCATGGAAATATGAGGAAAATATGTGTCGTTAGTCAAAGTTAGAGGTTTGCAAAGACTTCTGGGTAGGAAAACTTGGTGAGAGCTATACACGTCACACCACCCTGTATTTTAAGTTTGATAGATTTCCCTTGGTGCCGGCCAAGGTAGGGCCCAGTGTCCACAGCTACCGGCATTGCTAAAAAGGTCAGTTTTCAGTGGAAAAATGTGATGTGTCCATGTTGTGTTTGGACCTTTTCCTGTCACATGATCTAGGTTGATGCACACTAATGAAGTACTATTTTATTGGGAGGCTTGGGGGAATGCTGGGTGGTAGGAAATGTGTGGCTCCCCACAGATTCCAGGCCTTTTCCTCACAGAAATGTGAGGCAAATGTTTGTTTTTAGTCAAAGGTTGAGTTTTGCAAAGGCTTCTGGGTACTAAAACCTGATGAGAGCCACATAGGGCACCCCCACCCTGAATTCCCTAGGCATCTAATTTTAAACAATGTACAGGTTTATTAGGTTTTGCTAGGTGCCGACTGAGCTAGGGCCAAAAATCTACAGCTACCCACATCCCAAAAGAAGGGTCAGTTTTCAGTTGGGAAATGTGATGTGTCCATGTTGCTTTTTGGCCCGTTTCCTGTTGCGGACACTAGGCCTATCCACACAAGTGAAGTACCATTTTTATTGGTAGATGTGGGAACATGGAACAGTCAAACATTTGTTATTGCCAATTGGATTTCTCTGCGTTGGTGCCTTCCAAATATAAGCAAGTGTGTAAGAAAAATACCTTCTGAATCTCATGCTAGTATGGGTAACCCACAATTTCAGAAATATACAAATAACCACTGCTCCTGACAACCTCTCTGACACCCTAGTAAAGAGTCTGAACAGACACTGGCACATCCTTAAGAAAGATGAGACAATGACGGGGGTGATTGACAGCAAACCTGAGATTACCTATAGAAAAGGGACCTGTCTTAGAAGTCTCTTGAGCCCGAGCTATCCTGCACCTCCCATCAGTAAGAAATGGCTGTCTACATATATGGTGGGCTTCCACAGGTGCGGCCATTGCTCAGCCTGCAAATGGGCATACAGCAAGAAACTAGAACATGTGGGTCCTAATGACAAATGCTACAAAATTCTTACAAATATCAACTGTAACACGAGTTTTGTAGTATACATCATCGAGTGTAGATGTAACAGAAAATATGTGGGGAGCACGATACGTCCTTTACGTGTCAGGATAGGCGAACACATGAGGGCTGTTAAGCAGGGGGACCGCAGATATCCCATCGCAACACACATCCTTGAATGCCAATCTCAAGGTGCACATAAGGACTTTTTATTCTACGGTATTGAGCAGACAATGAGAAACCCCAGAGGGGGTAATAGAGAACTCACACTTCGCAGGAATGAAGCATCCTGGATTCTGAAATTGCGTACGACGGATATAGGAATGAATGTCGATGATGAAATGCATTATTTCCTTGGAAAATAAATATAGGACCACATATGTAAACATAGTGATACATCATCTCCAGTCATGTATACATAGTTGTCCAGCATCTATGATAATTATGTAAATCATGTACATATGCAGTTCAATGTTTGTAAATATACTTTTATCATGTTTTAAGATGTCACTCACCTTTGCACCATAACCATTGACGACTACAATCTATAAGTCACCACTTTATCACACAAGCGGTATGTACAGTCTCTAATATACATAATAATTCTCAGTCTTTCCTGTACACACAGATAGTTTATATACAGGTTCTTGCCCTTTTCCCCGTGGTTCTTGATACCAGTTCTGCAACCATTTGGGCATTTTACCTATATCTCTCAGGGCCCATTTATTTCCTATGTAGATAGAAATTTAGGATCTCGTCTTGAATAACAGACCTAATCTGCACAATCATAACAGACATATCGCCTGTCAGCTTCAATTCAGGGGTTCTGCTGACTACGTATGCCGTTAATTTCTGCTCATTTCAGATACTTAACAAAATTGACCCCACCGCGCTTCGTCAACTGCTCTCCGTGTTAATTAGGATTTACCTGATCCAAGATGGCCGCCATTTCTTGTTATTACAAGATCCTACGCGACGCTATATTTTTATATGATGAACCAGTTTTGGCATCATGATTTTGACTTTGCCTACGCATTACGTTTGATTTTCATTTTTTATTCTAGGGCACTTGCCCCAACCTGATACCTTTACACACATCTGACCGAACGCCGTGTTCAATTTAGCGGCATCTGAATACATACATACACGTTACTTCTCTACATTTAGAACAAGCCACGGGATTGATAGTAATCAAACTTTACCTTATAACATACCTTGGATAATACAAAACGCAACAGCCTTAGACATGGCGCCTGCAGTTACGAAATCTTTATCCATACACATGACAGATGGTCACGTGACTTCCGATTGCAAGTTAAAAACATGCCGAGCGAGTTTAACCGGCAACTCGAATTGGAGCCAGACGCGGATGGGGGCAGTCGCTGACAACAGATACACTCTCCACTACTCGGAGGTAAGAGACTCACCAATAATACCGAGGACGCACATATTTGTATTCTATCCTCCGTCCCCCGCTTGTGGTTGCTGTACACTTCCAATCGTAAAAAGAGTTCCTCATACGGAATCTATCACTTGTCTTGTTGATCCTTAGATGGGAACTTTCCATAAATATTGAGCACAGCTACCGAAGAATTTCGTCTACCTTACAAGGATTGGGCCCCCCCCCCCGTCGAATACTGTATGACCTGGAATTATCGTCATACATAAAGTATGTATTTCTTCCCGGTACATGCCCGCAATGAGCATAATCACGTCATATTTTTTTGTTATGTTCCACTTACGTGGTTACTAACAACTATGTGTACAATTTTCTCTTTGTACCTTACTCATTACAGTGATTGATAAATAGACAGTGTTCAGGTCAGTTTATTCTCAATTTCACTTGGAACAAATAGCACATTTGCTTTATTGACCTTCACTAGTATCCTATACTAGGCTTTTGCCTTTATACTACCTATTCGGATTTTGGACTCTTCATACCGCATGACTCACTTAGTTTGACAGCACACAAAAAAGGATATAGATCACATATGTGAAACTTCACAATATATCACCCTCACGCTAGAGCTACATGTATCTGGTTGGTCACAAACTGATGCAAGAAGGCTAGTATTCACCTGACCTCACGGTGCATGCTATACACCATAGCCTTGGGATACCACCGCCCACGTAGAAAAACCATAAGTCTGACACCTACCCTGGGAGCACATTTGTTTAAAGTATCAACAAATGTATGCAAACTTCTTGAGTTAAACAGTTGGACTAATGTTAATTTACCATATCAATTTGTACCTAGCCGTGAACAAGTCGCATGTACAATAATACTAGAGGCGACGAAACACGTGTTGGCTTGGAAACCACTGTGAAGACTGCAAAAATTACTATGAGAACAAGAACATTAAATTGAAGATAGAAACGGAGATTCACTTATTGTGTTACATGTTTTAACTAACGCATTAATTCTTGTAAACTTTATTTCTGCGTGTGCTTGGGTACCTTTGTTGTTAACCACTGCTCCTAAACCCAATATATGGTGCCCATTTCAGAAATAAATAGGTTTCCTTGATGCCTATTTTTAATTCTACATATTTTAGCACATGAATTGCTCTATATGCTGTATATTTGGTACACAATACAAAACATTGTAAGAGGCAGCTCAGTTGTTGGCTCTGGGTACCTCAGGTTCTTGAACAGCCTCTGAATCTTATATATCCCAGCAAACAGATATATTGCTTTTTTAAATCAGCCATCATGAAAAAAAGTTACATATGAAAAAGTTGGTACAAATGGCCACTTTATTCTACTCCTTTACAATGTTTCTTTTTTCAACAGTTAGTTTCTTTAGGAAAATCTTGAGTGATCTACAAAAATAACCACTTGCTGAATTCAAAATGTTGTCTAGTTTTCAGAAATGTATATGTTTCCTGGATCACCCATGGTTGTGACACCTGTTTCCACCACAAACTAGCAGTAGGTTGAAAGCACAAACAGTAGGAAACATGGACTACCTCTTTGAAAAGATACCAAAACTGTTGTATTTTTTTTTTTATTAAGCTGTGCATGCTCATGAAAGCTGGAAAAATGCTGACTTTAGCACTTCCAACCTTTTCATTGGTGTAATATTTAGGGGCACTTTTTGCATTGAACTTTTTTCCTGTTTTCCCTAAAACCCCAAAATGTAGCTGTGTTTTGGCAATTATTTTCTGTCCCCTCCAAGGTAATGCATAATCCCTGGGTACCTTTAGAATTCCCAGAATGTTGAAAAAAGGACGCAAATTTGGCATGGATACGTTGTGAAGGAAAAAGCTATGGAGGCACAAGCGCAAACTATCGCAAATTGCCAAAAAAGAGCTTGACACCGTGGGGGGAGGAGTGAGTTCTGGTAACCTCAGTATTTAGAGGGTTAATTAAAAAAAAATATTTTAATTGTTTCCTTTTCTGTCTTCCTTTTCCAGTCCTAACAACATTAAGCTTCTGCCTCCCACTCACAAATAACAGACAACATTTGGAATGACCCTGGAAGTCTCACCCTCACCAACCCTCATTTAATGGCAGAACTTATCTCACTTCCTGTTTCTTTCTATTTGTTACATGCCCAATATTTTAATGTGTCTGAGGTAAGCTAAATTCTTCAATATTACTTCTGCCGTATTGTTGAGAAGTACTGATGACCACCAGTGCACAACAGTTTTGCCTGAACTAGTGTTGGTAATATTTGGTATGGTTTTTATATTTATTTTGTTTATGTGGTCCTCCTTTGGCTGTCCCTTTCACAAAGCCAGCTCTGTTCTATTCTACCTTCAGGATCAGATGAAAGATTTTTGCCGCTAGTAAGTTGGCAGAGGATTGCCTCCCTGCAGAGCGGGCTTGATGTTTGCTTCCCCAGTCTTTTACCAATGCAGCCCAGTAATGCTGTACTTTTCTAGCTGTGTGATGGTATGGAGGCTGGGTTTGCCACAGCCGGAGCATGCAGGCCACTGATGCCTGGGCAGCTCGCCATCACTGCAGCACGGCTCACTCTAATAGCACTCATCCAGGGTCACTGATATGTTTAGGGCTGCAAGAGGAAGCATGGGGATTTGGGTGGTAAAAGGATGGCTGCCACTGGGCCAAGAAGTGTACATAGGCTGGAGCCTGAAAGCGAGATGTCTGACAACGGGGTCATCTTAGCCACGCCCCAAGTTTCCACTCCTTCCTGGCAGTAGTCAAGGAGATGATCCAGTAAACTGTTGTTGTCGCATTGCATGATGGAATCCAACTCCCCTGAAGTTCCTACATGAGGTGGATAGGATGTCGAAGTACATGAAGAATTTCTCCCCTTTGGTTTGGTCTCTGGACCCAGGATATTCTTGAAGATCCTTGCACAGCTTGGTGCTGAAGGCATTAATGTGTTTCAATATTTGGATGATTGACTGGAAACATCATCTATTTTTCTTAAGACAAGCGTGGATATTAGAAGAGTATGCATACTGTTTCAGGTTCAAAGACTCCTAATCAACACCACTAAGTCAAATTTGACTCCTTTTTAAGAGTTATAGTTCATCAGAGCTGTGATTCAGACAGATGTGAGGAATGTGTTCCTTCCACAACTCAGGACTGTCAACTTGAGTTTTCAAGTACAGACTCTTTGGGCACCATTACGATGGCGGGCGGACAGTAATGGTATGCGGGACCGACTGCCAGGAGTACGGTGGTCCCTCTGTGCCTATTAGGATGTGACTGCCACCCTGGCGGTCGCATCCCGCATATTGAACATTGTGGCGGGCAGTGCTTCAAGCAGCACCTGTCACAATGTTCAAGATGCATGCTGTGCATTGGCATGCACAACGTGACAGGCAGCGCACGGTGCCTGCAACCTTGTGTATGCCAATGTAGGGGGGTACCATAGGTACCCCAAGTGCAATCCCCCACCCCACCACCACCCCAGGGGCCCGTAACTGGCCCCCAAAGCAATCTCCGCCGGGCTTTCCATGGCGGCATCGCCGCCACAGAAAGGCCTTTCAGGTTGCCCATGCTCATATGGATTGCGGTGCCTGCAAGGCACCGCCGCCATATTAGCTCACTTTTCCGCCCGGTCGGCAATCCGACCGGCGGAAAAGCGGGGGACGATATTTCCGTCCACTGCGGTGCCCCTCGCCATGCTAATATGGCGGGGGGTCCAACAGGGGCATTTGGTCGGTGGATCGCCACCGCCGTGCCGGCGGTAGCGATCCGCCCGCAATGCTAGTGATCCCCTTTGTGAGCAATTGACTGCGTCATCCAGGAAAAGGCTGTGAGGGCAGGGCCTGTTGACCTGCTTAACTCACAAAGATCCTGCAGATCATTCACTCGCTTCTGTAGTGGCTGCAATCCGACAACTTGGAGAAGGGGGTTTTTCTTAGAGGCTGCTTCTTTCTTGATCTGGCAGAGCCCTTGCTAATAATCCAATTAGCTGCTATTCAGGCTTTCCGGTGTTCTGAGGTTCTCAGAATAGGTGACTTAGCTTCTTGTCTCCTAAATAACTATTTTCTCCACCGTCCAGTGGTCCATTCACAAGTGCCATCTGGAGATCTTCTGCTGTTTTTTTCAAAGACTCCAGTGTTCTCCTTTTGAGATTTTTGAATTTAAAGTTCTAAATGAAGAAGTTCTGTTGCCAATAATGAACTGGTGGCACTTTCATTTTTCCCTCCTCTTGTAAGTTTCTTACAGGATTAGATAGCCCACCAAACTAATGAATCCTTTGCTCCAAAGATTCCTTCTTATCCTAATTCCTCCCAGGATTAGGTTCTACTTTGGTGCACAAAAAATTATTATAAGAGGCAATTTCCTATTTTGATGAATGATGCAGAAGGTACCACACAAAAAAGAGAAAGTAACAAGGAGAAATACAAATATTTCACCTCATTACGCCATCCTTGGGAGCACACCAGTTTGGTACAATCCCAGGATTACTCATATTAGTAAATCTGGGATTGCATCAATTCCTTATGTGGGTGCATGGAAACATCCATACTCCACTCATGGAATGCCTACCACTAGTCATGCAAGGCAGAGCAAATTGCCCCTGTTGTGGCTTAGTAAATCCCACTTAAGGACTTGTGTGATGCAAGGACAATGCAAATCCTTAGTAAATCTGAGACTTAAAACCTGATTTAGATCTCAGCAGAGGGATTTCTCTGTCACAACAGTGACGGATAACCCATCCGCCAAAATATAAATCCCATAGAATAAAATGGGATTTATATTTCAATGGACGGAATATCCGTCACTGTTGTGACAAAGTAACCTATCCGCTAAGGTCTAAATCAGGCCCTTAGTTTGGGAAAAAAGGATCACAAGACAACATAGAAGCAACACCTCCTGCTCCTCCATCCCACATCTGGAGGGAACAGTCTAAAAATATTTTTCCATGGGAGAAGTGGCTCAACATAACACAGCCTAAAGTATTTGTAAATCTTCTGTCTACAGTCATCTGTCTCTTCGTCATTCCTTTTGCAAAAGGCTGTGTGATGTCTGGAGGGTAATGACAGATGTCTGAGAAGATTTTCTCGGAGATAATAGACTTCTGCATAGAAAAGAGGATACATTGCTGTCCTCATTTGCCTTCTATTTTTTCAAATTGCTTCAGTTTTCCCTTTCATTAGATTAATTGTGCTATATTTCGGACTTTTACAATGCTAAAACACATTTTCTGCCTTCGCACGTTTTCTCAGTGAGGTCAAGCCACAACGTCATTAGTCTTTTATAATGCATACAAGGGCCATAGGACACAAATCAGCAAACCCCAAAGTACTATAGCAACTTTTCAGTGCATGAATGTGCGTGAGTTTTTTTACTGAAATATGTTTTAAATTAGCCCCATTATTTGGTTTAATAATAAGGAAGAATTCGAGTGAAAAGATCTTGTACATCAATTGGTCAATGTTCAAGGTTTGACAAAGAAGACACACTGAAATGCTTTTTGCCTTTGTCCAGTCCATGCTCTGGGATGCTTTCTCTACAAAATATTTTTCCCAGTCGTATATTTAATTAATATATTGCACTATAGTACAGTCTTTCCTTTGGCCAGCCAGCTGCTGTGCACACATTTCACCAGCAATTACCTAGAACAAATGTGCATGGCAAAAAGTACAGGTGTACAATTACCACATAATGGAGGATGCGTTATTGGAAGGAGTAAGTCTGCCTCTACGGCTAGCAATAAGGTCACCCCGCAATGCAAGGTCCAGACAAGGTCTCAATACATTAGACCCTGGCTCAACGCTTGGTAGCTGGTTTCGAACACGCGAATTTTACTCAGAAGACAGGTATGTAAAGCATTTAAATACCACACTACATGACATAAGTAAAAAAAACACTCAATAAAAATTCTACACCAATTTATAAGAATAGGAATTACTTTTATCTTTAAAATGACACCAACACGACAAATTTCCAATGTAAGCAACCAGCGATATGAATTTTTAAAGATTAAGCACTTTATAGTGCTTAAAAACATAGAGCACCAACCTGGACCATCTGTTCATGCTTGACATGAACAAAGTCAATGTTTGAGGCTGACCCCATTGGAGCCCTTGTCGAGTACAGTAAGCAGGAGGTCTCGGTCAAAATTTTACCTTCAGTCTTAGAAATGTTTCTGCAGGATTTTCTCTTGGCGACGTGCAGTCCCCTGCAGCAGGTCGATTTTGGTGCAACGTCATCAGATTGGTTTTCCACAATGCTACGGCAAATCCTGGAAGTCTGTAGCTCCGAACCTTTCAGGGGGAAGAACTTGAAATCCAGGCCGGGTTGTGGTTGACTCTCGATGTTGCACAAGCCCACTTTTGGAGCTTTTTCCAAAAGTTCTTTGAAACTTCTCCAAACCCCTGGAACGTCTTCCTGAAGCTCTTCTTAAGGGTTCAAAGTGTCCAATCCACAAATTCAAGGGTCTAGAAGTTCTGTTATGGTCCTTGGAAGTCTGGACTACAGTTCTCGCAATGCACCTGGCCAAATCCTTAAAAGTCCACTGGATACACTCCAGGCAGGGGGGCTTCTTGAGGGAGATGGTGCAGGGAAGCTCTGTTAACCTGTTGCTTTCAGGGAGTCCACTCCTTAATCTTTTTTGAAGCAAGGCAATGTCCTCAGGGATGTAGTTCCAAGTGTGCAACAGGAGCAGTCCTTCAGGGAGCAAACCTGTGTGGTTCAGACAGTGGTTCCAGCAGGGCAGTCCTTCGTCTTGTAGTTACAGGCAGCAAATTTGAGTTTTTATGCAGCTCTCACATATTTATTCAATGATCTGGGGCAAGAAGCGGGGGCACCCCTGTCCAATGAGGTACTGGGTGCCAACCTAAGGCATGACAGCTTCCTCCAAAATGTTGCATATCTGTGTCCCACAAAGCACTGTACTTAAAAATTCAAGATGGAGATTTTCTCTTCTTTGGAGTAACAGCTGGCCAAACTAACCCACTGGGGTAGTTTACTTCCATTGCACTCCCCCTTCACTTCCTGCACTCATTCCTGGGAATGCCATCTGGCTTGGGTTACAGGATGAGGGGGTGGTAGGACTGGCATTTCATATGTCATGCTCTCTCTTTGAAGCCCAGTGTGATTTAGCCAGCACCTGTTCTGACTTGTTCCTTGCAGCTGCGGAGCTCTTCCCCATCAGATAACCTCTGCTCATGGCAGCCACTTATAACCTCATCAAAGCAGCCTGACTAAGCCTGTTAAGGCTGACCAATCAGGAAAGGCTGCTAGAAGGCTGGATTTTGTCTCACAGAAAAGAAAGCTCTATAACTTATTTTCTATACTAGTTATGAAAAATTCAACAGTGGCAAGATGTTGGATTTATCATTACCAATCTTTTAAGTCTTTGCATGATATTTATCTCTTTCCTAGCAATATTTATAATTAAATAACATATTCCAATGTTAGCCTATGGAGCTAATAATCTATGATGGAGGGAAACGAAATTGCCAGTTTGTAACTCACCAGGGCTTATAAAACATCTTTATAATGTGCTTATAGTTACAAGGTGCTCCACCCACGGGGCACCCAGGGGAGTCCTTGGGGGTGACTTATGTGTAAAAAATAAGGTAGATTACTACTTTGGAAGTACCTCTATCACCTAAGTCAAATTTGCATACAATTTGCTTTTAAAGACAGTCTGAAAAGCAGGACTGCCTTTAAAAGTGACAGCAGGCAACATCGTAGTGCACACTCCAGTGCAGGAAATGTATTGGGCCTCTAAACCCCCCTGCCTTACTATATACTAGGGACTTACAGGTAGTTTGAATCCCCCTGCCCTATTATATACTAGGGACTTAAAGGGTCTATCATTATCAATTGTATTCATACCTAAGTACCGTATACCTTTTTCATCAGAGCACTGGTAGTAGAGCCGAGGGTGCAGTCAAAGTCAGTTACCACTTGGTATGGGTGGTAAACTCCGCTCTGCCCGTGGAGTTCACAGAGTTTTTGTCACTCTGCTTGGAGTGCAGTTTTTGGCAAAAACTCAGCCTACACCGTGTAGCCTTGTTTACTGGCCAGCACCGCTCACCACACTACTATAGCCCATTCCAGCAATGCGACGTACATCACTACTGTCCTCTTTCAATGTCTATTGCTGCCTAGCCTTTCCTTTTCACCTGTGCGCTGGCCGCTCACATTCTTCCACTTGTGGCCTTGAAGGTAGCCGGACTGATCCCGACAGCAGAGGGAGGCCGGTAAGTGTCCGGAACATGCGGCTGGGATTTCGAGGGGAATATCTGGGATGAAATCTGCATGCCTCTCCGATCTTCGTCTTTTCATAGACTCTTTTACTTTGAAGCCTGGCCTGTTTGTAATTTGGTTCCAAGTAGTTGTGTCCCATTTTGTTGCTTGTCTAATAGGGAATTGAGGAAATAGGACTTGCTCTGAGTTTTCATTAAGTCAAAATATGAAGCAACTAATTTATATTGTTTTTACATAGCACACTAACAGCAAAATACATTTTACCAACCCTTTTAAACGTGAAAGGTGATTTTTTTTGTTTGGGTCAGAATCATTTCGTTATATTTTAGAGATTCATCTAAAGTAGTGCAAAAATCAGCACAATAAATATGGTCCGCTTTTTTGACTTTACCAAACTTCCATATTGCCTTTATGATAATTTTACGATAATTTGGGTGGGCACTTAGGCTATAAATGATTCGCATTGTGGAACCAGCAGCAGTCAGTGGGCTGCTGCCCGTGTGCTACCAGTGATCTCTGTGGGTGTACCTCAACAGAGGCGCCTATTGCTCACCAGGGGAAATGATGCCATGTGCTGCAGCCACCCACGCGCCCACAGAGCTCAACTTCACCCACAGTCAGGATAACATCACCCATGCCCCCCTCTCCGAGAGTTATTCTTGTCATGCCTCAATTACCTTGTGAAATGTGCTTCACCAGATGACTTTTTTTGGGACAGAGGCCTGGCAGCACGGGATACATTAATGCATGCAAAGATGAAATTATAAATGGCCGGGTTCAGCTACTAAGATGTGGACATACACAATCAGACAGTTAGGGGTGGGCGAGTGGAGCAACTCAGCACGCTCGCGGAAATCCGTGGGATTCCACTGAGTTTTTGTGTAACTCTGCAGAAATTCCGCATAGTACAACTTCGGGAGCTCTGCCCTCCCATAGTTCCAGTAGTATCAGTCACAAAATGGAGGTACACAGGGCCGAAAAGGATGACATTCTCACATGGCCCCCTCCCAAATGAAAAGTGATGGGTAACTAACGTACACTCTGGTAGTCATTATCAGCAAAGTGGAGAAACCTGGAAAGTCCATCCACATTGGCATAGGCAGCCCCAGGTCAGTGTTCCACTGTGAAGTCCATTCCCTGTAGAGAAATGGACCACCTCAATAGCTTTGGATCTCTCCCCTGCATGAGCCATCTGAGAGGTCTGTGGTCAGTTTACACACAGAAGTGAGTACCGAACAGCTTTTTCAGAGACCAAACCACAGCAAATGCTTTGCGCTCAATGGCACTCCACCTTTGCTCTCTGGGAAGAAGTCACCTGCGAATAAGGGCAACTGGCTGATCAAGGCCCTCCTCATTTTCCCATGCCAACACAGCCCCAACCCCTTGTTCTGAAACATCTGTCTGAACCACAAATTATTTTGTGTAGTCAGGGACTAGCAACACTGGTGATAAACACATAGCATCTTTCAGAGTGTCAAAGGCCTTCTGACACTCTGGGGTCCACATAACTTTCTTTGGCCGCTTTTTAGAAGTGAGTTCTGTCAGGAGAGCCACAATGGTCCCATAGTTCTGAAAATATCTTCTATGATACCTAGTCAAACCACAGAAGGCCCTGATCTGTGTCTGGGTTGCAGAAACTTTCCAATCCAAAATGGTTTGGATTTTGGCCTAGAGAGGTTGTACAAAGGAGGCCCAGGTACACAACGGAACTCTGCCCTATTTGACACTTACTGGCCTTAATAGTCAGTCTTGTCTGCTGCAGAGCCTGAAGCACTTCCTTCAGGTGGCTTAAGCGATCATCCCAGGTGGAATTGTACACAGATATATCATCCAATAAGCTGCACTGAACTGCTCCAGACCAGACCCTGTTCCCCAACCTTTGGAAGCTGACAGGGGAATTCTTTCATCCAAGGGGCATTACTTTTCATTTTTAAATGTCCTTCTGGTGTGGAGAAAGCTGACCTCTCCTTTGCTTCTTCACTGAGGGCAATCTGACAGTAGCCTGAGGTCAAATCAAATGTACTCAGACACTTAGCAGCCCCAAACATATCATTGGCTCATCAGATCTAGGTACAGAGTGGGCATCAGTCTTTGACACTGCATTCAGTCCTCTTTAGTCCACACAGAACCTTAATTCCTTCTTCCCCCCATGGGGGTTAGGTTTGGGTTCAGCCCTACTGGACTGGCTCATGGACTGTCGGAGGGCTCTATTACCCCCAATTACAGCATCTGACCTACTGATGCTGGCTCTGATCTGGTCAGACAACCTGTACATCTTGCTCTTGACAGTTAGGATGTCACAAGTGTCTATGTTGTGCATATACCAGCTGGTGATACCTGCGGTCAGAGAGAAAAAAAAACAGCAAACTGCTTCAGCACCTGCTTGCAGTCTCTGTGCTATTGCTCTGTCAGTTTGGGGGAGGGTACCATTACCCTCTAATGACCCATCTT
Source organism: Triturus cristatus (assembly GCF_964204655.1). Taxonomy (NCBI): domain Eukaryota; kingdom Metazoa; phylum Chordata; class Amphibia; order Caudata; family Salamandridae; genus Triturus; species Triturus cristatus. Next base: position 447,692,211 of record NC_140594.1, read on the forward strand.
GCAAATTTCTGGAGAGGAGGTCTGGCACTGTCTCCTCCTCTCCTCCCTCATCTGTGACCATCAACAGTGTCATGTCTACCCTGTCTTGTTGGGGTTTCAACCTATTGACATGCAAGACCTGGTGAGGTTTTTTCCATGGGGTACTCAGGTCTACCAGGTAGGTAACCTCCCCCTTTCTCTCTAGGATTGGATAGGCCCCAGTCCACTTGTCCTAGAGGGCCCTAGGAGTCACAGGCTCCAACACGCACTTCAATTGCTCTGTAGTATACTCAGGCATGATTACCTTTTGGTCATGCCAGTGCTTCATGACCTCCTGGCTGACCTCCAGCTTTCTGCTTGCCTTGTACATGCACTCTGCCATGTGAGATCTCAGGCCTAGCACATTATTCTTGGCTTCCTTGAGAGGCTTTTTCCAAGACTCTCTCACCAGGCCCAAAGGGCCATTTACGGGGGTGCCCAAACAGTAACTCAAAGGGACTAAAGCCAACCCCTTTTTGTGGAACCTCCTTGCAGGTAAACAGTAGGCATGGAAAGAAAACATCTCATCTCCTCCTGAGTTTGACGGACAACCAATTGATCATGCCCTTCATGGACTTATTGAAACCTTCCACTAGACTATTAGTCTGGGAATAATATGGGGTGGTGAACTTGTAGGTAACACCACATTCTTCCCAGACTGCCTTCAGATAGTTGGACAGGAAGTTTGTGCCCCTATCTGAAACAACCTCTTTTGGGAAACCAACTCTGGTGAACACACTAAGTAGGGCCCTAGCCACTGCAGGAGCAGTGACTGTTCTGAGGGGTATTGCTTCAGGGTATGTACAACAAGATATACATGTTCCCTGATGTTGTTGTTGGTTTTAAGGGACCCTTTGGCTTGCCCTCTGTCTTGTCACTGGCCTGACAGGTTACACAGGAGCTGCAAAACGTCTTCGCTTTGACAGACATTTTGGGCCAAAAGAAATGGTTAACTAACTGGTTCCAAGTCTTATTCTGTCCCAAATTACCTGCGAAGGGGATGTCATGGCTTAAAGTCAGGAGGAATTCTCTGTACTTCTTGTGCACCACCAACTTCCTGGTAGCCCCATCTTTGAGGTCTCTAGCCTCAGTGTAGGGAGCACTATACTCCTAGCAGACTTTGAGGAAGCCACTGACATTGCCCTTCTCTTGCCTGGAGGCAGTCTTCCTCACGCTTTCAAGGATAGGGCCCTTTCTCTGCCCCTGACAAAACTCCTCTCTGGTGGGTCCACCAGCTGCTTGCAATTCTGCCAAGTCAAACATATCTTGCATGGGTGGAATCCCTACCTCAGAGGTCTGATCCTCCCCCTCAGGATGATATCCCTGCCACATATCTGGAATTCCTTGGGCTGGCTCACTGGACCCATTGCACTTTCCCTTGGTATTGGATACTTGGTCCATTGTTCCCGGTCCAAGTGTCCAGCATTATTTTTTGTCCTGGTCACAGCACATACCCACCCAGGGAGATCCAGCATCCTTGCATGGACCATTCTTTCCATCTCTGACTAGTCAGATGCTTCAAGATCATTTCTCAGTAGATAGTCTATTGGGAGTGCAAGAGACACACCTACCTGTTTAGGGCCTGTGACACCTTCCATTCCAAACTCACCAATTCCATGGGATGGAGTTTGGCTCTGCTGTCTTCATAGGTTACCTGGTGATACACACCAGGCATTATCTGCCCTGGGGCAACCAAGTTCTCTGTGACCATAGTCACACTGGCTCCCTTGTCTCTTAGAGCCTTAACCTCAGTTCCATTGATCTTCAATCAATCAGTCAATCAGGATTCTTATAAAGCGTGACTACTCCTACGTGAGTATCTCAAGGTGCTGTGTCGGGGAGTAAATCTGCAGCTCAGTCAAAGAGCCAAGTCTTGAGGTCCTTTCTAAATTGCTGCAGCTAAGGTGATTACCTGAGGTGCAGAGGCAGGGAGTTAAAGTTCTTTGTAGTAAGGTAGGAGAAGGAACTTCCTCCTGCCATGGTCTTGCAGATCCGTGGGATGGTGGCCAGGGTTAGTTGGGCAGAACGGAGATGTCTGGTGGGAGTGTAGACAGAGAGGCAGTGGTTAAGGTATGCTGGTCCGACATTGTGCAGGACTTTTTAGGCGTGGATGATGAGCTTGGAGGTAATTCTTTTGTTGATAGGTAGCCAGTGACGGTCTCCCGACTGGCCGGTGATGTGACTGCGGTGTGGGATGTTCAGGATGAGTCTAGCAGAGGCATTCTGGATGTTCTGCAGTTTATTTTGGAGCTTCTGGGTGGTGCCAGCATAGAGTGTGTTGCCATTAGTCAAGTGTGCTGCTGACAAGTCAATGAGTGACCATTTTCCTGGCTCAAATGGGTATCCACTAGAAGATCTTATGAAGCAGGCAGATCGTGTGGAAGAGAGAGGAGGAAACAGCTTTGATTTGACAGTTCATTGAGAGCGAGGAGGCCAGGATGATGCCGAGGTTTTGTGGGTCGTCTGTGGGTGTGAGGGGGTTCTCAGCACTGTGAGCCACCAGGAGTCATCCCAAGTGGAAGGGCAGAACCCAGGATGAGGACTTCGGTTTTGTCTGAGTTGACCAACCCTTGACGCACATACATGCCGTCATGATGTTGTTCACATTAGCCATCTCACTTATCACCTAGATGCTGTGAATGCACCGGTCCTCTACTCGAACTCATACCGAAGTAGCGGAGACACCCGGAGGACCCTGCCTCTCTTGCATGACCTCCCCACAACAATTCCTTAAATTATACACAATAGATGAGAACGGCTACCCATGTCCTGCTGCCCACATGGGTTTGCTCACCCCCAGCGTTCCCCTCTGAATCCCACTTCCAATTCTTTCTTCCCCCCTGGTCTCCAGCACCGGCTGTCCTCCTCTTGACGCTGGATTGCAATCACCATTTCCCAGTGTATGTCTCCACACACCGATTTCTTTACTTATACACAAAAGGTGAGAACCGCTACCTGTGTCCTGTTGACCACGCAGGTTTGCTCACCCTGAGTAGTCCCCTCTGAATCCCAATTCCATTTCTTTCTTCCCCACTGGTCTCCGGTACCGGATGACCACCTCTTGACGCTGGATTGCAATCACCATTTCCCAGTATATGTCTACTCAACAGGTGAGTTTTTATACTCCTGGACAGCCACTTCCTCGACATTACCATTCTATGAGGGCCCTCTCATGCATTCTGTTTTATCTCCTGACTAGCGTCCGTCACCAGACGCCCTCTCTTGACGCTGGTTCTGGGCCCCTGGTGCCTTTTTGACTTTGTTCCTTGGCTCCTTTGCTGGATCATTAATGAACCCTCGCCGAATTGCTGACTCTAATTGTAAGGACTTCCTTGGTGAGTATTTCCCATCCTGCTATTTTGAATTGGTGGCGTATTAGCAATTTCCACCCCACCCAAGAACACTAAGGGGCATATTGACAAGAGCCTTATCTCCGCTTTTTTGGCTTTAAAAGCCAGAAAAGCAGAGATAAGATTATCGCCCTATCTACAAGGGGATGCTAACATGCATTAGCGCATGTTAGCACCCGTTTTCCCGACGCCTCGCTTTGCATCTCTAATGAGATGCAAAGTGGGCGTCACTGGGCGTACCCCTGACGGACTACCTTGTAAATTATAGCTAAATACACATTGCGATATTTACAAGGTGGCCCTCAGGATTTTAGCGATTTTAGTTTTTGGCAAAAACTGCGGTTTTCGCCAAAAACTAACGTCTGCTAAAATCCTGACTTAACTATACTTAGCATTGGGGGTGGATTATGCTGATACGACCACAGGGTCGTATCAGCAAGGTTATCGCTGTTTTCAATGGAACATCGCTGAAAAACCAGCGATGTTCCATGGAAAATATTGCTATCGCTGGGATAATTATCGCCATTGCGCTATGCGTTGTTAATACAATGCTAGCATGGCGATAATTAGAAGTTATAGCTGGCGATAAACATTTTTACGCTGAGGGCGGCCAGCGATAATTATCGCTGCCACTTGATTATATGCCCCTAAGTTTGCCTCTGTCAACCCCTTACCCATCTCTGGGATAATGTCCACCCCCACTCTGATGCTGGTAATCCCCTGGGACTGCCCACTGGTGGGGTCTTCTTTGTGCAGACAACATCCCCCCGCTTGTGTCCTGGCTAATTACAGTCAAAACACTGACCTGCCTTCATCAGGTCACAGAACTTTCAAAAGACTTCTTCTGATACCGCCTCTTTTTGAAAGCAGTTTGACTCAGGGTTCCTCACCCCATGGATGTTTTTGTGGTTCTTTGAGAACTCTTTCTGTTTCTGACCTTATTTACCCTAGAGTTTCCTCTGTGGGAAACTGTCCTCCCTTCTTCTACTCGCCCCCCTGATGTTGATGGGTAGCCCGGGTTCTCAAAAACTCATCAGCTAGCTCACCCAGCTCTCTAGGGCTAGTCAGCTTAGTGTCTACTAGGTCCTGGCGTAACTTCTCTTGTGAACAATGAGTCAGGGTGTGATCTTTCAACACTAAATTGTACAGCCCCTCATAATTGCTCATTTGGTTACCACTAATCCAGCCCTCTAGTACCTTTACTGTGTTGTCCACAAAGTCTGACCAGGACTGTCTGTTAACTTTCTGGGTGTGCCTGAGCTTCACTCAGTACTGCTCTAGGGTCAGACCAAATTTTTTGACTAAGCACTGCCTCATGTGGGAGTAAGAATCTGCCTCATCCCCTCCCCCCTCTAGGGTCAGGAGCCTATCCCTTCTAGCTACTGGGAGAAGTTCCCACAGGAGTGAACCCCAATATTTGGAGTGGATCTCTATCATCTGAAGGGCCCTCTCAAATACAGTCAGCCATTTGTTAATGTCCTCCCCCTCAGTGTACATGGGAACTATTCCATTGGGAAGCCTGGAATTAAACCCACCACCCTTGAGCATCGCAGCATCTTCATCATTGTCGCTGCCACCAGGTCTTTTTCCTTCCACCCTTGTCCACTTCTTCTGCTCTAGGGCAACTTCCTCTCTTCCAAAGCTATGGAAGCTAACTGAGCCTCAAGCTCCCTCTCTCTAATGGACATACGTGGGCTTCGTACAGGTTAACCTGTCCTCCCCCAATTAGTTGAAAGTAAGAACATGGTGCTAGAAGAAATGGAAGGGTTATCTTCATACACATCCTGGTGGTGGTTGGAGGGGGCACCCTCCCCCTTCTTCTCTGGAGATGTCTGTGGCCAGGCCTTAAGGGATCTAGCCAACTCTTCCTTCCTGATCTTGTTGCTGTCCATGTCAATGTGGATGGACCTACACTGAACCCTAAACTCAAGCACTAGGAGTTTGTTCAGGTTAGCCAGCTCCATAGTATACCTAGATTTGGGTCACACAAACTTTACAAATCATCAACAGAACAAATCAAAAAGATGGATTAAAAATAAGTTTTAGTCCAAAATTAAAAAATAAACAATTTTGTTCTAAATAAATTTAGCAGATTTTTTAAGATCTTAACTTACTTTACTGTGTAATTTAAATACAAGTCCGTAACCCCCCCAATCCCCCGCTGCCACAAATTATGTTGGAGGATGGGTTATAGGTCTGAGCCCAATCCCAATCATTCCCCACAACTCCAAATGAGGGACACTTTAGTTTGGTACAATGTTTGCCTGCTGAAATCAGTTCTTAATTTGAGCCAGGGGTTACGGGGGCTGCCACCGGCACTCATTTTTGGGGACCGAGAGCAAGACGGGGCAAAAACACACAAATTAGGGGAGAAGGAGGAGGAAAAGACAGAAAAACTGTCCGAAGAGATAATAAAGGAACAGGCAAAAGTGAGATAAAGAGGAGGCAGTGTCTGAAAGTGGATTAAAGTGGCCTGAGGTGACTTAAAGACTACACAGTCATTATCTTCAGCATACCGACATTTAATAGCTCCATCATTGGGGTTCTGAGCACAGCTTTGGGCACTGGCACTCATTATTATATAAATTAAGCAGTGGCTGGAAAACCCACGGCCCCAGGAAGCTTCGGGGCATATGTACAAGCCCCTATCGCCACAGGAACGTCACTTTTTGTGACAATCCCAAGGCGATAGGGGCTATGGTTAACGTGAAAGGGGCATGCAGTGGGTGTTGCGGTGGGCGTTCCACCGTAACACCGATGGTATTTGATGCTGCCCCCTAAGTACAAGGGTGGCGTATATAGGAGGCAGCTCCAAAATTAAGACCAGGAAAACCCTGGTCTTAAGTTAGCGAAAAAAGGAGAAATGCATTATTTCTCCTTGTTTTTGCTTTTTCCATGTGTGCTGTCTTGTGCAGCACACATGGAAAAAGCAAAATGCCATGGTTTGTTTATGTAAAGGAAGGTGTCCCTTCCTGTACATAAACAAACCTTAAAAAACAATCCCATTTTGTCACTTTCATGTGTGCTGCATTAAGCAGCACACATAGAAGTGACGGAATGGCATTTTAGGATTGTTTATTTGCAGGAAGGGACACCTTTCTACAAATAAACAATCCTCCCCTGCACGCAGACACCCTTGCACTCAGGGCCGGCTCTAGGGCGGTGCGATCGGTGCCACCACACCAGGCACTGGCTTGTGGTGAGGCGTAATTTTTGCAATTATATGATCATTTTAAAAGCACCTGCTGCCGCATTCCTTGCCTCCAGCAATTCTAGGCATCAATTAAAATGTCAAGATAACTCCGTTGATTAATCGTCCTCCTAGAAAGAGACCCGAGGTTTGTCTAGTGGAAGTTTTGACTCATCCTAAGGTAGAGCAGAGGGTTAAAATGCCTGCTGCTAAGAACGTGTACCATGCAGATAACAAAAGTGCACATAATGTAAATAGGTCAGTGGGTTACTGCTTCTGTAATAGAGCTCCTTTTGTTTCTTGTCGATAATAAGACACAATCGCCCCGGGGGGGCAGAAAGCCCACTAGAAACCATTTTTTCTTTCTTTTATTCTTGTACGGGTAGGGGTAAGGGCTTCCCAAAATGGACATGACAATACCCCCACCCCACCCCCAGAGAAATTCCAGTCTTTCTGACCCCTGGAGGGCAAATGGGGGCAATGGCCCCTGAAAAGCCCCCTGGGGAGGGCAGAAAGTCCACTAGGTGCCAGCGATTACGCAGGCTTTTTTTATGCGTGGGGGCTGCCCAAAATGGTCACACCAATGCTCCCACCCCCACAGAAAATAGCCACAGTCTTTCTGCCCCCCTTGGGGGCATATCGGGGCGAACCACCCTCCCTGATTCCCCCCAGGTTGGCAGAAAGTGCACAAGGCTCCGACTTTTTTTTAGCAATGTGCCTAGGGCTGCTGTCACGTAGGGAAACCTAGCAAACCTGTACATTTTTTAAAACTAGACACCAAGGGGAATCCAGGATGGGGTGACTTGTCTGGCTCTCACCACGTTCTGCTACCAAGAATCCCTTGTAAACCTCAAACTTTGTAAAAAAAAACACATTTTCCTCACAATTCTGTTGTGGGAAAGTTCTGGAATCTGCGTGGATCCACAAATTTCCCTCTACACAGCATTCCCCCAGGTCTCCAGATACAAATGGTACCTCACTCGCGTGGGTGGGTCAAGTACCTGTGACAGGCAAGGGCCCAACACCTAGTGAGGCGACATTAAAATTCACAAACAACCTGATTTTCAAGGGGAGTCCCATGAGTTTTTGGCCCCGGGCTCGGCAGCCATCTAGGGAAACCTACCAAACCTACCAAACCCACACATCTCTGAAAACTAGACAGTCAGGGGATTCCAGGGAGGTATAGCTTGCGTGGATCCCCCAACGTTTTATTACCCAGAATCCCCTGCACACCTCAAATTTAGCTGAAAAAAATCACTTTTTCCACACATTTTTGTGTGGGAAAGTTGTGGCATTACTGGGCTGACACAAATTTTCTACCACCCAGCATTCCCTCAGGTCTCCCGATACAAATGGTGACTCACTCGTGTGGGAGGCCAAAGTACCTGGGGACGGCAAGGGCCCAAAACGTCATGGGTACTTGGGCCTCCCACACAAGTGAGGCACCATTTATATCGGGAGACCTGGGGGAACGTTGGGTGGTAGGAAATTTGTGTCAGCCCGGTGATGCCACAACTTTCCCACACAAAAATGTGTGAAAAAAAGTGATTTCTTTAGCTAAATTTGAGGTTTGAAGGGGATTCTGGGTAAGGAAACGTTGGGGGATCCACACAAGCCATACCTCCCTGGAATCCCCTAGAATCCACAGAATAAGGACTCTTAATTTATATTGCCTACCAGTATCAATGACATGTTATTCCTACACTACACCTTGTAGTCCTGTCTGATGTAACATTTCCTATACACTGATTTACACACATATGATTGTCTCTGTGCAATGTGTGTGTGATGAAAAGTGCTCTGACACCTTACAGTGGTATGAGTGGTCCTATAATACTAAATGAATCTGAGAGTTAGTGTTTGTGGAGACTTGAGGACACTGTTAAAGGGTGCTTGGGATGGAATCTGTGGCAGAGGTGGTTATTGAGGGGGGCGCCAACAAACATTGTCGCACAGGGCACCACCAGTGTTAAAGCCGGCCCTGCTTGCACTCTGGTGCAAGGGTGCCTTCATTGGCGCTAAGTTGCTCAAACTTAGTGCCATCTCAGGGGGAAATGCAAGGCTGCACCACATTCTTGTAAATATGGTGTAGCCTTGCATTTCAGAAGTGGCGGAGCGTGTCGTTAAGCCAAGCAGGCTAACGACACACTACACCACTTCCTTGTACATATCCCCATTCGTCTTGGACTTATTCTCTGTGACCAGAAGAAACTACAGCCTGTTCTAGATGTTAACTGGAGATCTGGACACCTGGAGTGGACTGTAACCAGGGCAGTGCGGAATTTCTAAACAAGATCGTTATACGTAATCCAAGAACGAATATTTTCGCACATATCACAGTTCCCTGGGGTATTCATATTTCATGTAATTTCCTGTTTACTTTACCAATAGGCTACACTCATCATAGCTTAGCTGATGACTTACTTAAATGCATGGATATGACTGTGTGAAACTTAAAATCTGTTGTGCAATCCTTTTTTCGTTGGTTGGATGCAGTGTTTTCTCTTACTGTTAAGCGTTATTTAGTCAACTTTATTTTTGAGGTGATACAAATGTGAACGGCAGGAGTATCACAGGATCTGACCGTGAAAAGCAAGGCAAAAGTCCTGATTTTCATGCAGGACCGTTGTAATAGCCCATACAGTTCTCATGTTATTTAGATATCATTCATGAGAAAAAACTGTGCAACTGAACACCGTTAAATGGCTAGGATTTACCCAGTAGGACTGTATTACTGGTAACGAACATTCAAGCATTTTTTTGTGAGTGGATAGTTTGGAGAGCTAACCCGAGGATTTCAGCAAACTGCGGAGCACTGCCTGGGTATGTGTAAAGTTTGGACCACATTAGCATTTTCATATTTAGTTGGTCTACTCTTGAGAATGGTGAGCAACATTGGGTCAAGCCCTGATTAACCTCATGGAACAATTTTTTATGTTTTCATTGTTGTTCCTAATTCTATTTTATTCAATTGGACCCTTAGATTACCCCAATTCACGAAGGAGTTGAAGACTTATCACTGCATCACAATGCATTAACCATCCACAACCCAGGTAACCTATTATTCCTTGACTTTCTAAGTTGTACTCTGACCATCTACAGTGCTCTGTTGCCTTTTGGATACATTTGCACTATAGAAGTAGCACATACATACATACATACATGTTATAACATTCTAACCATTAATGTAATGTTAATGTTCTTCATTAGATTTGAATTGTTGCTTTTATTTTGCACACAACCTGCGTGCACTTTCATTGTGGTTTGTCTTCCTACACTTGCCATGAAATCCAGGGTAATCAAATGTTGCCCTCTCCTAAACCTTGTAATCTCTCTAGGTCATTGTACTAGGTCAAAGGTTAAGAGGAAGTTTGCTCACTGAACCATCCGGGGAAAGGCTCTTTCAGTCCAGGAGGCAGGAGGAGAAGCTTGAGGATGGATCTGCTGCTCTCCCACTGTTGAATCTGCCACTATAATTGAAGAAGAGAAGCAAAAAGCCAGGCATTTGCCATGCACGTGGGAAGAATCAATTTCACTCCAACCTTGCATGCCAAATGTTTGTTTTTGACACAGTAGTGGAGGCAAGTGGGATCAGGAACTCAAGACCTCTAGCCATCAGCCAAGATGGCAGCTTTGCACAGCCTTCAAGATCCAGACTTCTACTCTAATTTTCTGACTCTTTAGAGGGTAGAGCAATGAGAACAAACGGGAGGATATGGAAGAGACAGCGTGTAAAGAAGCCTTTGTTTCCATCTATGCATCCTTGCCCTGCCTGCTGCATCCCTACTCTTGTATCTACTTTTGCTTTGCCTATCTTGTGCCAAGCAACATATGACTGCATAGGCCCAGTGCCTTTATGCTCTCTCCATCTGCTATTTCCTGCTGATGAGGATGATGATGGTGATAATCTAGATCTGGGAGGAAAGGGTTGCTGAGCTGTTATTACTAGGATCACTTCCACCACCGAGGAGGTGAGTAAGCGGAGTGCAGGTGAAAGAGCTTGGATATCTGTGTGAATGTGTCTTCCTGTTTAAGTGAGCATGTATGAACGTGCATGTCTTTGTATCTGTGGATCTTTGTGTGTGTATGTGCATATAGCTCTAAGGACACTTGAACAGGAGCTAGAGGCTTGATGCTGATCCTGTTTTTGTTTTTTTGTGGCAACAACATTTTTGACCATCCCTAGCATAATGGTTGCCATGCTTGACATAATGTGGCTTTTCTCGAAAATAATTTCTGTCTCTGGGTTTATATTGGACCGCCGTTTAAATCTTGAGGGCATTCTTGGCAGCATTCTGGTTATCCATGGAAGAATAGTTGCTCATACATTGCAAACTGTGGGTATTAGTGTGGACATTTATCTAAAAGCTGATTTTTTCAAAGGATTTGTAAAGAAAAGGACATAAGTAGAAGCATTTTGATCATAGGCTTTAAATTTGTCTTGCAGTACAGTCAAAGGGAAACTTTGTTGGGTTCCAGGCTGATGTCTTGAGTTCCTAGTGAGAGTGTCATGTCCCTCTGAAGTTCTATATGATTTAGTTCATACAATGACAACATTTATACTTGTCTTGTGGTTTCCATATATTTGCTGAGGCAAATCATTTTAGAGACCTTTTTTGCACATGTTTTACATCGGTTGTCTGTATTGTCAAGGCTGTAGTAAGTACTGTATATGTTTATGTCCATTTCTTCAAAATTGCCTTGATAAAAACAGTGTTTGGCAGTAAAACAAGTGTTGGGTGTTTAACATACATTTAGGTGGCCTCAATACATTTGTATTGTATCACATTAGTGATTACGTTTGGAAAGCATGCAAAGTAACTTTATGTAGCCAATAAGAATGAGAATGAACTGACAGAGAAATGATTTATGTTGTCTTAGGAACCTCCAAAAACTGTTTGCTTATGACTTCTTTTAAACTGTACGTTCTCATGAGTTTCGCCTCTGCCACTTAGCTCCTCAGAGCATAAAATATGACTGTCTGTATAACGTATGGATTGCTCCCTGAAACAAATCGGTGGACACCTCAGGCTTACACTATGGCTGTTAATGTAGTGGTTGCACTCCACTGTGGATCCACCAGAATATATATTATGGTTGGTTCCATGCTCAATTGGTAAAAAGAATGGGTGACAGGTCCAAGGCTTTGTATATACCAAAGCTTTATATTCTTCATTCCACCTCATGACTCTTTAATCCATCACCAGACACTCTCTGCCCCTATATTTTCTCCCTTTGTCACTGCGTTTCTCTTCCTCCTGCTTTCTCCTTATTATAATTTTCTCTCTCTTGCTCTGGATCAAGGTCTGTTCTGAACAAATAAGTGCCAGTCCCCACAAATGTGTGTTGTGGGGCACCATCAGCAAGCTCTGGCTCAAATTAAACCCTGGGCTGATTGTATAAAGTCCTATTCTACAAGTGTCTCTCTTTCTCCCTCCAGGTTGATTCCTCAGAGCATATACCATGTCTGGTTGCCTAATACTTCTTATTAGGGAATGCTCCTCTGCAAACTCTTTGTTCTCACTGCAACAAATGCCATATTTCATGCAAACGCACATTCTTAGAGTAGCATCCTCTACTCTAGGGCACATCCTATGCCTGTTATGAGTAGTTTAAACTGTATATTACAGACCAATCTAAATCTTCTTACATACGTCACACTGAACTCACACATGTCCATCCATACACTAGCATCTAATCTAAATTATATTTTCCTTCACTCTTTTTCACTTCAAAATGACACATGGGCGACAAACAAAACACAATAAGATGAATACTCTGGTATTTATGCACAACAAGAAAACATTAAACATACACTCTAATGTCCATATCACTCTCACCAAATGCATATGATCAGTCGTATGAAGTGGCATATTAATGCAAATACTTTACAATACAATATAGTTGTTTAGCTGATTTCTAGGGAATTGTGATGTGTTACAAATAAAAGCTCTTCTGTAGCTAAGTGATGTATTAGTATGTTGTAAATTTATTCATAAGATAACAGCTTCAGATAAGTACTGGAAGATGTAAAGTTCAGGTGATGCCCCACCAGGAGCAGCCTCTGTCCTGCTCAGCCTGCACACTCCAACTGACACTCACAACCTCACCAGGCACCCATGCATTCCACGACATCATCAATCATCCAACATTCCAGACATCTCCAAGCACACCAACACTCATTCTGGCTGAGCAGCAGGGAAGAGATACATAGGCAAGGGGAAAGGCAACAATAGATCATAACATGCTGCAAAATCAACTGTTATGCCAACATTTTTTTTAAACGTTGCGAAGGGTGAACCCTAATACCTGTGGGGAGCTTACTTGACAGTCCTGAAATGTATTGAAACATCACTGCCTTTTCAGGTCCTCTGGATTTTCAGCCAGTGTATGTGACTATTGTGCTGTAAAGCCCATCCTGTTTTATAAGCGTTAAAATAAAGTCCCCTCTTTCTGCAAAGAATAGTTGAGAATTGAGGAAGATACCTCCTCGATAGCCATATACATTCAACTATTTTATTGCTATTTTTATGGTGGTGGCGATGCTAGTTGTCCTTATAGTAGATAAAGCGTAATCCTCATCAATGGACAGTGTACCATTATATTAAGAGTAGATGTATTTTAGTTAAGTTTTTGGTTGTAAAATGATGTCACCATAGTGGGTAACTGTGGCTTGCAGGATCTGTCATAGTGGCCCAGAGTGCAAAGGTCATGCATGCACGCTTTTTGTGCTCCCGCGGCAATATGGTATTACAGGAGGGCCGTAGTCGCTTCTGCTGCCCCTTCTGTAATATAATACTGATAGTGTTGGTGCATATGTAGCGCCAGCGCTATTTTCAGAAAGCGTTCTCTCATTTGCATGGGAGACAAATTGCCCTTGGGAAGAGCACTGAAAGTGCACCACAAAAAGGTGGCTGACTCTCAGTGTGCCCCCTGAAAGTAGCCCTCTGGAGGGAAGAAAGGGGACCTGTCTGCAGTGGGATCTCTAACCCCTTTTTAAAGTTGCTGCTTGCACAGAGAAACATGGAGCGGCTTTGAAACAGCTGATTCATATTCCACTGAATACACTGTCCACAGTGCAGCACATTCCTTGTAATAGGGTTCACTATCCATGTTCCCACGTGGCTCACCTGCTTAATTGTGCAGTGCTACAAACAAGGACAGTGTGCACTATATTTAATCGGGCTCCTGGAGTATTGAAGTTTGATAATCTTTGATAAAATACTTCATTTCCTTGTGTCTTAATCACCTTATGTGCCAAAACTGCCTAATCTTCAGCAATGATCTCTGTATCATTGCATATTTATAAAAATTCTTCACAAAGGAATGAATGTCTGTGTATGAGTCACAGTACCAACAAACATCATTTCATTCTTGTGATTTACATTTGCAGTGCACCTGAATTAGAGATCGAAAGATTGGAAAAAGAACACTAAGGGGCACATGCGATTCGCAAAATCGTCCCGTTTACGAATACAAAAAAGGCTTTTCACATGCATCAAATCTAAATTGCGATTCGGTAACCTGTTACCGAATCGCAAATTGGGTTTTGCTATTCGGTATTTGGACGGGGTGCGTTAAGGGCGTCCCTTCCGAATACCGAATCCTAACAGTATGCATGAATGTTTTATGACCGTGAATGCGGTCGTAAAACATTCACATATTACCACCTACTACAAGTAGTTGGTAACCCATTCCAGGGACCCCTTCCCCTTTGTGAATGGTTGTAAAAGCATTTTTAAGAGCAAGCAGAGCTCCAACAGACCACTGCATGGTCTTTAAAAAAAAAAAAAAACTTTTCATTTTACTTTTTTTGTAAAGCATCTCATTTTCCTTTAAGGAAAACGGGCTAGTTTACAAAACAAAAGATTGCTTTATTTAAAAGCAATCATGGACAAGGTGGAATGTTGACTTCAGCAGGCGACCATCCCCATGATTTTTGCATTTCCTAGGGGGTCGGAAATTGCGATCTATCTCATTAATATTAATGAGGTAAAGCGATTTGCAACCCCCTAAGAATCGCAATCTGAAACTATGAGTTTTATGCATTGTAAATTGTGATTACCTAATTGCGATTCTTAGGAATTCGCAATTAGTTGTTTGCAATTTACAATTTTGATGCATGTGCCCCCATATGTCAAGGTAAACTGGATAAGAAATGTATTTAATATTAGTAAAGGGGCTATATTTTGTACATGTTTCTTCTCAGTGATAACACAGCAATCAGGGTAAAAGGTTTCCGCTCATTTGGACCACAAAGTAATATCAAGTGTGGATACATTTTTGGTTGCCTTAAAATAATATAAATATATTAATCTTGCGATTACATTTAAATGATAATATTGGATTTACTTTAATATGTAAAATAGCCTTGGCGTCATTATACGTACCTGTCAACTGTTTCAATGTGAGGTGTTTTCCTTTTTTGAATATCGTTTTTTTACATTTATTAAGCTTGGTAGGTCTGAAAATGTAAAAGTGCAAATTTTGCATTGAAGGTTTGCTATTGAGTGTAATCATGTTCGAAGCAAGAGAGAGGGGACCTTGTCGTGGCTGCATTGCATTTCCCGTCCTGCGTGGCAGGAATCCATGATCACAGGCTGCTCTCGCGCGGCCAGGTTACGCGGGGCGGGCTCCCCAGTGAGGCGGAATGAAAGTTGCATTAGGAATTGGGGGCTGATATGATGCCGCCTGGCAGCTCTGACAGTAATTGCAAACTGCGGGGCTCCAGACATTGAAGGCTGGGGATTTAGCTGTATCTACGGTCCGCGAATGGAAAATCCATCACAGTCTTTTTCATTTAAAACGTGCGCTTTCAACTTGGCTATAGAACACCGGTCTATGGAATGGAAGGAACTTGCCTGGACAGTACGTGATGACGACGGCTTGTGGATGATTCTAACCAGTAACGAGAGTAGTTGTGTTTCTCAGTTTCCTATTGGTTTCCAGATCTGGCACCTCCCCTTGCTTTAAGCATTCTCATTCACCAATTTGATCAATTATGTTTTTCTTCCTCCTGCTACGCACTCTCAATGACTGATCTTTCTTTTGGAGCAGAAACATGCATATGTCTTTCACACCATCTATAAGAAAGAACCTAAAACCCTTCCCTGTCTTTCCTACTTAAAGTCATGAACAACCGTCATTCATTTACGCCTAGTTAGTCGGAAGCGGGTAAGCATGGGAGGTTTCAAAGAAGATATAGGGCCTCATTTGTGAGTTTTTAGCACAGGGCAGCTCAGCAAGTCACTTTGCTGCACAGCCCAGCTGCGTCAAAAAGGAAAGCACAGGAATGCGCCGTATATCATAAATATTTCTGCAATATTTATGAAAGGATATTTTGGCTGCCTTGTACCAACGTAGGCACCCTTCCCACCATGGTGCAAGGGTGTCTGTGTTGTTGGCAGGATTGTTTTTGTGCAGGAAAGTCCCTTCTTGCTCAAAAACATGTCATGGAGGAGTTTTCCTCTTTTAAAACGAGGAGAAATAAATATTTTACTTCTCGTTATGCCTGCCCTGGTGAGGCGTTCAGTTTTGATGCATTCCCAGGTTTACAGATCCTTTTAAATCTGGGAATTCGTCAAAAAGCAATGGTTTTACATGGGAACACCCACCACAATGCCCATGGAACGCCTCCCTGATGCAGTGTAAGGCAATGCAGTGACTTGGACTGCATTGCCTTGCACCATATCTACGAGGCATGAAAAGTCATGCAAAGTGTCTTTGCGTCGCCTTGTAGATAGTGGTCTGCAGTCTGCACCACCTGGCTGTCAAAAAAAGTGACGCACCGGCGGCGCAAGGGGTTTCTAAATAAGCTCCAAAGTTTTAAACTTTGGTTAGACACCAGGGGGCATATTTAACAAATAATCATGCAGCGCAGCAAATCACCTTGCCACGCAGCATGATAGGGAAAGGGCAGGAATGCGCTGTACCTAACAATATATGGTGCATTCCAGTCATTTTCCGCCATGGTGCAAGGGTGCCTGAATTGTAAGCAGGATTATTTTTGTGCCGAAAGGACACCTTCCTCCACAAAAACAGTCCCCTGAGGTATTTTCCTCAATATGTGCTGCAAAATGCAGCCCACATAGAAAGAGGGAGTAACGAGGAGAAATAAAGCTATTTTTCCTCGTAACGCCACACCTGGGGACGCATAACATTTTGACACATTCCCAGGTTTACCATTAATGTCAAATCTGGAAATGCTTTAAAATCCATGGGTGGATGTGTGGGAACACCCACACTCCACCGGTGGAACGTCTCCCTGGGGCAGAGTGATGCAATGCAGCGATTTGCGCTGCGCTGCGATATTCTAGATTTATCAAGCCGAGCAAGACCATGCAAAGCAATGTATCATACTTAAGAGGTGCGTCACTCTTGCGCTCTATGGTGTGGCGCAAGAGCGACACAACTCCTACAAAAATATGCCTCCAGATCTTTTTTTCTAATGAGAAAATTATGTATGGGAGGAACATCATCTGAAGTAGAAAGCTGTGAATTAAGCGATGTCATCAGTCCTGTCAATGGCAAGAAGTTAAGGGTTTAATCATGCTCTGCACATTTCCTTAAGTGACAAAGGTCCACTTTCTGGACTGTAGTATGCAATTTAATAGAAAAAAGCAGTTATGAGAAAACAAGAATCCTAAACTGTGAAAAACGTCCCTGAGAATGGCCATACATACTAAAAATCACAAACATAGTATCAAATGGCAGGTTTATAGGACAGTAAAAAAAATTTAAAACACAAAACAACTTTAAACAACCTTTTAAAAATAGGGGTTGGAAAAGTGTATTAGAAAGAAACTTGAAGTGATTTAAAATAGATTGAAACCATAAACCGTTTGAGTATGTGGGAGTCCTTATTCTATTTCGACCATAGCCCTAAAATAAACGGAGAAAGCACGAATGTGGACTTGAGTCATAAGTAAGCGGGTAAGAAAAAAGACAAAGGACATGGAAACTGGACAAGTTAAAAAATAAGCCAGGATGTGGTGAAAAGCTCCCATTTAGTTAAAAATGTGGGCACTATGCATAAGCTCAGGGGTGTTACAGGGTCCAATGCCAAACGAAGACAAGGGAAAGAAAAATTAAGACAGGAAGGTGTGGAAGAGATAAAAGAAAATAGAGAAAGTTAGGAGGAGTACAAGGAGAGAGAGGAAACTAGGGGGATGTCCTTTGTAGAGTGTACAAAGTCACCAAGAAAAGAAAAGAAACTATAACAATTAGGTCCCCTATGTTGCTGTTGGGAATAAGGTGGTTAAGAAAATGAACAGAAGGATTTATGAGAATTTTTTAGAAAAACAAACTTCTCAAATGCAATTCAAAGGTTAAGGGGATTTGCAGAATTGAATTCCTACATTTAGTCAATAACACTTATTTGGGAAATGTGGAGGAAACATGGTGAAATGAGTTTTCAAAAGTTGTATTTTGCAAGTTTGGTTTTCCTCATAGATCACATACAAATAACATCACGCTGGATATACTTAGATGGAATTTCATTTTCAATCCATGTCTCACTCTCAATGCACAGCCCATTTCTTTTGAGACCTATCATGTTGTAAGTTTTTGAGGAATTCATGTTCTCCAAGGAAAATCAGCAGACCCTAACAAGTCCTCACTATTTAGAAATGTTACGCAGATTGCTGCTTACCTCATCATATGCTCATTGTGCACCAATACACACATATAATGAACGTGCACATTATATCCTGAGAACAAATGGAAGCCCTGCATCCGTACTGCTGCTTTCTGAAAATATGAGTTTAGTTCAACAATCCAAGTGAAAGCTAGAATCTAGGCAACCCTGTTGTAACTCCAGGCATGTGAAGCTGCCACATCAATAACCATAAATGCACCTAACAAATGGTGATGGAATGAATCT
Organism: Triturus cristatus; assembly: GCF_964204655.1. Taxonomy (NCBI): domain Eukaryota; kingdom Metazoa; phylum Chordata; class Amphibia; order Caudata; family Salamandridae; genus Triturus; species Triturus cristatus. The sequence continues at coordinate 447,710,650 of NC_140594.1, forward strand.
CTATGCCAAAACATGGCAAACAAGCATTGGCAAAGCTGATAGGTCTAACATTGGTGGCCAACTTTTAGGCAATTCTTGTTTTGTCATGGTTTTAGCAAACCTTTATTGTTCAGAATGCTGTTGGACCCTCATTAATCTAAACAAAAACAACTGCTAAAGGTAAAAATGTAGTTCTGGTCTTTAAAAAGCACACACAGAGCACTGAAGGGAACTACTTTGTGTGCTGATGTGCTTCTTGTAAAAGGGAAGCCTTCCGTAACTCATAGTGAAGTCAGCCAATGGCAGAAGAGGGCTGACTCATTGCCACTTTTATGCATGTTGGAGTGGGAAAAATGTGAGTGACAGAACCACAGATTAATGAATGAAGTCCAACTGAAAACCTCAATATGTCATCATTTTCGTAAAGTAAAAAACGATCTTGGCTAACACAGACTTGAAAAGGATGTACGACGATACAACGCAAACATTTACAACGCATGCCTTTAAAACGCAGTTTTACATTGCACCATCCATTACAACGCATGTTTTTACATCGCATGCCATCACAACGCATTATTAGAAACTACACTTAGAACGCATTCCACTACAATGCATACCATTATAACACATACCATTACAATGCATTTTACTTTTAGGGCAACAGTAGGGTAAGTGTTGGATAGTGTAGGGGTAAAAAGTACTATTCCCACTCCAGTGAGTGAAACAGTAGGGTAAGTGTTGGATAGTGTAGGGGTAGCAATTATTATTCCCACTCCAGTGAGTGCAACAGTAGGGTAAGTGTTGGATAGTGTAGGGGTATACATTATTATTCCCACTCCAGTGAGTGCAACAGTAGGGTCAGTGTTGGATAGGGGAGTGGTAAAAATTACTATTCCACATTACTTACCCTATATTGCATTGTGATGACATGCGTTGTAGTGACATGTGTTGTAATGACATGCGTTGTAGTGACATGCGATGTAATGGCTGCGTTGTAATGGCATGCAATGTAAAGGATGTTGCATTGTAATGACTGCGTTGCAAAGGTAGTGCGATGTAATGACTGCATTGTAAAGGTTGTTTCCCCTAAAAAAGCAGTTGGTCTGTCATTAGCTTTTACGAAAGAAAGAAAGAAAGAAAGAAAGAAAGAAAGAAAGAAAGAAAGAAAGAAAGAAAGAAAGAAAGAAAGAAAGAAAGAATGAATGAATGACAGACAGGGTTGCCAAGATAGACCAACCTTATGAACTTATTTTCAGAGTTCATGTGAGATACTAGTATGGTGTAATAAAGCAGTAGTCAGAGAAACCAAGGCCACATCAAAAATTATTTACAACAGCAATGGCAGGAGATCAATGGATGGTTAAGTGTAATATTAGCTTCCTTTATATCTCTGGGTGTTGGTTAATAGTTTTAGGACTTTGATTGTGGGAGGTGGCATGAGATGACTGTGATTATTGAGGGAACATGGGGGAAGATGTAACTTGCTTAGTGCTTATGGTGGATTCCTATTGTCGAATTTTTTAAATGCTGATTCATTATGGTAATTACTTTTTTGGATGCATTTTATGTACGTTTCTTGTATTTATGTACCTTTTGTGGCTATTTATGTGCCGAATAAAGTGTTGCAAATAAATACACGAACAATAAAGCTGGAATGTGTCCTGTGCCCTCATATGATAGAAAGCATCCTGCTACCACATCAGGCTCTACAAACAAAGGCAATGCAAAAAAATAATGAAGTAAAAACGAAAACATTTGCACTGAAGAAACCTACCTTTTGTGTAGATATGCTCTTTGTAAAAGGGCTGAATGTAGTCACTCAAAGTGACGTTTGGCAGTGGCTGAAGCAGGCTTACCCATTTCCCCAAGCTATATGATGTAGTGGGCAGAAGCAAAATGCGAATGACACAAGAACGGACCAACAGATGAAAAGACGTGGTTGAAAGACCCTAATGTAAGTATTTAATACATACAATTTTAGTCAAATCAAAATGTCTTGGATAATTCCAAACCTAAAAACCATTATGATACTTCATTGAGTTGATGCATCACTTTAGAAATCTCTAGGCAACTTGATAGTCATATGATCGAATATTGGTGGATCCATTTAGCATATCATCCTTCCAACTTTAGCAATTGAATTGGTTTATAAATTATTTTATAGAAGTGTACTGGTTCATTCATTCAAGCAATAGCAATTATGTAGTTACTGATCATTTACACAAACATGAGAATTTGGATGTTGAAGAGAAGGCCATAGTTGAAACATAATTTGCACACAATGTTCAGGATGATAAAGCAGATAAGTAAAAAAGATTTATAGTGTTCCAGCTAAGGAACGGGGAGACACTTGAGATGAGAGAAAATAACAATTTTGGGGTAGAAAACTGGCTTCTAGTCTAAATGGTGTGACCTTAAACATTAGAGCACAACTGTTAACGATAGTGACTATTGATATAAGATGCAGTATATTGATTGTCTCTTGGCACTTGACTAATGGATCTCTACATCACACAAATCTATGGAATTCATTTCATCAGAATTAAACTAGCTGCCTACAGATATCTGCTGCAGGTGACTTAGCATCTGGGCTATCCTAATTGTCTGGCACAAGAAGGTATTATCACAAATCTCCTCTACCAGCAGGAAAAGACATATGGATTTTGTGTTTTGTGGGATGAAATACTCTTCCATATCGCTTAGCTGAAAGACACAATTGATAGAAGATTCTGTGAACTTTAGTTTAGTTAGCTGTAGGGTCTACAACAGAAGATGTAACTTCAAATTAAAGTCCCTTTCTTTGATTGAGGCCTCCATTAACTCTTGAGCACTTCCATCATGCTCAAGCAGCAACAATAACAGTTCTACTATGATTTTTTTGAATGGCTACATCTGTTTTTTTTTCGTCTACTGAAACCACACCTGTCTCTACTAAGTAATTAAACATCATTGGTAGCAGTGCTCAGATAGTTGGATGGACACCTTAGAACTACACCCCTTGATGGAACTGTTATGAGTAATTATCTGTGTAAAAATTTGACACAATGACATAGTGACTTAATACCACCATTTTGTTTAGATATATGTATTGCTTGTTACCATTCATTTGTCCTTATATATATATTGTATATAATTATGTAACAGCATGCATCTTGATAGTACACTTCCAAATGATGTTGCTATTTGTAACCACTTGAGCAAAAGAATTTGACACAATCATTCAAGAAATATTATTTATTTTTGACTTGTCGTCAAGAGATATGCATTCTGGAAAACAATGAGGAATATAACAAATAAGTTGTCTTTTAACTATCTTTGATATAATAACAAAGCAGTATCTTTTATTCTTTAATTGCTGTTCGAGCAATCCGTTTTAAGGGAAGAGTGGTGTTTGTGTTTTTTAAAAAAATTATCCTGTGCTCCAGCTTTAATGCCAGGATTCTTTTTAATTTTACTCTGAGGCAACAGTGGTTATTTTTACTACTTGTGAACTCTACCATAAGAAGGAGCCATTTTGTTTAATACATCCTCTAGCGGTTGGATCTTGCTTAACTATAGACCAATTTTGGGGATAAATACTGGGCCTTGCCATGGATGCGCAGTGGCTAAATTACCTGGTAATAGCTTGGTTTAATAAAGTGATAGCTTTTATTACTTTTAATTGCTGTAGGGGGAATCCATTACAAAGGAAGACAGATTTTGTGTTTTTTTTTTTAACTCATCCTCTTTTTCACCTCTAATGCCTGGTTTCTTTTTAGTTTTACTTTGGGGGAAATGGTGGCAATTTTTGCTACTTGTAAACTTTCAACCGCAGATGCTCCCTTTTGTTTTAGACACTCTCTAGTGGTTAAATTTGGACCAATTTCAAGCAAAAATATGGAGTCTTGCCACAGACGCCCAGCAGATGTGTAAGGCAGGTGCACCACTGAAGCACAGAAGGTGTGCCAAAGTCAAGTCTGTCTCTGCCCAGATCATGTCCAGCGTCAGCCATTCTGTCCGTTTGACCCGACAGAATCTCTTTCCTCAAGTTGTTTGTCGGGGAAGAATAGATCCGGTAAAAAGGTAAAACTTGTAATCCTCTTCCAAATTCATTTTGCACTGTGGTGATAGCTATAAGCATATGTCCAACCTGTACTTTTTCTCTTGACTGCCATGTCAGCACTCACCGCATAAACCCACAATGAATGACAATACTAAGATAAATAGTGTAATGAAGAATGCTTCTTCTAGTGCTCTCTCTTTTTCTGCATGTCTCATCAGTTGCAGATCCCTCCCTAAACATGCCTTACATATAGCCAACTTAATCCTTGAAGATGAATGGGAATTTATGTTCCTTACTGAAACCTGGTTGAAGGATACTTCTACTCCAGATATTGCTCTATCAATTTCAATAGGCTTTCTAATTTAGCATCTAAATCAGAAGGGCAGAGTGGAAGGTCAAATTTCAGTGGTATATCAGTCTAATTTCACCTGTTCAATATAAAAAATATGAGAAATTGGTCACATTGAGGTGCTGATTTGTACAATTAAGGTGGTGTCATCTCCTTCTCTATCTGGGCCCTTATTTGTAGAGTTCCAGATTGTCATATTGACTCCCTGTATCAGCTTGCTCATGTAACTGGACAATTTTCTCTTCACTACTCCAAATCTACTGTTTTGGGCGATTTCAACTTACACATGAATGATCCCTATTGCACTTCAGTCAATCAATTTAAAACGGTATTAGAAGGTGCCGATCCTGGAAAAACCGGGTACGAATCGTCGGACGGAGCGTTTTCTCCGTCCGACTCGTACCCGGGAAAAATACCTTACAAACATGCAAGTACGATTCGTACGCAAACACCATTTCCGTACGATTCGTAAAAACCACAGACCGACAAAAAAATACCCACAACTCAGATCTGGGACACCGCGGACGTGACGTCCGGACGGAGTCAGGCAGCGTTTCACTAACCAGCAAGTACGATTCGTGCCCACGTCTCTCCGCACGGACAATATTTTACGGCAGCCAAAAACTGCCGGGAAATCAGGACGACGCGCAGAAGGAGCACCTGTACGCGACGGACAGCCATGGACCCCAACCTACGTGTCATCCCGGCCCTCATAGCAGTCCACCTGGTGTACAGGAACCGACGCAGACGCCGCAGAAGGTCAGAACAACACCCAGGGTCAAAGGGGGGCAGGGGCAGGAAACATAACCCCCACCCAAGTTCAAAATCATACATGCCCTGTACATACCCGACCCCCAAGGCATGGTCACTTCGGGGGGCGGGGGTGTCTCCACCAAGGCCGGCGTCCGCCACAACGGAAGTCAACATGGACGCAAACCGGCAACACAACAATTGTGGTACGCACTGTACCCATGCCTTAAGAGCGTGGGTACGGGTCGTACCACGCTGTGACGGTGCGGGACAGACGGACCCTAAGGGACTCACCGAATGGTGGACACATATGCCCGTCTCACCCCCTTTTCTCCCCTCACAGCAGAACGAGTGGCGATCTGACACGGAAAGCGAGAGAAGGAGCTGGGACGGAGCGGAGCCCTTTAAGGAAAGCTCGGACGGAGCAAGAGACACGCCCCCGTGGGACGACGGGACGTCAAAAGGCGGAAGAGCTACAGAAGAGACGGACGGCGTTTCCTGGAGGAGTGAAGTAGACGAGTGGAGCAGAGGTGGTTCGAGTGAGGCAGCAGAGTGGAGAAGGAGAGAAGCAAACATCGGAGGAGAGCGGGAGGCGACGGAGGAGAGAGAGGTGGACGAGAGAAAACGACGAGAGGAGAGGGAGAGTCGGCCAGGAGGCCCGGTACACCGCGGATCGCCCAGCCACGTTCCCAGGGGAGGAGCGTGGCTAGGACAGGGAAGAACCCCGGGACCCTCCCTACGATACGACCGAAGGCGGAGAGAGACCGACCCCTGCCCCCCCTCCGGGAAGTCCTCCTACGACGAGCAACCACGGATCCTTCAGTGTGGCCAAGAGAGAGACTGACAAGTCGCTTACGAAAACGTTATGTGCCAATAAAACCTCGTTTACAACGCACACGTGTCCTGCCTGTCCCTGACCCACCGCCACAACTGGTGTCAGAAGTGGGATCTACAGCTGACTCCGTCGGTAACGAGATGGAGGCCCTCATACAAACTCTAATTCAGGGACAGGAGAAACTGGAATGGGCGGTGGAACGACAAATGACGTCAGCCCAAGCCGATAGGGAGTCCTTTCAGAACGCAATGACCGCACAGCTAGCAGCTATTCAGAAAGCCCCCACAGATCCTGGGATGCCAGTACCGGCCGTGCGTCATGTGCCCCATCCAACTGGCATGGCCCTGCAAAAGTACGTGGCAGGAGAAGACCCGGATGCCTTCATGACCAATTTTGAACGTGCAGCCAGGGCTTGTGGTTGGCCCGAGGAGAAATGGCCCTTCTTTTTAGCTCCCCTGTTATCGGCAGAAGCCCAGGCCGCTTATCAGATAGCCAATCCGACCGGGGTCACTCCGTATTCCATCATCAAGGAAGTCATTCTAGAACACCTAGGACTCGACTCAGAAGCCTACCGAGTCCGTTTCCGCAAAGAGAGAGGGGCGGTAGGGGAAAACCCGAAGACTGTATTCTTCCGACTAAAACTAGCCGCTGATAAATGGCTTAAACCGGAGAGCCGTACCAAGGAGGAAATCATGGACTGTATATATTTAGAACAGTTCATGGAAGCAATGCCTTATGGAACCCAAAGATGGTTAAAACAACATTCTAACCTGTCAGTGGCCCAGTCTATAGAGATGGCGACGCAATATGGGAGGGCCCAACCGCGCTATGGGGTCGGGGACCAGGAGAAGGGGGATAAAAGGGCCCCTATGGGGCGAAACGAAAAGAAAGGCAAGGCCCTCCCGGAATTAGTAAGACCCAAACCAGTACGGATGGATGTCACCCCCATCAAAGGACCCCAATGCTATGACTGCGGGGAATGGGGTCATATTGCCCGTCTGTGCCCTCGAAGAAGGAGTGACGAACCTATGGATATCGGTTTTCTACCCAAGACCGTCTTATATTCAGCCGAACTGGGTTCCTCCTACTACGTACGTGTAAGAATGAATGGAGCACTAGTCAACGCATTGTTGGACTCTGGGTGTAGGCAGTCTGTGGTGAGAAAGACCCTTGTGAGACCCCACCAATTCCTATCCGACCAGGTAGTTCACATCAGATGTATACATGGGGACGTAAGGCCTTACCCCCTTGCCGTGGTCCCCATAACTCCCCTCAACCAACCCCCTCAACACGTCAGAGTAGGTGTAGTTGACACACTCCCCGAGGACGTAATATTAGGGGTAGACAACCCTAGCTTTTTGTCGCTCTTTCGAAAAGAATTACAAGAACACCGGACCGGGAGGGTAGAACCAACCAGTGCCCTAGTCAGTCCGGACCCGTGGGTGTTAGACCGCAGCTTTCGCTTTGCCCAAGCCAATGATCGATCCTTATTCAATGCGTGGGACCAAGCCCAACAGACTCAAAACCAAGGGGAAGGGGGATACCCCAAATTCAAGATTCAGAATGACCTATTATACAGGGAGAGCGGGAAAGGAGAGCCTCTACAACTAGTGGTCCCACAACCCTTCCGAGAGCAGGTCATGTTCTTTTCTCATACCCACCTCACCGCAGGGCATGCCGGTAAGGAGAAAACCTCACAGAGCATATTAAGGTGTTTTTACTGGCCAGGGATTTATAAAGACATTGAGAACTTTTGTAAAACCTGTGAGACATGTCAAAGGCAAAACACCTATAAACCTCCTCCGGCTCCCTTGCACCCCATGCCAATCATAGGGGTACCCTTTGAAAGGATAGGGATGGACCTGATTGGGCCACTACCACGGACCAGCAAAGGACATCTATATGCCCTCGTAATAGTGGACTACGCCACTCGCTTTATAGAGGCCTTCCCTCTCCGAGCCACAACTACAAAAGCCCTGGCCGAAAAGGTAATCGAATTATTCTCCAGAGTCGGCTTCCCCAAAGAAGTCGTGACCGACCAAGGGACTCCCTTCATGTCAAGGCTGATGAAAGAAGTCTGTGCTGTCTTAGACATCAAACAGCTACGCACGTCTGTCTACCATCCACAGACTGACGGACTCGTGGAAAGGTATAACAGAACCTTAAAAAGTACCCTGAAGAAGATGTTAACGGTGGAAGGCCGGGAATGGGATAGACTACTTCCTCTTGCCTTATATGTGCTTAGGTCCCAAGTACAGAGTAGCTTAGGGTGTTCTTCTTTTGAGTTATTATATGGGAGACAACCAAGATCCCTACTAGAAATGACGAAAGATGCCTGGGAATCAGAGGAGCGGCAGGATCACTGCAGCCTTCTCGAATATACGACGCAATTAAAGTCCAAAATTAGCAAACTACGAGATCTCGCATACTCCAGTCTGGAAAGAAGCCAAGGAAGACAGAAAAAACAATACGACAAGGGAACGAAGTTGAGACACCTACAGCCAGGAGATTGGGCACTGATACTGCTTCCCTCATCCACCAGCAAATTCAGGAGCGAATGGCAAGGTCCGTTCCTGGTGCGGGAAGCCGTAGGAGATACCAACTACAAACTACAAATGACGCCAGGGAAGACGCAGTGTTACCACATCAATCTGCTGAAGAAGTGGCTTGGCCCAGCTCCCCGGGCGGCCCACTTCGTGATTCCCAGTCGGGAAACCCCAAATTCTACGATAGACGAATTAGTGGTGAACCCCGAGCTCAAGGAAGACCAGAGACAAGAACTGCAGGCAATGTTAAAACCCTTCCACCCCATATTTTCTGATTTGCCTGGACGGACCCGGTTGGCCGAGCATGGGATACAGACGGCACCCGGAAAGATCGTCCGCCAGAAGTCCTACAGGGTACCGGCAGCCCGGAGGGAGGCGATACAGCGCGAAGTAGAAGACATGTTGCGGTTGGGGGTGATACAACCCTCCACCAGTGACTGGAGGTCCCCTATAGTGATGATACCAAAGCCGGATGGCTCCACGCGCTTCTGTATGGACTTTCGCGCATTGAACGAAATCTCAACATTTGATGCTTATCCAATCCCCAGGGTGGATGATCTTATAGAAAAGATCGGCGAGTCCTGTTATATCACCACATTAGACCTAACAAAAGGGTACTGGCAAGTGCCCTTAAAAGAAGCTGACCGAAAGAAGACAGCTTTCTCTACCGATCAAGGCTTATTTGAGTTCACCGTCCTGCCGTTCGGACTCCATGGTGCGCCAGCGACGTTTCAACGGTTGATGAATACCGTCCTCCAACCATATTCGTCATTTAGCTCGGCATACTTGGATGACATTGTGGTGTACAGCTCATCCTGGCAGGAGCACCTCCAACATCTGACTATCATCCTCAATGCCCTACGAAGCGCAGGCCTGCATATAAATGCGAAGAAATCAAAAGCCGCATTTTTTAGGGTTAAATACCTAGGGTATGTTTTGGGAGACGGAGTCATAGCCCCTCAGAGGGAGAAAATCAAAGCCATAGAAGAGACACCCTTCCCTACTACAAAAAAATACCTACGGGGGTTCTTGGGACTGATAGGGTATTATAGAAGGTTTATCCCTCAGTTCGCAGAAGTGGCCTCTCCCTTAACGGATCTCCTACGCAAAGAACACCCTATCTGCAGGTTAAAAAACCCATCGGAGGAGGCCCTACAAGCCTTTAGGACCCTAAAATCCCTGATCACCACCCATCCGGTATTAATCTCTCCCGACTTTAGTAAACCATTCCTGGTCGCCACAGACGCCTCAGAGACAGGGATAGGGGCAGTGTTGTCACAGGTAGGGATGGACGGTTTCGAACATCCCATTCTGTATGTAAGTCGGAAACTCTTTCCGAGGGAGACCAAATACCCCACCATTGAACGAGAGTGCCTGGCTATTAAATGGGCAGTAGAAAAGCTCAGGTATTATCTCGAAGGCAGGCCATTTACGCTATACACTGATCACGCTCCCCTGAAGTGGATGTATAGTAATAAAGGGAAAAATCCCCGGGTCCTCAGATGGTTCTTATCATTACAGCCCTTCGCTTTCGAGGTGCACCACAAAAGGGGGAGCGAGAACTGTAACGCGGACTTCCTATCTAGATCCTTTCCTCTCCCCGATCGGGAGCAGCCAAGGGGGGAGGAGTGTGACGGTGCGGGACAGACGGACCCTAAGGGACTCACCGAATGGTGGACACATATGCCCGTCTCACCCCCTTTTCTCCCCTCACAGCAGAACGAGTGGCGATCTGACACGGAAAGCGAGAGAAGGAGCTGGGACGGAGCGGAGCCCTTTAAGGAAAGCTCGGACGGAGCAAGAGACACGCCCCCGTGGGACGACGGGACGTCAAAAGGCGGAAGAGCTACAGAAGAGACGGACGGCGTTTCCTGGAGGAGTGAAGTAGACGAGTGGAGCAGAGGTGGTTCGAGTGAGGCAGCAGAGTGGAGAAGGAGAGAAGCAAACATCGGAGGAGAGCGGGAGGCGACGGAGGAGAGAGAGGTGGACGAGAGAAAACGACGAGAGGAGAGGGAGAGTCGGCCAGGAGGCCCGGTACACCGCGGATCGCCCAGCCACGTTCCCAGGGGAGGAGCGTGGCTAGGACAGGGAAGAACCCCGGGACCCTCCCTACGATACGACCGAAGGCGGAGAGAGACCGACCCCTGCCCCCCCCTCCGGGAAGTCCTCCTACGACGAGCAACCACGGATCCTTCAGTGTGGCCAAGAGAGAGACTGACAAGTCGCTTACGAAAACGTTATGTGCCAATAAAACCTCGTTTACAACGCACACGTGTCCTGCCTGTCCCTGACCCACCGCCACACACGCCCACCCCAACAATGGCGGTACAGCCCGTACCCACCTCCCAAAGGCATGGGTACGGGTCTTACCACGCCCACCCCTACGTCACCCCAACAATGGCGGTACGGCCCTTACTCATGCCTTTGGGACGTGTGTATGGGCCGTACCGCCATTATTGGGGTGCCGTAGGGGTGCCGTAGGGGTACGGCCCGTACCCACGCCTTAAGAGCGTGGGTACGGGTCATACCACGCCCACCCCTACGTCACCCCAACAATGGGGGTACGACCCGTACCCACGTCCTAAAGGCCTGGGTATGGGCCGTACCCCTACGTTACCGCCACAATGGTGGTACGGCCCGTACCCACGCCCCCAGAGTGTGGGTATGGCCCGTACCACCATTGCAGTGGTGATGTAGGGGTACGCGTGGTACGGGCCATACCCACGTCCTAAAGGCATGGGTACGGTATGTACCCCTACGGCACCCCAACAATGGGGGTACGACCCGTACCCACGTCCTAAAGGCCTGGGTATGGGCCGTACCCCTATGTCACCGCCACAATGGTGGTAAGGCCCATACCCACGCCCCCAGAGCGTGGGTACGGCCCGTACCACCATTGCAGTGGTGATGTAGGGGTATGCGTGGTACGAGCCGTACCCACGTCCTAAAGGCATGGGTACGGTACGTACCCCTACGGCACCCCAACAATGGGGGTACGACCCGTACCCACGTCCTAAAGGCATGGGTACGGTACGTACCCCTACGTCATCCCAACAATGGGGATACGGCCCGTACCCACGTCAAAAAGGCATGGATACGGGCCGTCCCGCCATTGTTGGGGTGCCGTAGGGGTAGGGCCCATACCCAGGCCGTAGGACGTGGGTACGGGTCGTACCACGCCAGTGGACAGACACATAGGGGTGTGTGGCCATCAGCCCTAGCAGTGCCCAGACATAGGAGGGGTGGGTGCAGAGTCCTCCCAGCAGTGCCCAGACATAGGAGGGGTGGGTGCCTATCACTCCCAGCAGTGCCCAGACATAGGAGGGGTGGGTGCCTATCACTCCCAGCAGTGCCCAGACATAGGAGGGGTGGGTGCAGAGTCCTCCCAGCAGTGCCCAGACATAGGAGGGGTGGGTGCCTATCACTCCCAGCAGTGCCCAGACATAGGAGGGGTGGGTGCCTATCACTCCCAGCAGTGCCCAGACATAGGAGGGGTGGGTGCCCATCACTCCCAGCAGTGCCCAAACATAGGAGGTGTGGGTGCAGAGTCCTCCCAGCAGTGCCCAGACATAGGAGGGGTGGGTGCAGAGGCCTCCCAGCAGTGCCCTGACATAGGAGGGGTGGTTGCAGAGTCCTCCCAGCAGTGCCCAGACATAGGAGGGGTGGGTGCCTATCACTCCCAGCAGTGCCCAGACATAGGAGGGGTGGGTGCCTATCACTCCCAGCAGTGCCCAGACATAGGAGGGGTGGGTGCCCATCACTCCCAGCAGTGCCCAAACATAGGAGGTGTGGGTGCAGAGTCCTCCCAGCAGTGCCCAGACATAGGAGGGGTGGGTGCAGAGGCCTCCCAGCAGTGCCCTGACATAGGAGGGGTGGTTGCAGAGTCCTCCCAGCAGTGCCCAGACATAGGAGGGGTGGGTGCAGAGGCCTCCCAGCAGTGCCCAGACATAGGAGGGGTGGGTGCAGAGTCCTCCCAGCAGTGCCCAGACATAGGAGGGGTGGGTGCAGAGTCCTCTTAGCAGTGCCCAGACATAGGAGGGGTGGGTGCCTATCACTCCCAGCAGTGCCCAGACATAGGAGGGGTGGGTGCAGATGCCTCCCAGCAGTGCCCAGACATAGGAGGGGTGGGTGCCTATCACTCCCAGCAGTGCCTAGACATAGGAGGGGTGGGTGCAGAGTCCTCCCAGCAGTGCCCAGACATAGGAGGGGTGGGTGCCCATCACTCCCAGCAGTGCCCAGACATAGGAGGGGTGGGTGCAGAGTACTCCCAGCAGTGGACAGAGACATGGTGGTGTGTACACCATCCCACAATTAGCAAAACACCATGGGTGCATGAAGGCATACACAAAGTGCGACTATATTGAGAGTGGCATGCCAACACATCACTGACAGCAGTGTCCCACTCCCATGAGGGTGGATGTCCATCCCCCACTGCATGACACACCACATGTGGGTGTGATGACAAATGACACATGCATACCCACCCCTGGCGCTGGCAGCACAATACACACACTGAGAGCATGCAACAAGACTGTATACTCATGTGCCACCCTACTAAACTAAGAGACCCAAAGGGAATACACACTGTCACGCACATTCCAGGACTGATAGGAATGTACAGGTGCTGGGGCAGCCAACAAGTTGTTGCCTCCCATGGAAGGAAAAGGGTGGAGTACCCACAGATACAATGCCCACAATTGTCAATCAGGTGACCAAAGACCCTGCAGAACACGTAACACATGTGTGCGAGGCTGGGAGTACACACATGCATAGTGCGTAAAAGGGAACATGTCCACATGAAGTCATGTCAATATACTCCATACACAAGTACAGTGACCACCAAGGATGCCACAAATGATGCAGGTGGTGGCATTGCTGAGCATGCATGGCCAAAGTTGAAGGGATCCGTCACACACCCAGGAAATGTAGACACAGCTCAGCACAACAATTGGGAAACAGCCTGCAGGGAAGATGTCAGGGTCCACAGAGGAAGGAACACACCTTGGGACAATATCACCATACAGTAAGAGCTTACATAACCAAAGATTATTTGCAGAGCCCTTGTGATGGCACACAGATACCAGGGTCCACCCCATGAGCAGCACACTACAACATTTCCCAGACACCTAACACATTATCACCACCCCAAATCATGGAGCAGCACCACCAACAGCAGGACCAGAAAAGCATTAGTGTGCAAAAGAATAACAAAATGCTTTATTCAGCATAAAATAATATTTGCAAAAGAAATGTCCACTATATACAGGGTGATTGGCGCATTCCCAAACACGTGGGGTATGTCCCCTGGGCATCAGATATGAAGTCCTTCGAAAAGGTTTCTCAAGATAAAAAGTAGGATGAGGAGGGTTTTTTTTATGACATTTCAATGAAAACTTTATTGGTGTTTTGACATTATGCAAAGAACTTCATTTCCCATAATCCTTTATGGAAGAACATGTCATTCGAGTTCATTGTGATAATATGTGATCCCAATGCATTTCGGCTCTAATGCCTTCGTCAGGGGATTATCGTGTGTTAGTCAAAGAGGGAATGCGCCAATCATCCATAGTCACACTCTCATTCGGTGAGTGATACCCTGGAGCACGATACATCTCTCTACAACTTAGGTAGTGCGCGCACTATACCTCTTGTCCACTATATACAGGGCCCATAGGCCAGGCCATGTGCGAAGTCCTGGTGGGGGACACTTTGGGACGCGTCTCCCCTAGCTTGCCTGCACAGTTCACTCTTCCATATCATCCACAGAAGGGGGGGCATCATGTGGGGGGAAGGACCAGGCACCGCAGGGACAGGAGGGGCAAGGGTAGGTGTTGTGGGTGCAGGGATGGACGACTCCACCACAGGGGGTGGGGCAGCGCCAAAGGTGGTGGTTAGGATGGAGCTGCATACGGTCGCAAGGTCTCCCAGCTTCTCCCCTGCACCCGAATGTATCACAGGCCCCAAGGAGGGGGGGGGTTGGAGGGATGGGTTGCAGCGCTACTGGGGGAGGGTGCGGACAGGGGGGGGGACTCAACTACCCTGGCCGGGCACTGCCTCCACCGCTTGCGGGGTGGTGCCACACTAGGGCTGAGGGCCACACTGGCAGTGAATGACTTCTTGTCCGACTGTTGGCCAGGAGAGCTACGGGGAGTGGTTTTGGGGGAAGTGGGTCATGAGGACTGCGGACTCCCACTGTGGCTGCGTGTCTGCCGTTTGCCCCCCGACCCAGTGGGTGTGCCTACTTCCCCCTGTGTGTGCGTGACAGGAGGTGTGCGCTTGCCCTTCCCTGGTGGTGTGCTGCCTGTGTCTGGTGGGGTGCGTGCATGGGGACGTCTGGGTGTGCTTGGGACAGGCATGGGAGTGGGAAGTGTGGATGGAGCAGGGGTGGGGGGGGACGGAGCGCTGCAGGAGACCCACTGCTGCAGTCAGTGATGAGTCTATGGACCTCAGCAACCTCGGTTGGTCAGACATCGCTGCTGACATGCTTACCATGTACGACACCATCTGTGTCAGCAGTCTGGTATGGCCATGGAGGACATTAAGCTGCGATGTCTGACCAACCTGCAACTGCAGCAGAATGTCCACAGACTCGGCATTGACGGCAGCAGGGGAGACAGGGGCAGGGGGTGCGGTGCCTGGCTCGAAGGAGACATGTTGGCGCCTAGCACGAACGGAAGGGACCCGAGCAAGTGGGAGGCCAGTGATGGGAATGGAGGGGGCGGCGAGAGATGGAGTGCTGCTTTCAGCTCTGGGAGCAGCCTCCGCCCCCTCTGGGAGCTCAGCCTCGGACCCGTCAGCGACATAGTCGGTGGTGGGACTGGACAGGTCCTCCGCCTCACTCCCCTCGGCCTCCGTGCCACTCGCTGCGCCAGACTCGCCAGCACTGGTGCCACCGGTGCTGGATCCCTCCTCAAGGTCCGTGCCAGTGTCTCACTCGGTTTCCCCCGACGCTGCTGTGGGCAAGGTGAAGAGACAGGAAAAATCAGACACCTGTATACATATGACACATGATTCAAAACTACATAGGTCACAGTGCATAGCATGAAAAACAACATGAGTAACATCTACAATACTACGCACATATGTAGGCCCTGCACCACACAGTTGGTTGACCCACCATGCCACTGGGAAACAATGGAGAGCATGACACAACAGCAAATAACTTGATATCAAATTAGACAGAGGAGCCAGTCTCTGGGGACAGTCGAGCACAGCATCTGGACCACACACCGTTGCCAAAAAAGGGATGAGCAGGAACCATGTCTCCTAACTTTTGGCACATGCTGCTTAGCAAATACATTAAACCATGCCGGACATGACTGGGTCACTGCATGTTGAGTGTATGTTCAGACAATCATCACACACAGGCCAGACCTGGCAAGGAGACATAAGGTTTGGACATGTAGTCCTTTCCTGCACAACCCCCCCCTACCTGAGACAATGTGATTGAGACAGAGGAAGTACTTACACCTCCTACTCGGGGATTACAAACATGCCCTTCAATAAATCCTGAGTGTACACAAAGTACCCCTCGTGCGCCTGTCCACACATATAATTGACAAACAACCATCATCAGATAGTTGTACCAAGACACACAGGCACTGGCCACTGTGAGTATGCACAAGCCCTGTACAGTGGACACATGTAGCACACTTTACGTAAAAACAAATTAGGCCAGGGTACAATGCCACAGAGCCCAACCTATGCTGAAGACACAGAGAATGTCCACATTGTTGGATGACACACATGATACCTAGGAAAAGGTGCCCCAGGGGACTGTAGTGGCCACACTCCTCCATGGTCCTGTATGGATATGACAGCAACAGAAGCGACCGACCAATTATGGACCCCCAAATTACTGAACAGGACAGGGCACAGACAAGGTACCAACACGTGTCACAGACCACCCCCACACATGATGCAGCAAGCATTGGGCACTTGGATTAACTGGCAGCCTAGATAACCTTGTGCAAGAGTGACTACACACAGACCAGGGTACACATGTCAAGGAGGGGAAGGGAGGAAGAACAGCACGGGTTGACTTGGGGGAACAGGATATGCACTGCACATATAAACCCTGGCAGTGTATCCTTGCGACTGGGCACTTCCAAAAGCTGGTGACACACAACAAACACACATGTACCTACCCCCTTCCTGCTGCTGCTTCTCCCGTAAGCGCCTATCCATCTCTGGGAAGACCACCGCCAGGACACGCTTCATTATGTGGGTGAGGCGGCGGCGCCCACAGTTCTTATGACCCTTTGGTGAGTCCCCCAGCAGGACCCGGGCGATCCTCCTGGTCCAGCACCGGATATCCTGCCAGCGTTTCCTCACCTGGGCCAGGCGCCGCTTTGGTCCCTCCACCGACCTCACGGCCCTGACGGCCTCCTTCCAGATCTCCCCCTTAGCATAGGCGCCTACCTGTGAGGATGACAAAGTGAGACAACATCAATACACCTGCTACATGTCACAGAGACACACATTTGAACAATTTGGCTGGTGTGAACAGGGCATAGTATGCAGCCAACTCATTGCACCTTTGTCATAGGGACATTATCCTCTGGGGAAGGCCAAATGCACTACGTGGCATTGAAAGTACACAGGTGGAATGAGGGGTGCCACACAATCAATGATCCTGGCTCACAATGTGCTTCACAAGCTACACCAGGATTATGTGCAGCACCTCAAAGCAGTCACATGCCCCAGGCCACTGACGCAACCTAAGCAGAGTACACAGGCACACACAGGCACAGGACAATCACCTGCCATTGGCAACTTCGGGTACAAACCTCACTCTGCACATGTGCCACTTGACTGGGGGGTTTCACAGGTGTTGGGCTAGCCCAGCACGTCAGACACACAGCACTGCTCCCTACTCACATCAGATGGGTAGGGTATATGCATCCCTCATGCATCTGGGCTGCAACACTCCACATAGACACTCACCCACATGACAGGGGACTTACACACACACCAATGTCCAGGGGACGAACACATCATTTGGACACTCTCACCACAGGTACACTCAACTCACACACATCTGTGGGTACAGTCACCTGTCACACTGGGGGGAACACAGAATCACATCAGGACTGTAGAAACAACATTCCCAAGAGGATTAGCCAGGCTGAAAGTGGCATGCACCATGCAGTGTTTGTCACAGTAAGCACTATGCAAGTGAGGAGTGCAGACATGCACTACAGCATGCTCTGCATGGGAGACATGAGCCATCCCCCCCCCCTGGGACCCACTCTCAAGAACATTGCATGTCTGTCACACCTGGACACAATGCCAGAAGTGACCGTCACAAAAAAGGGGCACAGTCTAAGCTAGTGGAGTCAGCACTCACCTGCTCCCCTGGTCTCCCATACAGGCTGGGGTACTGTGGGAGGAGGACATCCAGCAATGCCACATTCTCCTCCAGGGTGAATGGCTGGGCCCTCTCCACAGACCTGGACATGGTGCCAGAGGAATCACGAGCAGCAGCAGTGGTGTGGAATGAAAGGTTGCGCAGGCAAGTGCTCTCTCATGGGTCCTGGCTGCCTTATATCTGCCTTGCTGGGCTGTTTCATTTACAGGAGTACAGAGTGATTGGTCAGTCTCATTTGCATCCTAAGTTTCCTCCAATCCCTTTAAACCTTCCCCAGTGAGGGCCTTTGCATGGTTCAAAATTTGAGCATGATGTCAAGTCAACAACCACTTGGCAACATTGTATATTGTCTCCAACCGACTTCTGCTGGCCACCTGATGAATAATTTGAACTGGAAACTCAGTCTCCATGACAACCAGCATGCATTTAGGCCCTTATACTTGTCCCTCATGTGTCCCCTCTGTAATTTCACTATACACACACAGGTACGGTGCGTTCCACGCCCCTAGGGCACCACTACTCCAGTGATACGGTCCGTACACACGTGTGCTGAGCATGCATGGCCAAAGTTGAAGGGATCCGTCACACACCCAGGAAATGTAGACACAGCTCAGCACAACAATTGGGAAACAGCCTGCAGGGAAGATGTCAGGGTCCACAGAGGAAGGAACACACCTTGGGACAATATCACCATACAGTAAGAGCTTACATAACCAAAGATTATTTGCAGAGCCCTTGTGATGGCACACAGATACCAGGGTCCACCCCATGAGCAGCACACTACAACATTTCCCAGACACCTAACACATTATCACCACCCCAAATCATGGAGCAGCACCACCAACAGCAGGACCAGAAAAGCATTAGTGTGCAAAAGAATAACAAAATGCTTTATTCAGCATAAAATAATATTTGCAAAAGAAATGTCCACTATATACAGGGTGATTGGCGCATTCCCAAACACGTGGGGTATGTCCCCTGGGCATCAGATATGAAGTCCTTCGAAAAGGTTTCTCAAGATAAAAAGTAGGATGAGGAGGGTTTTTTTTATGACATTTCAATGAAAACTTTATTGGTGTTTTGACATTATGCAAAGAACTTCATTTCCCATAATCCTTTATGGAAGAACATGTCATTCGAGTTCATTGTGATAATATGTGATCCCAATGCATTTCGGCTCTAATGCCTTCGTCAGGGGATTATCGTGTGTTAGTCAAAGAGGGAATGCGCCAATCATCCATAGTCACACTCTCATTCGGTGAGTGATACCCTGGAGCACGATACATCTCTCTACAACTTAGGTAGTGCGCGCACTATACCTCTTGTCCACTATATACAGGGCCCATAGGCCAGGCCATGTGCGAAGTCCTGGTGGGGGACACTTTGGGACGCGTCTCCCCTAGCTTGCCTGCACAGTTCACTCTTCCATATCATCCACAGAAGGGGGGGCATCATGTGGGGGGAAGGACCAGGCACCGCAGGGACAGGAGGGGCAAGGGTAGGTGTTGTGGGTGCAGGGATGGACGACTCCACCACAGGGGGTGGGGCAGCGCCAAAGGTGGTGGTTAGGATGGAGCTGCATACGGTCGCAAGGTCTCCCAGCTTCTCCCCTGCACCCGAATGTATCACAGGCCCCAAGGAGGGGGGGGGTTGGAGGGATGGGTTGCAGCGCTACTGGGGGAGGGTGCGGACAGGGGGGGGGGACTCAACTACCCTGGCCGGGCACTGCCTCCACCGCTTGCGGGGTGGTGCCACACTAGGGCTGAGGGCCACACTGGCAGTGAATGACTCCTTGTCCGACTGTTGGCCAGGAGAGCTACGGGGAGTGGTTTTGGGGGAAGTGGGTCATGAGGACTGCGGACTCCCACTGTGGCTGCGTGTCTGCCGTTTGCCCCCCGACCCAGTGGGTGTGCCTACTTCCCCCTGTGTGTGCGTGACAGGAGGTGTGCGCTTGCCCTTCCCTGGTGGTGTGCTGCCTGTGTCTGGTGGGGTGCGTGCATGGGGACGTCTGGGTGTGCTTGGGACAGGCATGGGAGTGGGAAGTGTGGATGGAGCAGGGGTGGGGGGGGACGGAGCGCTGCAGGAGACCCACTGCTGCAGTCAGTGATGAGTCTATGGACCTCAGCAACCTCGGTTGGTCAGACATCGCTGCTGACATGCTTACCATGTACGACACCATCTGTGTCAGCAGTCTGGTATGGCCATGGAGGACATTAAGCTGCGATGTCTGACCAACCTGCAACTGCAGCAGAATGTCCACAGACTCGGCATTGACGGCAGCAGGGGAGACAGGGGCAGGGGGTGCGGTGCCTGGCTCGAAGGAGACATGTTGGCGCCTAGCACGAACGGAAGGGACCCGAGCAAGTGGGAGGCCAGTGATGGGAATGGAGGGGGCGGCGAGAGATGGAGTGCTGCTTTCAGCTCTGGGAGCAGCCTCCGCCCCCTCTGGGAGCTCAGCCTCGGACCCGTCAGCGTCATAGTCGGTGGTGGGACTGGACAGGTCCTCCGCCTCACTCCCCTCGGCCTCCGTGCCACTCGCTGCGCCAGACTCGCCAGCACTGGTGCCACCGGTGCTGGATCCCTCCTCAAGGTCCGTGCCAGTGTCTCACTCGGTTTCCCCCGACGCTGCTGTGGGCAAGGTGAAGAGACAGGAAAAATCAGACACCTGTATACATATGACACATGATTCAAAACTACATAGGTCACAGTGCATAGCATGAAAAACAACATGAGTAACATCTACAATACTACGCACATATGTAGGCCCTGCACCACACAGTTGGTTGACCCACCATGCCACTGGGAAACAATGGAGAGCATGACACAACAGCAAATAACTTGATATCAAATTAGACAGAGGAGCCAGTCTCTGGGGACAGTCGAGCACAGCATCTGGACCACACACCGTTGCCAAAAAAGGGATGAGCAGGAACCATGTCTCCTAACTTTTGGCACATGCTGCTTAGCAAATACATTAAACCATGCCGGACATGACTGGGTCACTGCATGTTGAGTGTATGTTCAGACAATCATCACACACAGGCCAGACCTGGCAAGGAGACATAAGGTTTGGACATGTAGTCCTTTCCTGCACAACCCCCCCCTACCTGAGACAATGTGATTGAGACAGAGGAAGTACTTACACCTCCTACTCGGGGATTACAAACATGCCCTTCAATAAATCCTGAGTGTACACAAAGTACCCCTCGTGCGCCTGTCCACACATATAATTGACAAACAACCATCATCAGATAGTTGTACCAAGACACACAGGCACTGGCCACTGTGAGTATGCACAAGCCCTGTACAGTGGACACATGTAGCACACTTTACGTAAAAACAAATTAGGCCAGGGTACAATGCCACAGAGCCCAACCTATGCTGAAGACACAGAGAATGTCCACATTGTTGGATGACACACATGATACCTAGGAAAAGGTGCCCCAGGGGACTGTAGTGGCCACACTCCTCCATGGTCCTGTATGGATATGACAGCAACAGAAGCGACCGACCAATTATGGACCCCCAAATTACTGAACAGGACAGGGCACAGACAAGGTACCAACACGTGTCACAGACCACCCCCACACATGATGCAGCAAGCATTGGGCACTTGGATTAACTGGCAGCCTAGATAACCTTGTGCAAGAGTGACTACACACAGACCAGGGTACACATGTCAAGGAGGGGAAGGGAGGAAGAACAGCACGGGTTGACTTGGGGGAACAGGATATGCACTGCACATATAAACCCTGGCAGTGTATCCTTGCGACTGGGCACTTCCAAAAGCTGGTGACACACAACAAACACACATGTACCTACCCCCTTCCTGCTGCTGCTTCTCCCGTAAGCGCCTATCCATCTCTGGGAAGACCACCGCCAGGACACGCTTCATTATGTGGGTGAGGCGGCGGCGCCCACAGTTCTTATGACCCTCTGGTGAGTCCCCCAGCAGGACCCGGGCGATCCTCCTGGTCCAGCACCGGATATCCTGCCAGCGTTTCCTCACCTGGGCCAGGCGCCGCTTTGGTCCCTCCACCGACCTCACGGCCCTGACGGCCTCCTTCCAGATCTCCCCCTTAGCATAGGCGCCTACCTGTGAGGATGACAAAGTGAGACAACATCAATACACCTGCTACATGTCACAGAGACACACATTTGAACAATTTGGCTGGTGTGAACAGGGCATAGTATGCAGCCAACTCATTGCACCTTTGTCATAGGGACATTATCCTCTGGGGAAGGCCAAATGCACTACGTGGCATTGAAAGTACACAGGTGGAATGAGGGGTGCCACACAATCAATGATCCTGGCTCACAATGTGCTTCACAAGCTACACCAGGATTATGTGCAGCACCTCAAAGCAGTCACATGCCCCAGGCCACTGACGCAACCTAAGCAGAGTACACAGGCACACACAGGCACAGGACAATCACCTGCCATTGGCAACTTCGGGTACAAACCTCACTCTGCACATGTGCCACTTGACTGGGGGGTTTCACAGGTGTTGGGCTAGCCCAGCACGTCAGACACACAGCACTGCTCCCTACTCACATCAGATGGGTAGGGTATATGCATCCCTCATGCATCTGGGCTGCAACACTCCACATAGACACTCACCCACATGACAGGGGACTTACACACACACCAATGTCCAGGGGACGAACACATCATTTGGACACTCTCACCACAGGTACACTCAACTCACACACATCTGTGGGTACAGTCACCTGTCACACTGGGGGGAACACAGAATCACATCAGGACTGTAGAAACAACATTCCCAAGAGGATTAGCCAGGCTGAAAGTGGCATGCACCATGCAGTGTTTGTCACAGTAAGCACTATGCAAGTGAGGAGTGCAGACATGCACTACAGCATGCTCTGCATGGGAGACATGAGCCATTCCCCCCCCTGGGACCCACTCTCAAGAACATTGCATGTCTGTCACACCTGGACACAATGCCAGAAGTGACCGTCACAAAAAAGGGGCACAGTCTAAGCTAGTGGAGTCAGCACTCACCTGCTCCCCTGGTCTCCCATACAGGCTGGGGTACTGTGGGAGGAGGACATCCAGCAATGCCACATTCTCCTCCAGGGTGAATGGCTGGGCCCTCTCCACAGACCTGGACATGGTGCCAGAGGAATCATGAGCAGCAGCAGTGGTGTGGAATGAAAGGTTGCGCAGGCAAGTGCTCTCTCATGGGTCCTGGCTGCCTTATATCTGCCTTGCTGGGCTGTTTCATTTACAGGAGTACAGAGTGATTGGTCAGTCTCATTTGCATCCTAAGTTTCCTCCAATCCCTTTAAACCTTCCCCAGTGAGGGCCTTTGCATGGTTCAAAATTTGAGCATGATGTCAAGTCAACAACCACTTGGCAACATTGTATATTGTCTCCAACCGACTTCTGCTGGCCACCTGATGAATAATTTGAACTGGAAACTCAGTCTCCATGACAACCAGCATGCATTTAGGCCCTTATACTTGTCCCTCATGTGTCCCCTCTGTAATTTCACTATACACACACAGGTACGGTGCGTTCCACGCCCCTAGGGCACCACTACTCCAGTGATACGGTCCGTACACGTGTGTACGGACCGTATCACTATGGCGTACGCGTACGGCTACACTGCCATAGTGGTACGGACCCTACACACGTGTGTACGGACCGTATCACTATGGCGTACGCGTACAGCTACACTGCCATAGTGGTACAGACCCTACAAACGCATGTACGGACCGTATCACTATGGCGTACGCGTACAGCTACACTGCCATAGTGGTACGGACCCTACACACGCGTGTACAGACCGTATCACTATGGCGTACGCGTACAGCTACACTGCCATAGTGGTATGGACCCCACACACGCCTGTACAGACCGTATCACTATGGCGTACGCACACAGCTACACTGCCATAGTGGTACGGACCCTACACACGCATGTATGGACCGTATCACTATGGCGTACGCGTACGGCTACACTACCATAGTGATACGGACCCTACACACACCCTCAGAGCGTGTGTACGGTGCGTTTCACACCTTACACTGGTGACAGGCGGCACACAGAAAGGAATAGAGCTGTCATACTTGGCCAAGGCTGGACATCAAGTCATTGTCAGTGCAGTCCTACATGTCTCGGGCCTAGGTGTGTCAGGCTGTGATGTGGCACAAATCTCCTCATGTTTGAACCCAAAAGATGTGTGATGAGCTGTGTACACATGTCATGTGTGATGGTGCACTATGTGCCACACATCCCCTTCACACCTTTGACATGTGTGCATGTAGTACAGACTTGTTGAGCAATGCGTCACTGGCATGGCACAGTCGCCAACACCCGCAACTGTCCCCTGATGCCAGGTACACGGATAATTACACCTGACATGTGACTACCGGCGTTGCACGATGTGAGTATGTCATGTGTGTGTCATGTGTTCCCATAAGCTTGCTGTTGGTGTTCCGTCAAATGCATCTGCAGTTGCTGCATCCAACATGTGCCTGTGTGTGGATGGGCATGGCTCACTATTATGCACACCAGGACACATGTGGAATCAGACGTAATGTGTGTATGTATGCATGGAACATGGACTTGCGAGACAAGGACATATCTGCGTAGTACCAATGTATGTGTGATCAGTCTTGACATGTACCCCTTCATGGCAAGGTGTGTGGTCTGTCCTTTTTTCAGGGACATGTGACCTGTGCCTCTAGTGTTCCGCAACCTGTCTGTATGATAAACATCCTTCTTCTGCACATATGTGGATGTCTGTCACTCCTGTAATGCGTCTGCCTGTTCACTTACACTGGCACACAGCTAGTTTCATGCCATGTCATGTTGAGCTTGAGAATCCACGTTTGCAGCTGGCTCTTGGTAGGAGTGTCACCTGCCTGGCATACGTGTCCAGGATATATTGCACAGGCCTGACTCTGTCTGTAGCATATGTGTATTGGCTGTTTAACATGTGCTCAGTACATTGACATTGTGGTTGTACTGTACTCACTCTTCGTTGTCCCTTCCAAATTACTGCAGGGCTCCGCCTCTCCCCCGACCAGTGCCAGACTTGGCAGCCCTGAGGGAACGTGACTGTATACGCCGCTACCGCTTCACCCAACGGTTGATTGCGAACTTGACAGCAAGGCTGGCACCACACCTCCAACCGCTACACAGGTATCCTACTGCACTGACACCCATGATGAAGGTGATGGCAGCCCTACATTTCTTTGCCACGGGTACGTTTCAATATACCATTGCTCATGTTGGTGGCATGTCCCAGACCATGTTCAGCCATGTCCTGCATGATTTTTTAGAGGCCATGTTGGTTCACCTGGTTGAGTTTATTCATTTCCCAACTCCTGAGCAGTTGACAGGTGTCAAGGGTGACTTCTATGCCCTGGGAGGGATGCCCCATGTCATTGGGTCTATTGATGGGACACATATGGCTTTGGTACCACCACAGGCACAGGAGGTAGCCTATAGAAACAGGAAACATTACCACTCCATTAATGCCCTTGTGGTGTGTCTTGCTAACATGGTGATTTCCCATGTCGGTGCTCGTTTTCCAGGATTAGCACACAATGCCTACATCATGAGGCGTAGCAGGGTGCGTGAAATGATGCTGCAGCTGCGCAACGAACGAGCATGTCTTGTTGGTGGGTATACTCTGTTACTCCTGTATTTAGCATCATCTTTCTGTCTTACTGCTTCTCCTGACCCACTTCTGTCCATGATGTTTCCATGTAGGGGACTCTGGCTATCCCAACATGCCATGGCTGATCACGCCTCTCCGCAACCCCAGAACGGCTGGCGATCACCGGTACAACAACGCCCATGGGCAGACCAGGCGAGTGATAGAGAGGACCTTTGGCCTCCTGAAGAGCCGATTCCGGTGCCTCCACAAGACCGGCGGCGCACTCCCATATGCACCGGTGAAGGTCTGCAAAATCTTCCTCGTGTGCTGCATGCTGCACAACATGGCAGTGGAGGAAGCTGTGCCACTCATCCTGGATCCGGATGAGCAGGAACATCCACCCGTGGATGATGAGGGGCTTGGTGACGAGGCAAGTGATGTTGAGGAGGAGGAGGAAGAGGACATCCGGAGTCGGCTCATACGCAACTTCTTTGCTTAGTGGTGAGTTGCAGTGTCTGAGTGTGCACGCATTGAGCCTTGTGTGGCATGTGTTGCAATGTGTGGGTCCATCTGCATGTATGGCAAGTGAGTCAGAGGTGTGTTTGGATGTGTCACTCGAGTGATGGTGTAATAAAAGAATGTCTTTCCTGAGACACTATTTTCACCTAGCATGTTGACAACCTTATACGTGTCGAGTACATGCCCATGCATGTGGATGTGCTTCTTTTGGCTCACTTCTTGTGTGTCTCTCATCCCCAGGTATTTGCGCATGCTGTCTGCTGGTGGCATTGTTGTGCTCCTGCTATTCCTCATGAATACAGCAACGTGTGCTGAATCAGCGTAACATGCACGGACATGTCGAAAATTCTCCTTAGGGTAAGGGATGCAGCACGGCTTTTTGGGTGTGCTATTTGTTTGGAATGTGTGTGCACTGCTCCTGTTCATGTTTGGTTACTTTGCATACATGTAGAATCACCATGGGGCACATGACATGGAGCTGGATTCACCTGAATTGATAGTCACACTTGGTGACAGTCATCTGTAATGTGATTGTGGATTGGGATGAAGGCATCAATGTGTGTAACACTGCCCTCGGAAACATACGGGATGCACCGGGTTGACATAGTGTGGGACATCCCCATTAGAGGCTCAATGGTGAATAGCAGCCTCTCCGTGAGCAGCACGGGGTGTTTGCCTCAAACCCGTCACTTGTGTGCCAGTTCTATGGATTTCCTGCATCTGTGGTGCAAAGGGGTGTGCCAGTGTAGGTCCCACATGTTCATCCACATGACCTGTGCATCTGTTAATATAGATGCATTTGCCTTCCGGCAATCATGACTAATAAAGGTGTCCCTCAGCCTCCAAGGTGCCTCATCTCTGTCAATGCAGGTCTCTTGCCACTGTGCATGCGGCATGTCTGGCATAGTTATCACAGATTGTGCATATGAGTCTATGTGTAGAGTAGCAAGATGTGAGCTGTTTGTCAGGGATTATGATTTGTATTGTGCATGATGTACATGGCTGTGTAGGTATTTTGGCATCTCAGTCCCCACAACGGCCACTTTGCTGCATGTGCATCCATTGTCTGTGTGTGTGCCGTATTGAACCAGACAATCTTTCCTTATCATACACCTTTTGCAGTAGTCCTTTCGGACATGCTTGTGTTTGTGTGCAACTTGTGGCATGGTTTTCAGGACATGGCGCCTGCTGCTGCAGGCCCTGCAGCAAGGACACACAGAGTTTCTATATTTTCCCTCACACACACGCCTCTAAGACGCACCCCCCTTCCTCCCTCCACCCATTCATTTTGGTGTAATCTGCTTGTGTGTGACACAGTTGCGGTGGCAAAGGCTGGACCGTCTGCACATGCTACGTGCACATTGCACGTGCCTCATGTCCTTGCATGTGGCACATCACGCTACACCATGATGTTGTGGCCACCCACCAAGCAATGTCCATCCAATACATCTGTTGCATGCACTCAGGCATGCACTCATTGCCCACACAACACGTTTGCATAATAAGTGTGCAACTCCAACTGCCTACACAGCGCTGGCACGCCTTCCAGGCCCTGTCACACCAACCAGGTCATGTCCCTCCTACTCCCCACCGGCTCTGTACTCCAACAAGGCCATGGGAGTGGTACTCCAGGCCTCTGCATGTAGTATGGTGTTGTTGTGGGACACATGGCACAGGTATCATGTCTCAGCGTGTCAGTCTACAATGTGACCAGGATCCCCCTCTGCACCATGACATGCGCACTGCATCTCATCATCATCTGGTGTCCCATTGCCAGCCAGGTGCTCCTCACCCTCCCCAAAGACGCAGTCCTTGCCAGTTCTCATATTGAATAATGCATGGTATCCATTGGCAGATTGCTGAACATCGGCCACCTGATGCTTGTCCCCTTACAGCTGGGTCAACTGCTTGTGTCCCACCCGCAAGGGCCCTGCATAGGCACACAGTGTCCACGCACACGAGCTGGTGTGCATCATGGATTGCTTGCTCACATGTGCTATGCTGATCACCAGCATCTGTACCTCAGCCTTCAGCACACTCTGCATTATGCACAAGATCCACAGTTCGATCCACCTCAAGGCAAGACAGACCATCCCCCAGGTCAACTACAACATCCGTGTCTAATCCTACCCTGCACTCTATGGAGAAGTACGTTACAACTCCCATGATACTTGTCCACATCCAGGGTGCATCTGCGCAGCTCTGCTTCAACATCCGGCGACCCAGCCACATCACCGTCCAACAGAGATAGCTGCAATGGATCACTGTCAGCTGCAGGATGACCTTCACAATCCACGCCCATACTCAGGATGCAGCCCACGACCACGACCCCAACACAACCTTGTGGCACTGTCATCCAAGACCCCATTGTGCCATCTCCATGCATCCAACCTTCGCCTGGCAACCATTCTCCACATCCACCTGACTCCAGCATGCAGGACATAGTTTTCCCACCTGGCTACACATACCTGGGACTCCCACCCCAGGACACTCCACATGATCCCTGACCTATGCGCATGACTGTTGCTCTTCGAAATAGGTCTGTCCGCACAGTTGTGCAGGCACCCCCTCAGCTGGTTGGGCCCATCACGGGTGAGTATGGTGCTCCATGTCTGTATTGGATGATACATTGTGACCCATGTGTGTCCTGTGCCAGACTCAGACCCCAGGGTATGCATGGTTGGAGTTACTTCAAAACTCAGGCATGGTTTGACTTTCCAACACACACATGTTATGGAATAATGCAAAATGACGGCATCATCTCATTATTTTTATGATTTTTATTAGTGGTGAGGTACGTGTTTGGGGGGATGTAAGGAGGTGCTCGCCGGGTGTCTGTAATCCAACAGGGGGAGTTGGGATCCTTGCCATTGGAAGTCATCAGAGTCCATGCCACAGTCTTTGTCATCATTGGTCAGACAGTGACCAGCAAGTCCATGTGGCAGAGAATGTCATTGGATGAGGTGCTGCTGTTGCGCCAGAGGTCCAGGTGCCAGGCCAGGTGACCTGGGAGATGGTGATGGTCCGCTGACTCTCACTGTCTTTTGCGTGGACGACCCACCTTCCTCGGGGGACCCTCAGAAGCAGGCCGTGACGATGTCTGTGATGATCCGTCGGACGAATCCTCCTCCTACTCCTGATCCCTCCCTGTGGCTGGTGTTGATCTTTGCCTGGTGGCACAGGGAGGGTTGCCCATGTTTTCGGCAATCCGACGGAGTGAACGGCTCATGTCCATTAGCACTGCCACGAGCTCAGCCTGTCTTGCCTCCATCCATCCGTGGTGTTGCTGTTGTCTGGCATACTGCTCGGCCTGCATGTTCCTAATCTCATTGAGGGTCTCCACTACCTGGCTGATGCCCCTGATGTCACGCCTGTATGTGTCCAGTATGTTGCGGACGTGTGACATAACGGGTTCCTCAGCTGTCTGGTCAGGTTCGCGCCTCCGCCGTCCTCCACTCCCACCACCCCTGCCCACTTGAGCCTGGCCTGCCATTGTGGGCACATCGGGTCTCTGGGACCACCGAGGGATGGCATTTGCGGGGTCGCCTGCCTCCTCCTGGGTGCCCGGAGTACCTTGTCCCTCCTGGTCAGACTGGCTGCGTTGTTGTGTGCGAGCAGGGCTCCTGTGTGTATCCTGGGATGTGGCAGGAATGGGGGTGGTGGTTGGCACAGTTGTACCTGATGCAGGTGCTGCAGGTGCTTGGGCACCAGAGGGGCCAGGTTGGTCGGGGTCATCCACGGTGTGGTGAGAGTCGTCACTGCCGGTGGGATCATCGTCACGCCGAGCCTGGTCCTGTGATTCTTCCCCCCCCAGTGTTGCGGGGAGATCGACGACGTTGCCCTGTGTGTGAGAGAGAGACAATGTTAATGGTGTTTCATGCGTCATCCATGTTTCATACATATTCAAGTTGGCACAGTTCCTCTGGGTAGTTGGATATGTCTAGCATTCCTCTCACAGTGCGCTTGTGGATGGGTATGTTGCGGGGAACAAATTGATATGTACTCCTGGTTATTTGGCCTGTCTAATGAGTGTTGGGATGCTTATTTGGCTATGGATTGGTCTTGTTGTGTCACATATCCATTGTAGGAGTGCCAATTTGCTTTGGCTGCGCCTGGGGTGTGTGCTTGTGTAAGGGGGGGTGTGTGTGTGACCGGGCATGCTGTTGGGTGTGGTGTGATTTGTCCTTGGGTCTACCAGGTGATGTGTCTATCCCCTCATGGTGCATGCTGGCATGACAGTGAATGTGAGTTCCTGTGGAAGGTAGGTGGCATGTGGAGTTGGTGTTTGAGTGTACAGTGGTCACAGGATTGCCTTGTGCTGTCTACAGCAGGGCCAAGTGTCATCTACCTTGTCTGTACTTGGCAAGTCCCTGTGCATTGTGCATGGTGCATGGGTATGTCCCTTGACCACAGCTTTCAACACTTTTCCTATGTGTGACACACTCTTTGTTGTTGCATCATTTTTGAACGCAGTGAGCAGTGTAGTGAGCGTGCGTAGCGAGCCATGCAGAACTGGCTTACGTGCTGCACTGTACGTGGCCAAATGGTGCTTCTTCATATCTATTGGAGGATGCAGGTAGGTAAGTTATGCATTTGTGACTGGGTTCTAACAAACACAGTGAGTGGGTATACTGGGTGTAAGGTTAGGTTTGTGCCTGCAGCAAGAATCTACTCGTGCACAGTTTGACACATGGCCCAGCGATTTCCAAACGAAAAAGGGGTGTTTCACGCACTGCCAGACCTTGTCAACATGCACACAGTCCACCTGCTGACGAGCGGACATGCCCACACCACCCAAGGGTCATTTTGTCTCCCTCTGTCTCCCTCTCTCCCTCCCTCTGTCACCCTCCTCCCTCTGTCTGTCTCCCTCTGTCGCCCTCTGTCTCCCTCCCTCTGTCTCCCTCTCCCTCCCTCTGTCTGTCTCCCTCTGTCGCCCTCTGTCTCCCTCCCTCTCTCTCCCTCTCCCTCCCTCTCCCTCCGTCTGTCTGTCACCCTCTGTCACCTCAGCCCAGCTTCCTGGGCACACACACTTTGCAGGTCTTTCAAAGGCCATTGGCTTGTTCATGTGGCTTTGTTTAGAATCTCCCGGCCCCCATTGGGCGGAGTGTCTCTGAGTCTGCGCTGCTGCGGCGGTGTGTGCTGACACTCTTTCCCAGTGATGCCTCTTCATTAGCTGCTGTTATGTGCAAATTGGGTCTTCATACCCATGTCATCCTGCGACGCGCCCGCCATTTGCAGGCGACACAGTACAGTGTCGGGACACACTGTTTGTATAGCTCTGCCCTAGGCCATATGGGCTGAGGGCATTGGTGTCTGCATCTGAGTTGCACAATGTGATTTTGGAGGCCCACCCTCCCGCCATCACGGACATCCTGTCTTGTGTTGGTGTTTTGTGTGGCCTGTGACTTGGCATGGCCTTGCTTGGTGCATGGGGCATGGAGCCGATAGTGGCATGTGCGTGTTTTTGGAGTGTGGTTGTGTCCGGTGATGGCTTTGGGGTAGTTGCGTGCATTATTGTGAATTGGGTTGTTGATGCAGTTCCCCCATGTGGGGTGAGTTGTGTGTGTACTCACCAGGCTCGGCGACTCCTTCTACTCCGTGTACTCCCACCGGCGGCAGCGTGCGCATCACCTTCTCCTCCCAGGGATGGTAGTGTACCGGTATGCGGGGCGGGCCACCTCCAGTGATGTTCCCCTGGTTATATTCGTCAGTCATTTTGCGGCGGACCGTCCTCCGCCGATCGTACCACCTGGCTTGGCATTCATGCCTGGTCCTTCTGATGGGCGCAACAGCATTCACCCTCTCGATGATCCTCTGCCACATGGCTGATTTTGCTGATACGCTGGTCTGTCTGACCAATGTTCCAAAGAGCTGTGGCTCGACTCTGATGATTTCGTTGACAAGGATCTCCAGCTCCGCTGTTGTGATCTTTGGATTCCTGTCTGTGGGCATGGTGTGGGGTGTGGGTGTGGATGGTTGTGGGTGTGTGTGTGGTTGTGAAGGTGTATGTGTGAATGTGATGAGGGGGTGTTTGTGAAGGTGGTTGTGTGAAGGTGTGCAAGTGTAAGGTGTAGTCAAGGTTCAAGTATGGTGCTGTGGGTTGTCTGTGGGGTCTGGCAGCAGTGGGTCTGTTGCAAAGGCTCATGGTTTGTGTGTGGGCCCTTTTTATTGGTTCATTTGTGGGTGTGGCTGTGTTTGAACTTTGGGTGGGTGTGTTATAAGGAGTGGTTGTGTTTTGGGCCTCTGTTTACCTGTTTGGCTGTTGCAGGTCAGTGTATTGGATGTATTTGGGCTTGTTGGACGTGTTTTGTGGTGTTGTGCGATTCGAATTGACTCTCCGTGTGGTGTTTTGCAGTGTCCTGGTTCAGAACGTGTGTTTTTCACGTCTGTGAGGTGCGTACATCGGCCATGTTGTTGTACGGTGCTCACATTTGCTATGGCTTGGTACGACTCGTACATGCGCAAGGCTGGGTGAGGGTGCTGGTGTAGGGGCCTGGTGTAGGGTGCGTACAGGCATGGGCAGGGTGTAGGGGCCTGGGGGTACATGCCATACATAAGTGAACCGAGGGTACAGCGCGTAGATACGGGGGGGCTGGGGGTACGACGCGTACATACGGGGTGCTGGGGGTACGGTGTGTACCCCCACCCTGGTATGGACGGTGCGTACCCCCACCTCCGTATGGATGGTGCATACCCCCAGCCCCCGTATGTAAGCACCGTCCCCAGCACATACCCCCAGCCCCCGTATGTGCGCGCAGCACCCCCAGCCCCCATATGTACGCACCGTACACCCAGCCCCCTGTATGTACGCGCCATACCCCCAGCCCCCCGTATGGACGGTGCGTACCCCCACCCCCCCTATGGACGGTGCGTACCCCCACCCCCCCTATGGACGGTGCATACCCCCACCCCCCCTATTGACGGTGGGTACCCCCACCCTGTAGGTATGGAGCGTACCCTCACCCCTGTAGGATCGGTGCGGACCCCCAGCGCTATGCGCTGGGGGTCCGCACCGTGCATACGGGGGTGGGGGTACGCTCCGTACCTACGGG
Organism: Triturus cristatus; assembly: GCF_964204655.1. NCBI lineage: Eukaryota > Metazoa > Chordata > Amphibia > Caudata > Salamandridae > Triturus > Triturus cristatus. The sequence continues at coordinate 447,743,723 of NC_140594.1, forward strand.
GTGGTGTGGGGGTACGCTCCGTACCTACGGGGGTGGTGGTACGCTCCGTACCTACGGGGGTGGGGTGGGGGTACGCTCCGTACCTACGGGGTGGGGGTCCGCACCGTACCTACGGGGGTGGTGGTACGCTCCGTACCTACAGGGGTGGGGTGGGGGTACGCTTCGTACCTACGGGGGTGGTGGTTCGCTCCGTACCTACGGGGGTGGGGTGGGGGTACGGCGCGTACATGGGGGGGTGGGCTGGGGGGGTGTTTGGGGCGTATGCGGGCACATGTTTGGACGTCTCCATGGTTGCTATGGGAGTTCGCTCCATACGGTGTTTTTTCCATACGGTTGTGCATTCGGACGGACGGGACGGATCGTACTTGCGGCTCGGACTTCAGTTTACCGATTCGTATGTAAAACTGTCCAGGGACGTGTCGGACACTGTTTCCGACCCGAGACGTGTCGGGGAATTTTCCCAATGTGGTTCGTATGGATTTTTTAACATACGAATCGTACTTGCCAGTTTGTACGGGACTGGTGCGATTTGTACGGAAAAAAATCCGGATACGATTCGTACGGGGAATATTTTTAACGGATCGGAATCGGCCCCTTAGTGTCTTGGCCTACATATAAGGTTGGCAACACCTTAGACCTTATTTTTCCAACTTTTCTAAGTTTCTAGTCATGACAGTTTTTAAAATTGTTTAGTCTGACCACTTACTGGCGCCTTTCCCATTTAACATCTCGACAAATCGAAGTTATAATGAAGTCATAATGAAGTGACTAAAAAACTCTCAAGAGCTGGGCACACCCCCTTTTGGTGATGCCCTTCAATCTATTCTGCTAAGCCTTTTGTGCTCTCCCAATATCAATATGGAAACCGTCAATAACTGAGGCCTTAGACTGCATTGTCCCAAACCAATCCACACCTCAGGAAGATTTAATTCTTCTGCCCCATGGTTCTTGGCTTCCCTAAAAGAGGAAAACATTTATTTGTAAATTACTAGCGAGAATATGGAGAAAGACATTGAAGATGATGGAAAAATTATCAATAAAACTGCCTAAAAGCATATTTTTCAAATCCAGACGCAAATGATTATATCTTGGGTAAATTTTGTCAGCATCTAATATACCCTGTGAACACTCAAAAAATATCAGTTCTTTTCTCTCTTCTGTTGCATCGGAAAATATAATAATTCCAGCCAAACTATGCGATAATCTATCTGACTTCTATGAGAAAATTCAAACAGTACATGCTCAATTTTCAGGTGAAGATCCATTTTTGAGCCTTAATGCTTCGATTCCTTGCTTTTTACCTTTGTTATCAGCATTTGTGCTGAGAGCTCTTGAGGAATCGGTTAAAGAACTTGCCAAATGAAAATCAGGATCTCTTCTTGATCAGTGTCCCGCTAACATTTTAAATCTTATATCCACCTCCGTTAATCCATTATTAAAAAATAATATGAACAACTCTTTGGAGACTACTACTGTTCCCAGGAGTTGGAAACAGGCCCTTCTGCTTCCCTTACTTATGGAGCCAAAAGTTAACCCAAATATTTGAAGTAATTTTAGACCAATCTCACTTCTGCGGCTGCTTCAAAGATGCTGGGGCAATTGGTTAATAAGCAACTAACTCATTTTTTAGAATCCAATAAACTTTTGCGTGATTACTGATTTTGTCCGATTTTAGTGCCGAATCTGCCCTGCTAGAAGTTACAGGATTCATCAAAGACAACGTTGATCAGAGTTCCTCGCCTATGGTGAATTTACATGACCTTTCTTATGCATTTGATACAGTTTCATGTCTGATTTTACTTAATAGGCAAGGAAAATTGGATGCCAATGCATAGCTTTGGCTTGGCTAAAGTAATTTTAGAGGCTAGGAATCAGTTTGCCTTCTGCCATTTACATCTACCACAAAAGCTCTTTGCTATAGAGTCCCACAGGGCTCCGCCGTAAGTCCTACCATCTTTAATATTTACTTAGAGACTCTGGCTACCCTCATTGAATCTTGGGGCTTGCAAGGGAATTCTCATGCAGATGACAATCAACTTCTCCTGTCTGTTCAGGAGAATAACGAGGAGGCATTGACTTCTTTTAAGAAGTATCTAAAAAAAGTGGTCTAGTGGATGGACAATAATTGTCTCAAAATAAATACAGAACATTTTGTTTTTATGACTAAGTGCACCTCTAATCCCAGAAGATGGGGGCCAGATGAGCTTGGCCCTTCCCGCAAACCCTCCATTGGAGTCAGACATTTGGGTAATCAAGTTCAATATGAATCTTTGATTTGAACCTCAAATCCGGCCATCTCTTCTCTTCGTTATGCCAAACTCAAGATTTAAAAATAATGTTGCATTTAGTGCCAATTTGCACAAGCACTGCCTGCTTACACATCTCATAGCCCCACCTTCTCCCCTGATGCTACCCCAACAGACAACTCCCAGTTTTCAATCTTACCCACTATGTTCTAGATGTCTCACATACCGACCTTATGTAACAGAAAATAGTCTTTGGGAGTTGGTAAGTAGTTTTTTCTGGACTTAATGAAGTCAGGTACATTGAAAACTTTGGCTGATTTCATGAAGATGGCCCTCTCTTCTCTTCATTATGCCAAACTCAAGACTTAAAAAGAATGTTGCATTTAGTCCCAATTTGCACAAGCACTGCCCGCTTACACCTCTCATAGCCCCACCTTCTCCCCTGATCCTACCTAAACAGACACCTCCCAGTAATCATTGGGAGGTGCACCAATCTTACCCACTATGTTCTAGATGTCTCGCACACCGACCTTATGTAACAGAAAATAGTATTTGTGAGTTGGTAAGTAGTTTTTTCTGTACTTAATGAAGTCAGGTGCATTGAAAACTTTTGCTGATTTCATGAAGGTGGGCATATATAAAATGCTCCTACTTTGCACCTCTGGGGGATGGTGTTATTTTGATTTATATCAGATTAACATGCAAAATCTGTTGCCTTTTTTACGAGGATACTAACACTTTTGGTTGTGTTTATTAGATTTAACTTAAAAGTGTAGAAAACATGGGACCAGATTTATATTTTGGCAGCAAGGGTAATCCACTGCATAGGTGATGGAGAAAAAAATTCTACTATGGGGTTTTGTTTTTGAAAATTAAAAAAAAATTGCCATACGTCAATGTTCCAATGCATTCCCTGGAACCCCCTAAAGTATTCCATCCCCTGGTGGAGGGCGGCCCGGACGCCAGAGTCTAAAACGGGCTCATAGTTCTTTAGTACATCTAAATCTACCACTGATAGTCAGCGGGTGGAAAATTCTATGGTCCATGTTTTTTTATTACAATATATAAAACGCCTACAACTCTGGATACATAGCTAGCAACGTTCTCTCAGTTTAGAACCTACCTTATCAATGTACCTGTCCCATGCTGTGTCTTTCTAAATATTGTGATACTAACATTTGCAACAAGCACCTGGAACCCAATGATACTTAGCTTGTGCTATACAAAAGAAAAACCTAAAAAAAACATTCATACTTTATTCATCATCAGACTTTTGTGGCTATTCGATTCACCCTTAAGAGGAAGTCTGGTGTATGGGGTTGCAAGTCTGCTGTATGGGGTTGCATGTCTGGTGTATGGGGTTGCTGGAAGTCACTTATGCAAGTGCGCACTCAGGCCCACATTATGAGTGGCCTGTTAATTCCGATGGGCCTGATAACGGGAAATGGTAAGTTACTTAGAATCACGAGTTCAGTGGAAACACATCTGAAAAGTGGAACTTTCTGTGGGAGATTTTAGCTCCTTCAAACCGTTGACGCCTTCGGGTGGAAACCTGGGGACAAACATGGAGAATACTGGGGACAAACATGAATACTGGGGACAAACATGGAGAATACTTGGCACAAAAATGGAGAAATTTAAATTGTAATACTAATTTCAGCACATTAATCCCACCAACTCATAACCCCCCCCCCCCCCTTATTCCTCCCACCTCTGAAATGACCAAGACCCCCAGTAACAGTAAATCAGGGGATAACAGGGATTTTTACAATCCATACGTAATGAGGGCCTTAGAGATGGCTGACATTGTAGCGTTCTGTTGCAGCACTCCTACCTGCCACTCTCTTAATTATGTCTTTAGATGTGAACTATGGAAGAACCCCTTTCATGCAATAGATACTATTTCATGGAAAATCGTCAGATTTCTTGGAACCGTGCCTCATCTGATGGCGCTCCATTGCAATCATTCATTGCTCTTATATTTCGACTGTACAGAAGGGACAATAACATGCAAGACACATAAAATATGCCAAAACATGTCAATGTGTAGGTAACAACATCTGCTACAGGAAATAATAATTTCATATTACAAGAAGGACGGAACAGCTGCGGCATTTAAATACACTGTGTAGAAAGGGCATCCTGTATGTGGAAGGTGCCAATGTCTTTCTGTATATAATTAAATTCTTCTTAAGATCACATACTTTTAATTAGTATGCACGTCAAATCCAATGTGTGCACTATCAAATTTAGCTAATTGGATTGATTCGTTAAAGATGTGTGTAATTATAGTCTTGCTGATTTCCTTTGCTTCCAAAATATTTAAGGGCAGTTCCACTCAGGCCAACCTGAATGCCCTATATGTTTCAGAAGTCAACTCGCATTCCAAAAACTTTTTCTCTTGACAGCATATGTTCTCCACAGAGTTATTTGTTTCATTTTTATTTTGTATTGCTTTGGGTATTTTATATAGTGAGGACCGAGTCTCGAGAAGGAGCGGAGGGTTTAACACATTGCTTGCTGGCACTTGGAGCCACGTGCAGGTTAGAGGAGTGTAGTAGAGACACGGGCCAGGAAGGTGAAGCCAGACTCAGTAGGGGCCCGCGGGGAACGCCTGCCAGAGGCGGGAGAACCCAGGGTAAAGCCTGCGAAAGGGGGGCGTGCTGGGATTGGGCGCCCCCTTCGAACCGCTAGCCGCCCAATCACGGATAAGAGGGCTGAGAGGTCCAGGAGGTTATAAGGTGGTACATGCCCCCCTTTTGACCTCTCTAAAAACCATCGGCTCTGCAAAGTCCAGGCGCAAACTGAACGTCAGCATGGCTAAGATATGTAGGGCAAATGGCTGGTGTTTTGTGCGGCACGGGTTGATCAACCTTAGGTCACCAGGCTACCACTTGGAGGACGGGGTACACTTGACCGGGGTAGGCATGGATATGTTCCTACTCAACACAGTGAGGGTTCCGGAGCAGATGGATATCTCATGAGCAAAAAGGAAAAGGGTGAAGCGAAGGTGGGGAGCTGCTTCCGGAGCTGCTTCCAATTGGTACAGCGTCGGTAGCATGGCGGAGGCAGCCCAGGGAGGTTACCAAAAGGGAGAATAACATAAGTGGAGGAGCTGCTCAGACAGTGTCCTTGGGATGCCTCATGGCAGGGACACAGGGTGAGCAAGTGACAGCACACAACCAGAGCCAGAGTAGGAGCGCTGCTCACACAGTGTCCTTGGGATGCCACACAGCAGGGGCACTGGGGAGCGGGAGAGTGCCCGGCAAGGGTCCAGGACTAGCAGAATGGCACTTGCAACTTGGGCCCGACCTAACGGCCACCCACAGAGTCGGTAGCAAGGGAAGCCTAGATCCTGCAGAACACTGAGACACTTGCACAAGGTGGCCCTCGTGCAGGGTAGTGCTGTCAGCCAGGAACAGAGGCAACCATTGGGAGGGCAATGTGTTACATGAATGTAATGTAAAATGAACGTGGGATGCAAATGACCAACCAGTAAGTTATGAGTTGTATAATCCATGTTCGAAAAATAAAACTGCGGCCTTTTTGATGCACCACAACCAGTTGTCCCTGGAATGATTTATGTGGGGAAAGGGATGCTGTATGACAAGGCCGGCAAGGAAGGGAGTGAACTGGCCGCCTGGAAGGGGTGTGAACATTTAGAAAAGCAGTGGTGAAGTTATCGAGGGTTTGTGGGGTGCAAAGGTTTTGTTACTTCAATGTTACCGCTATACCTATGTGTAATTTTCATTTTAAGGGCATAATCCCTCGTTTTTCTCAGAATTTTGCATTCCGCAAAATGTGCGAAATTGTCACCATTTCGCAGGATGAGAAATTTGACATGAGTTTTTCCCTCAGGAGATAGGTTTGAAAGAAAATGTTTTGCTGTCTCCTGTGGTATCTTGGGTAACGTCTCTAAGAGGGGTATGCCCTCCTCTAGTGAAGTCAGGGAAGATACCTGCCAAAAACCTACTCAATTGCACTTTACGTATTTTCATATATTTTTTCCTAAAATTCCCTGAATTAATTGCGGTAAAAATAACTCAGATTACCCTTTATTTATAATTTACAAAATGTACAGGGGTGAAGGTTTCGTTACAGCAGATTTTAGGGTTGTCACAACCAAGAACCTTTCGGCATCATAGGGTCTTAAAATGAATACATATTGCTATATGTACATTTTATTTGGTGGGGAACTGCTGGTGAAACTGATGATGAAAGGTAAGCCACAAAGAGCAGAGCTTTCATTTCTTTCTTGGAGGTTATGGTATAGGGCGACATCCTTACCTAAAGTGGAATGTTCTATCATTCAGAGGGGAGTGAAGAAGAAAGCTTGTCAGCCTGCCAGTTTTCTGTTTTTTGTGTTTTGGAGATTTGATGTATCAATTGGTTGGTGCTACAAGTGATGCAGAGAGAGCAGTGAAAAGACCCTTTTAGCAGGAGTCTTTTTGTGTGTGAATGGCTTTTTAAATTATATGTATGGGCTAAAGCTTTCATGCAAACTGGGAAGTGGAGACAGCGAATGCTGCACAAGGAACGAGGGGAGATAGGGCTGGAGTGTCATTATCCAGTTAAAAAGCATGTAGCCACCTACTAGGCTGCTTTGAGTGGAACATTTGTAGTGTCTGGGCTGCAGCACAGTATGGCGTTGCCACATTGAGGTGGGAGAGTACAATGGCTTGCTGGTTGTGTGAAAGGTAGATGGGGGGACAAGGTTTTACCTTGCAGAGAAGGCTGGTTTGATTCCAGGCCGTTTGGTACTGCAACTCTATGCATAATCGCTTAGAACATTGTTCACTTTGATACTGTTCCCAGCATCCCTTAAACATCCTCAGCACAAAACACTGGCAATCGCTGCTGGCGCATGGCTGAGTAGGTTGTATCTCACTTTCATGGGACTCAGATTGTAGTTTTATAGCAATTTTTTACTACTACATACATATCTTTAGCTATTAAACAAACAAGCGGACGCATTATTGTATGTTAAAATTTCCATATAATAACACCGTGCATCCAGTGCTTTGAAGGAACAATTCATAGGCACCACATTGTTGTGATGGCATCTGAACTTAGAGAAACTGACTTCGTTCATGTTGCCTTGTGACAATTTTGAAAGGACTGTTGTGTGTGATCTTATTGATGAAAATACTGGCAGCAATATTTTTTTCTTTTTTGCTTTATGTTTAAATGTAGTTGTCAGCAAAAATCGTACCATCAGTGCTTAAAATGGGAAACTTAAGTGCAGGTACCAAGCAAATTGAGCTAGGGGTGTGGCTAGTGGGCTGGGGGCTATGGATGGGGATAGGGGTGGGTTATGATGCAAAGGCACTTCTGCCATCTGCTGAACATTAATTTTGCTCTTGCATTGTCCTTGTTAGCAGTCTGATATTTCCCGTATGTGCAGATTCCCTCTGCACACGGGGCATAACACATACATAGTAATTAATAGCCAATTTGCTTCTATGCCCCACTAACATATTTATGCAGCAGAGGGAAGGTTCATAAGACACAAGACGAGAAGGTCAAAGCTCCCAGCGTCACAGTGGGTTGGGTGAAATCGATTGAATGGACACCAGTGATATCTGGGGAAAGTCTGTTGGTTATCATTACCCTGGGAATGGGGTGCAACAGCCCCCCATGTATAGTGTGAAATGACATCCACCTCACACACTTAAAGGGAATTGTAAAGTAACCACAGCAAGTGTGTCTGGTCAACTGATAGGGAGTGAGCGGGGAAGTTTCTGAGGGGGAAAGTTTCTATATGGCCCCCGTTGGGTTGCCTAGGGAATTTACTCAAGAGAGGGCTAGCGCCTTGGGTGGGCAGGAAGCATCCACGGTTACCATCCCCAGTATGACCACATTCCTCTTCTGGAATCTGGCCAGTATTGAACCTAAGCTAAGCTGGGTGACACAGAGTGAGAGCGGTTCATAGATGGACATGGCATCTGTCTCTTGCAGGGGACCTGGAGCACAACCCTGGTCACCAGGAATGGGTACTCCTTCTTCTGCATTGACACCACCCAGTCATCCAGTGGAAGACCGTTAGGCGGTTTAGTGATATGGGTTAGGGCAAACCTTCAATGCGTAGTAAGGGAACTATCACTTAAGTCGCAGGATGTGCTGGCAGTTTGGGTGGAATTTCATAGTGCTATCTTATTAGTGTTGTTTAAGGAGTCCAATCGGGTGCTGGACAGGAATGAAGAAACCTCTCGGAGTATAATGGTAAAGGGATATTCATGGTAGCAGATGATTTTTTTTCAACCTTTGAGCCATTTGTGCCCGCTAATCTAAATCTGACATTTGACCTGGATACTAGAATGAAAATACATCCCATAGATCTTCCTATAGTGGAATGGACCCTAGGAACCACTTTCCCTAAAATTTGACCTTAGGGTGGAAAATGGGATGCCACTCTAGCCGGATCGTCAATTTTTTATATAACCTAAATTGGATGACCACTCATGCATGATGTGGTAGTAGTCAAAAGGATTGATAGCGAGCAGAATGCCCTGAGTTTGTTGATGTTGGATTTGTCAGCTCAAATCAAACCCACCAAAGGCCATGCACAAGTAGGGGAATTTGGGCTCTTCAATAATAGAAAAGCTATCAGGAGGGGATGGGTTGAAAAACACCTGGATGCCTTGGAAAAAGTGGTAAACAGGGCCAAGAGCTGCTAGTGATACAGGAAGGACTTCTCCCAGTGAAGAGAGGCCTCTACCTAGAAAAAACCCATGAAACACTATTCAGTGATACAGGAGACGCATTGATGCAGGGCAAAACAGGTACTCCCAAATTGCAGAAGAAAGCCCCATGGTATACCAAACCTGTGGGGTGGCCAGGACAGAGCTTCTGCTACCTGCTAAAGCTAAAAATAAATCCCAACCTACACACTGCAGGGCGATTCATAAAAGAGAAGTAACTAAGTTCAAGAGGGACTGGGAAGGGGCACTATTGGATTTGCTAACCTTTGCCATGTGCTCTAAAGATAATAGAAGGTTTTGGAATACCCTGGCGTTGCGAGGAAATGATGGGAGGAAGCCGGTGGAATGCTTTTTTCAACCCCAGGATTGGGTATTTCACTTCAGTCATTTGTACTCTTGTAGTGCAGACCCTGCATGGGTGGGCATTGATCCAGCATTGCAACAAACAAGGGGGTGTTATTATTATGTCAGGTTATTACTGAGCGCACTATTGATCACGTTATCGTATAAGCTTGAAATAAATCTGAAACGGTGCCACAGAAGAGGGAAAATTACCCCTAAAACCCTCTAATGGTGGACCAAAAGCCCACTCGTACAAGCAGGATGCAAGCTGTGCACACGTTTAGTTAAGTGTATAATGCGTACTAGCATAGTAAATCAACAAACATTCAATGAACAGAGTAATTGCAAAAAGCGAGGGATCACAGGAAACAAGATTGCATTCAGTCTTTCTGTTTATGTGGAGCTAGGAGATCCAGCCAGCCAACACGTGTTTCGTCAAGGGGCACAAAACCCCAGACTTCTTCAGGGCTTCTATAAGTGTAGCGGGTGTATCAGACCTCAAACCCGGTGATAATTCCGACCCAGTAGGTCTTAACAAATTATGCGGACCGTCAGCGTCCTCAGAAAAGTAAACGGCCATCCAAGTACTGCCAATTAAAGCGCTTCGAATCTTAGACGAGTACATCCAGGACTCTCAGACTCAATCACCTCGCGTGTGGTTGTATTATCACCGGGTTTGAGGTCTGATACACCCGCTACACTTATAGAAGCCCTGAAGAAGTCTGGGGTTTTGTGCCCCTTGACGAAACACGTGTTGGCTGGCTGGATCTCCTAACTCCACATAAACAGAAAGACTGAATACAATCTTGTTTCCTGTGATCCCTCGCTTTTTGCAATTACTCTGTTCATTGAATGTTTGTTGATTTACTATGCTAGTACGCATTATACACTTAACTAAACGTGTGCACAGCTTGCATCCTATTGATCCAGCATTGGCACCAAAAATTGAGAATCACATTTCCATAGAATTTGAGGTCAGGGAAAAGACAGATGCCATCAGGTCCACTCTTTGAGAAAAAGCGCCAAGCCCTGATCGGATCCCAAATGAGCTTTTAAGGCCAACTTTGACACTTGGAGTCCTTACATGAATTAGCTATCAAATCGGATATCAAAGGGCATGAAGAATCCTACCACTTGACTCACAGCTAAAATTATCCCAATTTTTAAGAAAGGCTAACATAGCATCTTAAGTAACTACCAGCTGATTAGTTTAATAGACGCCTTGCAGCAGATGCTCAGCAGGCAAGTGCTAGTACATCTTTTTGACTGGACGAAGGTGAAAAACATAATCTCTGAGTTTCAGGCGGGGTTTAGATGCGGCATTAGAAGGGTTGATCGTATCTTCCATTTTAATTGTATTTTTTGGAAGGCCCTAACAATCAACAAGGGGTTGACTTTTTGTTGCCTTCGTCAATCTCCGTGCCACCTTTGTTCTAGACCCAAGAGCTCTGCTGTGGGGAGCCTTAGATGAGATGGGAATCCCTTCCAATCTATTGGCAAATTGTGTATGGTTACATGAAGAAAGTTATGCAAGGTTAGATGAGGGGAGCAGGTCCAACTCACACACCTCATAAGGATGTTGCGGGGTTGAGGGAGGGCTGTGTCCCGGCCCCTACCTCATTTTCATTGTACCATGACAACGTAGTGAATTATCTGGACAGGGACAGTTGTGATCCGTCAATATCTTTGGCCAATGTGCACTTACTTCACTTTTTGGGGATGATACTCTGTTGATATCAAAATCACTTAAAAGCCCATAGCAGCTCCTGGATGATTTCAACAAGTTTTATAACGTGCATGGGTTGGAGCTTAATAGGGAAGAAAACGAATTTAGGATATTTAATCCTGCAAGAAGTAAGAATATAAAGTGTAAGCTGTTTGTAGACACAGATCCAATAGAACAAGTTTACAACTTCAACTAATTGGTCTAAGCATAACCCCAAACATAGACTGGACCATGCAGGTTCAAAAAACCGATTGCTCTCTGCTGCATTATACTTCAAGACTATTGAAGGTCTTTAACGAAACCCACTCAAAAAGTGTTGCTCTTGCCAAAGAGATTTATAATGTTAATGGCCGGGAAGCGACGAGATCTGGGGGTGCGCAAATTGTAATATAATAACTTTGGTGGAAAACAGGTCCATTAGGTCCCCATTCATACTTCCACAGAGCACCTATTTGATCCTCCTGTATCTTGACATGGCGTTTAGGCAGATCTCTAGGAAAGCTGAGATCAGGCCATTGCAATATTGGCACAGGCTTTTGACTTCTTCCGCCCTAGGTGTCTACCGTAAACCTATAAGGGAGCTTATGTCCTTCCAAACAGTTCCTGTGTGCATTGATTTCTACTTGGAGGGCATTGCCGTAGTCCTGGTGATGAGGGCTTGTGCCACGGTGCGTGTCGTGTATAGAGGGGCCAACTTGAAGATCCTACGTAGCATGCGCAGAGTGAGGAAGCAGGCAGAGGGGATGGCGTTGATCTGTGATTTCATGGTGAGCTTGTTGTCAACGATGATTACGAGGGCTTTGGTGTGGTTGTAGGGAGTGGGTGCCATTTAAAAGGTCTGATAGCCACCAGGAATCATTTCCTGTGTTGCTGCTGTTGCCAAAGATCAGTACTTCTGCCTTATCTGTGTTCAGCTGCAGGCAGTTGTTCTTCATCCAGTCAGCAACATTTGTCATGCATCTGTGGAAGTTGGTTCTGGTGGTGGGGGGGACATTGGTGAGTGAGAGGATGAGTTGAGTGTCGGCTATGCAGGAAATTGTTGAGACCGTGGGATTGATGATGTTGGCCAGTGGGGTCATATATGCGTTGAAGAGAATGGGGCTGAGTGATGTGCCCCGGAGGACACCGCATGTTATCTCCTTGGGTTCAGAGGTGAAATGTGGGAAGTTGGAGGTGGATCCTCTGGGTTCTTCCGGTGAGGAAGGAGGAGATCAATCTGAGTGCGTCCCTTTTGATGCCGATGTTTTGGAGTCTTATGATCAGTGTGTGATGGGATACAGTGTCGAAGGCTGCCGAGAGGTCGAGGAGGATCAAAGCTGCTGTTTCTTCTCAGTTGAGGACGGATCAGATGTCATCGGTGGCTGCGATTAGAGTGGTTTTGTGCTGTGATTGCTGCAGAAGCTGGATTGGGAGGTGTTGAGTAGCTGGTCCTGCTTCAGATGTATCATGAGTTAATTGTTGATGATCATTGCCTGGAAGTTGTTGAGTTAGCTGGGGTCAGCGGAGGGTTTTTTGAGAAGTGGTCTGACTCCGCTTTGTTTACAGATGTCGGGAAATGTTGCAGTGGTGATAGAGGTGTTGAGTAGGGTGGTGAGTTCCTGGCCGATCCTTTTGTTTCTGAGGTTGAAAATGTGGTGCGGGCATGGATCTGTGGGAGCTACTGAGTGGATGGATTTCATGGTGGAGGTGGTGTCCTGGGTGGAGATGATGTTCCAGGTGGTCATTGTGAAGTTTGTGTCTGTTATGGTGGTGGAATATCTATTGAGGAAGGCCATAAGTGTGGAATGAGGTTTGAAGTTTCTGTATATGGTTGCGATCTTGTCATGGATGAAGTGGGATAGGATGTCGCACAGCTCCTATTTGTTAAATGTAATACTATATCTCACTATTAGTCATTGGGAGAGATAGGCCTTGCAAAACTTAAAAACAACTTTAGGTATTTTCACGGCCAGTACATGTAAAACTTGAATACACATGTTCCATCTTTTCAATACAGTGTACCCTGCCCTATGAGCTTTTAGCCCCTACCTTGGAGGTATTATTAAAAAGGAAGGTTTAGGACTGGCAAAGGTTTATTTTGCCAGGTCAAAATAACAGTTTTAAACTGCACTACAAACTGCATTGGCAAGCATGAGACATGTTTTGAGAAGGCTACTTTAACGGGAGCAACAATGAGTGCTGCAGGCCCACTAGTAGCATTTAATTTTCAAGCCATGGGTACCTGTAGTACCATTTATTAGGGACTTGAAGTAAATTAAATGCTCCAATTAGGAGTAGGCCAATTGTAGAATATTTGAAGGAGAGAGCACAAGTACTTTAACACTGGTTAGCAGTGGTAAAGTGCACCAAGTTCTAAAGCCAACAAAAAAGAATTTAGCAAAGGGTATGGGAGAATACCATTCAAAGGATATCAGGTCTAAGAGTTCCAATTTCCAAGTATTGACCCAAACCCCCTTGAACCTACACCTTTTCCTTGCTCCTTGTCAAAGGGATTCTTGAAATTATTCAGCTTTGCCTAAGAACTGGTATGGAGCTTGACCCACACTTTTTTATAACCTAGTGCAGTGGTCTTCAAAGTGTGGGATGAGGCACCATGGGGGGGAGTGGCCTCACTCTGCAGGCATTTGAGGGACACCAGCCCGGCAACAAAAGACACATTCTTTTCTCTGCTCAGGGTTAGTCGTCTAAGCATGCCCAACTACCTGTAAAATAAAGTCCAAAACAAGCCTTACCCACACAGTGACATGGATACAAAGGTCCCAGAATGTGTGACTTAAGTTTGTTTTGGTCTTCTTTCCCACAGCTGCTGGGCCTGTTCTAAGAGCTAGATCCCTCGCTCTTAGAGCGGAGTGGATGTAAGTGCTCCCTTGTTGTATCTGCAGGAGCAAGATGCAAGGTCTGATGCTAAGCCCTAACTTCCCACACCCACCAGAGCTAGCCCAACAATGTCAAAGCCAACACAAGGGGGATGGGGAAGAAGGGAAACAAAACAAGTAAAGGGAAAAGAAGATGAGTCAAAGTTGTAGGTCTTGCACTGATACTTAATTAGGACGAGTTGCATGCAATTCCTAAATAAAAACAAGATGCAAGTGTTGCAACGTACAAAACAGAACAGAACCAAAAGTGTTTAGATAACGTGCTCAGTGTAACATCGTAATAACGTATATGTGGAAAGAAGTAGTGTTACTGACCTCAGAATATGTCATGAAAATATGCCAAGCAAGCCCTCTTAATATATATCTGATATATTAGGGGGGGGAAAAAACATATTTTCCTATACTGGATAAGCAAAAAAATAATACACAAAAAGTTGCAGGGCTACATAACATATCAAATCAACTCCTTAGAATGCCAGAAAGCTTATATATGTAATCTTTTGTCTTTATAGCCATAAACAAAGCAAGCACAAAAACAGGATCTCCACTCACCATGGAAAAGATTATCAGGTAAGTGTTGATTAACAAATACACATCAATTGCATATAAAAAAAAGTTACCGCCTTAATAGGGTATGCTGGTTCTTAACAATATCTCTGCTTCTCAAATTTTTTTGTAGAAAATCAGAAACAAGAAGAGGTTAACGATATGCTGTAACCAGCACCCGACAACAACAGCAGCCGTGGAGAGCAGAAAGTCCAACGCGAGAAGCGAAGAATCGACAACCTGGAAGGACTACTGGGTGTCAAAGCTTGAGACGGAAGAGCGGGGTCCAATGAGGGAATTGCCGAAACGTCCGTGGACCCAGAAGGATACAGGTAAGTGAGGCAGGAGTAAGGAGGGGTGAGGCGTAATGACTTGAATGGAGCGGACCTGAGAGCGAAGCACGTTAGTACATATCTCCGTTGCTTTTATTGCAGCTTGACTCCGCCCTGTTCACAAGTGCGACTAGGAGCGGAGCAAGCGTGAGTGGCAGAAGATGAGAAGAAATGGATGGGCTAATTGGTAAGGAAATTAAATATTCAGTGTTTCTGTTCTGTGAAATAAGGAGAGCAGCACAGATTAAGAGAACAGAAAATATGTCCTTCCCCAGGCCTATGAATTTATGGCAGTGTTGAAAAAGAGACACTTGCCTGTCAGGCCGGCTGCACCAGCTTTTCAAAGGCAGCAGCTGGACTACCGTGTACAGTGATGACAGAGGGAGCTGAGGCATGGAAGGGGCAGTGTGACAGGTGTGTTAGCAGCAGGACAGAGGGACAGCAGGAGATAAGGGCAGCAGTAACAGACAAAAGGGGTAACGATGTGAAAGGAAGCAGTGACAAGAGATATGAATGAGATACCTTACTACCAAGGTTACCTGGTCCATACATGGGTAGCTGGGACAGTGCAGGTTTTTTCTTTGTATTCTAGGACTTGTAGTATTGGCTTTATAATGGGCTAAATCAGCCGACAAGTCCAAGAATGCAAAGAAAAACCCTGGCCTGGAGCATCTGGTTATGTATGGACCAGGGAAACTTGGCAGTCCTGCAAATAGGAATCCTAAGTTCATATGCACACACACACAACAGGCAAGAGCAATAGCACAGCAAGCTTCATCCCCACTGTCAAGAATGCCTGTCATACGAGGGGAGGAAAACGGTAACCAGCGAAAACGGACTACATCTCCCAGGATGCTTAGCGGTTGAGAGGTTATGTAAACAGGAGAGCTGTTACATAACTCAAGGGAAACACGCCCTTATGTAAACAGGAGAGCTGTTACATAACTCAAGGGAAACACGCCCTTATGTAAACAGGAGAGCTGTTACATAACTCAAGGGAAACACGCCCTTATGTAAACAGGAGAGCTGTTACATAACTCAAGGAAAACACGCCCTATAAAGGGAGGAACCGGGAGGTACAAGGCTGTCGGATATTGTGTTTACACCGACGTACCTGCTTCGTGAAGAGCAGTGTTCCGGAGTGGTGCTCCAGTAAGGCAAGAACGGAGGTAGGTCGAGTCGTTACTCCCTGGGCCGTGTCTTGCCCCATCGTCACCTGTGAAGGACCCGGAAGCTCGACCGGTCAACCATTGACCATCGCTTTTTGACTCGGCTGAGTCCAAGCGCAGTGGCGCTTTTGCTGGTTGGAGTCGTAACTCCCAGCCCGACCAGAGACACAGGGACTGCCAGCTGTAACGCACACCAGGAGGTGTTTGCCGCGTTACAGACTCGGAAGTCCACAGGATCGATCGAGCGGCTGCTCTCGGTTCAGTCTTCTTGCTTGTGATTGGGGTATCGGTGACGCATCACCAGGAGGTGACTCAGCGTCCCGGTGCAGTCTGAGGAAGAGGTTGAGCGGCTGCTCCCTTCAGGTAGAGACCCCGGCTGGGTGTTTCCCTGACTCCTCGATTCTCCCCAACACTCTTCGTGCCCCTCACAGCCTACCGATTGGCATTGTCGGCCATTTCATTTCTGCCCTCTGTTGGCATACGCCGGGATCGGCGTATATGCAGAGGACGGTTAGGACCATCCGTGCTGTGGGCTGGTAACGTACTTAGCCTGGAGGATTCCAGTGACTATAACTTTTGTTTGTTCTTTGTATTTTATTTGCCTTCATTAAAAGAACTAACCCTTCACAAGTGGTTGCGTCCTCATTGTCGTGTCTGTTAAACGATCCTGAGACGTTCAGGGCGTTACACCCACATAAACAGCAGCTGTGCACGTTTCTCACCACACACCCACAACATACCACACACCCTCCCTCCTTAACCTGTTTACTGCGGCGATAATTCCGCCACGGTGCGGGGCGTTTCATTAAGTGGGCGGGGCCGCGTCGGCCAACAGACATGTGCAGCACTACAGAGGTAGTGCTCGCGACAGCCGTTGGCCGATGGGCACAACAAACAGGTTAAAAACAAACAAAAGGTAAGGTATTGGCAATAGTCTTATTTTTTAATGTTTTTAACATTAATTATAATGTTCCGAAAGTCAACTGAATTACATTGTTGTTAAGATTTCTTTGAGTACAGTTCCTTTTAGCTGACACAGAAAATTAGGGGAGGCTGACCAAAATTATTTTAACTTTAGGGGGATTTGATGGCAAAATGTTTGAAGACCACTGCCCTAGTGCCAATGGTCGAGGGCGACAAGGTTTGCTATTACCCCATCCCAACTTGCCGAAGAGTAGAGAGCTATTTTTGTTCACACTCCACGTGATGGCCAAGGCTTTGTTGGAAATTGTGTATTGCCTGTCATGCTCAGGTGCAGGTAGGGGGCATTTGGACCTAGAGCAATGTTCTGAGGCAGATCAGAGATGTTCCAGGCTGACAATTTCCTAAAATTGGATTTTTTGCAATCAAAAAACTGCTTAAGAAAACCTAAGAAAGACTATACGGTTTATTGAAAAAAAAATTGTCTACACATCAGGTGGTGCACCACTCCATATCTTGGGTTCAGCATTCCTCTGCGTTGCAGTTAGCACCAAACAACGGCAGGTGCTGGAGTGGTCAATGCACACCCAATCTGAATAACTGCTGATCTTTACACTAAGGGAACACAGCAGGAGAGTGCGGTCACTGTGTCCACCGTTGTCTGCAACTGTACTCTGCTATGTTCCATGACCCTAGTCACATTTGTGAATCAAGAAAAGGTACTCTTTGGCCGTTGTCACCAACCCAACCTCTCTTACATCCAAAAAAGAATGATAGTGACCTGTTTTCAATTGAAAGCAGGGCACATATCTCCTCTCCGATCCTCTTCTACAACATGTTTTGAGTGTGAAGAAGGCTGGGACACTCAGAAACTGCTCTAGTGCAATTTTTTTTATTGCTACCAGGAAGGCAGCTTTCGTCTATATTGTCTACCATATGGGGATGTGCCCTGTTCACAATCATGAGGAAGACACAGTGGCAACTGACTATTGCCTTTGTGTCTTGTTCACCATTGCAAACAAAGGCACCATGGCTGTAGTCACCTTTTACAACTGTATGGGTGAAGGAGAATCAGGCAAACACAAATAGATGATGGAAGGAGTGCTGAAACCTTTCAGACATTAGCCCCCAATCACAGATCTGGGTTGAATCAGTCATTGTTCTTTATCTAACTTCACCACTCCAGTTCAGATCCAGCTATATGCAAATCAGTCTTCACCCTGTGCCTCATGTGAACAGTCCAGCCCGAACTGCCAGGTCAGGTCTTCTCTGGACAGGAAACAAGCATACTGGGACCTGTTTCAGGGTAACACCCCTCATTAGCGAGGCTAGCTTGAATCCAGTGGAAAAGGTAGCAAGGGACCCACGGAAACATCCCTCATAAGCCAGGCTAGCTTGAATCCAGTGGCAAAGTTAGCAAGGGACCCATGTCTGGGCGTACCCTGATGACTTAGGGCAAACAAAGCAAAGACAAAGAGATGATCGACGGAGAACTGAAACTTTTCAGACACTCACCCCCAGTTGCAGATCTGGTTTGAATTCATCATCGTTCTTTAGCTCACTTCACCACCCCAGTTCAGACCCAGCTATATGAAAATCAGTCATGACGCTGTGCCTCATGGGAACGGACCAGCCTGAACTGTCAAGACAGGTCTTCCCTGGACCGGAAACAAGCATCCTGGGACCAGTTTTGGGGTGACACCCATCCTCAGCCAGGCTAACTTGAATCCAGTGGCAAAGTGAGCAATGGACCAATGTCTGGGCATACGCTGCCAACTTAGAGCGAACAAAGCAAACACAAAGAGATGATAGACAGAGTGCTGAAACTTTTCAGACACTAACCCCCAGTCACAAATCTGGGTTGAATCCATCACCATTCTTTAGCTCACCTCGCCACCCCAGTTCAGACCCAGCTATATGCAAATCAGTCTTGACCCTGTGCTTCATGGGAACAATACAGCCTGAACTGCCAAGCCAGGTCTTCTCTGGACTGGAAACAAGCTTTCTGGGACCAGTTTCAGGATAACACCCCTCATCAGCCAGGCTAACTTGAATCCAGTGGCAAAGTGAGCAAGGGACCCACGTCTGAGTATACCCTGCCAACTTAGGGTGAACAAATCAAACACAAAGAGATGATGGACAGAGCACTGAAACTTTCAGATACTCACCCTCAGTCACAGATCTGGGTTGAATCGATCATCGTTCTTTAGCTCACTTCGCCACCCCAGGAGAATCAGAACAGGTGACATCTGCCTTGGTACCCTGTTTGCTTTCACGCAGTAGACAAACTAAGGGGCATATTATCAAGCACTGTGTTAACATTATCACTGCTTTAGTGGCAGAAAACTGCCGCTAAAGCAGCGATAATGGGCTTGATAATATGCCGCAGAGAATTCCAATAGAAGCCCATGTTGACACCAGAACATGGGCTTCTATGGGAATTCTCGAGGGCATATTATCAAGCCCATTATCGCCGCTTTAGTGGCAGTTTTCTGCCGCTAAAGCGGCAATAATTTTAACGTTGTTTCTTGATAATATGCCCCTAAATCTGTCAAAGTAACAGGTTTTGTTTTTAAAAAGGCACACATTTCTCCCTCCATCCATGTTAAGAGTTTAAAAGTTCTGTACAGATAGTTATTGAAAGAGATTGATAATCATTTCCCCCTGTGTGATTTAGCTCTGTTAATGGCCAGGGTCCCATAAAAGCAAGGATTCTGGCTTGAAACCACAGAAAGAATCCACCTAAAACAAGATTAGGTAAGGGTTAGATAAGGTTGGCAGGAGGAATATAGTACCTTCCAAACAAAACCTCAAACTGCAGAAAATAAATTTGCTATAAATTAGTAAATTATCAAGCAAAATGATAAGACCAGCCACGGTCCTTGCAGATAACAGCGGGGGGGGGGGGGTGGGGGCAGTGGGGGCGCATTAGTGAGGATTTCGAAGGGAGAATGTAGTGGGAAAATTAATTATTTTTTACATTTTCTCTCTGCATCGTTCCTCGAAATCCCCCTCCACGTGGCCCCACCGCCCCACTGCTATCACCTGCATGGACCGTGGCTGGCTAAAACTAAGCTGTACAAATGTATATAAGACTTCTTAAAAGTGGAGAAAACATGAACCCCCTGCACGCAATGTCCAAAATACACATAAATAAACTCTTATTACAATTAGCCTCTTAATACTTATTTGGAAGGTAACAGGAGTTTTCAAACAGATCAAAATTGGGAGGCATACAGCATTACATGGGACACATTATCTTGGCTAGAAACATTTGTCAGGACAAAAAGGACTGGACTCACCAATAACATGCAATATTAATCTAGAATAATACCATATCCCCCAGTTCATGAGAAGTTTATCCGGTATAATTTATAACCCCCATGTGATACCAAACCCTGGCATTACTGAATCGTTTGATATATCTAATACCAGTTGCAGTATTGGCGCATCACCATTGTAGCAGGTCTCATAACTGAAGTGACAGCATTCAGGTTGAGAGCTGGCCAGCCAATCACAATGCTCCCTTTATGGGTGATAGCTATTGTTGCCAGCCCACACTGTGAACGTTGTTATTGTCCCTCCAGGGTTCTGTGAGACTCTTTTTCTTTTCTTTTTATTGGATGAGTTGACTCTTCTTTGAGCAAAATCAAAGGGCATAGACTGGACAACTGTCTGTGAACCAGAAGAAGCTGAAGGACATCATGGGGAGAATGGAGCTACTTTTTCCAATCTTTTAGAAGATACAGCTCTTGACCCCACAGCAATCCATACTTCTGTGAGGGGCCATTATTGCCCAAAAATGCAGGGCAATAATGGCAACTAATTACCCTTGATTCATAATGGGCCCTAACCTGCAGCTCGGGTCATAATTGTAGGTGCAGGTAATTAATACCTATTATTGCAGCAGGTGCAGGCAGGAATGTTGAATCTAGAATGGCATTTAAAACAAGCATGCAAATAAATCTACATATCACATGGTCAATATGACATGCTATGAGCAAACAACAAAGTGCACTGACAAAAAATGTGCAAATGCCAACTGCATTTACATATCTTTCTGCCAACGTACTAAATGAATCAATGAAAATGTCACACAATGAGTTACATTCACACTTAGTACCATATGTTTGCGACATTCCGCTCATCATGGTGGGTATGGAAGCTGATTTACAACCTTAAGTTTAATATTTACCTTATGAAAACAGGTGCTGAAAAGAGACTTTTCACGGTTTTACCTGAGCGGTGTTTAATGAGCGTTCTTTCTTTTAAATACAAATTGTAACCAAACCATGCATATTAATGATTTGAATGCACTACACTCCTTTGATTTTACATGTGTTTTTGCTAATGCTCAGAATAGGATACTTTTGAAGCGCTATATTTGTTGTATAATGTAGAATTTCATAAGGAGTATCTCAGTGGCTGGAATTACCAATACTGGCTGGAATTATAGACATTACCAATTAAAGCCCAGAGAATGCAGAATAACTGTGCAGAACCCATTTGTCCGGCTGGTATTCCTCATGGAATTTCTGAATGCAATGGTTTTAACACAAACACTTAACTCCTGCTCTGAGCAGGTCGGTGAGAGGGACCCCTGACACAGGGTGTGAGAAGGAAAGCATTGCCTTCTTACTTTCCCCCTCTGTGCTTTGGCACAGAGGGTTGGGAAACAGGAGCAGGCTCTAATGCGGCTCTTCCCCAAAGTGATTTTACTGGCTGCAAATTCTGGCCATTAAAACCAGGGGCCAACGTTTATCTCCACGGCGATAAAAAATCCAGCGATAGCGGCGAATCCCATCTTTAACGTGAGATTTCCAGCGATAAAAATCCTTTCGCTAATGACTATTATGGCTAAGTCGGGTTTTTACCAGGTGTAAAATCCTGGCGCTAATCGCGGTTAGCGTGCTTTTTTTATCGCGCCGCGGGTATTGCTAATAGGCGATAGCTGTCTTAGCGACTGCTTTCAGTCGTTACCAGTTTAGGTAGCCCACTTTGCATGTCATTAGCGATAAATATCGCTGACATGCAAAGCGGGCCCCAAACCGGTCGCTATCACCTGGAAGCTGTCGCTAACTGCTGTTAGCGACAGCTTGGTAATTGGGCGATAAATAAATCGCCGCTTTATCTGCAAAAAGTGCCGATAAAGCGGCGATCTGGCCCTTGCTAATATGCCCTCAGGTTCTGTGTTCCCACACCCGGAAAATCCAAGTTTGAGAACAACAGCTCACTCATAATTGTGCAGAGGAATTCCACACAGGAACTACTTTGAGAGTAACCTAGAGCCCTGGAGCTGAGCACAGTACAACTGTGACAGCGGCCCTTCTCAATCTCGAGAGGCACCCCACTTTCACCTCCTCAGTCAGTGCTAAAGTTTATAACGAAGCTGCAATGGAAACAGGGAAACTCAAACAGGAGTACAGGGATATATGTCCCCACACCTGTCCTTCTAAAGTAGTCCCTATTGGTATTATAATAGGAAAAATGTCTCAAAAGGAGGACCACCTTCTCATTGGACACATTTTAACCAGTAACTCCACTTCTTTTTACTCTTTGTTTTTTTTTTCTTAGAGTCACAACACATCATGTATTTTAATTTCTTGGAAATTCTTTTTTAGTACTATGATGTATTTTATTATTGTTTCTCACATATTTTGTGTATTACTTAAAGTCTTGAGAAACTGGGTTTCCCCAGTGTGTTTTTTGATCAAACATGAAAGATTTTTCCTGAAATGAAAATACACGGACTATTGTGACTCTATGAAAAAATAAATAAGAAAAAGAAGTGAAGCTACAGATTGAAATGTGACCAATAAGACACTCTACCCCCTGTGACACTGGAATGGAATCATGTCAGATGTTCTCCCAATCCCCTGTCAATAGGAACAATATTTTTGTTTGGATGGATAAATAATAAAGTGAAGTGTGGAATACTTGAATTAATCTCACCCACGGATAATTCCCGTTCATATATTCATTTATTTATGTATTTATGTGTATGTTTCATTAATATTATTAATAGTATTTGAGAGTGCTGCTCTGCCAGGCCCACCACAAATGTTTAGTTTTTTTTTTTAACTGATTGTTGTCAGTCTGCCTGAGAGATGACTGACAATATGCAACACAATATGCATCACCATCGGCAACCCCAATGGCAGTCTCAGCAAGAATGCTATGTTTTAAGGGTATTCAGTGGAAACTTCTCTTTTTGCCACGTGATTAGGTCGGGCACTTAATGTTAAGCAGAAACTGTACAGCTTCAGTTAACTCAATTGTCTAATGCAGTCACTCTAGTGCCTTTCACCGTCTGTAGAGTCAGCAAACGTGGTTAGAGGCGCTTCATTTGACGATGGTCAGTCATATAAAGAAATACTACGCTTTTAACACCTATATATAATACAGTTTCTGCAACCCTACATATAACCAGCATTTTACAAGACAATAAACAGATTCATAACCTTATAGAATCTGCTATCATGGGCCTTATAATGTCGTAAAAAGAATGATAAAACTGTGGAAAGCTGCCTTATGATGATACAGACATGCCTCATATGTGGCAGATTATTTCCCAACACAACACACCTTTCAGAAGCACTGGCTTAACATGGACTGTCCCTCGTCTATCGACCAATGGTAATTATTAGTATGACCTCAAAAAGGAAAGCTCCCTGAAAAGTAAGTTCATCTGCCCAGAGTTCAGAGACTTGTGATTACATTTTATCATTTAAAAAAAGTTACACATATCAATAAGAATACATGTTTTTCTCAATAGTTAGGATGACAGACTGAGCCGACCATGACTTGCTTCAAACATTTCATCTGTGGCTAAAAGGCAGAGTGTTGCAGCAGAAGCATCATTCCTTGGGGGACTGCCTCACTCTACATCGTTTGGTTCAATAGAAGAACAATAAGACTGCAAGGCCCAGAATGCATTAAGGTACTGCACAAAAGTCCAGGACTGGAAGCATTGTCTGTGATGACCGGGAGGGAGGTGATGATGCTAATCATCCCACTGGGTTATTGTACTGCAGGACGTATTACTCTCTACTGTCTGATATGCACCTTGATCTCATCTCCCTCACATTTGGTCACTCACTGCTCCTCCTTTTTGCAGGTCTGTCTTTCTTTGGGACTTAAACCAAAAAAGTGTGGCTCAGATTTCTGAACTGGAGCTTTTGTGCAGCAATGCAGCGGATGTACTGGCGCAGAAGAAGATGAAAGAGGGTACTGGGACTAGGCGGTGCAGACAACAGGACATTGAAAAGAGGCGCACAGCACAAATGATGGTCCCCGGAGCATGGATACCAGTGTGCCGAATGTTACTGAAAGGATGGAAAGTGATTGTAGTTCAGGGTGTAGAAGCGTAAGGTGCCTTTCCTTCAACCTTTATTTTTTAAATATACCTTTCATATACAGGATCCCCCTCCCTGGACCTCCTCCAGGATAAAATCTGCGTTGGCAATTTTTTTTGCAGTCAAAGGCAAATGGCTGGGGCTATTGCTGTAGGACACAAGAGATTTTTACCTTGAGAGCTGAAAGACACTTGCAATGGTGCAGGAAGAGTCTTCTGATGGTCCGGTAGAGGGTCTGGCTCTGGAACAGGAAAATGTGCACTGTATGAGGGGTGACTGTGATATTGAAGTCAGGGAGAGTTCCATACTAGGAATAGAGGCCCTGACACAGGTGGTGCAGTACGAAAGTTGGAAACTGAGAAAGAGTAACACAATGAGGACATGTGGAATTAATGGGAATTATACTGAGACAGGGGAAAGGTCTGATGTTGATATAGCAAAACACTTCCACTGTACCAGGCACACACTGCCAAGAGGAGCATTTTACACTAGAACAGGAAGACCCGGATTTTAGACATATACGCATAAGCCGCAAGGACTTATGGACAGGTTCTTGTGAGTTCACACTGTAGGAAAACTAAAAATCAAGCTGCCAGAACCACAGAACATTCCGTACAAAACAACATAATATTGCATATAAAATATTCAAAGATGAATGTCGAAAATGTGTATTTGTCTCTTTCGAGGAATTTGTATACATTAGCCTGGAAATGAAAGACAGTCTCTTGAGTTACAGACCGCTGCAAGAGTCCCACATACCCAGAGATTGAGTGCTGCACTGTTCAAGTGCTGGAAAACTCTCAAGAAGCTCTTCAGATATATAAATTACTGCAGTGACTGCCTCTAGTGCAGAACCGCCTGCTTGGCAAGGTAAATGTTGTCTATCTTCATTTGAAGATGCTCCACTGCATTCATTTCATGTACAGTGTTTTGCTTTCCTTTCCATTGTATAAAACTATAATTACATACAATGGGCAGAGTATGCCAAAACATGTCAGTACATGGATAAGAGCATCTAATGTATGTGTAGATAAGTTTATGCAGCGAGACGAAAGGAACAACAGCTGTATTTACACACACACACTGAATATAAGATGCATATGCAAAAGAGGACTTTTTTTTCTTTCTGTACTAGAGATTATGAAAATATATTTAAATCATATTCCTCCTGATTACTATATACATACAGTTCACCCTGTTTTATTTACATAAATACTGCTGTAGTTGTCTTGTTACATGTCAGAGAGGTATCTTATCAGAGATCAAATGGGTGGTGAACTCTAAAATCTCCCTTGTTCACGCCCTTCTCAATGCACAATCGAAATCATATTATCATAAACACACCTTGAGCTTCAATGCAGTTTCTCTCGTGCCACTTCAGTGCCACGTACCATTAAGGGCATTGGCACACAAACTATTCCCAGTAAGCCATACAATTCGCTTTAGCCCAACTATGTTATATTCAATGCCAAGGAAACTCTAGAGCAGCCTTGAAACCAGCCTTACTCATCTCATCATATACATACATGGAATGGGACCGCTCTTCATCAGGAATAAAATCACCAAACAGATTCATCATAGGAAGCTCCACTCTAGAGTGGCACCTCGCCTCAAAATACCAAGATACAAGAAACAAACATGAGTGGCACATCCTTCTCCGTTCAAGCAGCCAAAATATGGAACTCTTTACCCCCAACATAAGATCCACGACAACCACCTTATCTTCAGAAAATGATTCAAGAATTGGCTCTTCCCCACATAAGCACCATACGCAAACAGAAATATACAGCACATCCCTCTGCATATAAGTATTTATTTGTACTATAGATATGTACCTATATACGTGGATTGCTTTGTATAAACACGTAGAATAATTATGTTTTAAAATACAAAAACATTAAGTACAACACATGAAAACCAGAGTTTATCGAATGCATCTTTAATATGCTTATACTTACTTCCTTTTTGCATCTATATAGCTTCCATGTACATGGAACTATATATTTATTAGTTTCCTCCCCAAAAAAGGCATATTTAATGCATTGCCCTATTTCTCACCCTATACCTCTATCAATAGCTTTATTCGATATATATACTTACTTCCTTTATTACTTTCTTCTAATTCAGCATATCCAATGCACTAACCCTGTACCTCTCTCAATATATCATCTACCTCAACTCCCTGACTCATCTCAAACCTCTTTCTACTACTCTTTCCTATGCACTACCCTATTTCTCACCCTATACCTCTATCAATATATCATCTACATCCACTCTCTCATTCATCTCAAACCCCATACCACTACTATGATCCCCAAAATAGCCCTTTCTAGATTCTCCTCTATTCTCCCCTCCGTGCACCATCTGACACCATTTTTACTATACTCATCCCCCAAAACAAGCCTTTCTAAACTCTTCCCTCTGACTCTTCCCCTCCACATCCCTTTTTACTCCCAAGCCTCCCACTACAGCTATGACCTCCCCAGAAATAGTCTAAATCCTTCACTCTTCTATCCCTCCACTAATCTTTTCAATCAAATTAACAGACTAACATATCCACTTCTCAAATTTCATATTTCACTATACTAATTCACCACTAATCCTTTATGGGTTCCAGAATAGCGTGCCACTCACCGAAAAAAGCGCTTCAACACCTCATTCGGGGCAGCATGCACTATATAAATGCAAACCTTTCTTCCCTCTTCTATCCCTCTGCTATTCTTCTCAATTCAAATAACTAACTAATATTCACCACTCAAATTACTTTCATATTTCACTATACTAATTCATCACTAATCCTTATGAGTTCCGGAGTAGCGTGCTACTTGCCAAGAAAGTGCTTCTACACCCCATTAGGGGCAACAAGCGCTATATAAAAGCAAACCTTTTTCCCTCTTCTATCACTCCCCTATCATTCTCAATCCAAATAACTGACTAATATCCACCACTCAAATTAATTTCATATTTCACTATACTAATTCACCACTAATCCGGAATTGGGTGCTACTCGCCAAAAAAGTGCTTTGACGCCTCGTCAGGGGTAGTAAGTGCTATATAAATACATTTACAATATATTCTGTGGCAGGTACTTAATCCGTTCTCATAATGCCGTGCACCACAGCAGTCTGAACACTTTATTCACTTTGCCATGCACATTATATATCAAATTATTGATGGGTGTTTGTGAGTTCTGTGTATGCTTTTACCAAGGGTTCTGAGTGACATCAAATCGACAACATTAAGGACACTTGAGTTTTCTGTGATGTCACTCAGAAACCTGAGGTGAAAAACATCCCGTAACTCAGTCACCTGTCCTGGTACACATGTGTATTCTCAAAAGTACCTCAGGCACTCCACGTGCACACTCTTTCATTTCTCTGTACTCCATAATGTATGCCGGGCTCTGCAATCACAAGAAAGTGCGGCAATCATATACTGGCTCATGCTGAGCAGTAGGGAGTCAAAACACATGGACATAGTTGAAATACTGAGTAATATTGCAGAGTTGTCAACCAAGGCTCTTTCAATTAGGTAATCTGTAAAATTGTCCAAGCTAATCCTCCATTTTCAGCCAAGAGCATGTTAGTATTTTGAGTACATATATATAATGGTTCAAATAAAACGATACCTCCCAGAATGCAAAGTGCAGCTGACTAAAAAGTTGGCAACTTGCTCAAGGCGCCACGCTTCTGATGTACATATCTTGTAACTGAATTGCCCCCTGAATGTTAAACATGTCTGTACCCTTGCTCCAAATGCCTGTGAAAATGACATTCTGACTTTTCTTTTCTTTGGCTCAGCTAGAACACAAATAATATGTGTACACTGACGCCTAGTCCTGTCCATGATGATTCTGAGGCCCAGAACCAATTCTGTGATGTGGACATGGGTACAGAGCATACTCCTTTTCTTGAAATGGGATAAGTGTTCATGTTTTGGGTTGTTAACAAGAAACCGTGGTGTTAGCATAACATTATTTGTGGATTATAGTACTGAACTGACCTTGCACTGAAATTCCTCGTGCAGGTTGTGTGTGTGTGTCCTCATAGCATGGGTAAACCCCACAGGGCCGGACTGGGAACACAAACCAGCCCTGCCATTTCAGCTGGACTGGCCTCAGGTGGTTGGAGGAATGCTATTGAGAACCACCGCTGCCGCCTTTGTTACAGGGGGCCGATATTGCTGCACTGCTGCAAATCGGACCCCCTGTAACAAAAGCGGCCCCCACCGCTCCAAAAGCGGCTCCCGCCATTCCAAAACTGGCCCCCACCCTTCCAGCCCACTGGGAAAATGCCCGGGGCCTGCTAAGGTGAGTCCGGCCCTGAAGCCCTAGTACTGTCAAGCGAGTGTGTCAAAACAAAAAGTGCAGTTATATTTGCCTCATTCTGCTTTATAACCTACCCTACTATCAAAGCGCATGTGGAGTTAGAATAGTCAATACACACTTCCTTACAGTCAATGGTGGGTCATCATAAATGTTATGTTTTGTGTGTGTGTGTGTGTGTGCGTGTGTGTGTGTGTGTGTGTGTGTGTGTGTGTGTGTGTGTGTGTGTTTGAGAGAGAGTGTGTGTCACACTTATTATGGGGAATAGGGGTGTGTCAGTCAGCAGAGTCTGTTATTAGTAGTGAAAGACTTTCTAGACAAGGCTGACCTTTTGTCTTTCATTGATGACTGCAATTTACTACCTGTGATCACCTGCCACTGATAGATCCACTTACTGTATTACCGCAAGTCTAAAGTAATAATATGGAGTCCATACATTGACAGCATCTTTGAATAATGGTGGGCATCTGAGGATGAACTAAGAGCTTTCAATGAATGGTTGAACCACCCATCACTCAACCTGAAATTAACTATGATCAATAACTGCCATCAAGTGAACTATTTTGACCCATTGATTAAGTCACAGAGTGGCAGACGTATTATGATTCTGTTGCAAACCTACAGACAGAAACACCCTCCTGCAATTTATTAACAGCAGCCAACCTAGGCGCAGTTTCTGGGGATATGCAGAAACTGTACCAATAGGGAAGAGTACTTCCATAAAAGCCATATGCTGTGCCAGAAACAGATGGAGTGGTGGTACCCTAAGAAGCTTGGTATACTTCACGGAACTCCTCTTGACACGGAGAGAAAAAGATCAGACTTCACCTTTGACATGTGTATGACCTTAATGCCAATACGATAAAGAAAATCATCTGAGGCAACTGAAAATTACTGTCAGAAATCAACCACCCTGATCCCTGTTTTTCCTTTAAGAAAAGAAATGGGGACGTGACTTGACCGCCAAAGATGGCAAATGCAAACCCTTGAGCTACGCCGACCACCTCACCATTAATCAGACCCAATCTGGTGTATTCCTGCAGGAAGCACACTCCTATGCAAGGGGCAGAAGCCAAAGGACAGCACTCTTGGCCAACTGTGCAAGGCACATGGAGGTTGCCTAGCTTGAGCTGCGGCCTAGCTCATCACTCTCCTCACTAAAATGAACTTTGATCCGAGATATATTAGCTTGGTGAAGCTGCTATATACCGACCTCAGGGTGCGGGCCAAGATGGGGGGGAAAGTGACAGGATTGCCCCCTTTCCCCATTACCCTGTGCACTGGCAGTTGAAGCCTTGGTGGAGTGGATTAGGATGGACGTGCAGATATAGGGATTTCAGTGGAGCCTGGGCATATTAAATTAGATTTCACTATACCCCGTCAATGTTCTCAATCACCTGTCAGACCCATCCTGATCAGGCCCATTGCTTTTAAAATTCTGCAAATTTTCAGAGAATACTCCTGCCTGCAACTTAGTCACTAAATTCTCATATGCACAGCGGGGGTTGACCGGGGGCATCAACCTGTGCCACAAGCCTGACGATATACACTGAGGGTTTCTAGTATCTGAGGGTCTTCATCACTGACAATAGCAGGGGAGCCTGGGAGGAGAATCACCAACCTCACCATAACAAATTGCATTAGAACTTTGACTTTTGGCCACGCTCCCACTCTCACTGATGGGAAGATCAGCAATAGATAAATTGGTTTGCCTCCCTCGTATACTATGCCAGATGCAAAACTACCCATACTCAATCCCCCAGACATTCAGACATTCTTCATGCATCACAACAAGACACTGCAGCTCTTCCTTTGGAATCGGCCACCTCCCAGAATAGCACTGGCCAAGTGCCACAAGTCAACCTTCGACTGGGGCTTGGCCACCCCAGAATTGCTCTCCTACTAGAGCATGGAACACCTGGTTGTGCTGAACGAGTGGTGATTTGGGGGAATGAGAACCCATCTGATGCCTCAGAAAAATTGGTGATGTGCAACACCGCAATCACTCACTACCTATATGGAAGGCCTGTTCCACTGACACTTACTACAGTGACAAAGATGGTCTACCAGGTTTGGTGAGGAGCATTACATGAACTGAGCTGGAATAAATGACTTGGGGCCGGGTGCTGGACCCCACAGTTGAAGGACCTGGAGGGATTCATGCAGTGAGACCCAATTGACATCACTACCCTGCGAGACATCATGAGGTGAAAGACCATTAAGTCCTTTTGAACTCTACAGACGAGTACAAACTTCCCAAAACTCAATTGTTCCCAATATCTTCAAATTAGACATGCAGTCTGGGGCTTTACTACCAATCTGACGGAACTGCCAGAGTTTAGCCGAATGGAAGCCCAGGTGCCGCTCAACATGCCCTCCTTTAGACATAAACTGTCCTTTAACTACAAATGGTTGATCATACACACACTGGACTCTTTCTCTAACTTGCGCCACATGGACGAAGGACCTTACCCAGACAGACAATGACAACTGGCGAGAAGCCTTTTAGTTCTCCTAGGAAAAAAGCCATAGCCGCACAATTAAGATTTATGTATCTGCACAGATATCTCACATGCCACAGACTTTTGCGCATGGGTGTGACCATCTCCCCCAACGGACCTGTGTTAAACTTCCTATCAATGGGAATCCTACACATAGTTTGAGGATGCCCGGCCCTTAACCCTTTCTGGGAAGCCGTATTTGACGGAGACTTGGGATGGCCCCTGTATCGGCCCTCAGGCTGGTGCTGCTACATGTCGCAGAGGGTATTGGGGGCAATAGGTATAAAAAAAGCCCTACTGTGAGTGAGACTGGTGATTGCAAAAATGAGCATAGCTAAATATTGGATATCAAAAACGGCCCCATTACTGGAAGACTGGAAGGCGGGCCTAGATGGGTGCAGGGCCTAGGACGAGCCAATCTACGTGGTATGGTGTGGTCCACAGAAGTATGAGAAGATCTGGGGGAGTGGGTCCATCACCGCGTGATCCAACTCGAGCTAAATACTAAGGGTTTCAAGTCCTTTGACAAGGTGGGGCAGACTTACAACACAAGTTGAGGGGGCCAGGGGTGGTCCTATCAGCACAGGAAGGGAACAGGAAGCGAACCGAGCAGAGGGAAAGAGACTGAACGCAACAGTTGGGATAACCTATTTGCAACAGACTTCATCCCTTTTCAGCCTTATTATGTTTGTATTATTTGGAAGTGGGAATGGACACAGAACTATACTAATGCTTGGCTGTATGGGCAGTGATAAGTTTTTGTTTATTTTATGTCTGAAAGACTAATAAAATATGTTATAAAAAAGGAAAGGATATTAGGCAACACCTAATCCATGCAGCTCGCATTACCACCTAGGGGTTTAAGAGAACAATTGAATCTACCTCTATCAATTATAGTTGTGGAGGTTTCACTGTGCATCAGTTAACTATGAACTCAAAAGAAATTACCATCAACATGATTACCATTCCCCAGAAACAATTTTCTAATTGTAACAGTTAAAATGTAGTGTAATACATTTTATTTCCCTGTAATAAGTTCTATGTTGGACTGACAAGCCAATCAGTTAAAAGCTGCATACTGCAGCACAGATCTAGGCTCAGGTGTAAGACCTATGGTGCCCCACTTGTACAATACTGTGAAATCCACCAGCTTGTTGAAATTCATATCAAATGGTCAGTAATGTTTGTGGCTACAGAAATGAAAGGCTGGGTCGATTGAAAATACACTGCTAAGAATGGAGGCCAGATTCTACAAAAAACTTACAGCAGTGGTGTTTAGGTTTAAAAAGAACGATGAATTTAATTGCATTGCTCCGTTTGTGATGTACTTTCTTCTGACCATCCTTGATGTATTGTGTGCACATTGCGAGTGGTAGTGTAGTTCCTATTTCCCTAATAGGCTCTGCGCATTGGAATAATATACCCTATAGATTTGGCATAAGACTGAGGTCAGTATGCCCCTATCGAGTATATTAAACTTAATTACTTTGTGCCAGCTAACTCAGAGTCCCACTAGGTTCTAGTCAGCTCCATACCTTGAGAATGAGAGAGGTGGGAATCTCTTTCTGGGTCTCGAACTCTAACACCCCGCGAAGGGAGTCAGAACACTGGAAGCTGGATTCTCTGCAAGCAGGGATGACAGCATCTCTTGTCAGTGCATCAGGCCGGGACACGGGCTCCTCTAAAGTCGAGGTCTCCTCCTACTTGCTTGGGCAAGGGAAGGTATATTTATACCTGGTAGGTACCTTGGAATGTTAGCATTGACGTAAAGCCGGGCAGAGGAAGACGTCAGGAATGAACCCTTAAGTAATAGTGGTTCATGCATAATAAATGAGTTCTTGGAGAAATCAATCAATCAATCAGTTCATTTGTAGAGCTGACTACTCACCCGTGAGGGTCTCAAGGCGCTGGAGGGGGCGGGGTGCTGCTACTGCTCGAACAGCCAGGTCTTGAGGAGTCTCCTGAAGGCCAGTAAGTCCTGGGTCTGTCGCAGGTGGATGGGGAGGGTGTTCCGGGTTTTTGCGGCGAGGTGAGAGAATGATCTGCCACCAGTGGTTGCTCGTCGTATGCGGGGGACGGTGGCGAGGGCGAGGTCAGCGGAGCGAAGCTGGCGGTTCGGGATGTAGAAGGTGAGTCGTTTCTTCAGGTACACTGGTCCGGTGTTGTGGAGTGCTTTGTAAGCATGGGTGAGGAGCTTGAAGGTGATCCTCTTGTTGACGGGGAGCCAGTGCAGGTCTTTCAGGTGGGCTGTGATGTGGCTGTGGCGGGGAATGTCAAGGATGAGGCCGGCAAAGGCGTTCTGTATGCGTTGTAGTCATTTCTGGAGTTTGGCTGAGGTTCCTGCGTAGAGAGCGTTGCCGTAGTCCAGCCTGCTGCTGACGAGGGCCTGTGTGACCGTCCTTCTGGTTCCGGGGGGGATCCATCTGTAGATTTTGCGGAGCATGCAGAGGGTGTTGAAGCAGGAGGAGGAGACGGCGTTTACTTGCTGGGTCATAGACAACGCTGAGTACAGGATGACCCCCAGGTTGCGTGCGTGGTCAGTGGGCATTGGTGCAGCTTCTAGTGCGGCCGGCCACCAAGAGTCGTCCCAGGCAGAGGGGGTGGATCCGGTGATGAGGACCTCCGTCCTGTCCGAGTTCAGTTTTAGGTGGCTGTTCATCATCCATTCGGTGATTGCCTTCATTCCTTCATGGAGGTTGGATTTGGCGGTGGTGGGGCCTTGGTGAGGGAGAGGATCAGCCGGGTGTTGTTGGCATATGAGTTGATGTTGAGGTCGTATGATCGGACGATGTTGGCGAGCGGTGCCATGTAGACGTTGAAAAGTGTTGGGCTGAGGGATTATCCTTGGGGTACGCCGCAGATGATCTTGGTGTCTTTAGAATGGAATGGGGGGAGGCGGACACTCTGGGTTCTACCGGTGAGGAAGGAGGTGGTCCAGTCCAGGGCTTTGTCTCAGATCCCTGCGTCGTGGAGGCGAGTGTGGAGGGTGTGGTGGCAGACGGTGTCGAGAGCGGCTGAAAGGTCCAGGAGGATGAGGGGCACGGTTTCTCCATTATCCGGCATGGCCCTGATGTCGTCGGTGGCGGCGATGATGGCAGTTTCGTTGCTGTGGTTGCTGCGGAATCCAGATTGGGACGGGTCCAGGATGTTGTTCTCTTTGAGGAAGGAGGTCAGTTGCCTGTTGACAATCTTCTCGATTACTTTTGCAGGGAACGGGAGCAGGGAGTTGAGCCGGAAGTTCTTGAGGTCCTTGGGGTTTGCCTTGGGTTTCTTCAGTAAGGCGTTGATCTCGGCATGCTTCCAGCTCTCCGGGAAGGTGGCAGTCTCGAAGGAGCTGTTGATGATCTTGCGGAGATGGGGTGCGATGGTGGAGCTTGCTTTGTTGAAGATGTGGTGCATGCATGGGTCAGATGGTGAGCCGGAGTGGATGGTGTTCATGGTTTTGATGGTGTCGTTGTCGTTGATGTGGGTCCAGGGAAGCAGGGGGTCGATGTGGCTGGGGGCGGTGAGTCTGGGGTGTCAGTGTATGTCGGGTGGGCCTGGTTGCTGAAGCTGTCGTGGATGTCTGCGATCTTGCGATAAAAGAAGGTGGCTAGGGCGTCGCAGAGGTCTTGTGATAGCGGGATGTCGTTGGAGTTGGAGCTGGGGTAGGAGAGTTCCTTCACGATGTTGAAGAGCTCTTTGCTGTTGTGTGCGATGTTGTCGAGGCATTCT
This sequence comes from Triturus cristatus, assembly GCF_964204655.1. NCBI lineage: Eukaryota > Metazoa > Chordata > Amphibia > Caudata > Salamandridae > Triturus > Triturus cristatus. The sequence continues at coordinate 447,778,476 of NC_140594.1, forward strand.
TTGAAGGAGGTCATTTTGGCGGTTCAGATGAGTTGGTGGTGTCTGCGGATGGCACTCTTGTAGGCTGTGATGCTGTCCGGTGTCTGTTTGTGGTGCCACTTCTTCTCGAGCCTGCGGCAGGCCTACTTGGATGCCTGGAGGTCGGCGGTGAACCAGATGGCTTTTCTGTTGGTGCGTCTGTTCGAGGATTTCTTGATCGGGGCAAGCATGTTGGTGCAGTCATTGATCAATCGCCTGAGGTTGCGGGTGGCGGAGACAGTCTCGGTAGTGTCCGTTGGTGGGTTTCGGGCAAGGGTGGTGACTAGCTGGTCTTCGGTGACTTTGCTCCAGCTGCGGTGGGGGGCCCATTGTGTGCGGTGGTGCGTGGTAGGCTTCTCGAAGGTGAAGTGGACCCAATGGTGGTCGGTCCAGTGGAGTTCGGTGGTGTGGCTGAAGGTGACGTGGTTGCTGGCGGAGAAGTTGGGGTCGAGCGTGTGTCCGGCGGAGTGGGTGGGAGTCAGGACGAGCTGTTTGAGTCTGAGGTTGGTGAGGTTGTCGAGCAGGGTGGTGGAGTTGCTGTTGTTGGTGTTCTCGAGGCCGAAGTTCAAGTCTCCGAGGAGGATGTAGTCCATGGATGCAAGGGCGTGCATGCTGAAAAAGTCAGAGATGGAGTCGCTGAACTGCAGTCGGGCCGGGGGGTCTGTAGATGAGGGTTCCTCTGAGGGTGGTGTTGGGGTCGGTGTGGATCCGGAAGTGCAGGTGTTCGGCGGCGCTCAGTGTGTCGTTGGTGCTGGTCGAGATTCTGAGGGTGTTTCTGTGGATGATGGCGATTCCTCCTCCTGTTCCGTTGGTGCGGTCCCTGCGGGTGATCTTGTAGCCGTCAGTGATGGCTATGGCGATGTCGGGTGCCGAGGAGGGTTCATACAGGTCTCCGTCAGGAAGGCGACATCTGGGAGGAGGAGTCGAGTAGGTCCCAGAGTTCAATGGCGTGTTTGTGGGTAGAGCGGGTGTTGAGTAGGATGCATCGGAGGGTGTTGCGTCCTACTCCGGTGGATGTGGTGGTGGTTTGGAGGCTGGTGTAGTTGCAGTTCCGGCAGGAGAAGGGTCCTTGGGTGCGCTTCGGGGTGGCCCAGAAGCAGGTGTATGAACAGCTGGTGTTGAGTGCGTTGAGGGTGCAGGCGTCGTAGCAGCGTCGGTCGTCTTGGCGTTCGCGGGGACCAAGGGGTCTGGCGCTGGGCGTGGTCCAGGCGCAGACGTGCACAGATGGGCTGGCCTTAGGCGCGCCTTGAGCGCATCTAAGGTGCAGCCGCGCAGCGGCCGCCTTAAGAAGGTGAGATGGGATGGAGGAGCAGCTGGGAGGCGGGAGCGGGACGAATGGGCGAGCGGGGGGGGCAAGGCCACAGGTGACGCAGCGGCGGGAACTGGAGAGCAGAGCGGGCGGAATTAAAAGAAGGGTACAATAATAGTACAAAAAGGAATAAGGAGGAATAAAAACAGATTACAGCGCAGAACAGAGAGCAAAATCACAGCGGGCAGACAGGAAAACAAGGGGCAGTGCGAGCACACAGAAACCTACGGCCTACCACTGGCCACCAGGGATGAGGCGCAGGTGGTAGCCTGTGGGTGGAGGAAGGGCCTCGAACTTACAGCAGATGCGGCAGCAGCGAGCTCAGGGACACGGGCACAACAGGCGGTGTTGTGCGGTGTGGGGAGTGACCTGCCTGGAACAGGGTCAAGGGTCGCTGGATAGCATGGCTAATGCCTAAATAAAGACTGGGATATTATGCCTATATAAGGGTAATGCGAATTGTACCTATATAAGGACATGTTTCAGGAAAACCTATATACGGACACCTAAAGCAGAATACAACAGTGGCACACTTTCAGGAAAAGCTCAGAGAGTGGGAGTAACATGCATTGACATTCAGGGGTTGTAATAACATGATGCAATGATTACATTAATATATTTGCAGAATGTATTCAGTATTTATGGTGCATAGGCTTTCTTATTCTTTCTTTCATTCAAATTGTGAGTCATGTGCACTTCTATTTTAAGATCTAATGACTTCACTGGAGGTAATTTCTGTCAGGGTGCACTGGGTACGGGTCTTTCCTGAGGAGGTATCCACAAGGAGTTTTGGGCTGGCTGGCTGGTTGCCTTTTTGTGCATGACTTGTATAATTATACTACTGGTAGGCTTACAACAGTTCTAATATATATTTACAGAGATTTCGTTGGCACCTGACATTGTTGCGTCCTGAAGAAGCATTTACTCATTGGTCGAAACGTGTCAACCTTGTTTTGTAGAAGTAAGACATATGTTATAAATAAAATGAAAGAGGACATTGTCTGGAGGATATCTTTTGGAGAAACTGATTTTCGTATACCTCCATGATGAGGTGTCGTGCGACCAGGAGATGGGCCACACAACAAGATGACATAGTGGAAGGATGTGCCAAAAGAAGTTTGTTTTGAATTAAATATTGAGATATAAATACATTATTATAAGTCTATAGTTTAGTGAATAACGTCTACAACATGCTTGTTATATTGACACATGAAAGAGGAGGATGGGCATGTTGGGGTGCAACATGGTGCAATATGGTATAAATTGAAATAATAGTGCCAAATTATACGGTTGGATCAATACGATTACACTATTGTTGACCAAATAACATACAAATCGTTCCCTGGAGGGATTCTTTTTTGATATGTCGCATTATGTCCAGGTTCTCTTAGAGCCATTCAGGCTCCCCCTACTGTTTACATGTGTTATGTAGAGAGAACACACTACCAACATCCTCGCTGAGATGCTTCCCAGAGAACAGGCAACATGCAGCCTGGAAGGAAAGACTGACTGTCTGTGTCTTCCAGGCAATACATGTTAACCTGCAGGTTAAGGAGCGTAATGATTGCAAGTGTAAAATCTTTTGCTCAAAAGATGCAGAGAACTAACCTATGGGTTACCAAACCTGATAATTGCTCGCACAGCCTAAAATGTGAACTTGCACCTGTGCCCTATTCCTGCCTAAAATCTCTTTGTAATGTTGCTAGAGCTCTGTCATTGAGGTGGGTGAATACTGTAGAAACTGTATTCGAATCCTATGTTTGTTGCAGAAATTGTATCATTTATCTAGAGCACTATAGTTGCTTTTGTCGAACCCTATCCTTGAACCCCATTACTGTGTGCAGTATTTCATTTTGCTGTAGAATTAAAATGCTTATCTTTTTGCTAAGAGAGCTACAGAGCTTTGAGCATTTTTGGCCCTGCACTATCGCCATGAGAAGCCTTTTAATGCTTGCGCTCACTACCCTGAAATTCAAGTGCATGAGGGGTGTACTGGGCACAGTTTGGAAAGTCATAGTAGGAGGTGCCCAAGGACATCAGAGGCAAGGAACTTCAAACACCACAGACGAGGTCCAGTATCCCTGCCTCCCCATTTGTATCCTGAACAGGCTCCCAGCCTTTCCACAGCAGCGTGTAGTGTGTCAGCAAGTCAATATTAGGGTTCAAACTCAAATCATGGTTACATCTGTATCCTCAGGGATACAACTGATCCTGGGCCATGTACAATCTCTAATGCAAGTCTATAATAAAATGATCTCTAGTAGGGGCATTCTTTAACAGCCCAGGTAAAATAGGCAACTCACCCATATTTCAGCAGCATTACTAGCCCACAGAATATCCCTTTCATAATTGAGCAACTCTCTGACAGAGTTTTTTGCACATTGAGCATTGTGTATTTAGCAACACTTCAGAATATTTGTTCAGCACTCTAGAAAGTCCGAGCACCATGTTCTAATAGTGGATTTTTCCTGGAAAACTATGGGAGCACACTCAAAATACAGATTTCTTGCTACTCTACTGTAATCTAATCAATCTGATTGGACTTTATGTTCTGACATAAACATTTTGATGGTCCAATAAGTGGTGTGGGAAGAATAATGAGCACATAGTTTCAGGTACTGCTTTTCTTGAGGCACAAATATCTCTCTGAAAAGTAACACTTTAAACCAATTTAATGGTGTTAAATTTACCAACCTTGGAATGGATAAGGCAGGCTCTTGTGAACTAAAAATCACTGAATATCTCAGTAGTGAGATGTCAACTCACTGAGCCATCCTGATGAAGCGGGCTATTTTGGCAGATCCTGACAAGTCTGTTAATACCCCTTTAGATCAATCTCTGAGACCAAGAGACTGCTACGATATTTCTATCAATACATTTTTGGTGGATGCCATCCCCAAAAGAAACCATAGGGATGTGTGAAATTTGTCTAATTTGCATTCACACCATTATGTGAAATTTGGGGGGAACTATGTTAAAATATATGTATTTACGAGAAATGCACATCTGGCATTTAGTAGTTTATTGTAGAATAAAATTAGTCCTTACATACGTTTTTGACATTAAAATGCGTTTTGCGCAACAAAAGCCCAAAAAACACATTTACCACAAACAACTGCCCCTCGTACTCTGGTTCTTTACATTGTTCCGCACCATTATGCTATGGCCTTGCAGCGAACAGTGGTTTAATTTTGCAATTTGATGTAATGCATAATTTGGCGGATTTCATATAGCAAGAATATTACGGAATTCCCCAAATTATGCAAATTACGGTGACATAATTTGTATTTCACCCTAGCATACCCAAAACCCTTGCAAACAGTTTGAGTGGCTCATTGCAGTATGGGGATGGTGATTATGCCTCAACTGTCACAACTACAATATGAATCACCATTTGCACTGCTAATTTCAGCACAGTATGTATCCAAGGCACATGTACATATAGTCACTTTCCAGAGCTGCACAACTTTAGTGAAGAAGGAGCAGAAATGGGTGTCCAGGTTTTGTTTACCTCTTAGCTACTAGGTTACATCTTTTTCCATTGAGCATGTATCCTAAGACGAAGCACCTGGGTGACACCTCACCATGTGTATCGTTCTTATATAAAAAGAACAATGACTTAACTTGACTGCACATGAGAATATATCAATGACAGAATATCGCCATAAATATCGTGCATTAAATATAGTTTACACAAATATTGCCTCATTGGAGTTAATAGAGTATCTAAACCAAATGGAACGATATTTTAAAAATTAATATTTAGAATAGCTTGTTTATATTTTGCGAGCAACAGATTTAATAAACTGTATTTACCTTCCCACAATTGAAGGTCATATTTACAATATTTTGGCATCGGGTATCACCACAAGCCTTCTAGCTGCGCTGCTCTACGTCAAAAGAAAAGGGCAGGAATGCTCTGTATCTCTTCAAGATATGGCGCATTCCTATCCTTTCTGACAGCACTGGTGCACAAACTCCAGCCGAGCGCCAATGCAGGGACCCTTGCACCATGGTGTCTGTATTGTTGGCATGATTTATTTTTATGCAGAAAGGTGACCCTTCCTGCTGAAAAACAATCAAAAAAGGCCTTTTTCTTGTTAAAGGAGAAAATGAGGAGAAATGTAAAGATTTCTCCTCATTACGCCTGCTTTTGAAAAATGTTAGTTTTGGCGCTGCCCCAGGTTTACGCTAAGTTGTAAATCTGGAACAATGTCAAAAACATGGGTTGATATGCGGTTCCTGTGCACACAAGACACTCTGGTGGGGACAGGAACACATCCACAAGTGTACCCACACATGTCCTACCTTTCACTAAATCACCCCTCCGCATCCAGGTCACCCATCAACCGCGAAATCAATGCAACGTCCCGGTCACGTCACCTCAGCGGTGAAGAGCGTTGGAAAGCATGCTCCCAATGTAGTAGGCAGGGCCAGTGCCAGGCATGGGCAATCCACAAAGATCATAGGGCCACACCTCCACCCTTCACACACTAGGCTCCCCACACCCATTAGGGTACATGCTGTGTGCCCCTCCGGTGCTCCCCCCTGCACAATTAACTAGTCAGGTGAACCCAGACCCTGCACCACACACACCAAACAACCAGAGAGACAGTCTCAGCAGGTGGGGCTGCAGAGTAACACACAACACAGAAGGTCAGGCCCAGGGCAACCCTCCTCCCCACACCCACGCTCAACTCATGTCAAGCAAACTGAGTCCAATCACAAAATGAACACTCACGCTGAATATGAACAATCACCTATCTGTATACACTGCCTGTCAAAAACCATGGGTGTTGCAAGGAAACATCCACAGCAACACCCATTGAACGCCCCTTCCACACAAAGTAAGGAATTGCGTTATTCAATTGTCAGGAAGGACATGGATGGGGACTTCATACCCCACGGTCGGGGGCCCGACCCTCACCTGTTGAGGAAAAAGAAGCTGGCATCCGTAGGGTTAATACATTCCTCCCGCCCTCTCCTCTGCAGGACGACACGGAAAGCGTCGAGGCCGACGACCAATAAGCGATAAGGGAGGCGTGGAAAAAGGACTTGTCGCGAGAAGACGGCAAAAACCAGGAAGACGCGGAGTACAGAGGACCCGAGGACGCAAAGGAAACAAAGCGGGAAGAAACCAGGACGCCGGATCATCTTGCGGAGCCGAACGAGGACATCCCGAGGACCGACCACATCTCCAACGCTGCAGAAGAACTGAAAACGTGGAGTGAGCAGTGGTGGACGCCCCCAGGAGACGCGAATGTGCCGCCGTAACTCGGAGAGTTACGGCTGTGGTGGTGAGTACAGCAGTAACCGGGGACAGTTAACTGGAAGACAAAGGGGAGGAGGGGGGTTGAAGGGAGGCGAACTGAAGGTTCAAGGTGAAGCAGAGACAGGCGGGTGTCGTGAACCATAGATTAAAACGACACCTACCTATGCCCTTGGTTTCATTTACTTTTGGCCTTGTGACATTTCACAGACTGCATGGTTTCTTTTTGTTGTTTCTCCGTATTTATCCCAGAGAATTTATGTCAAAGTGAGACAGACCCTCAAAACCCCAAACCCACCACCCTTCCCGAAAGCAAAGGAAAAGCACCAATTTTTTTACTCAGTCTCTTCTCTCGTCGATCCGCTCTATCCCTGCACTCCCCTACCTCATGTGTCACACCATCCTCCTTATTGTACAGTACTTTGAGCACTCAGAACGGTGAAGGGTGACAGGAGGAGCTTTATAAAGCAGCCAACTTACCGAAGCTTGTTTCTTGTTCTTTTCTTTGAGTATCCTGAGGACACACCACTGGACCTAGAGGCATCCCTTATTTGACAAACAAGGCTCTCCATCTATAACAAACCGCCCACCTCTGTATCTGGAAGGACTGCACCACAAATCCCAAACTCCAATCACCCACATCTGTATCTGGAAGGACTGCACCACAAATCCACAACTCCAACAGCAAATCAATTGTTTATACTTTGTTTTTTTTCTTTCTCCATCACGATACCTGTACTGTGACCTACAATAAATACCTTGCCACAATTGCACAACCAATACAGCCTCCTAGCTTTCATTTCCGACCCTCCCGCCGACATCAATATTTACAAGGAGATGAAAAGCCACACAGGTTGGGTTTGCATGGCCTTGTAAATATAGGCTTGTACACTGGGCCTCGAGAGCGTCACAAAAAATGCCGCAGTGGCATTGTAAATATGCCCCTTAGTGTCTAGAGGCCACAGAATTTGCATTACTTCTCTTTATACCTTCTTCTAGTCAATGTCATAATAATGTCTTCAATGACATCAGCTGTAGGCTGCACATGAGTGCTTCTAGAGCGAAACTGCCTGTATGTCTTAGAAAATGTTAGGCTTCTTGGTAAATTGCTTCATTTGAAGATGCTCGATTGCATTCACTCCTGCTTTCCCATTGTATGTTCCTATTCATTGTACAAACATATAATCACAGGCATAACATAAGAATTGTGTCAAAACATTTCAATACTTTAGCAAGTAAAGATAATTACATATAACAAGTACAAAGAAACACTGCTGTATTTACACGCATGCTGTGTATAAAAGAGGCACAGTGAACGGATTATGTCGTGTAGATATGAATATTGGAAACTGTTAAATGACATTGCAAATTATATGCAATTCACTTATTCTATAGAATAAAAACCATTGCCTGTATGCTGCTAATTGCAGGTAAATGTTTGTGACATTACAGAAATTTAATTTAGCAAAGTTTTAGTAGCTGATGAGATTTCAGACCTCACTAAGAAGACTCACTATTTGGTTGCAGGAAAACAGACGGTGTCCACTCCTACAGTTACACTATCTTGTTTTTTTTGTCTTCTTTCCGCCATAAGTTTATACCTAGCTCTAAATGTTGGCCATGTTCTATTTCTCCCAGAGAATTGACTGTATGCACTTGCTGAATCGTTCATACTGTTGTGGGTGCTGACCCTTATTACAGCTGTGTTAAGCTATAATCATTGGATAGGTATGTTTCACTTACCAGGCTATAAAGGGGTTCCACGCACTCTCAACTGTGTTGATATAATGGGCGAAATCTAGTTGACTAACATAACACACTTAGGGGCCCATTAGGTGGAGGCACCACCGCTGTGCCGGCGGAAAATGTCATTTTACGCATGCCAGCAGCAGTCCTTACACCCGCCATATTACAATGGGCAAATATAGCCCATTTCCCGTCCACCGCTGTGCGACATGAACTGCCATAAAAATGCCCCTGCCACAGCAGCAGTGAGAGCCAATAGAGACCCACCGGCATGCGGAATGACGTCCGACTGCTGTACAAATCAGGATGCCCCAAACAGCCCGTCATACTGCTGCGGAGAAACCACCCAACCAGAGAAGACAGAAGCACGCCAGTGGAGCGCAAAACAAGACACCGGGTTCCCTCTCCCCGGTCCCGACCGCAATGGATCCAGCTCTTCACGTCTTCCCGGTGCTGTACCTGATACACTACCAGCAAGTAATGCACTGTCACGGACAACGCCGCAGGTATGCAATGATACAACCCAAAACACAACGACAACACACAACTCCAGGGCTGATATATGAAATTAAACCACAGTGACTTCTGTGCCACAACTCAGGGAGACAGCAAGGCAAGCCATGCATAGGCACAGAGATGATAGGAAGTGTCTCAAGTCAAACAGTGATCAGCCACACATCTGTATCTATTAACTTAACGTGTGTGTGTCATCAGCACAACACACAGGGCCCATTGACACACTCCATGACTGTCAAACACAAGTTGGATCCTTCACACATACCCCTCCTCCACCCACCTCAAACCTGCACCGCTCAACACCAGCGTCAAACATGCAGAAAGGTGCTAATAATGTCCTGTGAATACACTGACAAACAATCACACTAACTGGGGGGCATCCATAAACATCACACACACTCAGGGATGCCTGAGCCAATGCTGGCACAAAAACAATAGCCAAACAAAAAACTCACAAACAACATACACAGAAGTCCAACAAGCCCAGACATGTGCAGACAAACAGTGGAAAGGCAATGGAAGCCCAGACAGAACAGGAGTACACAATATCATCACTCAGGACCAATGCACACACACAATACCCAAACACAGACAAGAAGTGCATAATCTCCAAACAATCATGGACACAAACTGGGAGCAATGGCCCAATGAGAAAACACAGACAGACATACCACACCACACATTAAGTCAACATGGTGTAATAGTATACCACATGCATGCACATGCACAATCCTGACAAGTGGCAGGTCCAATATAAGAGGATAAACCACCAGGGTGCTCTCCAAACAAGCCCAGGAACAAGAATACTCCTAAGTGCATGTGACAGACACACAAGTAATGCACACTACAGTTGCAACACACATCTGAATGTATCACAATGCACAAAAAACTCACACACAATGACATGCAAATATTACATCACACAGAGAGCATCTGTCAGCTGCAAGAGACAACACAGGCCAAACACTGCACACATCCACATCAAACACACAACAGATGCATATGTCCATCCATCACATTGCAAACACGGCTGTACATCAGGGGATGCACACCAGGCAATTACAAGGCAACATACAATCACAGAACTGCATGCACAACACGTAGTGTGTGCACACCAACCAAACCAGTTGCACACAGATCTGAGTGCCACAACATGAACCCCCACAACACAAATCACCACAGCACATAGACAACATCACACTCAGGAAGGGAAGAAGTATCTCAACAAACACACATACAGCTCACCCATCACCCACATATGCACAAGTCTGAGACACCCAGGTGCAAACAACATGACCAGAGGACTGTGCAGCACAAACAGTTGCACTGCATATCAGCAACCCTGACTGCAAACCAGTAAAAGAAAATCACACATAACCAATTAGAAAACTGTCCTGAGTGGCACATTGGTCCTGTGCACAGATCAGCACTACAAAGTATAGTGTAACAAATGAAGTGGTGGGGAGGCACACACTCTGGCAACCCAAGGGGATAGCTGACATGAGAGTGAAGTTGTGTGTTCGTCAATAGTGGACATGTCAGGAGTGCACCATACACAAATAGATGGAGTGCTTACTTACAATGGGTAGGCATCAGAAGCACAGATAGGGGATGGTATAACTCCACATCCCACATGCCACCCTGGAGTCAAAAATGTCCAAGTGACAGCAATGCATGAAAAACCACACCCACAATGTCAGTGTGGCTGAGCAGGTTTGCAAAGTGAGCACAAACAGCATCAAGAGACATGGCTGATCAACAAAACACAACACTGACTTGCCAGTCACACACTCTGCATACTCACAATTGGTACCAACAAGTAGGTGTCCCCTAGAAGTGCAAGGACACACCCACACACTGCATAGTGTACAACCTACAACTCCCACAAGTGCACACAATCACAAGCACAGGGCTGACAAATAAAACTAACAGGCACTCAACTCCTGGGTGACACATGTGTGTAGTTGCCATTGCAGGGGCACACACGCATCAATACTAAGGACAAAGTCACCCCCTCCACACTGCACACTTCATGACCACCCAAGTGCACACATTGAAATTTACCCATGTGACTAGGATGACTGGCCATCACAAGATGACAATGCACCAACACTGCTGTTCACACATCAAGAAAGATCACACAGACATGATGGTCCCTGGCCAGCCTGCCTGCAATCCTGTGGATAGAATCCCACTCTGTGCTGGCAGTGCACCCAAACATGACATGTGTACAATTTAGCTAACATGACCATAGAATGATTAGGATAACAGTAGGTCATCACAAACAACCACCATTGCACCCCCAAGCCTCAGAGTCAAGAAGAACTGAAGTGCCTGTGACCTCTGCAAAACCCTGAAAATGTGAAACAAGACATTAGCAATGTTAAAGTGGCATACAGAGCATGTGTCACATTAAACCATACCCACACAGAAAACCCTTTATTTATCAAGGACACCGGCAGTGGACAAGATTAAGACCAGTGGCCTGTCCTAAGTGCAAAGTAGGTACATGAGATCCTGCACAGGGAATGGGCAATCACAGTAATGAACAGCAAGGCCAGTGGCCAGTCCAAAGTGCAGAGTAGGTATATGAGCTCCTACACAGGGAATGGGCAAACACAGTAATGAACAGCAAGGCCAGTGGCCAGTCCAAAGTGCAGAGTCGGTACATGAGATCCTGCACAGGGAAGGGGGAAACAGAGTAATGAACAGCAAGGCCAGTTGCCAGTCCACAGTTCCAAGTAGGCACATGTGTGCATGAGATACTGCACAGGGAATGGGCAAACACAGTAATGAACAGCACGGCCAGTGGCCAGTCCACAGTTCCAAGTAGGCACATGTGTGCATGAGAGGCTGCACAGAGAATGGGCAAACACTGTAATGAACGGCAAGGCCAGTGGCCAGTCCACAGTTCCAAGTAGGCACATGTGTGCGTGAGAGGCTGCACAGGGAATGGGCAAACACAGTAATGAACAGCAAGGCCAGTGGCCATTCCACAGTTCCAAGTAGGCACATGTGTGTGTGAGAGGCTGCACAGGGAATGGGAAAACACAGTAATGAACAGCAAGGCCTGTGGTCAGTCCAAAGTGCAGAGTAGGTACATCAGATCCTGCACAGGGAATGGGCAAACACAGTAATGAACAGCAAGGCCAGTGGCCAGTTCAAAGTGCAGAGTAGGTACATGAGATCCTGCAGAGGGAAGGGGCAAACACAGTAATGAACAGCAAGGCCAGTGGCCAATCCAAAGTGCAGAGTAGGTACATGAGATCCTGCACAGGGAAGGGGCAAACACAGTAATGAACAGCAAGGCCAGTGGCCAGTCCAAAGTGCAGAGTAGGTACATGAGATCCTGCACAGGGAAGGGGCAAACACAGTAATGTACAGCAAGGCCAGTGGCCAATCCAAAGTGCAGAGTAGGCACATGTGTGCATGAGAGGCTGCACAGGGAATGGGTGGGACTGTACACTGCCATGATCAGCAAAACAGTTAGGGGGATAACAATTGGCAATCCAGGCACCACTGTGGGAGAGACAGGTGTGTGAGGGGAACTTTTCCTCAGACTTGGCTGTTAGTCGGACTGGGAGGTGGCTGAGTGTCGGGGCCAGTTGGAGGACTGGACCTGGGAGAGTGAGGACCAGCTGAGGTAGAGACATCAGTGCCTTTGTGAGCCGGAGGGCTGCTTGGACCGGGTGGTGTGGTGACTTGTGGAGTTGGAGTCATGCTGCCGTGAGACACAGTGTGGGAGGGAGAATGTGGAGGGGTGCCTTTCTACTTCTTGGGGACCCAATAGGGAATGATTGTCTTGGGCAGAGTGGTAAGTGGGGTGGGCACAACAGGCACACTCTCCAACAAAGCTGCATCAGGTGCAGCCGGGGGCCTCTGTCTGGGGACCTACTGGATCCAAAGGTACGCTTGGCCTGGCCTTGCCTTTTTCCCTCCATCACCTGTTGACCAGGTGAACCACCTACAGTGACCACCTTTATCTGCTTCACTGGGGTTTGGATGAGAGTAGAGGTTGTGGGTGAATCTGCCTTAGAGGGCTTTTTCTGTGGACTCTTAGCAGGCCCAGCTTCACAGCAGGCACGGGAAATGACTGCTTTTCTTTGCGAGACGCTTTTGGGACAGGAGTGTTCTTGCCTGGGGATGCCTTTGACTCCTATGACCCTGAGGCCTGCTTCTTGGCTTTATGCCCCGAGTGTCACCTGAAGGGCTTTTGCCTTTGCTCTCTGGGGTGGGTTTGGTTTGTTTGGGGGATGGTGTCTGCACTCTGGCCCGCTTGGGCGGCTGCTGTTGTGTGCTGCATGTGGTGTATCTTGAGCCTGAGGTCTGTGGTGTGTGCCCACTCTTGTCAGATATATCCACTGGCAGGGGTATGGCCAAGGGACTGGAGCTGGACTCTGAGCCTGTGAGAGCTGAATAGCTGCTGTCACTGTGGAGGAGAAAGACAGTCCTGTGTAGCCACCCACATCTGAATTAATGCCCTCCATGAAGACAACTACCTGTGCCAACTTCTTGTCATGGTCTAGGAAGGCATTAAGGAGAGTTTTCTGACCCACACACAGCTGGCGCAAAAGGTCCACAGTTCACAATGGCCATGAGCTCATGCCATCCACCATGTCTCACTTTGGGGCACAGATACAGTTTATTTTATTTAGGTCATTTATATTGCGCACGAATCATCCCCAAGGGGATCTCTTTGCGCTGGAGAAAAAGGCAGGCAATAAGTGAGGGGCGGCTTAAAAGAGCCATGTTTTGAGCAACTTTTTAAATTGGGACAGATTCGGACATTCCCGTATTTGTTCAGGGAGGCCGTTCCATAGTTTGGGAGCCTGATGGGAAATGGAACGACCCCCCATTTTTACCTTCCTGATTCTTTGGCAGCACAGCAGCTTGCGATTACTAGATCTGAGATGACATGTAGGTTTATTCCATTTAAGTTTGTTGGTCAAATAGACTGGACCCAGTCCGTGCAGGGCCCTAAAGACCAGACACAACATTTTAAAGGTGGCCTGTTTCTTGACTGGAAGCCAGTGTAATTGACATGGGAGAGGCAAAGAAGGGGTTCGGGCTGGTTTGTCAAGGGCAAGGTGGGCAAGTGTATTTTGCACAACCTGTAATTTGGATAAAAGGTCCTCCCTAATTCCAACCAATAAGGAATTTCCACAAGGATCTTACTCAACATCCGCAAGGTCCCAAAACAGGAGGCCTCAAGCGTTTTCACCTGTATCTCTATTGAGAGCTGGTTATCTAACTTTATCCCCAGGTTCTTCGCCCAGCTTCTCGGGGAGGGGGCCTCTCCCAGTTCAGATGGCCACCAGTCTGGGGACCACAGATCAACAGCCTTACCAAACAAGAGTATCTTAGTTTTAGTGGAATTTTGTTGCAGAAAATGTCTCCTCATCCAATCTGCTATATTGATCATGCACTTTGAAAACTTAGTTTTCGTTTCAGCAGGGTCCTTATCTATATGTACAATCAGCTGCGTATCATTAGCGTAAGATATAGTTTCAAACCCACAGTTCCTGATGATAGAGGCCAGGGGGGCCACATATAGATTAAATAATGTGGGACTCAATATGGAGCCCTGTGGTACCCCCTTGTCCACCGCAGCTGAAGATGACACATAGGACCCTAATTGGACAGATTGGGTTCTGTCAGAGAGATAGCTCTGAAACCATTTGAGGGCTGAGCCACCGACACCCATCTCCCGCAGCCTGTTTAACAAGATATTGTGGGAAATGGTGTTGAAAGCCGCCGGTAGGTCCAGCAGCACCAACATAACTGGAGAGTCCCCATCAAGCGACATCCTAACGGTATCCATGACTTCAAGCAAAGCTGCCTCCGTGCTATATGATGCACGAAAACCTGACTGAGAGGGGTCCAATATTTTGATCTCTTCTAAATAATTAGAGAGGTGTCAATTTATTATAGTTTCGATGATTTTAGATCAACATGGGAGAAGACAAATGGGTCTATAGTTTTGCGCGTATGTAGGATCTGCTAGTGCCTTTTTCAGCAGAGGTTTAACGCGCGATACTTTCCAATTGCGGGGAAAGATAGCTGTAGCAAGAGAGATATTACATATGTCTGCCAGAGTATCTGCTAGGATAGGGGTAAGCTCGTTCATAACCCTAGGTGGCAGTGGGTCTAAAATCGATCCTGACTTGGCCTTGGCCACTAAGGCACCCACCTGGTCTCCTGTGATAATAGGAAAGTCATTTAGGCTGGGTGAGCCGGGGATTGCCTTAGGAGTCTGACTGTCGTAGATATCCTCTATTATCCTGAAGGAGCGATATATGGTGTCAATCTTATTTGTGAAATGGGTGCTAAATGATTACAATACTCCTGTGTTGCTGGGGGGATCGGGTTATTGGGCCGTGGGCAAGTAAATTCTTTTAAAATAGTGAAAAGCCCCCGTGATTAATCTTTAGCCTCCATAATCCGGGTACCTAGATGAGCTCTCATGGCAGTATTGCAGCTATTTAGATACCTTCTATGGGCTTCGTGATAACAGCATTCGTCTGCTGCTGATTTGGACTTTCTCCACCTTCTTTCTAGTGATCTACATACAGCCTTCTCCTTTTTAGTGTGGCGGTATACCAAGGCGCAGGGGCTACTCTGGCCTGAGTTCTTACCCTCTTCACAGGTGCAATCACATCGAGAACCTCTATAATAGAGGCTTCAATAGCTACAGTCATTCTCGCTAAGTAATACCGGGGGGAATAGAGCCTGCTGAACGCTGAGGCTGTTACCCCTTTCCAGGCTCTACATGATTCAATGCGGGGTTTTGGACGTTCAGATGATCTCAGCGGGGACCAATTAAGACGTAGTGCTGAGTGATCTGTCCAGTCTATCTCTAGCGGAGGGTCTACTCTTAGGCCTGGCATATTTGAAAAAATAGTGTCCAGTACATGTCCTGCCCGATTGGTTGGGCTCGTAACTCTAGAAAAAAGCTCAAAAGATTCCATAGTTGCAAGCAGGCTTGCTGAATCACTATTTGTATGAACCTCCAGGTGGTGGTTAAAATCCCCTACTAATAAGAATTTAGTTGCTTGCAGTATGAAAGGGGCCAGTCTATCTGAAAGAGATGTGCAGAATTCTCTTTTCTCACTACCCGGAGGATGGTACACTAGAGCTCCTGTCAATTCAGTGATATTTGCTTGCTGCACTCTGAAAATCAGTAGCTCAAGATTGGGGAAGAGACCTTGTACAAAATTGTGATATGGTACGGAGGGCATATTGCAATTGCCAGACCTCCACCTCTCTTCCCTACTCTGTCTAAGCGCACGACAGAGTAGACTGCCGGAAAGGCCATTGCTAGCGTAGGAGTATTCTCATTATTAAGCCAGGTTTCTGTAAATAAACATATATCTGGTTTGGTGTCATCCAATAACTCCCGAATTTCAGCCACGTGTTTGGGAAGAGATCGCACATTGAGGTAGAGTCCTTGCAGGGGGGCTGATAATTCCCCCCAACTGCTTTCCCAACTCCACCGCCTGGGCGTGTCCCACCTGGTGACCCAACTGCTCGGACCTCTGAGTGCCTACGATGTGGTTCATGTCAATTAATGGGTGGCTACGGTAAGGCGAATTCCTCTCTGAGAAGGACTCTACTGTGTGAGGCGCCAGTGTCCTCCCTAAACATTTGGGGACCATCTGTCCCAGTTGCATCAGACTCTCTCTTGAATATACTCGCCTGCAGGCAGGACGGGCCAGATCATAAATGGGCAGCATCTCCAGGCAGCTGGCAGCGTTCAAGGCGCCAACGAGCGAAGATAAGCTTTCCTTGGGCGCACCTTTGGCGTACCTGCTGCGCGTCTGCTGCGCGGCCGGAAACACAGTAGATTTATACCCCCGAAATCCTATTCAGGCTGCAACGCTCACCGCTGCAATGGCTGTCAGTGCCCAGCCGGAAACGAGGCAGGCTAGCTCTCTCCACCCTAACAGCCTGCCAACTGGCTGCGGTGGACCGGAGAGCTGCCTGGTGTCAGTAAACAGAACAGGTAAAGAAACAATTTCGCCAATCTTGACAGTGCAAGTTTCTAAACACACACAACAGTTAAAAATATTTAAAATGCAGTTGCAGTGAAGTGCTCTGCCTCACTGAAGAGCGCTAGTCAATTTCTCAAGTGCGCGGCCAGAAACGTGGTAGATTTATACCCCCGGAAGCCTATTCAGGCTGCAACACTAACCGCTGCAATGGCAGTCAGTACCCAGCCAGGAACGAGGCAGGCAAGCTCTCTCCACTCAAACAGCCTGCCAACTGGCTGCAGTGGACCGGAGAGCTGCCTGGTGTCAGTAAACAGAACAGGTAAAGAAACAATTTCCCCAATCCTGACAGTGCAAGTTTCTAAACACACACAACAGTTAAAAATAATTAAAATGCAGTTGCAGTGAAGTGCTCTGCCTCACTGAAGCGCGCTAGTCAATTTCTACAGTTGCACATTGGTGTCAGATGTGTAGTTCCTACAATTGTGAGGTCAGGCACTGCACACATTGATGAAAGCACACTCAGATGAGACACACTGCCGTTCACTTCCATGGGATGTCCCTGACTCCCCCAGTGCAGCTGATGCCATAAGGACACAACTCAGACTGCAATGTCAAGGGCCAATATTTCAATGACATGAGAAGGTACAGGTATGGAAAATGCACGACAGCTGCACCCAACACAGAGGCCACTTACAAGCCATTGCATCACACTAGCAACATCACAGAACTCAGCACTGCCTCAGGCTTAGAATACATGCAGTCACTCACAACCAAAGACACCCTTCCCAGAATACTCACCCCCAGCTTGCTGCTGATGGTCCTTCAAACGTGCATCCAGCTCAGGCTGTGTCACAGCTAAGATGCTGACCATTAGTGGTGTCATATTCCTGCGTGCTAACCTGCCAGTCTGAGGGAGCAGCCCCAGCGTCATCTCTGCTGCGTTTTTGCTCTGCCGGCAGATGTCATCCCACCTCTTGTGACAGTATGTGTGCCGTCAGTTGGAGACACCCAGAGCCTGCACCTTGCGTGCAATAGCCCTCCACACGGCCTTACGCTGGTGGACTTTGAGCTGCAGGCATGGGAGACAAGAGGGGGAAATTTCAGTGACAATGGGTTATGTACCACTATCTCTCAGTCCAGGAGCATGATACTAACTCAGCACTACTTCACATATATATTTAGCAGAGACAATACAGCATGACACATAGTACATAAGCATGGGATAATCATACAAAAAAGCATGCAGGTATGAGGGTAGACACAGTACCTGCCCATCTCATACACATGCAGGATGCCAGCACAGAAAGCTATGTGTAGGAGGCCCACATCTGCTATCCAGTTCGTGGGTGAGATAGACATACATCACATTGGAAAGGATATGTCAGGGCAGAATCACTGTGTCAAACACAGCACAGCCCTCAATGACCTTGCCATGTGAATGGCTCACTGTGTCATGGAGGTCACATATAGGGACAGGATCTTACAATGTTACACCCTTCTCACAAGGTCTGTCATGTGCAATCTACATGGCTGAGATAGCTCTTTGATGGATAGTCTAGCAGACAACCCATATGTCTCACTCTGTACATTCAGTGATGTGTCCATGTCAAATTGGGCAGTGACTGTGCAGGCCGGGGTGGCTCACACTGAGGTTCAACGTGGGGCATCAGAAATTTCACATGCAGGGACAATATGAGAGGGCAAACAGTGCCTACACATGTGAGTCAGTATACATGATGATGAAAATAGAAGGGAGTCGGTTCAAAAGTACAACAATCTGCTGTGTCATAGGTGAATTTCCGCCAAGAGTGTCACCCTCTGGCATTTAATTCTTGTGCATAATGTTGGCCTATACATGGTGGCGATATAAAGTCAGACACACTTCCATCAGTAGCCTCTGGACGTAAACCCTTGGTAACGTCACAGATGAGCCTGTGACCAACATCATGGACCCACACATCCATTCACACTGGAAATCTATGTCCTGACTCCAGTTTAACAAACTTGCTGTGTCACTGTATGACTGCAAAAACAATGCATGTCCCTGCCATCCTAATGTGCAGCCCGGGAATCGTGTGAAATAGGCTACAAACCCCTTTCCCCTGGAGTCAGCATGCTGGGCAGTGTATCACACAAAGCCACACTCTCAGGCACATACTACAACAGATCAACTTCATGTGTGCACTCCATGCACTCTAACTTCCACTCTGAAACACCTACCATGACATCTGGAGCACCATATAGCCTCCCATACTGTGTGAGCACCTCGTCCACCAGGACCTCCAGCTTCTCTGTGGTGCAGGGACGGGCCCTGATGTTCTCAGTCCGTGCCATCACTGGGTCCAGCAGACAGGAGCAGCAGCAGTTGGTGGTGAGGGGTGTCAGGCAGCAGTGTCCGTAGACAGGAGTAGCAGCAGTTGGTGGTGAGGAGTGTCAGGCAGCAGTGTCTGGAGACAGGAGCAGCAGCAGTTGGTGGTGAGAAGTGTCAGGCAGCAATGTCTGGAGACAGGAGCAGTTGGTGGTGAGGAGTGTCAGGCAGCTATGTCTGGAAGCAGTGGAAATGTGAGGCTCTCCCCCACACATATATAGCCCCCTGGGGTAGTTTCAGTGGTTCTAAGATGCTGCAATTGGTGTTCCAGGTCCGCTCTTTTCAAATGCATGCAATGACCAGCCCCGCGGTAGCGGAGCATGCCTACCGCTATTTTAAAAAATGCATTAGACTACTGCGATCACAGTTCCAATTGGCTGCAAGGGCATGGGCTTTGGCGGTGACACACCGCAGGGGCCAGGCAGTCGCAACCGCAATTGCATCCAATGACCGGCCCCACGGTAGCGGAGCACGCCTACCACTATTTAAAAAATGCAATAGGCTACCGCAGTTGCGTTTCCCATTGGCTGTAAGGGCATAGGCATTGGCGGTGAGACACCTCAGGGCCCAGGCAGTCGCTACCATGATGTGGCTACTACCCATTGGCACCAATGACCGTTTTTTGTGTGGCGGGGCATGCCAACCGCAATTTTACTATATGTATACCACTACCGTGAGTGTGGCTCTGGCATTGGCAGGGACACACCGCTGGGGCCAGGCGGTCGCTACCGTGATGTGGCTGCTACCCATTGACGCCAATGACCGTGATTTGTGTGGTGGAGCATGCCAACCGCCATTTTACTATATGTATATCACTACCGCGAGTGTGGCTTTGGCATTGGCGGTGACACACCGCTGGGGCCAGGCAGTCGCTACCGCGATGTGGCTGCTACACATTGGTGCCAATGACCGTGATTTATGTGCCAGAGCACTTTGACAGCACCTATGGACACATCATTCTGTGTCAATGGCCAATATCCACTTCTCAATAGTGCACAGTAGACACCTGATTCATGGCACAAGATAGTGTACACAATGCCAATGTAACATTTACTCCACTGCTTGGTGTATATGATTGAAAACATTGGAATGTACTCCCTCACATGTCACTTGTGATATTACTGGCCATGTACACAGAACGGTGTTGTGATGGACTTTCCAATGGGTATACATGTCAATGTGTGATAGGGCTGAACAACTCACAGTGATGAATGTCTGACTACACAAAGTGCATATTTCACTGTCTACTTTGCTTGGCTCATGCACATACTTGTTGTTTACGCACAGACTGTGCTCATTGTGTTGTTGATGTGTGCCCTGTTTGACTTACGCAAGAAGGTGTGGCAGGTACAGCACCTAGGTAGGAGACAGTAATGTTGCTGTTTCACACATATGCTGTATGAACTACTGTCAGTGCTGCTTATGCAAGATGTGGCCATATACCTTTGGGCATTCACATAGTCAGATATTATTTTGGAGGTACTCGCTGTGTGGAAAGTGGACAAGTGTACGACTAGTGTAGCTGAAGGTGTCCCTACATGTAAGTTGTGCTGTAAGCTGAACTGTGATGACAGTCATTGTTAACGTTGTGTCAGTCAAAACATAAGATGTTGGACACATCTCATGGTGTATTGTATTGACATGTGTCCCTTTCATCTCACCTAGGAGGAGACCAAATGTGCATTGTCCCTTCACAGTGCTGGCGGACATGGAGGATGAGGAGGTCATATGGAAATTCCATCTGGATCGACCCACCCTACAAGACCTATGTGCTCTGTTGGAGCCCCACCTGCAGCCTCACAGAACGTTTCCGACTGCTTTCACACCAACGTCTAAGGTGATGGCGGCACTGCATTTTTTTGCCACTGGATTATTTCAGTACACGGTGTCCAGCACAAGTGGGATGTCGCAACCTACGATCAGCATGGTGCTATGTGATGTCCTGTCCGCTATGATGACCTACAAGGACAGATACATCCATTGCTCCAGGAGGCATAAATTAGCGGCTGTGAAGGGTGATTTTTATGCCCTTGGGCACATCCCTAATGTTGTTGGTGCCAATGACTGCACACAAGTTGCCCTGGTTCCACCACTGGCATGTGAGCACATCTACAAGAGCAGAAAACATTTCCATTCCATTAAAGTGCAAGTGGTGTGCCAGGTGGATATGATCATCTCACACGTCTGTGCCAAATTTCCTGGCTCAGCCCATGACTTGTACATCATGCGTAACAGCATTGTGCCACAGCTGATGGCTAATCTGCTTCTGGAGCGTGCGTGGATTGTGGGTGATTACACAGAGTCAAGTAGCGTGATGTGTGTGTGACATGCTGTCCTCTGCCACAGTTATATTACAAAGTTGGTCTGTGTATCTCACACCTGGGTGACTCTGCATATCCCAACCGTCCTTGGTTGCTGAGCCCACTGCGGAATCCCATGGGAGGAAACGTTGCGTGGTGGAGCATACTTTTGGTCTCCTGAAGTCACAATTTCGCTGCCAGGACAAGACCAGAGGTGCACTGATGTACTCGCCCAAAAATGTATGTCAGATTGAAGTTGCATGCTCTACAACATGGACTTGTGCAAGGAGATCCCCTTGCTCCTGGACGCTGATGAGCAGCCGAGGCCCCCGCCTGCAAACCAAAACCATGTCCAGTGTCAAGGATAGTGGAGAGGAGGAAGGTGTCGACCTGCATCAACAGCTCATCAACCGCTACTTCACTTGAAGGTGAGTGACAATGTACAACGGGCCATTGTCTTCTGATGTCGTTGTTGGTGAAAAGGTCTAGGTGGGCTTTGTGACTGCAGCTTGTTGTTGACTCTGTGCTGGCTGCCAATATTTCCGGGATAGGGTAGTTTAGCACAGATACAGGATGTCAATGTCGGTACTGTTGCTCATTGTAATGTGTGCAGATTGAAGTACCTTGATGACAAGTGTTGTGTGATGGCTCTGATGCCACCGTCTGACTAGTGAATATTGTTCTGTTGTGTTTTCGTAGGTCCCTTCAGCCTCTCCTTGCCTACAAACGATCCGTGCTCCTGGTACATTGTAATAATTGTGAACATTGTACATCCTGTGATAAACATGGAGCAGACACAACTACAGAGGTCTGTAAGGAGTGGTTATTTACAATGGGTACATGTGACAGAGAAGTGGATATTTACAAAAAGAGTAATTGGTGAATCAATGAGTTGTTAGTGATGGAAGATGAGACAATCGAGTAGTCACCACATTGATGTGGTGACCCAGTCCGATAGACAGATGCCATTAACATGGCAGTGTAGGGAAGGACAGTCAACAAAGTCAATGCAATGGTGAAGAGGTGTGCCATCATGGCTGGCTCCTTGACTGGTGTTTGGCAAGTGATTTGCCACAAGATCCTTGGATTTTTTAGGATGGCCACTTGGTCGTTTGGCAGGGGTGCCCTCTGCCACAGGACCAGTGGGGTCTGAGGAGTCCCCCCTCTCTGTGGCCGCAGGGGAGGATGTGGAACTGTCATCCTGCGGGCCACCTGAGGGAGATGGAGGTGTTGTTTGGACTGCAGGACTGTCCCTCTGAACCACCACTAGCTGGCCCAAGAGGTCCACGATTTAGCCCATGCAGGTGTCCATGGACCTCAGCAGCAGGCGAAGCTCACAGGAATCTTCCTGAGCCTGGCCCATTTGTCCCTGGGCCCGTTCAAAGGCCCCAAGGACTCTGGTGATGTTGGCCAGTGTTCGGTTGGCTTTGTCTCTCCCTTGCCCTCCCACCTGCCCTGCTGTCACGGACCTGTGGCCTCACCACTGTACGAATGCGCCTACTCTCCCTGCCCTCCTCAGTTGATGGTGTGGGGTGGTTAGCCTCTGGGGCAGGGAGAGTGTTGCAGGGAGCACTGGTGGTGGTGGAGGCCGCACAGATTGTTACAGCAGCGGTCAGCGTAGTTGTTGTTGTTGCTGATGTGATGGCGGGGGGCAGGGTGGTCCTGGGCCCTGTTGCAACCTGGCATGCCATATGGGCCGGCGTCTTGCTTCACATCCTCGAAATCCAGAGAGTCATCATCAGAGAGTCCATGTTCTGGGGGTGGAGACTGGCTCTGCAGGTTGGTGTTGTCATCCTCTGCAGTCAGTTCTTCGTCACCTATAGGGACAGAGGGGAAATGGTCATTGACGTGCACCCCTCAAGCTTGGTGTTCGTGGATCTTATTTACAGGTCATGCAACACACAGTTTAATAGTTCACACATTGTATGTCTGCAGTAATGTGCATCATGACATGATGTGGAGGTACATACATTACTTGTCCATGGTGTGACATGTCAATGGATACCATGCCCCACATGCAAATTTTGTGATTACGAGGACATGTTATCATCTAACGACTAGCGGCACTATGACTTGATGTGAAGCATCTTTGCTGATTACTCTGCCTGCCAGGCGTTACATATGCGCATGAACTAGCCATTGTTTTCTCATGCATACCTTTGTCATGTCCTGTGCTTTGCTTTATTTGTTCTACAGACCATGCTTGCTTTGTTTTCACATGGTCCTTCAAGCTCTGCGCCCATGGAACTTACTGATAGCATTCAGTGCTGTGCATATTTGTGCCCTGAATTTCTTCAACATGTGATTTGGTGAGAAACACTTTGGTTTCTGTGACAGTTACATATGGATAGCTGTCTGAACACTGTAATTGGATATTAGATCTGTGTCAATTTTGGTGGGATGTGAGTGCTAGTGTTGTCATATGGCTCCATGCTTTTCAAGAGGAATGGTGGGGTGCATGCCCTGTCTACTTACCAGTTCTGTTGTCACATTGGGCTGGAATTTCTGACAAATCTCTCTGGGTTGTGTTTGAGTGCTCCATCCTGCTCAGTGTCGGGGCAGGGTGGCTGGTGGGAGTTGTGGTGCAGGCCTCCCACCCCAAACAGCCCTCTCTGGGAAGATGGCTACCTACCTGTAAGTTTTGCTGTTGTAATACAACGACGGCTGCCACATGATTCTGGGGGGGAGAAGTGCTCCATCCTGCTATGGGGTGGGACGGGGGCCTGGTGGGAGTGTTAGTGCAGGCCTCCTACCCCCAAACAGCCCTCACTGAGAAGATGGCTACCAACCTGTAAGTTTGGTTGTTGTAATACAATGGCTGCCACATGCTTCTGGGGGGGGTTGAAGTGCTCCATCCTGATCAGGGGTGGGACAGGGGGCCTGGTGGGAGTTGTAGTGCAGGCCTCCCACCCCTAAACAGCCCTCCATGGGAAGATGGCTACCTAGCTGTTAGTTGAAGGTGAACCATACAATGGGTGCCACATGCTTCTGGAGGAGAAGTGCTCCATCCTGCTCAGGGGTGGGACAGGGGGCCTGGTGGGAGTTGTAGTGCAGGCCTCCCACCCCCAAACAGCCCTCGCTGGGAAGATGGCTACCTACCTGTAAGTTTAGTTGTTATAATACAATGGCTGCCACATGCTTTTGGGGGGGAGAAGTGCTCCATCCTGCTCAGGGGTGGGACAGGGGGCCTGGTGGGAGTTGTAGTGTAGGCCTCCCACTCCCAAGCAGCCCTCGCTGGGAAGATGGCTACCTACCTGTAAGTTTGTTTGTTGTAATACAATGGCTGCCACATGCTTCTGGGGGAGGGTGAAGGGCTCCATCCTGCTCAGGGGTGGGACAGGGGACCTGGTGGGAGTTGTAGTGCAGGCCTCCCACCCCCAAACGGCCCTCCCCGTGAAGATAGCTACCTACCTGTAAGTTTGGTTGTTGTGATAAACAGGCTGCCACATGCTTCTGCGAGGGTGTAGGGCTACATCTTGTGGAGCTGTGGCACAAGGGGGCCTGGTGGGAGTTGTATTGCTGGCTGCCTGTACACATGCAACCCTGGTAATGTTGCTGGCTAACTTTGGGGTGATTCAGATGGAATGAATATTACATCTGTGAAACCTGTGTTGGGTATTGTGGTGCAGATGAATGGACTTGGGCCTAGGAGGGGTAGGTTTGTAGTTGTGCAAGACAGTACATAGCAGTGTAATGGTATACATTTGTTTGTCCTTACCAGACTACACTCCCCCTGCTATTCCTGTGAGACTCTCTGGATGCAGTATGCCAAGCACCTTCTCCTCCCATGCAGGTAATGTTCTTGGTGGAATGGGAGGGCCACCGCCAGTCATCTGAGCCAGCTGATGGTTCTTGTTGTTTCTCTCTTTCACCTTGCTCTTGAGGTCTTGCCACCGCTTCACGATCTCCTTCTTGGTGCATGGGGTGGTCCCTACTGCACTGACCTTATTAACTATCCTTGTCCACATTTGTGCTGTGGTGGCTACTGGTGTCGGTTGGACCAGGGTACCAAACTATTGTGGTTCTACTCTGATTATCTCATCTACCATGACTGACAACTCCCTGTCAGTGAATTTGGGCATTTTCTTTTGTGCCATGGTGTCTGATGTGCAAATGGTTTGAGGTGCAGTTGTGAGGGTGGTGGGTGTGTGTGTGTTGATGTGCTGGTGAGATGTATGGTGTTGTGCCTATCCAGTGTGCTGCAGGGTTTGGATCCTTCAGGGATGGAGTAGTGCAAAGGATTCTGGTCAGGGAAGGGGCTGGTTTTATACTCAGCTATGTTGGTGTATCAAAATGGGGTATTGCTGTCAGGTGTGTTGTGTGGGTTTTCCTGGGATTTGTATTTTTAACGTTGCCATGGGGGTGTGTCATTGGGGTGAGTTAGGTATTTTTGAGGGCATAGCTAGTTTGATGTGTGCACTTGGTGGCCTTGTTATGTGTTTTTTTTGTCGACTGCAATATTTGTCACGGAGGGTCCGCGGTGGTGGCTATGCAACAGCCCTTCCGCCGGCTCTTCCATTCATCACTGTTTGCTATCGCGGCGGTCGGAAACAGCGGATCGTCCCGCTGTCACATTGAGGGAATCCTAATTTTACGTGCGGTCACTCCGCTGGCCTCGTGGCAGTTTAGTGTGTTTACGCCACGAATCCGACTGCCGCGGATGGATTTTTGCCAGCTACGCCTGCTATCGGCGGTCTTTCGTGGCATCTTTATGCTGCGGTCAGAATTTTTGGGCAGTTGGTCCTAATTGGACTGCCCGTTTTGCCGCTGTACCAGCGGATGTTTGATTTCAGCTACCATGGCGGTCGGGTAGTTTTCTGACCACCATCCTAATAGACCCCTAAGTTAATCCATTCTGACGCCAACTGAGCTTCTAGTAAAATCCATTCTCTACAAATTACTCTTCTGGGTAAAAACATCAGGAAGAAGATCGGGCTATTCTGATTCTAGCTCAGTTTATCACACAATAAATCTCTCCCATTTAAAATTATGCTGCGGCTTACATTGCAAATAATTCAGTTGAATCGGCTGAAGTTGTGTAGAGATAGCCAACATGCACAGGGCCAACCGTGCGTCCCTCCAATCCGATTCATCAAGTCATGTGGTTTGTTTGCAATGAGTGATAGATGAACCTGGGAGTTTGCGCCTCTAGCAATGTGACTCCTCTACAACTAGGCCTCCAAGGGACTAAATGCCGGTATCTCAGTGTCTGGAGGCATGTTAGCCAGGAGTGCGTGGCGTCACTGAAAATATTTATGGAATTGAACAGTGTTAGATTAGGCTCAGAGTCACAAAAGTGATGCTCTGGCAGCATGAAAAAATGCCGCAGGGGCATTGTAAATATGCCCCTTAGTGTCTAGAGGCCACAGAATCTGCATTACTTCTCTTTATACCTCCTTCTCGTCAATGTCATAATAATGTCTTCAATGACATCAGCTGTAGGTTGCACATAAGTGCTTCTAGAGCGGAACTGCCTGTATGCCTTAGAAAATGTTAGGCTTCTTGGTAAATTGCTTCATTTGAAGATGCTCGATTGCATTAATTCCTGCTAGTCCTATTGTATGTTCCTATTCATTGTACAAACATATAATCACTGCCATAACATAAGAATTGTGTCAAAACATTTCAATACTTTAGCAAGTAAAGCTAATTACATATAACAAGTACAAAGAAACACTGCTGTATTTACACACATGCTGTGTATAAAAGAGGCATAGTGAACGGATTATGTCGTGTAGAAATCAATATTGGAAACTGTTAAATAACATTGCAAATTATATGCAATTCAATTATTCTATAGAATAAAAACCATTGCCTGTATGCTGCTAATTGCAGGTAAATGTTTGTGACATTACAGAAATTTAATTTAGCAAAGTTTTAGTAGCTGATGAGATTTCAGAACTCACTAAGAAGACTCAGTATTGGGTTGCAGGAAAACGGGCGGTGTCCACTACTACAGTTACACTATCTTGTTTTTTTTGTCTTCTTTCCTCCATAAGTTTATACCTAGCTCTAAATGTTGGCCATGTTCTATTTCTCCCAGAGAATTGAATGTATGCACTTGCTGAATCGTTCATACTGTTGTGGGTGCTGACCCTTATTACAGCTGTGTTAAGCTATAATCATTGGATAGGTATGGCTCACTTACCAGGCTATAAAGGGGTTCCATGCACTCTCAACTGTGTTGATCTAATGGGCCAAATCTAGTTGACTAACATAACACACTTAGGGGCCCATTAGGATGGCGGGTGGAGGCACCACCGCTGTGCCGGCGGAAAATGTCATTTTACGCACGCCAGCAGCAGTCCTTACGCCCGCCATATTACAATGGGCAAATATAGCCCATTTCCCGTCCACCGCTGTGCGACATGAACTGCCATAAAAGTGCGCCTCCACCGCAGCAGTGAGAGCCAATAGAGACCCACCAGCATGCGGAATGACGTCCAACTGCTGTACAAATTAGGATGCCCCAAACAGCCCGTCACAATGCTGCAGAGAAACCACCCAACCAGAGAAGACAGAAGCACGACAGCGGAGCGCAAAACAAGACACCGGGTTCCCTCTCCCCGGTCCCGACCGCAATGGATCCAGCTCTACACGTCTTCCCGGTACTGTACCTGATACACTACCAGCAAGTAATGCACCGTCACGGACAACGCCGCAGGTACGCAATGATACAACCCCGCACACAACGACAACACACAACTCCAGGGCTGATATATGGTTGCTGTCCACACCAGACACACTGGTGGGGCCTGGAACACATTCACAAGTGTACCCACACATGTCCTACCTGTCACTAAATCACCCCTCCGCATCCAGGTCACCCACCAACGCGAAATCAATGCATTGTCGCGGTCACGTCACCCCAGCGGTGAAGATGCGGGAAAACATGCGCACAATGTAATAGGCAGGGCCAGCGCCAGTCATGGGCAGTCTACAAAGATCATAGGGCCACACGTCCATCCTTCAAACACTAAGGCTACCACACCCATTAGAGTACATGCTTCGTGCCCCTCCTGTTCTCCCCAATTAACCAGCCAGGTGAACCCAGACCCTGCACCACACACACCAAACAACCAGGGTGACAGTCTCAGCAGGTGGGGCTGCAGAGGAACACACAGCACAGAAGCTCAGACCCAGGGCAACCCTCCTCCCCACACCCACTCTCCACTCATGTCAAGCAAACTGAGTCCAATCACAAAATGAACACTCACACTGAATATGAACAATCACCTAACTGTATACACTGCCTGTCAAGTCACCCAGACACACCCCACACTGACACAAAGCCACATACACATACCAGATGTCACCAGGAATGGAGGATAAGAAATGTGCAAGACAAAAGTGAGGTGGACAGTGATGGGAAGACAATGGGTTAGCCACAAAGCATGTGTACATCACATGCAAGAGTAGGGAAATATCACAACACCTGTAGGCCAAAAAATCACACATGGCTGGCACAGTGAGTGAAATTAAACCACAGTGACTTCTGTGCCACAACTCAGAGAGACAGCAAGGCAAGCCATGCATAGGCACAGGGATGATATGAAGTGTCTGAAGTCAAACAGTGATCAGCCACTCATCTGTATCTATTAACTTAACGTGTGTATGTCATCAGCACAACACACAGGGCCCATTGACACACTCCATGACTGTCAAACACAAGTTGGATCCTTCACACATACCCCTCCTCCACCCACCTCACACCTGCACCACTCAACACCAGCGTCAAACACGCAGAAAGTTGCTAATAATGTCCTGTGAATACACTGACAAACAATCACACTCACTGGGGGCATCCACAAACATCACACACACTCAGGGATGCCTGAACCAATGCTGGCACAAAAAGAATTGCCAAGCACAAAACTCACAAGCAACATACACAGAAGTCCAACAAGCCCAGACATGTGCAGACAAACAGTGGAAAGGCAATGGGAGCCTGGACAGAACAGGAGTACACAACATCATCACTCAGGACCAATGCACACACACAATACCCCAACGCAGACAAGCAGTGCATCATCTCCAGACAATTATGGACACAAACTGGGAGCAATGGCCCAATGAGAAAACACAGACAGCCATACCACACCACCCATTAAGTCAACATGGTGTAATACTATACCCCATGCATGCACATGCACAATCCTGACAAGTGGCAGGTCAAATATAAGAGGATAAACCACCAAGGTGCACTCCAAACAAGCCCAAGAACAAGAATACTCCTAAGTGTATGTGACAGACACACAAGTAATGCACACTACACTTGCAACACACATCTGAATGTATCACAATGCACAAAAAACTCACACACAATGACATGCACACAGAGAGCATCTGTCAGCTGTAAGAGACAACACAGGCCAAACACTGCACACATCCACATCAAACACACAACAGATGCATATGCCAATCCATCACATTGCAAACACAGCTGTACATCAGGGGATGCACACCAGGCAATTACAAGGCAACATACAATCACAGCACTGCATACACAACAAGCAGTGTGTGCACACCAACCAAACCAGTTGCACACAGATCTGAGGGCCACAACATGAACCCCCACAACACAAATCACCACAGCACATAGACAACATCACACTCAGGAAGGGAAGAAGTATCTCAGCAAACACACATACACCTCACCCATCACCCACAGATGCACAAGTCTGAGACACCCAGGTGCAAACAACATGACCAGAGGACTGTGCAGCACAAACAGTTGCACTGCATATCAGCAAACTTGACTGCAAACCAGTACAAGAAAATCACACATAACCAATTAGAAAACTGTCCTAAGTGGCACATTGGTCCTGTGCACAGATCAGCACCACAAAGCATAGTGTAACAAATGAAGTGGTGGGGAGGCACACACACTGGCAACCCAAGGGGATAGCTGACATGAGAGAGAAGTTGTGTGTTCGTCAATAGTGGACTTGTCAGGAGTGCACCATACACAAATAGATGGAGTGCTTACTTACAATGGGTAGGCATCAGAAGCACAGATAGGGGATGGTATAACTCCACATCCCACATGCCATCCTGGAGCCAAAAATGTCCAAGTGACAGCAATGCATGAAAAAACACACCCACAATGTCAGTGTGGCTGAGCAGGTTTGCAAAGTGAGCACAAACAGCATCAAGAGACATGGCTGATCAACAAAACACAACACTGACTTGCCAGGCACACACTCTGCATACTCACAATTGGCACCAACAAGTAGGTGTCCCCTAGAAGTGCAAGGACACACCCACACACTGCACAGTGCACAACCTACAACTCCCACAAGTGCACACAATCACAAGCACAGGGCTGACTAATAAAACTAACAGGCACTCAACTCCTAGGTGACACATGTGTGGAGTTGCCATTGCAGGGGCACACATGCATCAATACTAAGGACAAAGTCACCCCCTCCACACTGCACACTTCATGACCACCCGAGTGCACACATTGAAGTTTACCCATGTGACTAGGATGACTGGCCATCACAAGATGACAATACACCAACACTGCTGTTCACACATCAAGAAAGATCACACAGACAGGACGGTCCCTGGCCAGCCTGCCTGCAATCCTGTGGATAGAATCCCACTCTATGCTGGCAGTGCACCCAAACATGACATGTGTACAATTTAGCTAACATGACCATAGAATGATTAGGATAACAGTAGGTCATCACAAACAACCGCCATTGCACCCCCAAGCCTCAGAGTCAAGAAGAACTGAAGTGCCTGTCACCTCTGCAAAACCCTGAAAATGTGAAACAAGACATTAGCAATGTCAAAGTGGCATACAGAGCATGTGTCACTTTAAACCATACCCACACAGAAAAAACTTTATTTATCAAGGACACTGGCAGTAGACAAGATTAAGACCAGTGGCCTGTCCTAAGTGCAAAGTAGGTACATGAGATCCTGCACAGGGAATGGGCAATCACAGTAATGAACAGCAAGGCCAGTGGCCAGTCCAAAGTGCAGAGTAGGTATATGAGCTCCTGCACAGGGAATGGGCAAACACAGTAATGAACAGCAAGGCCAGTGGCCAGTCCAAAGTGCATAGCAGGTACATGAGATCCTGCACAGGGAAGGGGGAAACACAGTACTGAACAGCAAGGCCAGTTGCCAGTCCACAGTTCCAAGTAGGCATATGTGTGCATGAGAGACTGTGCAGGGAATGGGCAAACACAGTAATGAACAGCACGGCCAGTGGCCAGTCCACAGTTCCAAGTAGGCACATGTGTGCATGAGAGGTTACACAGGGAATGGGCAAACACTGTAATGAACGGCAAGGCCAGTGGCCAGTCCACAGTTCCAAGTAGGCACATGTGTGCGTGAGAGGCTGCACAGGGAATGGGCAAACACAGTAATGAACAGCAAGGCCAGTGGCCAGTCCACAGTTCCAAGTAGGCACATGTGTGCGTGAGAGGCTGCACAGGGAATGGGAAAACACAGTAATGAACAGCAAGGCCAGTGGTCAGTCAAAAGTGCAGAGTAGGTACATGAGATCCTGCACAGGGAATGGGCAAACACAGTAATGAACAGCAAGGCCTGTGGCCAGTTCAAAGTGCAGAGTAGGTACATCAGATCCTGCAGAGGGAAGGGGCAAACACAGTAATGAACAGCAAGGACACTGGCCAGTCCAAAGTGCAGAGTAGGTACATGAGATCCGGCACAGGGAAGGGGCAAACACAGTAATGTACAGCAAGGCCAGTGGCCAATCCAAAGTGCAGAGTAGGCACATGTGTGCATGAGAGGCTGCACAGGGAATGAGTGAGACTGTACACTGCCATGATCAGCAACACAGTTAGCGGGATAACAATCGGCAGTCCAGGCACCACTGTGGGAGACACAGGTGTGTGAGGGGAACTTTTCCTAAGACTTGGCTGTCAGTCAGACTGGGAGGTGGCTGAGTGTCGGGGCCAGTTGGAGGACTGGACCTGGGAGAGAGAGGACCAGCTGAGGTAGAGGCATCAGTGCCTTTTTGAGCCGGAGGGCTGCTTGGACCGGGTGGTGTGGTGGCATGTGGAGTTGGAGTCATGCTGCCGTGAGAAACAATGTGGGAGGGAGAATGTGGAGAGGTGCCTTTCTACTTCTTGGGGACCCAATAGGGAATGATTGTCTTGGGCGGAGTGGTAAGTGGGGTGGGCACAACAGACACACTCTCCAACAAAGCTGCATCAGGTGCAGCCGGGGGCCTCCGTCTGGGGACCTGCTGGATCCAAAGGTACGCTTGGCCTGGCCTTGCCTTTTTCCCTCCATCACCTGTTGACCAGGTGAGCCACCTACAGTGACCAACTTTACCTGCTTCACTGGGGTTTGGATGAGAGTAGAGGTTGTGGGTGAATCTGCCTTAGAGGGCTTTTTCTGTGGGCTTCACAGCAGGCACGGGAAATGATTGCTTTTCTTTGCGAGACGCTTTTGGGACAGGAGTGTTCTTGCCTGGGGATGCCTTTGACTCCTATGACCCTGAGGCCTGCTTCTTGGCTTGATGCCCCTGAGTGTCACCTGAAGGGCTTTTGCCTTTGCTCTCTGGGGTGGGTTAGGTTTGTTTGGGGGATGGTGTCTGGGCTCTGGCCCGCTTGGGCGGCTGCTGTTGTGTGCTGCGTGTGGTGTATCTTGAGCCTGAGGTCTGTGGTGTGTGCTCACTCTCGTCAGATATATCCACTGGCAGGGGTATGGCCAAAAGTACTGGAGCTGGACTCTGAGCCTGTGAGAACTGAATGGCTGCCGTCACTGTGGAGGAAAAAGACAGTCCTGTGTAGCCCACCCACATCTGAATTAATGCCCTCCATGAAGACAACTACCTGTGCCAACTTCTTGTCATGGTCTAGGAAGGCATTAAGGAGAGTTTTCTGACCCACACACAGCTGGCACAACAGGTCCACAGTTCACAATGGCCATGAGCTCATGCCATCCACCATGTCTCACTTTGGGGCACAGCTACAGTTTATTTTATTTAGGTCATTTATATCGCACACGAATCATCCTCAAGGGGATCTCTTGGCGCTGGAGAAAAAGGCAGGCAATAAGTGAGGGGCGGCTAAAGAGAGCAATGTTTTGAGCAACTTTTTAAATTGGGACAGATTTGGACATTCCCGGCTTTGTTCAGGGAGGCCGTTCCATAGTTTGGGAGCCTGATGGGAAAAGGAACGACCCCCCATTTTTACCTTCCTGATTCTTTGGCAGCACAGCAGCTTACGATTACTAGATCTGAGCTGACGTGTAGGTTGATACCATTTAAGTTTTTAATGGTCAAATAGACCGGACCCAGTCCGTGCAGGGCCCTAAAGACCAGACACAACATTTTAAAGGTGGCCTGTTTCTTGACTGGAAGCCAGTGTAATTGACATAGGAGAGGCAAAGAAGGGGTTCGGGCTGATTTGTCAAGGGCAAGGCGGACAAGTGTATTTTGCACAACCTGTAATTTGGATAAAAGGTCCTCCCTAATTTCTATCAATAAGGAATTTCCATAATCAAGGCGGCTTATTAGCAGCGCCTGAATGAGAGTCTTTCTGGCGCCGAGCGGGATCCATGGGAAGATCTTACTCAACATCCGCAAGGTCCCAAAACAGAAGGCTGCAAGCCTTTTCACCTGTATCTCCATTGAGAGCTGGTTATCTAACTTTATCCCCAGGTTCTTCGCCCAGCTTCTCGGGGAGGGGGCCTCTCCCAGTTCAGATGGCCACCAGTCTGGGGACCACAGATCAACAGCCTTACCAAACAAGAGTATCTTAGTTTTAGAGGAATTTTGTTGCAGAAAATGTCTCCTCATCCAATCTACTATATTGATCATGCACTTTGAAAACTTAGTTTTCGTTTCAGCAGGGTCCTTATCTATATGTACAATCAGCGGCCTATCATCAGCATAAGATATAGTTTCAAACCCACAGTTCCTGATGATAGAGGCCAGGGGGGCCACATATAGATTAAATAATGTGGGACTCAATATGGAGCCCTGTGGTACCCCCTTGTCCACCGCAGCTGAAGATGACTCATAGGACCCTAATTGGACAGATTGGGTTCTGTCAGAGAGATAGCTCTGAAACCATTTGAGGGCTGAGCCACCGACACCCATCTCCCGCAGCCTGTATAACAAGATATTTTGGGAGATGGTGTCGAAAGCCGCCGACAGGTCCAGCAGCACCAACATAACTGGTCCCCATCAAGCGACATCCTAACGGTAACCGTGACTTCAAGCAAAGTTGCCTCCGTGCTATATGATGCACGAAAACCTGACTGAGAGGGGTCCAATATCTTGTTTTCTTCTAAATAATTAGAGAAGTGTCGATTTATTTTAGTTTCTATGATTTTAGACCAACATTGGAGAAGAGAAATGGGTCTATAGGTTTGCTCGTCTGTATGATCTGCTAGTGCCTTTTTCAGCAGAGGTTTAACGCGCGATACTTTCCAATTGCAGGGAAAGATAGCTGTAGCAAGGGAGATATTACATATGTCTGCCAGAGTATCTGCTAGGATAGGGGTAAGCTCGTTCATAACCCTAGGTGGCAGTGGGTCTAAAATCGATCCTGACTTGGCCTTGGCCACTAAGGCACCCACCTGGTCTCCCGTGATAATAGGAAAGTCATTTAGGCTGGGTGAGCTGGGGATTGCCTTAGGAGCCTGACTGTCGTAGATATCCTCTATTGTCCCGAAGGAGCGATATATGGTGTCAATCTTATTTGTGAAATGGGACGCTAAATGATTACAAAACTCCTGTGTTGCTGGTGGGAGCGGGTTATTTGCCCGTGGCCAAGTAAATTCTTTTAAAATAGTGAAAAGCCCCCGTGATGAATCTTTAGCCTCCATAATCCGGGTACTTAGATGAGCTCTCCTGGCAGTATTGCGGCTATTTAGATACCTTCTATGGGCTTCACGATAACAGCATTCGTTGCTGCTGATTTGGACTTTCTCCACCTTCTTTCTAGTGATCTACATACAGCCTTCTCCTTTTTTAGTGTGGCGGTATACCAAGGCGCAGGGGCTCCTCTGGCCTGAGTTCTTACCCTCTTCACAGGTGCAATCACATCGAGAACCTCTATAATAGAGGCTTCAAATAGCTCTAAGGCTAAATCACAGTCATTCTTGCTAAGTAATACAGGGGGGAATAGAGCCTGCTGAACCCTGAGGCTGTTACTCCTTTCCAGGCTCTACGTGATTCTATGCAGGGTTTTGGACGTTCAGATGACCTCAGCGGGGATCAATAAAGACGTAGTGCTGAGTGATCTGTCCAGTACGCCTCTAACAGAGGTCTGGAATATTTGAAAAAATAGTGTCCAGTACATGTCCTGCCCGATTGGTTGGGCTCGTAACTCTAGAAAAAAGCTCAAAAGATTCCATAGTTGCAAGCAGGCTTGCTGAATCACTATTTGTATGAACCTCCAGGTGGTGGTTAAAATCCCCTTTTAATATGAATTTAGTTGTTTGCAGTATGAAAGGGGCCAGTCTATCTGACAGAGATGTGCAGAATTCTCTTTTCTCACTACCCGGAGGATGGTACACTAGAGCTCCTGTATGGCAAACAAGAAGATGTATGAGAGGGTCCAAGGGATCAATTTAAAGACCTACACAGTATAAATCCCCAAATCAAATACAGTACTCACAAAATATACTGTCGGTCTGAACAAAAACTAGGATCAGAATAGATACTGGAGAAACAAGAAAACAGGAGAAAAAACGGAAAAAGAGTCCGAGGTAATTAAGGCAGGTATATGGAAACCTCCACTGAGGAAAAAGTTCCCATCACCCACCGAAGGTGGTTTCTCATCATTTGGGAACTGGGGGCATACACTGGAGTACCAATCACTCTGGGGATTGTAATGGTACCCTGGTAGTCCCAGGCAACAGTGCCAAATTGTTACCAACGGTGGGGTGAAGAAAGCAGTGCGAAAAATATGAAAAAAGCAAATGTGCGATTAAAAATGACTACCAAGACACAGTGTACTTTATTCTGGTGCTATCTTAGTGTCAAATTAAAAACAGTATTGACAGCTTAAGCAAATAACTGCCAGTTCTTGGGTCTACATGTTTCGGCTTGAGGACATAGGAGTCCAAGCTCTCGTCAGGACCATGTAAACGCTACTGCAAAAACGTGATAATAAAACAAAAGTTGTGGTTTTAAGACAATGGCCTAAATCAATGGTTAATACCCAGATACAACCTGATGAAGTCCTGTAGTTTATATAGGATCAGTTATAGGCATTGTCTGGTGATGAACCTTTAGAATCAAAGACAAAGAAGTATTCTAATAAAGGTGTTCTCCATAATCATGTTATACAACAGTATAAATCTCTGATCAAACAGTTTGTATGTGTAATTTCAATATAATATACACTTGATAGTGAATGAGTTTGTTAAAGTTATAAAAATATACCAATATACTTTATGAGACACACAGTGTAATTAACACACGTACTCATGTGCACTTACCCGATAAGGAGTGGGTACGCACCTCGCCTCACCTGGCATCCGCTCAGGCCTTTATGAGGCACCGCTCTAAACAGGAAATTTCAAAAACAAAGTATGTAATGCCTGGGGGTCAGGGAGACTCTCCTGACTCGGCTGACAGAGCGAAAATCCTTTGAATGGTACTAATGGGTACTAGCGCTAAAACCATGGCAGAAGGAACTAAAAATGAACGACTGTGAGAGCATCAATCCGAGTGAAACGGGTCTGAGACTCGTGGACAAGACAGTGGAATGATGGCAAATGCTGTCAGGCTGTCTATTTTACGAACCGTTGCGATCTAGCAGAGGTTTAAGAAATAACAGTGATTCAACTCCGGTGAGGACCTGATTGGTAGTGTAATACTATCTAAAAGCACTATTCAGAACAGGCTGACTGTTGCCAGACTAAACTATTAACACTCAGCAGAATAGCACGTATTGTTATCCAAAGATATAATCAAAAACCGCCAAAATGGCGAAGACCAGCAAATGTCGCTTACCTGTCCGTCGGTACCCCGCTTCGAATGCCGAAGCTGGAAGGGGAGGTATCCGGCGGGCGGAAAAGGAGGAATTTTATTGGCTGTTGGTGTGCGTGTGCCCGTTTCAACAGCTACGGGTCGCGCATATGGTCAAAAAGCGGAACAGTGTCTGGAACGGTTCCAAAGCTTCCTGGGACTGGTAGTCAAGACAGGTTTGATCGAATGTTCGCAATAGTGTGGTGAAAGGCTGCAATAGCGGACCTAATGAATTTGAATGTGGCAAACTCATAAACGTGTAATAAAAGCGTGTAATTCTGATCAGGAGATCCGTTTGCACTAGAGGAACCTCAATATTATACAGCAGTGAGGAGGCAGGGTGGGACCAAAGCAAAATGATTTCGTTGGCGGAAAAAACAAATAAATAAAAATTGTCTAATCCTGGCCTGCATGGATACACAAAAGTGATGAAAAGGGATGAAATCCTATAAGAAAGTCCACGGGATATCATCGTTGAGACCCTTTCCAACTGCGCTGCGAGCTAGCCAAATTTTTCAGAAAAATCCGTCTGCATTTCTTCTTCAAAGACAAGGATTTGACATCTTCCTCTGAAACCCTTTCAGACAGAAACACGGGCCTGAAAGTTCCATCTACTTTCAACCCTCCAGCCCACTTAACACCGGATCGAGTGAGAGTCTTTGAACAAGCCGTCATTCATGATATTACCAACATCAGTACCAGACCGAATAAAATATACCACAATCTGCCCCTCAGAGAGAAAAAAGCCCTACAAGCCCTGTCGAACGATGAAACTATAACCATCAAACCCGCTGACAAGGGCGGCGCATTTGTCATTCTGGACACTGCCTCCTACCGGACAGAGTGTCTTCGACAACTTGACGACCGGTCAGCATACAAACCCTTGACCACAGACCCTACTCCACGGCTATCCAGGGAGATAATCCATCTTGTGGAAGAGGCTAAATCCTCCGGCTGGATTACTGAGCAAGAATCGCAATTTCTCATAACTTTACATCCTGTTATGCCATATTTTTACGTCTTGCCCAAAATCCATAGGAGCCAAAGACCACCTCCAGGGCGGCCGATTATCTCTGGCATTGGCTCTTTACTAGAACCGCTCTCTACTTTCGTGGACTTCTTCCTGAGGCCACTTGTAAAGGAAATGCCCAGCTACCTGCAGGACACCAAAGATGTACTCAGACTGCTCCCAGACATCAGTTACGATACAGAAACAGACTTTTTGGTCAGTCTGGATGTGGAATCTCTCTACACCTGTATCCCACAAATGGAAACTCTAGAGGCCATCAGAAGCCTCTTAGATGCAAGAGATTTGGACACTATTACACCTGTCCATTTCATCATGGAGTGTGCCAGACTGGCTATGATGGAAAATTTCTTTAAGTATGAAGATACCATCTATTTACAAATCTCAGGTACATCGATGGGCAGCATTTTTGCGCCCAGCCTGGCGAATCTGTATCTCCACCTCTTCGAGCAGAACAATGTACTAATCCAAACAAATCCTTTCAGAGAACAAATTACCTTGTGGAAAAGATACATCGATGACATCTTGGTTGTGTGGAGAGGATCTTTGACCTCACTACTTGAATTCCACACATGGCTCAATACCAAGAATGCTTTCTTGCGTTTTACTATTGCTTTCGACAAACAACGCCTTCCATTTCTTGACATCCTGATAGTACCTTTTCAAGGAAAACTGGGCTGTGAACTGTATAGGAAACCACTATCCAAAAATTCCTTACTCAGCTTCATAAGTCATCATCCCAGATCCCTGCGCGAAAACCTTCCAGTTGGCCAGTTCTTACGTATTCGTAGGAACTGCTCGGATCTTACCACCTTTAATCACCATGCTGAGGATCTATCGAAACAACTGAGTAACAGACAATATCCCAGACGATTGGTGAAACAGGCCTTCAAAAGAGCATTGAACAACAACCGGGAGGCCCTCCTGGAACCTCCCATGCCCAAGCCCCCTCTGTCCAGAATGACTTTTGTGAACACTTTTTGTACATGGTCTAATCAAGTACAAAAGACGGTGCGCAAGCATTGGCGCATACTGAATACAGGGAATGAGGTTATTCCACCCCCTCTTTTTGCCTTCAAGAGAGGGTCTAATCTGCGCGATAACCTCGTACACACCAGACCCAGGAGCAGATTTTCTGGTATGAAGAATACCTTATGGAATTTACCGCCAGTCCAAGGCCACTTTCCGTGTGGCCATTGTTCTGCCTGCCCACAGACTGAGATGACGAAATCAGTCGATATAGGTACAGGTATACCTTGGACACTGCAAAGACACACCAATTGCAATACTGAGAAAGTTATTTACCTGATCACATGCCCCTGCTCTCTGCGCTATGTTGGCATGACAACAAGAAAAGTCAAAACGCGCATCAATGAGCACAAAAGCACCATCAGACGTAACAGACAAGCCACGAAACTCACCAACCATTTTTTGGAACTGAAACACAAACCTGAAGATCTAAGATGGTTGGTTTTGGAACAACCTTTCATTCCTATTCATGTGACTGACATTAAGCGCTTTCTGTTCATCAAAGAACAAAAATGGGTTTTTAGACTCAAGAGTGACCAACAGAGCCTCAACGATGATATCCCGTGGACTTTCTTATAGGATTTCATCCCTTTTCATCACTTTTGTGTATCCATGCAGGCCAGGATTAGACAATTTTTATTTATTTGTTTTTTCCGCCAACGAAATCATTTTGCTTTGGTCCCACCCTGCCTCCTCACTGCTGTATAATATTGAGGTTCCACTAGTGCAAACGGATCTCCTGATCAGAATTACACGCTTTTATTACACGTTTATGAGTTTGCCACATTCAAATTCATTAGGTCCGCTATTGCAGCCTTTCACCACACTATTGCGAACATTCGATCAAACCTGTCTTGACTACCAGTCCCAGGAAGCTTTGGAACCGTTCCAGACACTGTTCCGCTTTTTGACCATATGCGCGACCCGTAGCTGTTGAAACGGGCACACGCACACCAACAGCCAATAAAATTCCTCCTTTTCCGCCCGCCGGATACCTCCCCTTCCAGCTTCGGCATTCGAAGCGGGGTACCGACGGACAGGTAAGCGACATTTGCTGGTCTTCGCCATTTTGGCGGTTTTTGATTATATCTTTGGATAACAATACGTGCTATTCTGCTGAGTGTTAATAGTTTAGTCTGGCAACAGTCAGCCTGTTCTGAATAGTGCTTTTAGATAGTATTACACTACCAATCAGGTCCTCACCGGAGTTGAATCACTGTTATTTCTTAAACCTCTGCTAGATCGCAACGGTTCGTAAAATAGACAGCCTGACAGCATTTGCCATCATTCCACTGTCTTGTCCACGAGTCTCAGACCCGTTTCACTCGGATTGATGCTCTCACAGTCGTTCATTTTTAGTTCCTTCTGCCATGGTTTTAGCGCTAGTACCCATTAGTACCATTCAAAGGATTTTCGCTCTGTCAGCCGAGTCAGGAGAGTCTCCCTGACCCCCAGGCATTACATACTTTGTTTTTGAAATTTCCTGTTTAGAGCGGTGCCTCATAAAGGCCTGAGCGGATGCCAGGTGAGGCGAGGTGCGTACCCACTCCTTATCGGGTAAGTGCACATGAGTACGTGTGTTAATTACACTGTGTGTCTCATAAAGTATATTGGTATATTTTTATAACTTTAACAAACTCATTCACTATCAAGTGTATATTATATTGAAATTACACATACAAACTGTTTGATCAGAGATTTATACTGTTGTATAACATGATTATGGAGAACACCTTTATTAGAATACTTCTTTGTCTTTGATTCTAAAGGTTCATCACCAGACAATGCCTATAACTGATCCTATATAAACTACAGGACTTCATCAGGTTGTATCTGGGTATTAACCATTGATTTAGGCCATTGTCTTAAAACCACAACTTTTGTTTTATTATCACGTTTTTGCAGTAGCGTTTACATGGTCCTGACGAGAGCTTGGACTCCTATGTCCTCAAGCCGAAACATGTAGACCCAAGAACTGGCAGTTATTTGCTTAAGCTGTCAATACTGTTTTTAATTTGACACTAAGATAGCACCAGAATAAAGTACACTGTGTCTTGGTAGTCATTTTTAATCGCACATTTGCTTTTTTCATATTTTTCGCACTGCTTTCTTCACCCCACCGTTGGTAACAATTTGGCACGGTTGCCTGGGACTACCAGGGTACCATTACAATCCCCAGAGTGATTGGTACTCCAGTGTATGCCCCCAGTTCCCAAATGATGAGAAACCACCTTCGGTGGGTGATGGGAACTTTTTCCTCAGTGGAGGTTTCCATATACCTGCCTTAATTACCTCGGACTCTTTTTCCGTTTTTTCTCCTGTTTTCTTGTTTCTCCAGTATCTATTCTGATCCTAGTTTTTGTTCAGACCGACAGTATATTTTGTGAGTACACTAGAGCTCCTGTCAATTCAGTGATATTTGCTTGCTGCACTCTGAAAATCAGTAGCTCAAGATTGGGGGAAGAGACCTTGTCCAAAATTGTGACATAGTACGGAGGGCATATTGCAATTGCCAGACCTCCACCTCTCTTCCCTACTCTGTCTAAGCGCACGACAGAGTAGTGTGCCGGAAAGGCCATTGCTAGCGTAGGAGTATTCTCATTATTTAGCCAGGTTTCCATAAATAAACATATATCTGGTTTGGTGTCATCCAATAACTCCCGAATTTCAGCCACGTGTTTGGGAAGAGATCGCACATTGAGGTAGAGTCCTTGCAGGGGGGATGATAATTCCCCCCCCAAATGATTCCCAAACTCCACCGCCTGGACGTGTCCCACCTGGTGACCCAACTGCTCGGACCTCTGAGTGCCTACGGTGTGGTTCATGTCAATTAATGGATGGCTACGGTAAGGCGAATTCCTCTCTGAGAAGGACTCTACTGTGTGAGGCGCCAGTCTCCTCCCTAAACATTTGGGGACCATCTGTCCCAGTTGCATCAGACTCTCTCTTGAATATACTCGCCTGCAGGCAGGACGGGCCAGATCATAAATGGCCAGCATCTCCAGGCAGCCGGCAGCGTTCAAGGCGCAAACGAACGCAGACAAGCTTGCCTTGGGCGCACCTTTGACGCGCCTGCTGCGCGGCCGCTGAGCGGCCGAAAACACAGTGGATTTATACCCCCGGAAGCCTATTCAGGCTGCAACTCTAACCGCTGCAATGGCTGTCAGTGCCCAGCTGGAAACGAGGCAGGCAAGCTCTCTCCACTCAAACAGCCTGCCAACTGGCTGAGATGGACCGGAAAGCTGCCTGGTGTCAGTAAACAGAACAGGTAAAGAAACAATTTCCCCAATCCTGATAGTGCAAGTTTCTAAACACACACAACAGTTAAAAATAATTAAAATGTAGTTGCAGTGAAGTGCTCTGCCTCACTGAAGCGCGCTCGTCGATTTCTCAAGTGCGCTGACGGAAACGCGGTAGATTTATAACCCCAGAAGCCTATTCACCTGCAACGCTAACCGCTGCAATGGCAGTCAGTGCCCAGCCGGAAACGAGGCAGGCTAGCTCTCTCCACCCAAACAGCCTGCCAACTGGCTGCAGTGGACCGGAGAGATGCCTGGTGTCAGTACACAGAACAGGTAAAGAAACAATTTCCCCAATCCTGACAGTGCAAGTTTCTAAACACACACAACAGTTAAAAATAATTAAAATGCAGTTGCAGTGAAGTTCTCTGCCTCACTGAAGTGCGCTAGTCAATTTCTCAAGTGCGCGGCCAGAAACGTGGTAGATTTATACCCCCGGAAGCCTATTCAGGCTGCAACGCTAACCGCTGCAATGGCGGTCAGTACCCAGCCGGGAACGAGGCAGGCAAGCTCTCTCCACTCAAACAGCCTGCCAACTGGCTGCAGTGGACCGGAGAGCTGCCTGGTGTCAGTAAACAGAACAGGTAAAGAAACAATTTCCCCAATCCTGACAGTGCAAGTTTCTAAACACACACAACAGTTACAAATAATTAAAATGCAGTTTCAGTGAAGTGCCCTGCCTCACTGAAGCGCGCTAGTCAATTTCTACAGTTGCACATTGGTGTCAGATGTGTAGTTCCTACAATTGTGAGGTCAGACACTGCACACATTGATGAAAGCACACTCAGATGAGGCACACTGCCGTTCACTTCCATGGGATGTCCCTGACTCCCCCTGTGCAGCCGATGCCATAAGGCCACAACTCAGACTGCAATGTCAAGGGCCAATATTTCAATGACATGAGAAAGTACAGGTATGGAAAATGCACGACAGCTGCACCCAACGCAGAGGCCACTTACACGCCATTGCATCACACTAGCAACATCACAGAACTCAGCACTGCCTCAGGCTTAGAATACATGCAGTCACTCACAGCCAAAGATACCCTTCCCAGAATACTCACCCCCAGC
Source organism: Triturus cristatus (assembly GCF_964204655.1). Lineage (NCBI taxonomy): Eukaryota > Metazoa > Chordata > Amphibia > Caudata > Salamandridae > Triturus > Triturus cristatus. The sequence continues at coordinate 447,822,391 of NC_140594.1, forward strand.
TTGCTGCTGATGGTCCTTCAAACGTGCATCCATCTCAGGCTGTGTCACAGCTAAGATGCTGACCATTAGTGGTGTCATACTCCTGCGCGCCAACCTGCCAGTCTGAGGGAGCAGCCACAGCGTCCTCTCTGCCGCGTTTTTGCTCTGCCGGCAGATGTCATCCCACCTCTTGTGACAGTATGTGTGCCGTCAGTTGGAGACACCCAGAGCCTGCACCTTGTGTGCAATAGCCCTCCACACGGCCTTACGCTGGTGGACTTTGAGTTGCAGGCATGGGAGACAAGGGCGGGAAATTTCAGTGACACTGGTTTATGTACCACTATCTCTCAGTACAGGGGCATGATACTAACTCAGCACTACTTCACAGATATATTTAGCAGAGACAATACAGCATGACACGTAGTACATAAGCATGGGATAATCAAACAAAAAAGCATGCAGGTATGATGGTGGACACAGTACCTGCCCATCTCATACACATGCAGGATGCCAGCACAGAAAGCTATGTGTAGGAGGCCCACATCTGCTATCCATTTTGTGGGTGAGCAAGACATACATCATATTGGAAAGGATATGTTAGGGCAGAATCACTGTATCAAACACAGGGCAGCCCTCAATGTCCTTGCCATGTGAATAGCTCACTGTGTCATGGAGGTCACATATAGGTAGATGATCTTACAATCTTACACCCTTCTCACAAGGTCTGTAATGTGCAATCTACAGGGCTGAGATAGCTCTTTGATGGATAGTCTAGCAGACAACCCATATGTCTCACTCTGTACATTCAGTGATGTGTCCTTGTCAAATTGGGCAGTGACTGTGCAGGCCGGGGTGGCTCACACTGAGGTTCAACATGGGGCATCAGAAATGTCACAAGCAGGGACAATATGAGAGAGCAAACAGTGCCTACACATGCGAGTCAGTACACATGATGATGAAAATAGAAGGGGGTCGGTTCAAAAGTACAACAATCTGCTGTGTCATAGGTGAATTTCCACCAAGAGTGTCACCCTCTGGCATTTAATTCTGGTGCATAATGCTGGTCTATACATGGTGGCAATATTAAGTCAGACACACTTCCATCAGTAGCCTCTGGACATAAACCCTTGGTAATGTCACAGATGAGCCTGTGACCAACATCATGGACCCACACATCCATTCACACTGGACATTTCTGTCCTGACTCCCGCTTAACAAACTTGCTGTGTCACTGTATGACTGCAAAAACAATGCATGTCCCTGCCATCCTAATGTGCAGCCAGGGAAATGTGTGAAATAGGCTACAAACCCCTTTCCCCTGGAGTCAGCATGCTGGGCAGTGTATCACACAAAGCCACACTCTTAGGCACATACTGCAACAGATCAACTTCATGTGTGCATTCCATGCACTCTCACTTCCACTCTGAAACACCTACCATGACATCTGGAGCACCATATAGACTCCCATACTGTGTGAGGACCTCGTCCACCAGGACCTCCAGCTCCTCTGTGGTGCAGGGACGGGCCCTGATGTTCTCAGTCCGTGCCATCACTGGATCCAGGAGACAGGAGCAGCAGCAGTTGGTGGTGAGGGGTGTCAGGCAGCAGTGTCAGGAGACAAGAGCAGCAGCAGTTGGTTGTGAGGGGTGTCAGGCAGCAGTGTCCGTAGACAGGAGCAGCAGCAGTTGGTGGTGAGGAGTGTCAGGCAGCAGTGTCTGGAGACAGGAGCAGCAGCAGTTGGTGGTGAGAAGTGTCAGGCAGCAGTGTCTGGAGACAGGAGCAGTTGGTGGTGAGGAGTGTCAGGCAGCAGTGTCTGGAAGCAGTGGATATGTGAAGCTCTCCCCCACACATATATAGCCCCCTGGAGTAGTTTCAGTGGTTCTAAGATGCTGCAATTGGTGTTCCAGGTCCGCTTTTTTCAAATGCATACAATGACCAGCCCCGCGGTAGCAGAGCACGCCTACCGCTATTTTAAAAATGCATTAGACTACCGCGATCACAGTTCTCATTGGCTGCAAGGGCATGGGCCTTGGCGGTGACACACCGCAGGCGCCAGGTGATCGCTTCCACGATCATGCATCTTTCAATTGCATCTAATGACCAGCCCGCGGTAGCGGAGCATGCCTACCACTATTTTAAAAAATGCATTAGGCTACCGCGATTGCAGGGCCATTGGCTGTAAGGGCATGGGCATTGGTGGTGACACACCGCAGGGGCCAGGGAGTCACTACCGCGATTGTGTATCATTCAATTGCATCCAATGACCGGCCCCACTGTAGCGGAGCACGCCTACCGCTATTTTCAAAAATGCAATAGGCTACCGCGATTGCGTTTCCCATTGGCTGTAAGGGCATGGGCATTGGCTGTGAGACACCTCAGGGGCCAGGCGGTTGCTACCGCGATGTGGCTGCTACCCATTGGCACCAAGGACTGTGATTTGTGTGGCGGAGCATGCCAACCGCCATTTTACTATATGTATATCACTACCGCAAGTGTGGCTTTGGCATTGGCAGGGACACACCACTGGGGCCAGGCGGTCGCTACCGTGATGTGGCTGCTACCCATTGACGCCAATGACCGTGATTTGTGTGGCGGAGCATGCCAACCGCCATTTTACTATATGTATATCACTACCGCAAGTGTGGCTTTGGCATTTGCGGTGACACACCGCTGGGGCCAGGCGGTCGCTACTGCGATGTGGCTGCTGCACATTGGTGCCAATGACAGTGATTTATGTGCCAGAGTACTTTGACAGCACCTATGGACACATCATGCTGTGTCAATGGCCAATATCCAGTTCTCAATAGTGCACAGTAGACACCTGATTCATGGCACAAGATAGTGTACACAATGCCAATGTAAAATTTACCGCACTGCTTGGTGTATATGATTGAAAACATTGGCATGTACTCCCTCACATGTCACTTGTGATATTACTGGCCATGTACACGGAACGGTGTTGTGATGGACTTTCCAATGGGTACACATGTCAATGTGTGATAGGGCTGAACAACTCACAGTGATGAATGTCTGACTACACAAAGTGCATATTTCACTGTCTACTTTGCTTGGCTCTTGCACATACTTGTTGTTTACGCACAGACTGTGCTCATTGTGTTGTTGATGTGTGCCCTGTTTGACTAACGCAAGAAGGTGTGGCAGGTACAGCAGCTAGGTAGGAGACAGTAATGTTGCTGTTTCACACATATGCTGTATGAACTACTGTCAGTGCTGCTTATGCAAGATGTGGCCATATACCTTTGGGCATTCACATAGTCAGATATAATTTTGGAGGTACTCGCTGTGTGGAAAGTGGACAAGTGTACGACTAGTGTAGTTGAAGGTCTCCCTACATGTAAGTTGTGTTGTAAGCTGAACTGTGATAACAGTCATTGTTGGCGTTGTGTCAGTCAAAACATAAGATGTTGGACACATCTCATGGTGTATTGTATTGACATGTGTCCCTTTCATCTCACCTAGGAGGAGACCAAATGTGCATTGTCCCTTCAAAGTGCTGGCGGAAATGGAGGAGGAGGAGGTCATATGGAAATTCCATCTGGATCGACCCACCCTACAAGACCTATGTGCTCTGTTGGAGCCCCACCTGCAGCCTCACAGAACATATCAGACTGCTTTCACACCAACGTCTAAGGAGATGGCGGCACTGCATTTTTTTGCCACTGTATCATTCCAGTACACGGTGTCCAGCACAGGTGGGATGTCACAACCTATGTTCAGCATGGCGCTATGTGATGTCCTGTCCGCTATGATGACCTACAAGGACAGATACATCCATTGCCCCAGGAGGCATGAATTAGAGGCTGTGAAGGGTGATTTTTATGCCCTTGGGCGCATCCCTAATGTTGTTGGTGCCAATGACTGCACACAAGTTGCCCTGGTTCCACCACAGGCACGTGAGCACATCTACACGAGCAGAAAACATTTCCATTCCATTAAAGTGCAAGTGGTGTGCCAGGCGGATATGATCATCTCACACGTCTGTGCCAAATTTCCTGGCTCAGCTCATGACTTGTACATCATGCGTAACAGCATTGTGCCACAGCTGATGGCTAATCTGCTTCCGGAGCGTGCGTGGATTGTGGGTGATTACACAGAGTCAAGTAGCGTGATGTGTGTGTGTGACATGCTGTCCTCTGCCACAGTTATATTACAAAGTTGGTCTGTGTATCTCACACCTAGGTGACTATCCCAACCGTCCTTGGCTGCTGAGCCCACTGCGGAATCCCAGGACCCCGGCTGAAGTCCGCTACAATGATGCCCATGGGAGGACACGTTGTGTGGTGGAGCGTACTTTTGGTCTCCTGAAGTCACGATTTCGCTGCCTGGACAAGGCCAGAGGTGCACTGATGTACTCGCCCAAAAATGTATGTCAGATTGAAGTTGCATGCTGCATGCTCCACAACCTGGCCTTGTACAAGGAGATCCCCTTGCTTCTGGACGCTGATGAGCAGCCGAGGCCCCCGCCTGCAAACCAACCCATGTCCAGTGTCAAGGATAGTGGAGAGGAGGAAGATGTTCACCTGCATCAACAGCACATCAACCGCTACTTCACTTGAAGGTGAGTGACAATGTACAACGGGCCATTGTCTTCTGATGTAGTTGTTGGTGAAAAGGTCTGGGTGGGCTTTGTGACTGCAGCCTGTTGTGTACTCTGTGCTGGCTGCCAATGTTTCTGGGATAGGGTAGTTTAGCACAGATACAGGATGTCAATGTCGGTACTGTTGCTCATTGTAATGTGTGCAGATTGAAGTACCTCGATGACAAGTGTTGTGTGATGGTTCTGATGCCACCGTCTGACTAGTGAATATTGTTCTGTTGTGTTTTCCTAGGTCCCATCAGCCTCTCCTTGCCTACAAACAATCCATGCTCCTGGTACATTGTAATAATGGTGAACATTGTACATCCTGTGATAAACATGGAGCAGACACAACTACATAGGTCTGTAAGGAGTGTTTATTTACAATGGGTACATGTGACAGAGAAGTGGATATTTACAAAAAGAGTAATTGGTGAATCAATGAGTTGTTAGTGATGGAAGATGAGACAATCGAGTAGTCACCACATTGATGTGGTGACCCAGTCCGATAGACAGATGCCATTAACATGGCAGTGTAGGGAAGGACAGTCAACAAAGTCAATGCAATGGTGAAGAGGTGTGCCATCATGGCTGGCTCCTTGACTGGTGCTTGGCAAGTGATTTGCCACAAGATCCTCCCTTGGATTTCTTAGGATGGCCACTTGGTCGTTTGGCAGGGGTGCCCTCTGCTACAGGACCAGTGGGGTCTGAGGAGTCCCCCCTCTCTGTGGCCGCAGGGGAGGATGTGGAACTGTCATACTGCGGGCCATCTGAGGGAGATGGAGGTGTTGTTTGGGCCACAGGACTGTCCCTCTGAACCACCACTAGCTGGCCCAAGAGGTCCACAATTTAGCCCATGCAGGTGTTCATGGACCTCAGCAGCAGGCGAATCTCACAGGAATCTTCCTGAGCCTGGCCCGTTTGTCCCTGGGCCCGATCAAAGGCCCCAAGGACTCTGGTAATGTTGGCCAAGGCTTCGGTCCCAGTGTCCGGTTGGCTTTGACTCCCTTGCCCTCCCACCTGCCCTGCTGTCACGGACCTGTGACCTCACCACTGTACGCATACGCCTACTCTCCCTGCCCTCCTCAGTTGATGGTGTGGGGTGGTCATCCTCTGGGGCAGGGAGAGTGTTGCAGGGAGCACTGGTGGTGGTGGTGGTGGAGGCCGCACAGGTTGTTACATCAGCGGTCAGCGTAGTTGTTGTTGTTGGTGATGTGATGGCGGGGGCAGGGTGGTCCTGGGACCTGTTGCACCCTGGCATGCCAGATGAGTTGGAGTCTTGCTCCACATCCTCGAAATCCAGGGAGTCATCATCAGAGAGTCCATGTTCTGGGGGTGGAGACTGGCTCTGCAGGTTGGTGTTGTCATCCTCTGCAGTCAGTTCCTGGTCACCTGTGGGACAGAGGGGAAATGGTCATTGACATGCACCCCTCAAGCTTGGTGTTCGTGGATCTTATTTACAGGTTATGCAACACACAGTTTACTAGTTCTCACATTGTATGTCTGCACAGTAATGTGCATCATGACATGATGTGGAGGTACATACATTACTTGTCCATGGTGTGACATGGCAATGGATACCATGCCCTACATGCAGATTTTGTGATTACGAGGACATGTTATCATCTAACGACTAGCAGCACTACGACTTGATGTGAAGCATCTTTGCTGATTACGCATGAACTACCCATTGTTTTCTCATACATACCTTTGTCATGTCCTGTGCTTTGCTTTATTTGTTCTGCAGACCATGCTTGCTTTGTTTTCACATTGTCCTCCAAGCTCTGCCCCCATGGAACTTACTGATATCATTCAGTGCTGTGCAAGTTTGTGCCCTGAATTTCTTCAACATGTGATTTGGTGAGTCACACTTTGGTTTCTGTGACAGTTACATAGGCATAGCTGTCTGAACACTGTAATTGGATATTAGATCTGTGTCAATTTTGGTGGGATGTGAGTGCTGGTGTTGTCATATGGCTTCATGCTTTTCAAGCGGAATGGTGGGGTGCATGCCCTGTCTACTTACCCGTTCTGTTTTCAAATTGGGGTGGAATTTCTGACAAATCTCTCTGGGTATGTGTTTGAGTGCTCCATCCTGCTCAGGGTCGGGACAGGGTGGCTGGTGGGAGTTGTGGTGCAGGCCTCCCACCCCAAACAGCTCTCTCTGGGAAGATGGCTACCTACCTGTAAGTTTTGTTGTTGTAATACAACGGCTGCCACATGATTCGGGGGGGGGGGAAGAAGTGCTCCATCCTGCTCAGGGTGGGATGGGGGCCTGGTGGGAGTGTTAGTGCAGGCCTCCCACCCCCAAACAGCCCTTACTGAGAAGATGGCTACCAACCTGTAAGTTTGGTTGTTGTAATACAATGGCTGCCACATGCTTCCGGGTGGGTAGAAGTGCTCCATCCTGATCAGGGGTGGGACAGGGGGCCTGGTGGGAGTTGTAGTGCAGGCCTCCCACCCCCAAACAGCCCTCCCTGGGAAGATGGCTACCTAGCTGTTAGTTGAAGGTGAACCATACAAAGGGTGCCACATGCTTCTGGGGGAGATGTGCTCCATCCTGCTCAGGGGTGGGACAGGGGGCCTGGTGGGAGTTGTAGTGCAGGCCTCCCACCCCCAAACAGCCCTCCCTGGGAAGATGGCTACCTACCGGTTCGTTTGGTTGTTGTAATACAATGTCTGCCACATGCTTATGGGCGGGAGAAGTGCTCCATCCTGCTCAGGGGTGGGACAGGGATACTTAGTGGGAGTTGTAGTGTAGGCCTCCCACTCCCAAGCAGCCCTCGCTGGGAAGATGGCTACCTACCTGTAAGTTTGTTTGTTGTAATACAATGGCTGCCACATGCTTCTGGGGGGGTGAAGTGCTCCATCCTGCTCAGGGGTGGGACAGGGGGCCTGGCGGGAGTTGTAGTGCAGGCCTCCCACCCCCAAGCGGTCCTCCCTGTGAAGATGGCTACCTACCTGTAAGTTTGGTTGTTGTGATACACAGGCTGCCACATGCTTCTGGGGGGGGTGTAGGGCTACATCTTGTGGAGCTGTGGCACAAGGGTGCCTGGTGAGAGTTGTATTGCTGGCTGCCTTGAAGTACTGGTTATTTTAGACCCAGCGGTGCAGGGGCACACACCCTATGACTTCTGGGTTCACCCTGTTCCAGACCTACAGAAACACAGAGTCTTCTGGTTGAAGTCAAAGATTCGTTTATTGGCTGCAGACCAATGACAGGTATCCTAGAAGTACAACAGCGTGTATGTTCTCAGGAGACTGCTGAAAATCATAGGAACGGACTTCTCCTTAAGTACAAAATATCATGCTCCAGGCACACATTCCTTGGTTTACGATATGGCCATTATAAGTATACATTACAAAACGAAAAAGCAGAGTCATGATGACCATCCCACATTCCAGTTCGGCCAGCCCACAATGATTTACACAGTAAGGTTCAGATCCCACATCGTATGTCAATAGACCCCCCAATAAACATGAGCATCTCCTGTTTTGGGAAACAAGTCATAAAGCAGGAACAAGCAGGTGTGGAAGAGATTAGCCGGGGGATTGTGTAGAATGAAAGGGTTTTATGACGGGTCAAGCCCTGATGCTAATCACAGGTGGAAGGAGGAAGGGGAGCTCGTGAGACCGGTTTGACCCGGGGCAGCAGAGCCAGCTGCCCAGGTCACAGAGAAGTCAGAGGGAAAGCCCATGTGCTGTGAGGCCCGTATTTACTCCATTATAGCCTATGTGAGGGCAATGACAAGATGGCCACTGCTTCCAAAATGGAACCCGCGTAGTGAAGCTGAATAACGTGTAAACAGTGCATTCATATCTAGAACGGTATATAAAGCACTCGTACATGCCGCATTTACCATTTGCGGTTCGCTAATACCAAGATAGACAGGGGTAGGGCCCTGTCCCCTACGCGGTCCCGAATATTAAAGTACGACAGACCCTCCTTTTGCCCTTACATAGGCAATCACTATACTCATCTTAATCCGAGTCTAGGTCAATGTCCACAAAGTCATGGAGATGTTGCTGTAGCATCATCCTACTACTTAGCTCGTCCCTCGATACAGGTTTCCTTACACATAAGGTAGTACAGAGGCCACATATCGCGGGAGCACACTGTATACACAGGCAGAACAGGAAAAGAATGGCTAAGATCATTCCAATGACCATCAGAACTTTCCAACCCCAGGCAGATATCAATTCCCAGAACCACCCCACCAGTGACCAATCTCCCTTATCCACGTGTATGGATTCAGATATTTTATGGAGTTTGGAGATGGCTTGATACACTGTTGGAGCATTATCTGGTATGAAAATGCAGCAACTGGATTGGATGACCTTGCATACCCCACCGCGGTCTGCAAGAATAACGTCTAGAACCATGCGGTTCTGCAGAGTCATAAGGCGATCCGCTTGGAGCTCAGCTGTCAGATTACTAAGGGCACCAGCCGTTACATTGACAGTGGATTCAACCACACGTGTCAGCTGTCTCAGGTTCCTACTATTGACCATAGGTCCCCAAAACGGCAGGAAACCCAAGAAGAAGTCTCCTGCTTCCTGACCGGCAGTATCCTCCTTACTAATCACACCTCTCACAACTCTGGTCTTGTGATAGTCAGAGGCAGCAGTAAATGTCGGCGGTAGCAAGTTCGCAATATAACATGTGCCCGAGAAATCAGGGGGCAGCCATGTATATGCTCGGTCATTACAGATGAAATATGTGCCCTTAGCAGCCAAAAACGCAGGGGAAAACTGTGACGGGAAGGTGTACGTTTCAGTACAGTCACTTCTTCCCAGTTGAGCTCTAGGATTCTGACCATTACCCTGTAAGCAGAACCGACCCATGTGGGGTACGACCCAGATTGGAGATGAGATTTTTCGCTGTCTTTCACCCAGACTAAAACTATACCCCGTCGCGTTCCATCCTACATAAGGTCTCAACTCTTCTTTGGGAATGGATGAGTATGCATCGATATCCCTACTCATATCGGCAACTCCTTTCATCAAAGCCTTATTATTGGTGATAGGTCTGATGGAACGCGGTTGGCGAGGGGAGTATGTATCTAGAGCATAGAGAAACATGGTTTGGAATGCCCATGACGATCCATTGTAACTGTACGGCAGCACCAGGTAGGGAATACCCTTGTTAATGGTATGTGGCATTAACCCACACACCCAGCAATTGGTCGTATTCATTACCAGTTGGTGCTGGTGCAAGAGTTGGATAAACGAGTTATTTACGAACTCTGATCGTCTGGTCTGTTCGTGCTCAGGCAAAGGGTGAAAAGAGTGAGAGGAGGCAGTAGAAAGAGGTATAGGCTGTTGAGTGGGTGCAATGGGCTTTTGAGCGGAGAAGAACACAAATCCTACAATAAACATTATGATACTACATAGTGTAAAAAGGCACAAAAAGACAAAACATTTACTTTTCATAATTTTACACATCCTTGCGTTAAAGTTCATTTCCTCAATTGGTCTCTCCATCTTAAAAAACTCCATCCTCTACTCGGGCCGCTCGCGGTGGATGAGTTTCTTCTGCTAAGGGGTACGCCTGTCAGTCCAGGGAAACGCCCCAGACCAACCAGAACCGTCGACCTAGCGTCTTCGGCCTGTACCCCAAAGTCTTGGCACCGCGACCCTGCGGCAGAACCCGGATGGTGGTTCGAAAAACAAAAATCAAGAAAGTCCTTCAGATGGGAGAGTAAAAATGTCAAAAGGAAAATAGTGAGGAAATCTTTATTTGTCCATGGGCCTAGGCCTCAAATTATAGCGGAGACGGCCAGGTGCTGTTTGGTCTTGAAACAAAAGTTCAAGCTCAGTGGTGTCCAGTCGACCTGATGGTGGCACAGCTTCCTGCAGAATATTGTCACTCTCTTGGTCTGAAACTGTGCCTCTTAAGCGTGCGTCACTGAATGGTACAGAACGAGGTACAGTGTCTGTCTCTGAGTCGGCGATACCCTCCTTGACCCACTGGTCATATGGCAGAGGCAAGGGGACTACTTTGCAGTGGGTACCATGAATCCAGTGCTTCTTCCCTTTCACTCGCACTGCTGATCTTGTCGAAAGAAGAACAAGATGAGGGCCGATCCAGCGAGGCTCGTCGTTGCTCTTGCGCTGGAAATTTCGGACTAGCACCCACGTACCAGGGTTGATAGGGTGTCCAGGAGGTTCAGAGGCTTGGGGAAGAGTATCATGTACCTGTTGGTGCAAAACACGCAGTTTAACAGTCAAATCATACAGGTAATCGAGCAGTACTGGATGTTCTATTTCACTAAATTTCGCCGGTCTTGGCACGCCCCATACATTAGCCGGGCGGCCAAAGACGACCTCATAAGGGCTAAGTCCCACTCGTGAGTGTATGGTCATTCTGGTGGACAGGAGTGCTAGGGGCAGAGCGTCAGGCCATTTAAGACCGGTGCTCGCCTGGATTTTGGCCAGCTTGAGCTTTAAGGCTCCATTGTAGCGTTCTACTAATCCAGCTGATTGGGGGTGATTTGCAGCATGGAACTTCTGCTTTATCCCTAGCCCTTCACATACATTCTTCATCACTTTACCCACAAACTCACTTCCGTTATCACACCACACCATTCTTGGCATCCCAAACCTAGGGAAAAACTCCTTCACAAGGGCTTTGGCTGTGGATAGGGCAGTGTTATCTTTCAGAGGATAAGCCTCTATCCATTTTGAGAAAGCACAAACAACCACCAGTACATATTTCAGGTTGTTGCATCTTTCCATGTGAATAAAGTCCAGCTGCAAAACTTCAAATGGACATGATGGGGGTGCAAAGTGACCAGCCGGAGTTGGGGTTCCCCTACCAGGGTTGTACTTCAAGCATACTATGCAATTCTTGACCACATTCTCTGCACACTTGGGAATCCCAGCATTCTGCCATACTGGAGCCAACAACTTGCATATACCTTTCGTACTGATATGTGCCATTCCATGTGCCATAGTAACCACTGGAAGCACATATGCATCAGGCAACAACCATCGCCTATGTTCTGTCAGATCAATCCAACAACCATTCTCATCCAACTTACCCATACTTTCTCTCCACTTGCTTAACTCTTCCTCTGTGGCTTCAGCTTGAAGCGACTTCACACTCTCTATTGTGTTCTCACACATTCCCACATCATTAACCCATCTTGCGGGACCTGCAACATACATTCTAGTCTTCACATTCTGTGCTGTTTCTTTCGCGGTCTCATCAGCAAACGCATTCCCACGTCCAACATCATCTGTGACTTTCCTCTGCGCACTGCATTTCATGATCGAAACTTGCAACGGTAGGGTCAGTGACTCAAGGAGATCATTCACTAACTTGCCATTCTGAATTTTAGCTCCATGCGACGTCAGGAACCCACGCTCTTTCCACAAACGCCCAAAATTATGAGCCACGCCAAAGGCGTACTGGCTATCTGTGTATATGTTCACTCTCATTCCTTCAGACAACACACATGCTCTCGTGAGGGCGATTAATTCTGCTGCTTGGGCCGAATTATGTGGCACTCGTGCAGTTTCCACGACCGTGTGCAAAGTCGTGATAGCATATGCAGCAGTCGTGTCACCATTAGGGAGCTTGAAACATGACCCATAAAGTGCCATCACACTCAGTCAGGGGAGTATCTTTTAGATCTACTCTCCCTTTCGTCTCTTCTTCTGTTCTGAACAGACAGTCATGTTGCTCAATCTCATCTGAGTCTGCTGGAATTGGCAACAATGTGGCTGGATTCAGCGTATTACATCTCTTTATGTGTATGTGATTAGCTAACAGTGTAAGCTCGTAGCCCGATAATCGTGCACTAGTCAAGTGTTGTGTCTTAGTTCTATTTAATAATGTGTCTACAGCGTGTGGAACCATAACAATCAATGTGTTGTCCATTACCAAACCAGCAGATTGTCGGATAGACATCGCTGCAGCAGCTGTCGCTCTTAGACAGCTTGGCAATGCCCTTGCTACAGGGTCCAAGGTTGATGAAAAATATGCGCATGGGCGCGGTCTGTCGCCAAAAGGCTGTGTTAACACTGACAACGCACATCCATCTTTCTCGTGAACATACAATGTAAAAGGTTTGCTGTAGTCAGGAGTACCCAACACAGGTGCTGAACATAATGCATTACGCAATTCCACAAAACTTTTCTGGCACTCTTCAGACCATGGGATAGGATTCGGTGTGTCTTTGCATGTTAAGGCTAACAAAGGTTTTGCCAATAAAGAAAAACTAGGAATCCAGTGCCTACAGTATGAGGTAATGCCCAAGAAAGCACGCACTTCTCTCTGTGTTCTTGGCACACTCAACTGTGCAATGGCTTGAATTCTTTCTGGGGTCAGTTTCCTTCCCTCCTTCGATAAGAGATGACCTAAGTAGGTCACTTCTTGTCGACAATATTGCAGCTTAGAGAGAGACACTTTGTGATGGAAAGCGGATAAATGGCGCAACATAGATAATGTGGCTTCTTTGCAGATCTTCTCAGTACCCGCAGCGATCAGTAAATCGTCCACGTACTGAATCAGGATAGCGCCACTAGGTAAAACAAGTGCATCAAGCTGCGCTTTCAAAGCTTGACTGTATATGGATGGACTCTCACAGTAGCCCTGGGGAGCGCGTTTGAAGCGGAAGCTTCGGCCTCCCAGACTAAAACCAAAAATATCTCTGCTCTCTTCTGCAATTGGGATACTAAAGAAAGCATTCTTTAAATCGATCACCGAAAACCATACAGCAGAGGCTGGAATCATCGTTAACAAGGCAGTTATATCGGGGACAACCGGAAACTGTGGCACAACAATCTTATTAACCTCTCTAAGATCGATCACAAATCTGTAAACAGGTGGCTGTGAAGGATCCGTTCGTTTTAAGACAGGTAAAATCGGACTATTGCAAACGTTGCCTCTTGTCTCTTCAATCACACCCTTATCAATCAAGTCGCTGACAATGTCTAACAATGCTTTCTGCCCTTCATTAGAGATCTTGTACTGGGGAATACGTGGCAGTCTGACATTAGCCTTTAGAGTCACCACATATGGCGGTATCTCCAAGAGGCCCACATCATTGGGACCAGTAGCCCAAAGGGCATCCGGAAGGGACGACAATTCAGGTGGCATCGTGTTTTTAGACAAATACATTGGGGAAACCACTTTCTTGCCTAATGTAAGTTGTACTCCTGAAGGAGAACAATACAGTGTAGCGTGCAATCTTTTCAACAAATCTAATCCCAGCAAATTCTCACCACAACCTGTTGTCAGGATCAGGGGTGCTTTCAGCTCGCAAGGTCCAACAGAAAGTGACATGGGACTAGAAATCGGGTTCCTAACTGGGGCGCCAGAAAAACCTACTGAAACATTTATATCGCCAGACAAAGGTGCGCCAGGGAGTTTTGAATGCATGATTGAACTCTTTGCAGCACCAGTGTCTAGCAGAAAAGGCTCCCTTACATTTGCTGTAGTCACCTCAACATACGGTCCACTCTGATCCACTGGCACTGAAACAACTCCCTCTCTCTGTCTACGGCTGTCCTAGTAATCATTATTCTCTGCATCACCGTCCTCTGCATAATAATCATTATTATAATACTGGGCCGTATTACTAATCGCGTTAACTTGCTGGTCAAAGCTATTGATGGTACTTTGAGGCGGCAGAGGACGCGCGTTCTGGGGAACACTTCCACGCCCTCTGCCTCTAGGAGCTTGCTGACCACCCCTACCTCTTGCGCCATACATATTACCGTTCCGCTGCATTAATTTAGGGCAACTATATTTAAAATGACCTTCCTCTTTACAGTATAAACATTGGTTGGGACCTACAGGGACACGTGGTTGATAATACCCATTCATTTGCTGGTTGTTCTGAAACTGTTGGGGTTGGTGATAGACACCTTGGGGTTGCCAATAATTATTCTGACCTCCACGTGTAGGATAGGCCTGCTGTAAAAGGACCTTTGTCTTCAGTTCCTTCGTTTTTTTCTCTGTTCTATCTTTCTCGTCCTTATCTCTGTTTTCATAATACTGTGCAGTAGCCAGTATTTGCGCTGAAGAAGAAACAGCCCAAGAACTTTCTGAATCTTTTAACTTTTTACACAGGTCAGGAAGTAAATTCTGCACAAACTTATCCACAAACAGCCGTTGGCCACCCTCAGTACTCATATCCTGCCCACTGTGGTCAATAAACGTTTCTTCAAACCTAGTATAGAAGTCTGACACTGTCTCATCTTTCTTCTGCTTGCATGCAGATAACTTGTCCCAATTTACGCGCATCGCAGGCATTATTGTCTTCATATACGTAATGATTCTACCAGGCAATTCAGCTACTAAAGGTTCTGGTTTCGCACCACCAGTTTGTCTAGCATCAGCAGCAACAATGTTAGCACATGTATCCCCTAGTTCTGCATTGTGATCTACATTACGAATTGATCCCCATAGAGGCTGTGGAACAACATTACCAAACAACATGTCTATGTCGGCCAGATTCATAATGCATGACCCTGCCGTCTGTGACAACTCTTTATAATAACCTGCTGGGTTTTTACGGGGATCAGGCAAGGACTGCTTAAGCGCTAACACCTCAGAGCGCTTCCATGGAACATGCACCCAAACACGCTGGAAATGCGCTGCCACAGCGGGGTTACCACCGGCAGCTGCAACCGCTTCCTTCCATACCGGGGGAACTTCTCTCATAGGGTATTGTCGCGCTTTTGCCTTTTTTCCCACAAGGACCTCTTGTTCAAACAATGACTGTTGGCAATCGTCATTCCTAAAGGACAATACAACCGCAACTGCTTTATCTACTTCGCGGTCCACAATTATACCAGTTCCAAAATCGAACCTCACTCTACACAATTCCTGCTGGTTTGGATTTTTACCACTATCCTCCAATTCTTCACAGAGAATTTCGCACATTTTCTCAAACACATATCTCTGTTTCGGGGCATCCCATTGATGGAAAATGTTGACAACTGATTCCACATTATACAGTGAAGGAAAAACAATCCATCTACGCGCCATGTTATCTATTACCTTTTTCTCATCGGGGTTAGGCAATTGGCTGCGCAACTGCTTTCGCTGTAAACCAGGGGTCGCACCGGATGACTCAAAGAGAGGAGACATTAATGTAGTAACCACATTAGCTAAGCGCTGTCGCGCTGAAGGAGAAGCTGAGGCGAGAACAGGGGGAAAAACAGAGGGAAGAAAAGAGGATGTAGAGACAGGTACTGGAGTGGTGGAAGGAAGAGTGTTAGGGGAGGCAGTTACTGGATTAGGCAAAGTCGCAGGAAGTGCGGGGGCAGTTGGAAGCACAACTGGCGGCGCTTGAGAGGGCTGCGCTACAGGAATAGGAACTGGCTGCAAAGCAACTGGCGGTTGCGGCAAGGCTTGCAGTATATGCACTGGAGGCGGCATATTTACAAGCTGGGGAGGCGCCGTGGCAGTTTGAGCATACGGGGGTGGCGAACTCAACAAATGTGACATCAGGGGATCTTTCTCCTTTTCTTCTGACTCATTCTGCTTAGAATGTGGCAAAGCTGGGTAACATTTGTCAATCCCTAACTTATGCTGCCTGTGCAATTGCTCACTCATTTGCTCCTCTTCATTGTCTTTAAATTGTACAGCTGCTTGCATTACTGACATACCTCTCTCTCTCTTATTCTTTTTTGCTAGCTTAATTTCCTTCTGTTTGGCTTCCTTTCGCCATAAGCGGAAAGAGTCAAACATCGCCGGCCGGGCTTTCTTCTTAAATAATTTAATTTCCAAATTATCTAAAATATCGGTATCAAAACTACCATTTTGGGGCCATTTTAAAACACCGTCTTTCCTGGTGTAGTGGATCCACACTTCGTTATATGCAATGGGGCCTACGCCATGTTTTACATAGAGCTCATAAGTTGGAGTTCCAACCGGAGGAACCGGACATGATTCCTCTAGCTGGAAATCTTTTCCACAACCCAAACAGAATAATCTACCAAATATTCCAGAACCAGGCATCTTCGCTCACTAGTCTAGATCCCAAACGTCAAAGGATTATCGATTACGATAGTCTCGTGAATACACGAGTCCTCTGGTTTTGGCGTTTGCAAACTCCAAAGTACCAATTCAAATGATCCCGAAGGATACCAAAACAAATGGGAGACGCTCCACTTATACTTAACTGAATATTGCTGATCGATGGCGTCACCAGAAGACTCTCTCGATTGTTTCGCTCTCTCAAAACTCGTCAAGGGTCCAAAACAGGTCGATTAATCAGGGCAGCAGTCCTTCGTAGCCGTCGGGACGCGGAGAACCTCGCAGAAAAGACTTTCGGACCACGTCGACATGCAGGGGTCGATGAAGTGGCGGCCTTCCTCCGGAATTTCCACACGAAGCTCCTCACGAACCTCTGGCTTGGACTGGTACCGCTGAAATCGTCCCGAGTTGGGCGCCAAACTGAAGTACTGGGTATTTTAGACCCAGCGGTGCAGGGGCACACACCCTATGACTTCTGGGTTCACCCTGTTCCAGACCTACAGAAACACAGAGTCTTCTGGTTGAAGTCAAAGATTCGTTTATTGGCTGCAGACCAATGACAGGTATCCTAGAAGTACAACAGCGTGTATGTTCTCAGGAGACTGCTGAAAATCATAGGAACGGACTTCTCCTTAAGTACAAAATATCATGCTCCAGGCACACATTCCTTGGTTTACGATATGGCCATTATAAGTATACATTACAAAACGAAAAAGCAGAGTCATGATGACCATCCCACATTCCAGTTCGGCCAGCCCACAATGATTTACACAGTAAGGTTCAGATCCCACATCGTATGTCAATAGACCCCCCAATAAACATGAGCATCTCCTGTTTTGGGAAACAAGTCATAAAGCAGGAACAAGCAGGTGTGGAAGAGATTAGCCGGGGGATTGTGTAGAATGAAAGGGTTTTATGACGGGTCAAGCCCTGATGCTAATCACAGGTGGAAGGAGGAAGGGGAGCTCGTGAGACCGGTTTGACCCGGGGCAGCAGAGCCAGCTGCCCAGGTCACAGAGAAGTCAGAGGGAAAGCCCATGTGCTGTGAGGCCCGTATTTACTCCATTATAGCCTATGTGAGGGCAATGACAAGATGGCCACTGCTTCCAAAATGGAACCCGCGTAGTGAAGCTGAATAACGTGTAAACAGTGCATTCATAGCTAGAACGGTATATAAAGCACTCGTACATGCCGCATTTACCATTTGCGGTTCGCTAATACCAAGATAGACAGGGGTAGGGCCCTGTCCCCTACGCGGTCCCGAATATTAAAGTACGACAGCCTGTACACATGCAACCCTGGGAATGTTGCTGGCTACCTTTGGGGTGATTCAGATGAAGTGAATGTTACATCTGTGAAACCTGTGTTGGGTATTGTGGTGCAGATGAATGGACTTGGGCCTAGGAGGTGTAGGTTTGTAGTTGTGCAAGACAGTACATAGCAGTGTAATGGTATACATTTGTTTGTCCTTACCAGACTACACTCCCCTGGCTATTCCTGTGAGACTCTCTGGATGCAGTATGCCAAGCACCTTCTCCACCCATGCAGGTAATGTTCTTGGTGGAATGGGAGGGCCACCTCCAGTCATCTGAGCCAGCTGATGGTTCTTGTTGTTTCTCTCTTTCACCTCGCTCTTGAGGTCATGCCACCACTTCATAATCTCCTTCTTGGTGCGTTGGGTGGTCCCTACTGCTTTGACCTTGTCAACTATCCTTGTCCACTTTTGTGCTCTGGTGGCTACTGGTGTCGGTTGGACCATGGTACCAAACTATTGTGGTTCTACTCTGATTATCTCATCTACCATGACTGACAACTCCCTGTCAGTGAATTTGGGCATTTTCTTTTGTGCCATGGTGCCTGATGTGCAAATGGTTTGAGGTGCAGTTGTGAGGGTGGTGTGTGTGTGTGTGTTGTTGTGCTGGTGAGATGTGTGCTGTTTGCCTATCCAGTGTGCTGCAGGGTTTGGATCCTTCAGGGATGGAGTAGTGCAAAGGATTCTGGTCAGGGTAGGGGCTGGTTTTATACTCAGCTATGTTGGTGTGTCAAAATGGGGTATTGCTGTCAGGTGTGTTGTGTGGGTTTTCCTGGGATTTGTATTTTTAACGTTGCCATGGGGGTGTGTCATTGGGGTGTGTTAGGTATTTTTGGGGGCATAGCTAGTTTGATGTGTGCACTTGGTGGCCTTGTTATGTGTTTTTTTTGTCGACTGCCATATTTGTCATGGAGGGTCCACGGCGGTGGCTATGCAACAGCCCTTCCGCCGGCTCTCCCATTCAACACTGTTTGCTATCGCGGCGGTCGGAAACAGCGGATCGTCCCGCTGTCACATTGAGGGAATCCTAATTTTACATGCGGTCACTCCGCTGGCCTCGTGGCAGTTTAGTGTGTTTACGCCACGAATCTGACTGCCGCGGATGAATTTTCACCAGCTACTCCTAATACCGGCGGTCTTTCATGGCATCGTTCTGCTGTGGTCAGAATTTTTGGGCAGTTGATCCTAATCGGACTGCCCGTTTTGCCGCTGTACCAGCGGACATTTGATTTCAGCTACCATGGCGGTCGGGGTGGTTTTCCGACTGCCATCCTAATAGACCCCTAAGTTAGTCCATTCTGACGCCAACTGAGCTTCAAGTAAAATCTATTCTCTACAAATTACTCTTCTGGCTAAAAACATCAGGAAGAAGATCAGGCTCTTCTGATTCTAGCTCAGTTTATCACACAATAAATCTCTCCCATTTAAAATTATGCTGTGGCTTACATTGCAAATAATTCAGTTGAATCGGCTGAAGTTGTGTAGAGATAGCCAACATGCACAGGGCCAACCGTGCCTCCCTCCAATCCGATTCATCAAGTCATGTGGTGTGCTTGCAATGAGTGATAGATGAACCTGGGAGTTTGCTCCTCTAGCAATGTGACTCCTCTATAACTAGGCCTCCAAGGGACTAAATGCCGGTATCTCAGTGTCTGGAGGCATGTTAGTCAGGAGTGCGTGGCGTCACTGAAAATATTTATGGAATTGAACAGTGTTAGATTAGTCTCAGAGTGATTTTGCGGTTCTTGGAAGAGCAAAATATGTTTTTCCGCCTAAACATCTCCAAGGACAGCAAAGCCAATCATGTCCCATTTTTAAAGGGCCCTCTGTGTGGTGGAGCCAGAGCCCCCTCCACAGGGGAGTCATCCTCATCAATGTACCGTTCCAGCCTAAATATCGCAATGTGGAATGCCAGCAAAGGAAAATCACGCAAGTGATATCAGGTAGGCTTCCTGGTATTGAAGTGCAATACAGCTCATCCTTAATGTGATCAAAGCTCAAAGAGGAAAGTTCCCATCGGTATGTTAGATCATCCCACCCACCGCTAAGCCACTTATTGACCACAAGCAATAGGAAGGCCATATAGGAACATTGCAGGTCCACCATCCCCAGCCCACCTACATAGATAGGCTGTTGACCTTTGGGAAATGCATTATGGAAGCGACCGCCTGACCAAAGAAAGGAGTGGAGGATGGAATTAAGCATGTGGAACCATTGTGTGGGAATTAGGAGTGGGAAATGCTAAAATATTTCAAAGAAGTGGGGGAGAATCATTACTTTAAAAAGAACTACATAATCCATCACATGTTGGGGAAGCTGCAACCACTTCTGTATGTCGCTTTTTATGGTGGACACCAGCTGAGTCAAATTAAGGTGCCTCATGAGTTCAGGAAGCAGGGAGAAATTAAACCCGAGGTACTTGAAGGAGAGACGTTGCAACAGGATACTGGATTGCCAGAGATGGGTGCCAGCGTCACCTATAATCGAAACCAATAAAGGCTTGTAAGTGTTCACCTGAAGGCCGGGGGCCTCTCTAAATAAAGTAAGGAGTTCTAGACAATGGGGGCCCGAGATGGGAAGGTCAGCCGAGTACAACAGAACGTCATCAGAATAAAAAGCAATGCACTCCTCTGGTCCGTCCTCCCACAACCACCCGCTAAGCTGGGCATCGCAGGAGATGAGCAGTGCAAGGGACTCGATTGTGAGGGCAAACAATATTGGAGACAGCTCTGGCTCATTCCCCACTGGATAGCGAAACAATCTGAAAGTGAGCCGTTGATACACACAAGGGAATAGGGGGGTCACTGATACAACATCAACTCCAAAAACATTGCACTACAAAAATATTGCGATATGAATATCGTATGCATGAATATCGATACACAATACACAAAAAAGAAATGACACAAACATTGATAAAAAAATATTGTCTAAAAAAATCTCGATGACAAAAATATCGACAACAAAAATAAAGAAAACAAAAAGATCAATAACATTAAAATAACATTAAACACATCAAAAACATCAGTATAAACAATATCGACAACACAAACATTGATAAAATACATATAAACTATATAAAAAATTACATTTAAACATAAAAATTACCATTTGCAACAATAAAATAAAATAAAATATACCAAATATTTTAAACGAACCAAAAAAAATACAAAATAATAAAATTAATTAAAACAAATAAATTAAAAATCCTAAAAGAAATAAATAAACAAACAATAAAACAGAAATCTATCACAACTACTGAAAATAAACAAACACAAATATATATCATATATAAAAAATATACCACATTTATCTACGCATAAATTTAAAAAACAACAATTAACAAAATAAAACAAACAATAAATAAACATAATAAATGCGAAACCAGTGAAATGGTAACAGCCGAAAAATTCAACGAAAGCTAGCAAATTTAAATTACACCAACACAAACCAATAGAAAACTCTAACTAATTAAATAAACACTATCAAACAAATCAATTAATTAACAGACAACCATGGAGAAAGAGCGAACTTTTGTGAGAGAGAACACAGAACGAAGAACAACTACACATACAACTATTCCGAAAATCCCTCAATAAAGGTAAGCACAAAACTTTGGGGTCTATTACGATGGCGGGCGAACTTCCGTAACGGCAAATGGGACCGCCCGCCATATGTGCGGCGGTCCCACGATTCAAATTAGGATGAGCCCGCCACACTGGCAGGTGCATCCCGCATTTTTACATTGCGGCGGGCGGTGCTGTCAGCAGCACCCGCCGCAATGTAAAAAAAGGCATATTGTGCATTTTCATGCAGAACATGGCAGGCACCGTGCGGTGCCTGCCACCTTGTACATGCAAATGCAGGGGGCCCCCCACCCCCCAACATCCTGGGGGCCCGCAATTTGCCCCAAACTGCGAACACCGCATGCCTTTACGTGGCAGCAACACCGCCATGGAAAGGCTGCTCTCCACCTGCATTGTAATGTGGATGGCGCTGTCCAGCAGACACTGCCACCATATTCAACCCCTTTTCCGCCCGGTTGACTCGTCGACGGGTGGAAAATTAGCAGGCGGTCTTCCCGTCCGCCGCGGACCACCCAGCCATCCTAATATGGCGGGGGGTCATTCAGATGTGGGTGGTGGGCGGATCCCACCCGCCAGGCCGGCGGTGGCTACAGCCGGCCCGGCGAGAGCGATCCGCCCGCCATCCTAATAGGCCCCTTTGTTGCTAAATAAATAAATGTAATACTAAAAATAACTATAACATGTTTTACTTTACATATCACAGATTTAACTTCACTAAAATTCCACCTAGAAAATTCAACACAAAGATTTACAAACACAACAATAATAAAATCAACATTATAGCAAATAAAATAAACTATTTCAAAGTAGTTAATTTATTAAAAATAAAAACATAGCTAACAAATGTTTTTTTCTTAACAGCTTCTACAGAAATCAACAAAATCACATCAACAAAAGACACTTCCTCAACTAAAAAAAGTAAGTATATTTTTTGTTTACAAATAAAAACAATAGAGACTAAATAATAAAAATAATCCATTTAACCAAAACTATAACACTTTCTTTTAGGTTTCACTGATTATACTTCACAATAACGCCACCAAAATTACTCAAAACAAATATTAAATTTGAAAACAAGTACAAAATCAACATAACACAATTATATTATACTATGGGGGTCATTACAATTGCGGTGAATCTGACACCAGCTGCCTGCCGGTGGCAGATTCACTACAATCGTGTGGCCAAATTGCGCCCACTAGATTGCGATGGTGGGTGGTGTGCGTGGCGCACAGAAAGTCTGTCTGCCACGGGCCCGACAGCAGCATTCATAACGATTGCCTGCCGGACAGCATCGCATCAGTAGAATGGTGGCGGTGCCTGCCCAGCACCGTCTGTCATATTACAATGCTGCCCCCCTGCCAGCGTTTCAATGGCTGTGAACCAGCCATGTAAAGTCTGGCTGGAATGTCCTTTGTGGGCCCGTTGTGGACCCCCCTTGTGCCGAATTTTGTTTAGCACTGGGGGCACTTAAGGTACCCCCTACATTTCCCTGCACAAGGTAGCAGGCACCGCCACATAGTGCAGGGAAATGCAAACAGTGCAGTTAGGACATTGGGGGGGTCCTGCAGCAAGCAGCTACAACTATATTCTTTTATTTCAGATTTCACAGATTACACTTCAACAAAACTCCACCTAAAAAAGTCAAATCAAGGATTAACTTCGGAAACAAAGACAGAAGCACCATTAAATAAAAATATAAAACAAAGTAAGTATATAAAGTAAGTATATAAATTAACCAACAGAGCTACCTATTAAAAAACCGATACATTTAAAAAAAGCAGATATTACTAACAAATACTTTTCTCTTCACAGCGTCTACAAACTTTAACAGACAACAACAGCAACGAAATAATCTTCATCAACTATAATAAGTAAGGGGTCTAGTAGGATGATGAGCGGATGACTGCCGCTGGGCCGGCGGTGACAACCGCCGGACCGGCCGCGCACATCCGCCCGCGATCGCAACCCTGAAAACTGCCGGTCCCATTAGCATGACGGTGACGACCGCGGCGGTGAGAATCTCTGCCCGCCACATTTCCGCCAGTACCAGTCCGCACGCATGCCTAGCAGGCGGAACTGGACCGCCACAATGATGCCGATGCAGGGCCAGACTCCGCCGGCATGATTATCATGCCGGCGGTAGCCAGCCTTTCCGTGGCGGTGGTCCCCCTGCCATCGTAATGACCCCCATATTTACTATTCAAATTCGTATGATTACAAAATAAATATAAAAATATAATCACAGATTCACAAAAAAATGCCGGAAGGAGCAAAATTCACAACTTCATAAAAGGGAAAACAACTTCTGTGCTACATGGGCTACACCTATACGCAAGAAAAAATAACTGGAAACAAAACACATTGGAAACTCAGCAAATATTGCTCCAATTCTTGCTATGGGAGAGCCACTACGGTGGAAACTAATGTAGTTAATATCAGAGAACACAACCATCCACCCAATGTGACTGAAATCGAAGTTAGAGATGCCCTAGAAACCATATGAGAAGCAAGTACCAGCTCCCAAAAGACCAGTACCCAAATACTCAAAAACATGTTAACTAGGGTACATGAACATGTCACAGGACAACTACCATCTATCCCCACTCTGGAAAGATTAGTAGCCAGAACTAAAAGAGCTAGAGTTCAAACACACCCACCCCCAAACTTTAGCAGAAATTGAAATGTTACCAGAATACACCATCACCCACAAAGATGAAAAATTCTTTCTTCATGACAATAAAAGTGATGACAAAAAAATGATCATCTTTGCCATCAACAGCAACTTACAAAAACTAAAAAAACTGTGAAACATGGATGATGGATGGCACATTCAAAGTTTGCCCAATGCCTTTTTATCAATTATATACCATCCATGGGGAATATGAAGACACTAAGGGGCTCATTACGATGGCGGAGGGACAACCACCATCTGGCTCCCATTTCCTGCCCGCCACATTAGGATGGCAGGGGGAATCGTTCCGCAAGTGAGTCGGGCGCAAAGAGTGCCCACCACGCTTCCTCCACAGGCAATCGTAGCGATTGTCTGGTGGAATGGTTCAGACCGGGAAAATGGTGGCGGTGCCTAACACGCACCGCACACCCAATCACAATGCTGGCATCAGCCAGGCTTTCCATGGCGGTGGAAATGCCATGGAAAGGTTGGCACAGGCTGGCTTTGCGGGGCCCATTAAGGGCCTCCTCTGTGGTGGGGGAGCCAGTTGTGCACTGAGGGGTTCCCAAGCTACCCCCCTACATTCCCATTCACAAGGTGGCAGGCATGGCATTGTGCCTGCCACGTTGTGCATGGAAATGCACATCGTGGCATTTTGGCATTGCGAACAGTGCTGCAGCCAGAAGCACCGTCTGAAATTTTAAAAGGCCAGAATGCACCCTCCATACTGGTGAGCACATCCTAATTGGGCTGGTGAGACTGCCGCACAACTGGCAGGCGGTCCTAGCACCGCCATCATACTGGTCCCCTTCATGTACGCACTACGCCATAATAAACAAAACACCACCTAAATAGATCAACTCAATACTGAACCACCAGCAGTACTCAATTGGGAATTTGTCAGGTCTGGGCATTTTACCGGCCAGCAGAGAGGGCAGGAAAACTTCCTCTTCAGTGATGAGTGCATCCAACTCTCGGGCAATGGAGAGCTGATTTTAGGTAGTGGAATGTCACGCAAAAGCAGATATTTGATCTCCTGGGAGGGACGGGGTCCTCAATCATAAAGGGCCAGATAGAAAGATGCAAAGGTCTGCAGAAAATCAGGGGTCCGGGACAGATGCAGACCGTCTGCATCCGTCATTTGGGGTACGATGTAAGAGATGGTGTTGTGGGTGGCGTGTCAATTGAGGAGACGCCCAGACTGATCGCAGTGCTCATAAATGTTAGGGGAACACTTATTGGCGTCTTCGAGAGCCATAGTTGGCCCCTGGCCGACCAAAATCGCTGTTCGTGATCAGGGGCACGTGGCTAGTAATCTGATGCTCCAGATTATAAACCTGAGTCTGCAGCACCAAAGGTCAGAGTAATAGGGGCTTGATCCCATATCCTCCTTGTAAGGATGGCCATGCAGTGCACCTGGCACACATCAGTGGCTGGTAGTAGGAAAATATCAATGCGAGAATCTATTTTGTATTTGGCCAAGGTGTGAGTAAATACCTGTTCTCAAGGGTGGCAGACTCTTCAGACTCAACAGAGACCCAGTGCATCTATGCAATCAGAGAGTTGTCAGACCCAGGAGACACGCCACTGTATAAGGGGACCGGATGCATCTAGATCAGGGTTAGGCACTGCATTAAAGTCACCACCAAGAATGGAGACACCCATTGGCAAACCTGCAAGCAGAGCGGTCAGCAAGGAGAACGTCCCAGCAGGGGCTTGATTGGGTAGGTAAACTGAGAGGAATTTGTAGTGGTGGTGCTCTAGAAGACCCTTTACTGCAACATAATGACGCAAGGGTCTATATGTGAGTTAGAAACTATCAAAGAAACCCTGTATGAAGCAGAATGGCCACATCTTGCGCGCCCCCACTGAGCCCCACATGGAACAATCCGTCATACCCATATTATTGGAGAAAGGTACATTGGGAGGCTAGCAGAAGAGTCTCCTGAACCATGATGACCACTGGTTGAAAGCATTTTACAAAGCGCAGGACAGCCGTGCATTTGAAGAGGTTCAGGAGCCCGTACACCTCCTAAGACATGAACTTAAAGGAGGGCATTGTTGACTATGGTGATTATGTGAGGTGAACTGAGGTAAGACCGGGTTTACAGCATGTGCGCATAATTGTGGGGTGGGGGTGCGGGACTTGGTGGGTCATGACCAGAGTGACATGCAAGCAGCGGTAAACATAATACAAACCAACAAAACCCCTCAGACAACAAGCCATTCTCCAAATTCCCCACCTCCTACCACCCCATACTTCCACCCCTGAAGATGTGCCGCCCTATGGACCTCAATGGAGATGAAGAAAACAGCACAAAAAGAAATTAAAAACACAAAAGGAGGCATACAATGAGACAGGAAGCCCAACAGAACCCCCTCTAGAAGGGCACTCTGCCACAGAAAGTCATAGTAAGTGCAAATACAGTTACCAAGAGACAGACCAACCTGCTGTGGGAGACAGCTGCCAGCTCATACAGCACCAGGATAAAAGAGGTAGGCTTGAACAGTCTATTTGAGAGACCTCTCTTTCATGGGTAAGTGTTGATAAGGCCCCAATCTGGCAGCCATCAGACCCCACTGTCTTGGATGTAGAAGCTCTGAGCCAAGTCTGATCCTGAAGAATCCTTCCGTCCATTGTCACAGGTGCGAGGTTTGTTGAAATAGGTCTGCCATTACATCTGAGGTCTCGGGCAGCTGGCAGTGCCCCGGTGAGGTGTGCCACAGGGGCCCATTCAACCCATTCCCAAGCCTGCTCAGGAGTCTCACACGAAAATTACTAAGAGGTTGATCATGATGACGGGCGGATCATCACCGCCCGGCCAGCGGTGGCGATCCGCCCCATCACAAGCACATTTACCCCCCGCCATATTACCAGAGCGGGGTGGTACCACGGCAGATGGAAAGACTGTCCAGCGCTTTTCGGCCAGTGGGCAATCGTTCCGATTGCTGGCCGGGCGGAACTCAGGCATAATATGGTGGCGGTGCCTTATTATGATGCCTGGCGGTTTGGTCCTTTCCATGTCAGCAATGCGCCATGGAAGGGCTGGCGGGAATTGCTTTGGGGGCCCATTGCGGGCCCCCGGGGGGGCTGCACACGGATTGCCATGCTCAAGGTGGCAGGCACCGCGCGGTGCCTGTCACGGTGTGCATGGCAATGCACAGCATGCCGCCGCAATGTTAGAGATGCGGGATGCGACCACAAGGTTGGCGGTCGCATCCTAATTGGCAGTAAGGGACCGCAGCCTCCTGGTGGCTGGTCACAGCACCGATAGGGTGCTTACAGCAGCACCCACTGCAATGTCAGAGATGCGGGATGCGACCGCCAGGGTCCACCATCCTAATATTTGCGTGTGCAACAATATTGGATTAGTTTCCCTGAAACTAACCTTGTTTACACATCCAGATTCGCACAACATTATCAGAATGTCCTAAACATCATGTACAAGGTCTCTTTTTGCACTATCTGCAAATGTCATCTCTATCTTCCTCCAAGGGCAACAGAGCTATCTAGTTATCCATAACATCGCTAACCAATACACACATTGCAAGGCTGCATGCTTTATATAAGATGAGCATGCAGGCCCGCAACAAAAACACAGAATATTAACAATTTGCTTGCCAATGCAGATGTCTCCCCCGATAGAAGATGGTGTCACTTGGGGTACAATCTTCACTGTCATTTATACCAGAACACTTGGTACACCTTCAATAGCAGTTATACCAGACGTACTGAAACAAATACAAAATGAGTACGGGGCAGAGCTTACCCTTGATCTGGGGATAAAATTGTTGGGTAGTTTTGCAGAAGTATCTGCCATTATGTTAAGTAAAATAAAAGGGAGGGGAGGCAGCAGCTATGGCTATATGCCAATGCCTGAGGGAATTCACTCCTGCACAGCAGGAGTGAGAATTGCCTAAGATTATTGAAGAAACATATGCTTCAATAGATGGAGATAATCAGGGAGCCAGACCTGGTTAATCAATAGTTAAGAGCAATTCTTAAAAGGATAACTCCAAGCAAGCACCCAATTCTTCAGAGAAGAAATGGGAAAATAAACAAAACACAGGAACAGGAACACACTGAGAGAAAATACAATGTGAGAAACCGTGACAATATTAGGAAGTCTGACAGATTTCAGGATACTGATACATGTCCCCCTCGTTCCTTTCAAGAGTCATCCAAAAAGCGTGGAGAGAGATGGACGGTCCGAGGAAAGATCGTGAGAGTGATTCAAGACGAAAAGGAAGACGCATTGCACTTCGGACTACATCATTAAACAGGAAGACAAACAAAAGACTCCTAAACCACAATTTAAAAAAGAGAAAGCTAGCGGGGATTAAAATTAGAAATGCCTAGGCTACTGAGGATTCCTCTTCTGAACGGGGAATCGGCAGTGATGATGCTAGACAGCACAGCACAAGTCACGATATCTCACCAGAACCTGTTGGGTATCTGGCGACAGTAGCTCTAAGTGAGCATATCATGGTGGAAACATTTGATACAAGGGTAAGTGTCAAACATCGTTTATATGAAATAATGCTCCTGATGAGGGGGACAAAACCAGGCATGTGAAGAGTTTCTTAATGGAGAACCTGACAAATGACTGATATTTTATTCTATTCTAATATGAGGGAATCGCAAAATGTTTGCGATTTTTTGATTAAATCTCGTTTTGCGACAACACTAGACATCTCAAATGTATTTTTCTGTCAAAATATAGTCCCTGGGAGCAGGTATTTGACAGCATTCTCAGCGGTAGGTTCTTATCACCAATTTTGTCAATTACTCCAGGGGTATAAGAATTGTCCTGCATTGTTTTTAGCCAGGGTAACAGAGATACTTCAAAAATGTTATGAGGAGGCATTGCCATATGTAGATGACATCTATCTGATGGACGATGAATTAATGGAACACTTGGCTGGAGTGAACCACCTAATCCTTGGGTTTGCTCACCCGGGCTACAAATTCCTTTTCAAAAAATAAATAATTGCCCACCTCAGTGTCCTATTTCTAGGGTACAAGTTGTTAAGTGAAGAAAAGAGACTGGTGGCACAGTTTTTATAAGAATGTGCACTGTTCCAACCTCCAACAACTCTGAACAGACTACAATACATTGCAGGATTTTTTAATTTTGACAGGACATACATTTTGGACTACACAGAAAGGGAGAAACCTTTCTGCAACATAATTAGACCTGATTTTTCAGTACATCACTGAACACAGGAACATACAGATATTCTGAGGTCCTTGCAAGCTGACATGATCGCTTCTAAACATTTATGTACACACGTTAACGCAAATAACCTAGTGATCCACGTAGTTGCTGTACCAACTGGGTACATATATATCACTTTCAATAAAGGTGATTCAGTCCCTATTGCATACAAATCACATTTGCACATGTACGCTGAAATGTGTTTTGCACCAACTGAAAAGATACTTACAGTGGTACAGACTGCTGTAGTGAGAGAGAGATCACTGGCACAGTGGAAACAAATAATTGCTGTGACCCTGGTAACAACCCTAGAGGCCTTTACAAAAGCAAGCATCCAAAATGCTAAAGCATTAAGTCCATGATGGCTACAATGGGCTAACACTCTCACTGCAACAGATGTAGATGACAGATTTGACTCTACATTACAAACACAAGCATTTCTGCAGTATGAACAGGAATATCCTCTGCCATATGGAATTATGCCTATAGATCGATACAAATGCATCATTTATACTGATGGTCCAACCCAGCTAGCCGTAGGAATGAAACAGCAATATTCAGCGGCATGCACAATGTAAAAGGGTGCAAGCATGACAGACATTTGTGTCCTAGAAATTGGAGACTGTACGGCGCAGCTGGTGGAACTGAAAGCTCTCATACTGGCACTTGAAAACACAGATTGTGAATTCCCCACAATAATAGTGTGTGATTCATTTTACTGTGTCCAGTCCTATAATGAATATTTACATTATTGGGGCCAGAATGGATTTAGGGATTCCAAAGGTTCCACAGTAAAGAACAAGATGCTTTGGGAACAAGTGGCAAAGCTGAAAGAAGGCCAGCCACGGGCTCATGTTATTCATACATTGAGTCATCAACTTGTTGCCATTCACATTGAAGGGAATTCAATGGTGGTTGAAGCCGCCAAGGGAACAGTTCCTACCCAAGTACGAGAATTGACAGAACAACTATGGTGGCAGATAATGACATGCACAATGGAACAGCCCAACCAAAGGGCTTTTCACTCGAGTACTCCTACAAGGTAGACACACAAAATATTCTGTATGCTCAAATTCCAGGAGTTCCAAACATTGATTGCAGATTAGGACTGATACTAGCTGCACACGAGGGACTGGGTTCTGCTCACGCTGGGATTACTGCTACAGTTTCACTGATGAAGCATCTCTATTGGTGGCCCGGTCTTACCAAACAGACCAAAGACTTTGTCCTTAAATGCGACATCTGCCAGCAGTTGAAAGGCTCCAACATAGCACATCCAGCACAGTCACTGCTACTGATCTCAAACAAGCCTTTGGCTTGTGTTTATTTGTACCACTGTGGCCCCTTACAATCATATGGGGCTTACAAGTACATCTTGGTGGCAGTGGATTCATGCTCCAGATACTGGCAACATCACTCGGCTGATGCTCAAACTGTTATGAAGGATTTTTGAGTCATGCCTAGAAATTCCCTAGGGGGTCTTACACCTTAAGAACTCCTGTTTGGTGTGAGAATGTGGGTACCAGACCTCGATAGTGTCAGCACAGTGGTGGCTGAAACACCATTTGACATCAATTAATTTTTGGCTGTTTTATAGGAACTCAATGAATTCCGGGCCATACGAAGCAACGTCCAAGTAAAACGCACCATCACTGGAGTAGTAAATGTAGTTCCGGCAAGACCTGCCTGGGTCCTGAATATTGGGGACCTGGTCAGAGAAAAGATAGTGAACAAGAAAGAATTTGGGCCATCTTACAGAGTGCCTGTACCTGACTTGGCTGTGAAGGTACGAGAACAGTAATTATCTCGTCCTTTGCCAGATGCCGAGACAAGTAGCCACCGCATTCCTCTTGCTACTGTACAGAAAGTTCAGATGGAAGCTTTAATAATGACTGAAGACTATACTCTCTAGAGAGAAGATGTAAGCAACTATGAAAAGATACTTCTTCCGGTTGAAACAATTATGACTGTACAATCAACAAGTACAGAAATGTCAATTAAAACAATTTACAAGGTCTATGTCAACATGCCACAGATGAAGTCATCTACCAGTTCTACGAAACCTATTGAGCTGCCAAGAATAGACCAGATGGCATCTGGCTACTTCGTGCATTATGGCGATTTCTCATCAGATCCAAGTGTACCTGAATTGTCAACACCGCCTATACCTTTCAAGCTACGAATGTATGCTCTCTAGCGTTGGCTAAAAAATACTTACTTTGTTGTTCCCTAGATACATCTCTGGATTACAATTGGATTACTTTTCCTGGTACCTTGGATTGGTATAGCGGTTTTCTTTTTCCTACTTCTGAATGGACACTTTCTCCCAGAATGCTTCACAGTACAGCTTGTGAACTTGATTCTTAAACCACATGCATTATCACACCTGTCCCTAGTGAACATTGCAGCAGTTCCAGTTCCTGCAGGTATTGTTTGATGTGCATGGTCCTACAGAACTTTTGCAAATTCCTTTTTTTGTTCAGAATTTCTTTAAATAGCATCATCACCTCTAGTACGTTTTCTGATAATTGGGACATTGAAACTGTGCATAATGTGCTTGCAGATCTAGATCAATCAGCTGCATTTTCTAATGATGAATTGTATGATGGTACAAGTAATTATGGAGAAATGGTCATGATGTTTTTTACACAAAGCTAGTATCTTACACGCTGTTTATAATTACACACAATGGGAACACTGCCCAACATCGCCAAATGGTAGTTCAAACATCTTTGCATAAAAGTTTGCTTGTTTTTCAGGTTTTAATACATCATACTCAGCCTCGTGTTATTATAGGCTTGCACCTACACCTGCAAAGAATAATATGGTTACAAACACCAAGCTGATATACTCAGCTTCTTTTATTTCCCAACTGTCTACAGTGGGTTTCGACTTTTGGAAAGACACCATGGACACAAAATCTGTCTGAGGACAAAAGATTGACAGGTTCAGGGAAAAGAGGCTTTATTATACCACATCAAATGATTTTTCTGAACAAAACAATGCAACAAACTTCATGTTTTGGTTTAGCAAGAATTAAGGATTTGAACACACCGCGTATTCCAGCATTCACACAGTTTGAGAATTGGCAGCACTTAACACACTTCTATGAGGCTACATCAGATGCCATGATACATAATATCTCTTTTAATTCATCAGATTCCAATTGGAAGCAATCGTTGGTTAGGCTGACATCCACAAATAGGTGTCAATCTAGATTCCTGGGTAACATTATAGGGTTTAGGATCAATTGGCCTTATCAGCGATATGTACTAACTGAACATTCGGGAGTGGTGACGTCATATAGTGTTGGGAAGCTATGCCTAGATTGGCTGAAGACCTAAACACTTTCTTGGGTGAAGCAACACTTGTGCCTTCTTTCTGATGACATGAGTTTCAGGGATTTTTTATTAAAGTCCCCAGAACCCATTGCAAAAGTGCTTTTTGTACGGTATATACAACGAGCTGTGGAAAATTTCTCAACACTAGGTTGCTGTGAGATTGTGCGAGATTGACAGGGTTAACTTAGAAAATTCTTTGGCTGTGGTTGACAACAGTATGACCACATTATCATCCAGGATTTCTTCACTGGGCAACATAGTGTCTTCCACAATTGACATTTTACTGCAAGACCTGTCGATTTAACAAGATGGAAAGTTACAATTACGGTCTATCATAATACTTAGCTATATGTTACAAATGTTACGTTGTGGCCATGTGCCATGGCTTTACATCGATAATACAAGTCTGTTTTCAGCATACAATCTAACAGAAAGACAGTTAAGAATGGCATGCAGAGATACAAAATATACTATGTTGCACATTGAAAAATTAGACCAATTACCTTTCACCATGGCTGAGACACAATCCACTGACCGGATAATCCATGGTTATATCACCCTACCGGTCACGATGTTCCAAATCCAATACTGTCTCCAAATACCAACAGGTAGGCAGATATGAAGCACTAGGGGAAGGTTATGTGCATGAGTATTGGGAATTACCATTCAGGTTTAGATGCTGGAATGGGGACACAGATGTTTTCCTTAGCAGTTCAGACTGTGAGGATGCTTTATGCGGTTCTTAGTCTGCACTGAAATTTCTCTCCACTGGGCCTGCAATGCTTCAGTGGCAAACTTGTTTTCTGAAGGGTTCTCCAGCTGCCGTGATTCATTCATTGTTCAGACTGCTCTCAAATGGGAGCTATTTGATGCTGAATGATCAAAGTTGCGGTGGAATCGAACTGGGCAGTGCTTATCTAGTGGCTGTTAATTCCATAGTGACTTGTTTTACAGAAGTACTGTTTCCACCTACCCGCACAGTTAGGGAGGCAGTGCTATGGCTTTCAATAAATGTTTCCAACATAAAGTTTGATTCTCTGAGCAAACTGAAAGCCATACTTTTTCAAAAGGATGTGGCCGTATCTTCGGCCAAAGAGATGTTGGTTCTCCAGTTTGCAAGGTCCTCATCTGAGATATAGACACTACTCCCCACTAACTTCCCGCTGCATTCTGTGAAGCTGGTCCACCGTATCTTTAACATTTCTGATACAAAGGGAATAGTGCACTTTTTCAAATGTATCAGCTCTGGTTTGGTTAGCACCTTTCAGGCGATTTTTGGAGTTATACCATCTGTCATACACTTTTTGTTCGGAAGCGGTTTTTGAAGGGCTTCTGCTTGTTCTTCTACATATAGCGGGAATTCTGATCAAAATGTTTCTGCTCTGCAATGGAAGTCCTAGTTCAACAAGGAATTGGAGACAGCAATGCTGGTGCTGCTTTCCCATGAGCTCATGGTATACTGCTTCGGCACACCTTGGCTTCAAGAACTGAACGAGGATTGGTTTGTGTCCTTCAGGCCTGTTTGGCTTGATTGCATACAACCTGTCTTTCGCTGTCTGCTTAGCAGCCACAAATGCACACTGGATATGTCTCGATCAGAATTGGATTCCCCACTAGACATTGAATTACTGATGGATTCCTTAAAGACGCATGGGTATTGTTCTCCTCTGCGTATTCCAATGATGATGAATGCATTCTTAGAGCCACTCTGTGATGTTTCAGCTCCTAGTGATGTAAACAGTGGCTCTGCGGATCACTTATGGTTAACAACACCTTCCGAAGCGGCTGCTGTGGAAATTGGATGCAATCACTTTTGCTTCTTAAACCTGCTTCGGGGTGCGCTTCTGGGATCGTCATCAGTGGTTGAGGGTAACAGCAATGTTGCGTCCACCACTCGGAACACATAAAACAAAATTGACTTTTCCGTGTGGGAACGATTTGGCCTGTTTTTAAACAAAATGAACCAAAACAGCTTTTGTTTTTATTCTCTCTCTTCTAGTTGCCATGGCTTTCTGAGTGCTTGGATTTCAAACAGTATATTAACGCTTAAGGATTTTATGAAGATTGCTTTTAGATGATTTTATATCAGTTGTAAGGCTTTTTTTAGGTTACATATTATAATGAGATGCAGACATTTCAGAATGATTCTAGATCGTTTTTAGATATTTTAAAGAGTTGTTTTTTAACATTTTTAAACGTTCTGCTAGCTTTATAGATAGCTTTTATGTATTGACCCTTACTATGAGGAGTCGGTGTTATATTCCAGAGTTAGGCACATGTAGCGAAGCAGCTTATTTCTTACATTGTACTATTTTTTAAGCAGTTACCTTTTGCACATATTTGCATGCAGGACAATGCTGGATCAGTTTTCCTGAAACTAACCTTGTGTGACGGAGACTCCCACCCTCGGGTCATGCAGCCCTTACTCACCCTGCCCGGGTTATCACCCCTACGCTGCTCTCCCTTCCAGGGCGCACGATCCAGAGTTTCCACCAAAGCGTCCATGACAACAGGAGCCCCGCCCCTCTCTCTATTGCAGAAACCAATCCAGACCGAAGACCCGCCGGAAGGGATACCTCCTGGACCCGGAAGTCCCTCCTCCAAGTTCCCAGCCGGAGACAGAAAAGACGGAAGGCGAGAGACAGAAGTCGTCGGAGGATCGTGGCAGGAGATTCCGGCTGGAGGTGCAACGGAAGGAGAGGACGAGAGTGGCGAACCTGAAGAGTGGTCTGAAGACTGGTGGAGTCCCCCGGAGGTGGCTGAAGAGCGGCCGTAACTCGGAGGAGAGTTACGGCGGAGCCCGTAAGTACCAGCTTCCTTCGATAGAATAACATAGTTTGTACAGTAGTCTCCCTGTATATATACTCCCTCTATATTAGGCACACCATTGCACCCTGATAGGAACCCTTGTAGATATTGTACAGCATCCTGCACTGTGTATATAGTAGCCCACACAACCCTTTTCCGAGCACTCCTCTTTTTCTCAGAACATCCATCCCTCCTCCTCCCCTTCCCTTTTTCCTCACGGTCTCTTTCGCCTTTATCACCCCGGGTTGCGGTAACGGGATTGAGCTCCAGCAGGACTAACGGCTCCCTCTGTTTTCTCTTACTGCCCTCCGAGGAGCCCATCCAACCTCATCCCCACGACAGACGGAGAAGACCTGGAAGTCAGGGGAGCCCCATCGACGTCGACCGCGACAGAAGAATCCAACACCGATTTTCCTCCTGTTCGGACCTGTCTCAGTGTACTCTCCTATTGCACGTAGTGCCTAGGCACAATAAAAGAACAATATTGCACACTATATCCGGTCTCCTTGCCTGCTTTTCCAGCCCGCCGACTCCCCACGCTCACAGTTGGTGTCAGAAGTGGGATTGCCTGGAAGCATGGAGGCCGTGATGAAGAAAATGGCCGAATCTCAGGAACAATTGGAGAAACTAATGGAGCGTTTCTTGAAGACAGCCGAAGATGACCGAGGCCAGCTCCACGATGTAATACGCGGACAGGGGGACACCCATGAACAAGCCATGGGGAAACTGACCTCGGTGCTAGAACATCAGAGACCCACAGCCTCCCTGCCTTCCGTGGTTCTCCAAAAGTACGTAGCAGGGGAGGACCCAGATTTCTTTTTTACTAACTTTGAAAGATTGGCACAGGCTGCCTTGTGGCCTGTCGACCATTGGGGTCACTACCAGGGGCCCTTGTTGACCGGAGACCTGCAGGCGGCATATCAACAGGCAAACGTACAGGGTAATGCCCCTTATGCGGACATCAAGAAATGAATCCTTGAACGGTTGGGCATTGATAACGAAACCTATCGCGTGAAGTTACGTCAGTTCAAGGAAGGACCACAGGAAACCCCCAGAGCGCTATCTTTCAGAATCAAGGACCTGACAAATCGATGGTTGAGACCGGATATCTCTACCAAGGAGGACATCTTAGAAAAAATATACTTGGAACAATTCCTGATGTCGTTACACCCCAGCACTCAAAGGTGGGTGCGACAACATGCCCGTCTTACCCTGGAAACCGCAGTGGAAATTTCGAGTGCCTATAGTCGGGCACAGGAGATACAACGAAGCAAGGAAGAGCATTCCCATAAACCCCATCCCTCCATAAGCCTCCGACCTCCCCGCCCTTCTCTTCAGAGACGACCCGAACCCTCTCCTCTGGTTCCATACCCTCTGCTGCCCCGACCTATCAACCCCGGACCCCAGTGCTACAGTTGTGGGGGTTTTGGTCACATTGCTCGGGTATGCCCCCACAAGGAGGAACCCATGGAGGTGGGACTTGCCCGGAACTATGTGTGCTCGGTCCCAGGTATGGCACCTCCGTCGTTCCACTGTCCGGTGAACATCGATGGGCAACCGCTTATGGCTTTGGCTGACTCTGGGTGTCGACAGAGCGTTATCCGGCCTCAGATCCTGCCGAAACCTGTAAGCCATCCGTCTGGTATGGTCGCCATTCAGTGCGTTCATGGAGACACAAAAAGATACCCAACCACACGTGTACGAGTCCAACATCCCAAAGATCCTGGAACCACCCTCAACGTTGGTCTTGTTCCTACTCTCCCGGAAGAGGCCATTCTGGGAAGCGACTATTCTGGCCTACCCGGGCTTCTACAGGACACAACCGATTCCCTGACCCGCTGGTGGGGAGAAGCCCCTTTCCCTCAGGGGCCATCCTCCCCTGGGAAGGAACCCAAAACCCCGAAAACCAAGACACAAAAAAGGAAGGAGAAAAAAGAGTACGCTGGTGTTTTCCCAGTGGTCCCGGATGAACACCCGTGGCAAACCAACAGAGAATTCAGGGCAGCACAGCAAGAGGACCCCGTTCTGCAGGAAGCTTGGGCCAAGGCCTTAGACCACGAGGATCCCCTTATCGTAGGTCCTTATTTCTATAAGAAACAGGGGTTGTTATATCGGAAGGGAGGGATCCAACAAAAACCCCAACTTCTCATACCTGGCCCCTTCCGAGAGAAGGTCCTGTTTCTTGCCCACAGCCACCTTTTGGGTGGTCATTTTGGAGACGAAAAAACCAGCCAAGCGATTTTAGAGAGATTCTATTGGCCCGGGGTACACCAACACATCAAAACATATTGCAGGGAGTGCCCGGTGTGTCAAAAACATTGTAGATACCGGCCCCCTCGGGTACCCCTACAGCCCCTTCCTCTTATTGACGTCCCGTTCAGTAGGGTAGGGATGGACATCATAGGGCCCTTGATACCCTCTCGAAGCGGCTGTCGATACGCCCTCGTTATCGTGGACTACGCCACCCGCTTCCCCGAAGCCCTTCCGCTGCGACAACCCACTACCCAGAACGTTGCCAAAGCCCTCATCTCTGTGTTCTCTAGGGTGGGATTTCCTCGGGAGATCCTGACTGATCAGGGCACTCCTTTCGTCTCAGCCCTGATGAAACAAGTCTGCTCCCAATTGGGGATTAAACAGATACGTACCTCGGCGTATCACCCACAAACCGATTGGTTAGTGGAGCGATACAACGCCACATTGAAACAAACCCTAAAGAAATTGTTGGGTTTAGAAGCGAAGAGGTGGGAGGAAATGTTACCCCTTGCCTTATTCGCAATCCGTTGTAAGACCCAGAGCAGCACGTGTTATTCCCCCTACGAATTGCTGTATGGCCGACCCCCTCGGTCCCTCTTGGATATGGCCCAAGAAGCCTGGGAAACAGAACCAGACCGCACTCGTCCCCTCCCAGAATACATAGAGAACCTAAAATCCCATTTATCTCTAATAAGGGACATCGTACACCAGAATCTAGCACAGGCCCAAGAGAAACAGAAAGACCAATACGATAGGGGCACAAAAAACCGGGTCTTCTCCGTAGGGGATCTAGTTCTCTTGATGATGCCATCCTCCGACCAAAAACTCTTAGGGCAGTGGCAGGGTCCCTATACAATTCTTCGACAAGTAACCCCTGTCACCTATGAAGTAACCATGGATCCCACAAGGGGTACCACTCAGATATATCATGTCAACTTGCTGAAAAAATGGGAAGGTCCCCGTCCAGTCCTAGCCATCTCTGTTGATCAAGAAGCTCTCTCCTTTTCCCCTTGCATAGACCCCGTCCTACCCGCACAACAGTGTCGTGAGCTACAGCATCGCCTCTATTCCTTACGTCAGGTGTTTTCTTCTTCACCCGGTCGTACCACCATCACCGAACATGCCATACAAACGGTTCCTTGGAAGGTGGTCCGACAAAGGCCGTACAGGGTTCCTGCAGCCCGCAGGGTGATTATACACCAGGAAATAGAACAAATGTTAAAAACGGGCATTATAGAACCCTCGGTAAGTGACTGGAACTCTCCAATAGTGCTCGTACCCAAACCTGACGATCTGTTAGATTTTGCATCGACTTCCGGGAAGTCAATAAAATCTCTTCCTTTGACACCTATCCATTGCCCCGTGTTGATGAGATGGTCGAACGCATAGGGAAAGCCCAGTACATTTCCACCTTAGACCTCTGTAAGGGGTATTGGCAGATACCCCTCAGAGAAGAAGACCGAAGGAAAACAGCGTTTTCGACCCCGGAAGGATTGTATCAGTTCCTCGTCCTCCCGTTTGGCCTCCATGGTGCACCCGCCACCTTTCAACGAGCCATGAATCACATATTACGGCCCCATACCCAGTACGCAGGAGCGTATCTAGCTGATATAGTCATTTATAGCGATAACTGGCCACAACACTTGGAACACCTCCACAATGTCATCACCTCCCTGGGTTCTTACGGTTTTACCATTAACCCTGCCAAAACCACCCTAGCGGCTCAGACAGTAAAGTATTTGGGTTACCTTCTGGGTGAGGGCCTAATCCGACCCCAGAGAAGTAAAACCGAAGCAATACATTCCCTCCCGTTTCCCCAGACCTGAAAAGACCTTCGCGCATTTCTGGGACTCCTTGGATACTATCGTAGATTTGTGCCTAACTTCTCCCAAAGGGCAGCCCCTCTCACTGACCTGTTAAAAAAATCCACAAAAACCGAGACCATCCTTCAAAACCCGACGCCCTCCTTGTGGCATGCATTTTCCGACCTGAAAAATGCCCTGACCTCTGGTCCCGTGTTAGTGAGCCCGGATTACTCACAACCGTTCCTACTCCAGACGGATGCATCAGAACAGGGACTGGGGACGGTACTATCACAAAAAGACCCCGCTGGGAACGAAAAACCCATCCTCTACCTCAGCAGGAAATTATTCCCACGAGAAAAAAACTATGCTGTTGTGGAGAAGGAATCCCTGGCAATTAAGTGGGCTGTTGAAAGCCTTCGATACTACCTCGAAGGGCGAGACTTTACTATCTTCACCGATCATGCCCTCCTTGAGTGGATGGCTCGGAACAAAGGACACAATGACCGTGTCCTACGCTGGTTTTTGTCGCTCCAACCGTACCGCTTCACCACGGTACATCAAAAAGGCATAGAACAGGGCAATGCAGACTTCCTCTCCCGCTACCCAATGGCCACACCCGGTACACGAAAGACAGCTAGGGGAAGGGAATGTGATGGAGACTCCCACCCTCGGGTCATGCAGCCCTTACTCACCCTGCCCAGGTTATCACCCCTACGCCGCTCTCCCTTCCAGGGCGCACGATCCAGAGTTTCCACCAAAGCGTCCGTGACAACAGGAACCCCGCCCCTCTCTCTATTGCAGAAACCAATCCCGACCGAAGACCCGCCGGAAGGGATACCTCCTGGACCCGGAAGTCCCTCCTCCAAGTTCCCAGCCGGAGACAGAAAAGACGGAAGGCGAGAGACAGAAGTCATCGGAGGATCGTGGCAGGAGATTTCGGCTGGAGGTGCGACGGAAGGAGAGGACGAGAGTGGCGAACCTGAAGAGTGGTCTGAAGACTGGTGGAGTCCTCCGGAGGTGGCTGAAGAGCGGCCGTAACTCGGAGGAGAGTTACGGCGGAGCCCATAAGTACCAGCTTCCTTCGATAGAATAACATAGTTTGTACAGTAGTCTCCCTGTATATATACTCCATCTATATTAGGCACACCATTGCACCCTGATAGGAACCCTTGTAGATATTGTACAGCATCCTGCACTGTGTATATAGTAGCCCACACGACCCTTTTCCGAGCACCCCTCTTTTTCTCAGAACATCCATCCCTCCTCCTCCCCTTCCCTTTTTACTCATTGTCTCTTTCGCCTTTATCACCCCGGGTTGCAGTAACGGGTATCGAGCTCCAGCAGGACTAACGGCTCCCTCTGTTTTCTCTTACTGCCCTCCGAGGAGCCCATCCAACCTCATCCCAACGACAGACGGCGAAGACCTGAAAGTCAGGGGAGCCCCATCGACGTCGACCGCGACAGAAGAATCCAACACCGATTTTCCTCCTGTTCGGACCTGTCTCAGTGTACCCTCCTATTGCACGCAGTGCCTAGGCACAATAAAAGAACAATATTGCACACTATATCCGGCCTCCTTGCCTGCTTTTCCAGCCCGCCGACTCCCCACGCTCACACCTTGTTTATGCATCTAGCTTCACAAAACATTATCACAATGCCCTGAACATCATCTACAAGGTCTCTTTTTAAACTATGTACAAATGTTGGGGCAGATCTACAAGGAAGTGCCGCAGCATGGCACTGCAAGCCCTTTGGCTGTGCCACGCTGCAGCACTTCCAAAGCACATATTTACAATAATATGTTGCATTCCTGTGCTCTCCCCTGTGTTGGGGCAGAAACTGCAGCCATGCGCCGGTGCAGGCACCCTTGCAGCATGGTGCAAGGATGCCTGCGTCATTGGGAGATTGTTTTTGTGCAGGAAGGGGCACCTTACTGCACGAAAATAATCACTACATGCATTTTCCTCTTTCAATGCGTACTGTAGAATACAGCACGCTTTGAAAGAGGAAAATATGAGGAGAAATGAAAACATTTCTCCTTGTTGCGCCTCACTACACCACCACTAGGGAGGCGTAGCATTGACATGCCTTTCCAGATTTACGATTGCTCGTTAATCTGGAAATGTGTCTCGTTCCATGGGTGTTGTGTGGGAACACCCATGGAATGTCCCTTCCACACAAAGTGCTGTGTGTGAAGGGGCCATATTTACAAGGAGAGGAAAAGCTAAGCAGGGTGGATTTTCCTCTCCTTGGAAACTCGGAGAAGTGAACTGCGCCTCCAGGACATCACAAAAAGTGACGTACTGGTGGCGCAGGGAGGTTGTTAATCTGCCCCATCATCTCTGTCTTCATCCACCGGGTGACAGGACTATCTACATATCCATAACATTGCTAATCTATACGCACATCGCAAGGCTGCTTTCTATTATACAAGATGAGCATCCCGATAGATTAGAAGGGGAGGCACTGGAGCTAACACCAGTTCATGATGAGAATTCATCACGGAGTGGTCTTGACATCTCGAGAGGGGTGTCCAGCTCATGACCAAGAAGGGGTCGTTCATTT
The DNA here is from genome assembly GCF_964204655.1 of Triturus cristatus. Lineage (NCBI taxonomy): Eukaryota > Metazoa > Chordata > Amphibia > Caudata > Salamandridae > Triturus > Triturus cristatus. Next base: position 447,864,526 of record NC_140594.1, read on the forward strand.
TCTCCCACCAGGTAATGGGGTTGGATCGTCCCTAAGGGGGATTCTTGGCTCTACACCTACACACACTCTAGGTCCACTTAGAGTAGGGTTCTCATTGTAGGAGTACGTTAGACTACTGCCTTTTTTTATATGCCTGCATACATACATTGTTTTAGCATTCTGGTAGAATTATATCTACTATTCACACCTTTGGTGCTTGAAATGACTGTTACCTGCTTCTGTCTATTAAACATTGCAGCACCTGTATTCTATACAAGAATAATGTTGGTTCAATAAATATATTGAATATGTCCCACTGTTATTCTCTGTATACTTCTCTGAGAACAAGTGAGCACGAGTGACTGAGCGAAAGGTTCAGTATTGTTTCTACGACCCCTCAGGGGTCAGAGTTGTCATGTTTAGTAGTTGCCAGAAACCATTCAATCCCTTGTAGATTAGGGGGCATACGATGGCACTGTGAGCTAGCTGGTCTGTAGGCCAACATATCCTGTGGGGGTTTCAAGAATCAGTCTTGACACCAAGCCCCTAGTTTCTGTTGTCCAAACAATGTGCATATCCTACGGATTAGGAGGAACTATACGACAACTTCAGGATGGACACCTCGTCTTCCACAGAGGGCACCTGGTGTTTGGCCTCGCCAACACCGACAGCTACGTTGAGGAGATCTTGGTGGAGGAGCACTGAGTTCATCTGGACTTCATCAACCCTGTTCTCCAAGACCATTTTTTTGTCTTATGGGGTCTTAAGAATAATGGCCAAACCGGGCTGGGCATGTCCCAAAGAGTCTACCACTTCAAAGGCCTCCCCAGAGCCCCCAGGGCCCATCTGCGTTGTAGTAAAGCGATTCATTTTGGTCTGGGCCGGGGCTGGTGATGGGGCTTTGTCCTTACCCATGTTGAACAGTGAGAAACCAAGCCAGCTTTGTAGAACCCCTACCGTCCTGCTTACCTGTAGCTGGCACAAGCACCCGAAGTGAGGTAGGCATCAGAACACATGGGATACAGTTGCTGACAGAGTATGACCCCTGGCCTGCTTGGCTCATAGCAGCATGAGCAGCCAGATCGAAGCCAAGAGTAAGATGATCTCTGAATGGGCCAGTCACCAGAATACATAAGCCAGGTATGGTAAAGCCACCAGTCAGGGTTTAGCCCCCGTGATGACTTGAAAGTTCATGGACCAGGAGCATTACCCCCCTTAGGGGCCCTCACGGAATCTGGCCAGAAGGGGACCCCCACACTTGGGAGAGACCATAAGGGCCTGTCACTGGCCAGTCTGGTGAGATGGCTAAGGCAAGAGTCAAGTCGGCCTTCAGAGATGTGGTAAAGCCCAATAGAGTGTCCCGGGGGGCAGCGCAGGTCACAACAGCCAGCGACACATCTCAGTCGCCCCCAGAACCTGGGAAGTCATAGATGCAGCGCCCCGAAGACAGGAGAGAGGGAGTCAGGGGAGCCCCTCTGGTGGCAGCCCCACCCCCTGAATGAGTAGGCTGCTGTTCCAAGGTGCAGGGACCCCCTCTAGCCCATTGGCATTCAAACGGGCCTGTGGGGGAAATGGAGGTGCACCTCACAAGCTCTTGCAATAGCGAGTGACATTCCCCCAGTGCACACGTTGACCATGTCCCAAGACCCATAATTTAAGACCTGCGAGAAGAACCTTCAGTCTCACCCGTTTGAAAAACTTTGGGTCCCCAAAATTAAAGAAAACCTTTTCAGATCCTACATGTAATAGCATAGCCATGTACATGCGTCCCATCTAAGATTAGTCTGGTTTACTGGCTAAGACCCAAAAATTCTTGCACTCGAAAGGGTAACAATATATGTGGAAGAGACAAGCCCCCTTGTTTTAGCATCATTCTAAGCTTTTTCCATGAAAGATTTCCCTGTGGGTGACCAGATGAGATTGCTTAACCTCCCTTGGAATTTCCTGATCTGCTTTTACAATAATGTCAAAGGAATGGTTTTAAACATAAAGGCTACTTTATGGAGTGTACTCATCTTGATGATATTTGCCCTCCCATAGATACTTAATTGCAGATTCTGCCATCTACTCAACAGGGCCTCTGTTCGGAAGCCTTAGTCAGGTTTTTTTCCCAGAAGATCACAAAGGTTCTGCACTATCCGAATCCCGAAACATTTAATGTGTTTTTTACCTGATAAACAGAATTTGTGCTAGCCAAAGTCAGGACCTCAATTTTCTACGTATTGTATGAGCACCCAGGTATTCTCCGAAACTCCTCAGAGTGCTGTATACTGAATTATATGATCTGCTAATAATGTGATTTTGATTGCTTGGCCCGGTGCTTCAAACAGAAGCACGGACTTATCTAACAGTATCATTTTAGGAAAAGGCTCAATGTATAAATCAAAAAGTATTGGTGAAATTGGGCACCCCTGACTGCCACTAGAAATCAAAAAGGTTACAATGAGGTCTCCATCAATTAATATCTTTGCTACAGGGGCCATATATAGGGCTTCTATTGTCTTAATAACATTTCTATTAAATCCCAAATCCTTCAATACTCCTCATAAATATACCCAATTTACCGACAGCTACGTTGAGGAGATCTTGGTGGAGGAGCACTGAGTTCATCTGGACTTAATCAACCCTGTTCTCCAAGACCATTTTTTAGTCTTACGGGGTCTTAAGAATAATGGCCAAACCGGGCTGGGCATGTCCCAAAGAGTCTACCACTTCAAAGGCCTCCCCAGAGCCCCCAGGCCCCATCTGCGTTGTAGTAAAGCGATTCATTTTGGTCTGGGCATCTCATTCCTCCACAACAATTGTTACTTTCAACACAGCAGGAAACTTGAACTGAGCTCTAGCCCCCAGGCCTCTGAACTCTCTTATTTTCTCTACCATCTCCCATTGCCGCTATGTGGTTGTATGATGCAACCACAAATTCCACAACCCTGCATGCCTAAACAATGTGGTCTGAATAATGAATGTGTCTTAACCAAGCATTCCTTTACCACACATGCCTTTACCACAAATGTTTGTAGTAAAGGCATGTAAGGTAAAAGGGCATGTGTGGCTAAGTTTGCCACCCCCCCTGCCCTAAGTTGTTACTCCCCCTGCCCTGAGGTGCAAATACCCTACCCTCTCCCAAACCACATGCAGTGCCGTCCCCCTGCTCTGATGCATGAAACCCTGTCCCCTATTCTGAGCCTGCCCAGCCCTGACCCAACCGTAAAAACTGCCCTGTCCTCCCCTAAGCCCTATAAACTACCCCGACTACCCATTCCCCTCCCCCTGCCCTGAGGCCTAATACCCTGACCTAAAATAAAAAAAACTACCCTAACACCACCAGCCCTAAAAACTACCCTGAGACCCCAGCCGTGAAAACTACCCCTGACCCTCAGCCCTGAAATCTTGCACCACCCCAACACTTAAAACTAACCCCACCCCCAGCCCTGAAAGCTACCTCCAACACCTCCAACCCCCCCAGTCCTGGAGATTAGCCACAAATCCCCTAGCCCAGGAAACTATCCCCAACTCACCCCAGCCCACAACCCTACCCCACCGAACCCCCAGCCCACAAAACTACCCCCAACCCATCCCCACCCCAGAAAACTACCCCAACCTCTCAGTCTACAAAACTACCCCCAATCCACCCAACCCACAAAACTACCCTGACCCACAAAACTACCCCAACCCATCCTCCATCCCACAACTACCTGGAACCACGCCAGCCCACAAAACAACCCTGACCCAGCCCACAAACCATTCCTGACCAACCCCTCAGCCCACAAAAGTACCCCAATCCACCACCCCAGGCCCACTTACCTCACCGCAGAACTCTCCCTGCTTCTGTCCAATGCTGCCGATAGCCCACAAAAGATTCCTGACCCAACTCCCAGCCCACAAATTATCCTGACCCACCCCCAGCCCTCAAAACAACCCTGAGCCAGCCCACAAGACATTCTTGACCCACCCCAGCTCACAAAAGTACCCTGACCCCCAGCCCACAAAAGTACCCCAACCCAGCCCACAAAACAACACCAACCCACCCCCAGCCCACAAAACATTTCCGACTCAGCCCAGAAAATATTCCCGACCCCACCCCAGCCCACAAAACAATCCCAACCCACCTCCCAGCCCACAAACATCCCGACCCACCCCCACAACAGTACCCTTGACCCAGCCCCACTTACCTCACATCTCCCTGCACCCATATATTTGTTCCACAGCTAGACCACACATATTCCTTAACCACACACATGCGTGGTTAAGGCATATGTGTGGTTAAGGCATGCGTGGTAGGGCTTGTGGAGTCAGAAAACTTGTGTTCTAGACCGCGGTGTGCCGACTCTTTCCCCGCTGAGCTGTGATTCTGCCTACATCTGACTTGATCTAATGAGAAAAGGTATCGTATGACACTGATCTCCACTTTAAGACAGCAGAGAGAATTTGCTCTTTTAGAGTATACGTCTGAAAATTCACCAGTATCTTCCTAGGTGACTTACAATTTGGATTGAACTTAAAGGTGTCTCCTTTAATCCTCTGAATTTTATCCTGCAAGTTAATGTTTGGCCTGTCCCTGTGCCGCTCGCTGAGGAGTCCTTGACCCGTTGTTGCTCGTTGCCTTGTGGAGCCCCGTTGGGCATTGCCTTCATTGGACCTGTGTGCTGGGAGCCCCGGTGGACATTGGAAGAAGACTGGGGAGCTGCTGTGCAGGAGGACGGGACTGCGAGGACCAGCAGGCTGTGCGTGTTCCATCGAGCACACCTGCCGCCTCTTCCCGTGACTCCGCCCCCTGCTGACCGCTGATAACTCCTCGCGGCCCCCGCTTCGCGGGTGCCGCTCGCTGAGGAGTCCTTGACCCGTTGTTGCTCGTTGCCTTGTGGAGCCCCGTTGGGCATTGCCTTCATTGGACCTGTGTGCTGGGAGCCCCGGTGGACATTGGAAGAAGACTGGGGAGCTGCTGTGCAGGAGGACGGGACTGCGAGGACCAGCAGGCTGTGCGTGTTCCATCGAGCACACCTGCCGCCTCTTCCCGTGACTCCGCCCCCTGCTGACCGCTGATAACTCCTCGCGGCCCCCGCTTCGCGGGAGCCGCTCGCTGAGGAGTCCTTGACCCGTTGTTGCTCGTTGCCTTGTGGAGCCCCGTTGGGCATTGCCTTCATTGGACCTGTGTGCTGGGAGCCCCGGTGGACATTGGAAGAAGACTGGGGAGCTGCTGTGCAGGAGGACGGGACTGCGAGGACCAGCAGGCTGTGCGTGTTCCATCGAGCACACCTGCCGCCTCTTCCCGTGACTCCGCCCCCTCTATCCACAGTCAGCATAAGACCTGAAGTTCATTACGCGTCAGCGGGACATCACCCGGGACAAAGCCCGGACTAAGGGCGGACCCTCTGAGACCCTCAGAGACACGAGGAGACCGGACCGGGGGAACTTACTAACTTCATTGCCCACTAACCGTGAGTCCTGTGTTCGATACTGCTGGAAAAACAAATATGGCTGATATTATAGATACTAATCCTCCTGTAATACATGGTGCCCCGACCAAAGGCACATTGGTTGATTATTTAAAAAAAGTTATTGTACCCACTGACAAGGAGACTACGCTTGCCGAACGAAGGGCCGAGCGACGTCGCTCTATAGAGTGTATTAAAAATAGGACATTTACGGACAGTATATCTCCTTTGACTTCGTCCCTCATTGTGCTAAGTCCCCCTACTTTGACGCAGGAGGCGTTAGCTATGGATAATGTCCCTGAGCTGCTTAGATCTATTGAGTCTACACCTAGCAATTGCAATGTGTCACCAGTTTCAATTGCTTTGCCCCCTTCCAGTACTATCACCTTTGATAAAGAAACTGATACTGTCACTATTCCCTCTGAGTTTAAGGCTAAGTCGTCCAGTAAGAAGGCAGGGAGGGCGTTGGTATCTAATGCTCCGAGGCCCCCTCCGCCGAAGAGAAGAAAGAGGCTAGGCAACCTGCCAAAAGGCAAGATCAATCACACTGATTTTGGCAAGGGCCCTATGCAAACTGTGGGCATTGCATCGCCGACTAAGGTTCCATCATTGCCATTAAGAATACACGATGTGGCCTTAACATCTTATACTTCTTTGGTTCCCCCTCCTCCTGACCTGTCTCGTTCTTCGTTGCTCCTACCTGATTTGGGTACAATGCCATCATATCTTGAGAGCATCGAGAAATTGATAAGATCATTCACTTTACCCATTATAGAACGACTAAAAAATATAGAGTCACGATTGGGGAATCTAGAATCTTTAATCATAAAAGACCCGGGGCCACGGGAAGATCTGGCTCACTTACTCCCGCCCCCCCCCATGGTTTCAGACGCACCTCTTACTCACACTAGGACTAATGAGACAGGTAGTTCTAATTCCCAGTATAGGGACAAGCCGCTTGACATGACAACCCTTCAAAGTCATCGTCAAAATGAAGAGGGTGAAATCAGGAAGGAAATAGCAAATTCCATCTTAGTAACGTCCCCAAAGGAGAGGGGTGAGAATCATCACCTAGCTAGAGCAAGTGACCCATATAGCCATCAAGTTAACTTACCCCCAGAGGCGGTAACGTATGTGGTAGTGTTAACAGAAGTTCCGCCTCTGGCTAAGGGTAAAAATGAGGGCTATTACGATCTAAAAAATAAAACCATGCACTGGCTTAGGACTAATAGACCCCTCCCCCCCAACATCAATGGGGAGATATTGCATGTCCGGAGACTTCCTTGGCTAGGTCGCAGAATCAAGGATCTTGAAGGGGATGCAATTATCATCAACTTTAGAGACCCCAGAGCAGTCAAATACATCTTAGACTACCCCTTGGGTTCTACATGGGGGTCTATAAATCCCCGTGCACTATCATATTTTTACCCAAGATCAATAGTCTCTTATAATGCATACCCCAGGGCTCCAGTAAAAACAGTGACTTACCCTCACCCATTTCTAGCAACTTCTGGTCCCCAAGTTCAACACTGTAACATGTATGTACCCAGTCCTGTGGTTTACGGAAATGCAGCAGAATGGATTACGGTTCCCTCCGGGAATCATAGACTTGGACCGCGGAGGATGAACTATAGGCTACCATTTACCCCTCTCGAAGTTGCTAATAGATTTGGGGCCCTATCAGGAGTCGATGACTGCGACTGACATAGTACTACCTTTGACTATGGGCTCAGTACACAGGGCGACCAGGTTGAGGATATGGATCTGATCCCCAAATTGTTGACTTCTTGTCCAAGTAATAATTTTACTTTCAAGGGGTCACACTTGTCCTTACCGGTGACTCATATAGAGCCCCTGGAACATGTTCCGGCGGCTGCAGACGAACTAGCTCTAAAACCTTATCACTCCGAACACAGGGAGGAGAGGGTAGAGGTGGAGGGTGGTTGCTTTTCCAGAAAGACTAAAGTTCTACAGGGGTCCTCAATTAAAGTACTCTACAAACAGGGCCTTGAGGCCACTAGAGATACTGTCATGGAACGTGGCTGGGCTCCCAAATAAGCTAGGCAATACTGATTGGGAAACTTTTATTAAAGAACATGATATATGCATGTTCCAAGAGACGTGGGCCAGAGAAAACCTTTGCCACCCCGGGTTCGCAGTTTTTAACATTCCGGCTAGATGGGGTGGGAAGGGACGCCCGTCTGGAGGACTATCAATATGGATTGCTTGTTATCTAGGCTGTACGGCCGAGGTGGTAGAAACAAATTCTCTTGACATCCTGTGTGTGGTCTTACGTTGGCCCACTGGGAGGGGTCTGAGTCTGGTAAATATATACTCCAGACCAGTCGGAGCTGCGGCCACCTCAAGGACATTGGAGGATTTAACGACTTTTCTTGATTCTCTCACCGGCCCAGATATACTCCTGGTCGGAGGGGATATTAATATTCAGTTTGAACCACTTCCGCTTCACTTAGGTGGGATTAGTAGTGAAGAGGATGATCTCTGGGGAATCCAAAGTATTGCAGGTCCACCAGTAAGGGCAGCATCACCCCTCCTATTGCAAGTTCTAACATTAACATTGGCAAATTCACTCAGAGCATGCAATGGTAGGTTCAATGGGGATATTCCGCCCCAGTCAACTTTTAATAGACCGGGACAGGAGTCCCGGATTGACTGCATACTGATTAGACTCCAGGATTGGAAATTGGCATTAGATTTTAAAGTAGTCCCAAGGGTGGATAGTGATCATAACCCCCTAATTCTTTCATTAGATGCAGATGGCTTCCTCAGGACTGAAACTCGAGGAAATAGACTACCTTCCCCCAGTCTCACCTTATCCAGTAACAGACGAAGAATAAGGTGGGACAAATTGTTAGAGAAACCGACTCGTATAAGGGCAATATACGAGCAAATGGCTTCTACCCTGGAAAGAGTGGAAAGTCTCCTCCCTCAGTTGTCCTCGCTAGAAGGTCGTTCTTCCCTTGAGGTCATCCATCAGACACTTTGTGACAATTTAGCTGAGGTTTTGAACCCTGTGGTTCGGGGCAGGAAACGGAGGAGTGAAAGAGCCTCATGGTTCAATGCCACCTGCAGGGAAGCTAAGAAAGATCTTCTCCAAGTGCTCAAAAACAAGGAAGCATCCTCGGTGGTTAGGGAGAAGAGGGTGGCCTATAAGCTCCTCCTTGAATCTGCTAAAATAGACTGGGATTGGGAGAACTGGGCAGAAATAACATCTGCTCTCAAAACCAGAGATTCAAGGAAATTTTGGCATATAGTCAAACATGGCTCAGTTGAGCCTGTTATGGCTATAGAAGGTAATATTGCACCGGAAGTCTGGGAAAAACACTTTTCATCGCTCTATTGTAGAGCTGAGCAAGACAAAATGGGAACTCCGCCTGAGTGCTTAGTGGTCCCCACCATCGACAATCATACTGAGCTGGAAGATTTTAAGCTGGAGGAATTAGAAATGGCAATTACTTGCCTTTCCACAGGAAAAGCGCCAGGCTTAGATAAGCTCCCAGGAGACCTCTTAAGGCACGAGGTCAGCGTTTGGGCACCATACTTCCTGGTATTGTTTAATGCCATCATCCATGGGATGGCACTTCCTCCAACTTGGCTTGGGGCGGAGATTGTGCCCATTTTCAAAAAGGGCTCACCTTTGCTCCCCGCTAACTACAGACCGATCAGTCTGATAGACGTCCCTCAGAAGCTTTTTGCGAGGCTTCTGTTGGATCGACTTTTGGACTGGATCGAGGAGAGGGACATCTTGAGCCCTTTGCAGGCTGGGTTTCGCCAGAAGACCTCTACTATAGATCAGGTATTCAGGCTGTCCCTTCTACATTGGAAAACAATACAGTTGGAGGGTGGCAGCCTCTATACTGTATTTGTAGATCTAAGGGCAGCCTTTGACCTGGTCCCTCGTGGCAAGCTCTGGCAGGTCCTGGCGAATGCTGGGATGCCAGCTGACCTCCTGAGTATGATCATCCGCCTACACACAAATACCTATGCTCGAGTGAGGTGCGGTGCACAGGGTGTACTCTCAAACAAATTTCCCGTTGAGAGAGGGGTAAGACAGGGGTGCGTACTTGCACCGACCCTGTTTTGCCTCTTTGTCAACGGTGTTATTGACCATCTTAACGGGGTCCCCAATTCGGATGTCCCGAAGTTGGCGGGAAGGAGGGTCCCAGCAATCATGTTTGCTGATGATACCCTCCTTCTCTCCAAGTCACCTATGGGAATCCAGCGTGTGCTGGATGGATTTGGGGACTTCTGTAGAGACCACGGATTGGAAATAAACACCACAAAGACCAAATTTATGGCCTTCAATCCGCCACCCAGGTTCCACCGTATTCCCCGTATAGGGGACAATATACTCGAACGAGTAAACACCTTTGAATATCTTGGTGTTACACTCAACGAGGAATTGGGGTGGGGCCAACATCAGGAGAAAGCGAGGTTGAAATTAGCACAACACATTGGTGGAATATTAGGGATGGTTGGGAAGAATAGGTCGACCCTTAAACCCATAGGCCCTCCCCTACACATTTATAGGGTTCAAGCAAGAGGAGCAGTTACCTATGAGAGTGAATTATGGGGTCACAAAGTACTGGACAGCTTGACAAAGGAGGAGAATAGATTCCTCAGGTGTCTAGTAGCTCTTCCTCCGAGTACACCGTTAGTGCCCTTACGACTCGACCTAGGCATTAGACCCCTAGAGGAAGAGTTGGCACTTCGTCCTGTGATCTACTGGCGTAGATTGTGGACGGTGCCCGAATTGACTCACTATAGACAGGGCCTCCAGGAAGTTCTTAGCTTCCCAAATTCGGGGAACATTGCCTGGCTTAAATTCGTAAGGAATAGTTTGGAGAACCTAGGTCTTGATGCACTATGGAATGATCCTTGTAACGCCTGTTCCAAGCTTTCTAAGAAAGCTCTAACCAAAGTGTATCATGACTCCAAGGCACCCTTACTTCGACCTTCTAAATCCCTAGGGTCTCTAACAAATCAATTCCTTCTTATGAAGAGTACTTATACCTTCGAATTGGCCCTCGACAATGTTTATCCTATAATACTTAGAAAGCTTTATTTGCAATGGAGGCACGGGTCTTTGCCAATTCGTGCTTTTACTAGTTCTTGGTCTCTGTCGTCACCCAGTATTTGCCCGGCTTGCAGATCATGTGACGAAACTGAGTTGCATTTCATATTCTTTTGCACGGGTTATACTGAGGCCCGCAGAAAATGGATTATCCCTATCTGTAGGAACCTGGGCTTCATCAGGTGCCATGAAGCCTTCAGAATTCTTAAGAGCGAAACGGCCGTGCACATTATGTTCGCAGTGGCAAAATTTTTGGGGGCTTTTTGGCACAAACGGAAAAAATATCTAAAAATGCCAATCTGATCCACTGTATGTAATTAGTATGTATTAGTCATGTGGCTGTATTAATTTTAAACATTTTACTATTGTTGTTAAATGGTTTTATATTCATTTTATGTACTTTTATGGAGTTACTCCGAAATAAAGTTTTTGAACTTGAACTTGAACTTCCCTTAAAACCTTAATGACAGATCCCTTTATATCAGAACCATCAACTTCCTCTGGGATCTTTAGTATCATCAAATGTTTCCTCCTAGACTGGATCTTGAGGTTATTGATTTCTTGTGCATTCTTATAAAGCCCTTGATTTGTCTGGTCCATCCTCTTTTCCAAGATTTCCACCCATTAGCATCTGACACACGTCCCGGATTTCTCTTTGATTTTGCATTGAATACTCAAATTTGCACATGATCTCATATTTAAGGTTAAGAAAGAGCTGTGCCACAGAGTCACTGTCTTCGGCATGAAATACAGTAAGGCCTGATGTATGTTTAACCTCAATACTCCTTCTAGAGTCCTGTGAGCACTGAGAACACAGTTGATGCCAGGCTTGAGACACTGTTGGGGACCGAAAGAAAGCATCAGCTAACACCTCATATCTATTCATAGCGGGGGCAGTGAGAAGTACAGCAAATCGGTGCGCCCCTTTAAAAACAACAATAACATTAACAGCATCATCACTTACCATTGGGGAAACATTGGCCATATGGGCACCATTTGATTGGGCCTCCTGTTGCAGCAGGCTTTTATTATTATTTTTCAATAATTATCAAGAAAGAGTTTAAAGAGGAAGTGGGCCTCTTTTGAAAACTATTTGGCCACGCTTCTTGCACCAAATATTTCCTATCCACAGTCTCAGTATGTGCTTTTAGTGAGTCCTATATAAGCCTTTTAGTCACAGAATTGTGTAGAAGTGCGGCAGGGGCATTGTAAATATGCTCCTTGGTGTCTAGAGGCCACAGAGTTTGCATTACTAAGCTTTACACGTCCTTCCAGTCAATGTTATAATAAAGTCTTCAATGACATCAGCTGTAGGCTGCACATAAGTGCCTCTAGAACAGAACTGCCTTTATATCTTAGAAAGCGTCAGTCTTCTTGGTAAATTGCTTCATTGGAAGATGCTCGATTGCATTCATTCCTGTTAGTCCTATTGTATGTTCCTATTCAATGTAAAAACATATAATCACAGGCATAACATAAGAATTGTGTCAAAAATGTCAATACTTAAGCAACTAAAGATAATTACATATAACAAGTACGAAGAAACACTGCTGTATTTACACACATGCTGTGTTTAAAAGAGGCACTGCAAACGGATTATGTTGTATACAAATGAATATTAGAAACTGGTAAATAGCATTTCAAATTATATTCAAATTAATTATTCGATAGAATAAAAACCATTGCCTGTATGCTGCTAATCACAGGTAATTGTTTGTGACATTACAGAAATTTAATTTAGCAAAGTTTTAGTAACCGAGGAATTTTCAGAACTCACTGAGAAGACGCAGTATTTGGATGCGGGAAAACTGGCGGTGTTCCCTACTATTGTTTCACACTTTCTTTTCCTTTGTCTTCATTCCACCTGTTACTTTATACCAACTCTAGATGTTGGCCATATTCTCTTCCTCCTGGGGAATTGACTGCATTCTCTTGCTGAAAAGTTCACACTGTTTTGGGGGGCTGATCCTTATTTTAGCTGTGTTAAGCTCTAATCGTTGGACAGTTATGGTTCACTTGCCAGGCTGTAAAGCTGTTCCACATTATCTCAACTGTGTTGATCTAATGGGCCAAATCTAGTTGACTAACATAACACACAGAGTTAATACAGTCTGACTGCAATAGAGCTTCAGGTAAAATCAATGTTCTACAAATTTCTCTTCTTTCTTGCTACCAAGATCAGGAAGAAGATCAGGCTCTGTTGATTCTTGCTCCATTTATCACCCAATAAATCTCTCCCAATTAAAATTAGGCTGTGGCTCACGTTGAACTCAACTCTCACTCTCATAATTTCCTTAAGGACATTACTTACTTCCAGAAAAGCATGAAAATGGGACCCTCTACAAATGTGCTTATGGTTGGCTGCTGGCCAACTTCACCTCTTACATCTTGGGATCTCTTGCATGAATTTTGCCCGTCTCTTAAGCATCGAGTAGGTTCTATGAAGAGTAAATAAATTATATAATTTTCATTTTTTTGTGTTAAATAAACTATGCTAGGAGATACGTATCTTAATTCTTTTTTCACAAGCTCCTTCAAGTCTTTTTCCCATAGACAATGTGGATCTGCAAGCTTCTTATCCTCTGCTGTGATGATATCCCAATAAGATATGGAGACTTTTTTCATGAATTGTCTATTGTTCGCCAAAAGGACCTCATGCTCCCAATAATTAACCTCTGCAAACCTTTGAGATGCTAACCATGAACAAAACTGAAGATATTTAAATTTCAAGATTTTTCCATGAGATAAATCAGAGATTATCTGCCAGGCAATAAAAGCAACATACTTCCCAAAATAGCCCCTAGTACTGCAATTCCCTTTTTTTTTGTTTTGAAACCACAAAGTAAAGTACAATCACCTTTGCATTTCACTTCAACAATGTAGCCAGCCACACCCCCAATCCATAGTACGCCCCACCAACAGCCCCATATCTTGCCTTGCTTACGTGGACAACCTCGGGCAATGTATCCAGACTTCTCAATTTGATCACACCTGCCCACTCCCACACGCCCTTCTGCCAGGATAGGGGTGCTGGGGGAGTTCCATCGTCGAGCAATGTCCCTCTTAGCCATCAATGTGGCGACACCCACAAATGTGTGGTCAGCCCTGGAGCTGCCCATTTCATGATTGGGGATTAAATTCCAATATCTCAGTGTCCTGAGGGATATTAGCCAGGAGTGCATGGCGTAGCTGCAGATATTTATGGAATTGAACTGTGTTAGATTAAGCTCACAGCGATCCTGCAGTTCTTGGAAGAGCAAAATAAGTTTTCCCTCCTCAACATCTCCACGGACCACAATGCCCATCATGTCCCATTTATAAAAGCTATCAATGCCCTCTGTGTGGTGAAGCCAGCCCGCCCTCCATAGGGGCTTCATCCCCGTCAATTTATCGTTCCAGCCTATAAATCGCAACGCGGAGTGCCAGCAAAAGAAAATCACTCCAGTGATATCAAGTAGGCTGCCGGGTATTAAAGAGCTATAAAGTATATCTATAATCTTGTCAAAACGCAAATAGGAGAGTTCCCCTTGGTCTGTTGGATAATCCCACCCACTGTTAAGCCAGTCATTGACCACAAGCAATAGGGAGGCCAGATAGTTACATTGGAGGTCCACCATCCCTAGCCCACCTTCATAGGGAGGCTGTTGACCGTTGTGAAATGCTTTTCGGAAGCAACGTCCCGATCAAAGAAAGGACTGGAGGGTGGAATTAAGCATGCGGAGCCAGCTCACAGGAATTGGGAGTGGGAAATGCTGAAAAATGTAGAGGAAGTGAGGGAGAATCATCATTTTGAAAAGAATTACATAGTCCATCACATGTGGCGGAAGCTACAACAATCTCTGGATGTCGCTTTTTATTTTGGACACCAGCGGAGTCAAATTGGGGTGCCTAGTGAGGTCAGGAAGCAGGGATGTATGAAACCCAAGGTACTTGAAGGAGAGAGGTTGCAACGAGATACTGAATTGCCAGAGATGGGTGCCAGTGTAGCCTCCGATTAGAACCAATAAAGACTTGAATGTGTTCTGCTGGAGGATGGAGGTCTCTCCAAATAAGGTACGAAGTTGTAGAGAATTGGCGCCAAGGTGGTGTGGTCAGCCAAGAACAACAGAACGTCATCAGAATAAAGAGCGATGTTCTCCTCTGGCCCGCCGTCCCACGACCACCTGCTATGCTGCACATAGCAGGGGATGAGCAGTGCTAGGGGCTCGATCGTTCGGGCAAACAGGGGATAGCCCTGGCACATACCCCACCGGATAGGGAAACAATCTGACAGTGAGCCGCTGACCCAGACGTGGACATAGGGCTTATGATAGAGGGCCCCAATAGGGCATCTCATGTACTTCCCCAGACCCGCTTGTTCAAGGACTGCCTCAAGAAAGGGCAAATCCACCATCATAAACGCCTTCTCAAAATATTGGAGAAGCAGCACCATGGAAGAATGGGGTGCACCCAACCTGTAGACTGCCACTTTGACCCTTTAACTGCAGTGTCTCAAGCTGTGTCCGGGCATACAGCCTCATTGATCACTATGGATCAAGTATGGTAAGGGGGGGTTTAAGCCGGTAAGCCAGGATTTTAGCATAGAGCTTAATTTTGGTGTTAATCAATGAGATAGATGTGTATTAGGGGAACTTCTCAGGAAGTTTTCCTGGTTTGGGAAGAACTACAATTGAAGCAAGGTCTATTTCTGGGGGGAATGCACTGTTTCCAAACAGGAAAGGGATCAACTCAATACAGTACCACCGTTAGTACTCAACGGAGAATCTGTCAGGTCTGGGCATTTTACCGGCCAGCAAAGTGGGCAGAGAAAACTTCTTCTTTAGTGATCGGTTCTCAGACGAGGGAGTGGGGATAGTAGGTAGCAGAATGTCTCGCAAAAGCAGACATTTGATCTCTGGAGAGGGACGGGGTCTGCAAGCATAACGGTCCTGATAGAAGGATGCAAAAGTCTGCAGAAAATCAGGGGTCCGGGACAGATGCCGACCATCTGCATTCGTAATTTGGGATATGATGTAAGAGATACTGTCGTGGGAGGAAAACCAATTGGGGAGCTACCTAGGCTCATCTATTGGCTCATAAATGTTAGGCCTTCTCACCCGTCAACACAGGCAGGTGTCTTCAAAAGCAGGGCAGTATATTTGGCAACAAGCCGACCAAAGATGCTGTAAGTCATCAGGGGGTGCATGGCCAGAGATCCGACACTCCAGGTTAAGTACCTCAGTCTCGAGGGCGTGATTTGTGCTACCTGCTCCTGTCTACCTCTGCACACAAGCCCCTATGCCAGGCCCCGAATCCCTGATTGGTCTCAAAGTATGGCTGTATCTCCGTTGCAAGAGAGGTCTCTAATTGGAGGAGATATCAGGCATTAAGATGCCATACGGGGCTCAAGGTCTGGTCTCAGCATCAAAGGTCAGAGTAATAGGGGCATGATCCAATATCCCCCTTGGAAGGAATGCCATGTCGTTCACCTGACACACATCTGTGGCTGGCAGTAGGAAAAAATCAATGCGAGTGTCTAATTTGTGTTTGGCTGAGGTGTGAGTATATATCCGATATCGAGGGTGCCAGCCTCCCCAGACATCACAGAGACCCAACGCATCTATCCAAGCAGAGAGTTGATGAGCATGGGAAATACGCCCCTGGTTAAGGGGACTGGATGCATCCAGATCAGGATTAGGCACTGCATTAAAGTCTCCACCAAGAATGGAGACACTCATTGGCAAACCTGCAAGCAGAGCAGTCAGCTATGAGAATATCCTAGCAGGGGCTTGATTGGGTAGGTGAACTGAAAGGAAATTGTAGTGGTGGCACTCTGGAAGGCCCTTTGCTGCAACATAATGCCCCGAGGGTCTATATGTGAGTTAGAAATTATCAAAGGAAATTCCGTATGAAGCAGAATGGCCACACCCCAGGCTCCCCCACTGAGTCCCGTGTATCATTGGAGAAAGGTACATTGTGATCCTAGCAACTGCGTCTCCTGAACCTAAAGGACCGCTGGTAGAAAGCATTGTACAAAGCGCAGGACAGCAGGGCATTTGATGAGGTCCCAGAGCCTGTACACATTCCAGGACATCAACCTAAAGAAGTTATACAAGAAAAACAGGAGCAAGCCCGTTCACCCAGTTGAGACCGGGTATACGTAATACGTCTCCATTGCTTGGACGCCGAGGCCCCGACTCGGACTAATCCCGACGTTTGGGAACTTGACGGAACTATTCAAAGCCCCGTGGACCGATCCCGTTGTTCGGCAACTAACCTGCCTACCCCTAGTTCCGAGAACCTATCCCGTTTTTTGGCTGCTTACGATTCTACTCTAAGTTCAATTTCTAACATTGCGGAATTAATCACCGCTGGATGCCGTTTCATTATTTTACATAATGCCCCCATTGATGGCTCACCTTTAACACAACTGGACAAATTTATCATCTCCATTGGCCTTCATTTCTCTGTTGTCAGCCGCAGACATTTGATGTTTCCCCCTCTAAAGGTGACGGACCTTAAATAATTGATCCACCATTCCCTACAATTAACTTTGAAGTGGTTTTGGACCACGGACACAGGTATTTAGAATATTGCAATAACCATAGTCCTGATGATGACCTCAACTTATGGAGGTTGAAACGTCGTCGACCAGACAACATTATTTACGGCTAATCATAGGGTCCTGTGAGACCTTCATGTTTATATGTAAATTACCGATTGTATATAACTCTCCTTGACCTTGAATTTATTTAAATCATTTCGCCGTACCGTGTTGTCACTTCCACACTTTTTGTCACTGCGCCGTTCACTTTTTCACTTTTTTGTCAGTGCATATGTGTTAGTTATGGTTATTTTGAATTGTATATACCTTTTGTGTTTCTAATTATTAAATCTGTTCCTCCTTTACCTTGGATCTCTCTTAATTTTGCCCTTCCCTCGATTGAATCGTGTATTGATTGGTCCTCTTATTCATTTTCCCTGTTGAGACATTGTTTTTTGCTATCAACCTAAAGAAGGACATTGACTTCAGTCATTTGTGAGGTGAACCTAGGTAAGACCCAGTTTAGAGCATGTGTGCATAATTGTGGGGGTGGGGAGTGTGGGTCTTGGTGGGTCATGACCGGCGTGAAATGCAAGCAGAGGTAAACATAATACAAACCAACGAAACCTCCAGACAACAAACATTTCCCTCATTTCCCCGCACCTCCCACCACCACCACCTCCCACCACCCATAAGTGGACCTTCACAGAGATGAAAAAACCGGCACAAAAAGAAATGAAAAACACAAAGAGAAGCATACAGTGAGATAGGAAGTCCAACAGACCCCCATCTAAAAGGACACCGTGCCACAAAAAGTCATAGTGGATGCACATGCAGTTGCCAAGAGGCACACCCAGCTGCCATGTGAGACAGCCACCAGCTCATAAAATACCAGGATCATAGAGGTAGGCTTAAACAGCATCTGTTTGAGAGACCTCACTCCCATGGGTAAGTGTTTATGAGTTACCACTCAAACAGCTGTCAGCCCCCACTGTCTTGGATGCAGAGGGCTCTGAGCCACGCCTGAGCCTGAAGTATCACTCCGCCCATTGTCACAGGTGTAAGGTTTGTAGGGATGGGTCCGCCCCCTCCTCTGAGGCCTCGGGGGCAGCTGGCAAAGCAAAACCAAAGGAAATGATGGACGGAGTGTTGAACATTGCAAGCACTCACCCCCAGTCAACTGATCTGGGTTTAATCCATCACCGTTCTTTAGCCCACTCTGCCACCCCAGTTCAGACATGGCCATATGCAAATCAGTCTTTGATGCTGAGACCAGACCTTGAGTCCCGTATGGCATCTTAATGCCTGATATCTCCTCCAATTAGAGACCTCTCTTGCAATGGAGATACAGCCATACTTTGAGACCAATCAGGGATTCGGGGCCTGGCATAGGGGCTTGTGTGCAGAGGTAGACAGGAGCAGGTAGCACAAATCACGCCCTCGAGACTGAGGTACTTAACCGGGAGTGTCGGATCTCTGGCCATGCACCCCTGATGACGTACAGCATCTTTGGTCTGCTTGGGGCCAAATATACTGCCCTGCTTTTGAAGACACCTGCCTGTGTTGACGGGTGAGATCCCTGTGCCTCATGGGAACAGTCCAGCCCGAACTGCCAAGCTGGCAGCGCCCCGGTGAAGTCTGCCACTGGACCCGTTCAACCCATTCCCAAGCCTGCTCAGAAGTCTCAAGCGAAATTGACTTAGAGTTAAAAGGACTTTAAGCTTTAACGAGAAGAGGAGCATATATTGGAGGTTTGATGCCCAGAGTTTTTGCTTGACCTCTGTAAAAAAGCGGGGGCGCTGCTAGACAAACCTGGTATAGTCAGAAAACAGCAGAATACTTGTGCTCTGGAAACAGAGCTCAGACTGCCCATGGGCGTCTTTGAGGATCATGTCTCTATCACGGATGTTAAGGATACGAGCAATTAAAGGCCGCACAGAGTCTGAGGGGGTGCAGGACCAAAGTTCTGTGGGCGCACTCCACAACAAACCAAGCGGTGAGAGAGCCGAGACTGGGAACCACAAGCAAAACCAATCCTCTAGGAACTTTATTGCGTCAGGCATCTACGACCTCTCCAGAAAGCCCACTTTTTGCAGAATATTGCAGCGAGAGCGGTTCTTGACATCCTCCTCCCACTTCTCCAGTGCCGCTGTCACGGTCAGGAGTCTGGCCACATTCCACTTCAAGATGTACACATCGTCTTCCACAGAAGACACCCAGTGTTTGGCATCTCCCACCCAGACAGCTGCGTTGAGGAGTTCTTGGTGGAGGAACACTGTATCCATCTGGACTTCGTCATCCCGGTTCTCCTGGACCATTTTCAAGTTTTGCATGGCCTTAAGAATAATGGCCAAAATGGGCTAGGCATGCCCCAAAGAGTCTGCCACTCCAAAAGCCTTCCCAGAGCCCCCAGGCCCTTTCTGCATCATGGTGAATCGATCCATTTTGGTCGGGCCGGGGCAGGTGATGGTGCTTTGTCCTTACCCATGTTGAACAGTGAGAAACCAAGTCCACTGGGCTTTGTAGAAAAGAGAACCCCTACTAGCCTGCTTACCAGTAGCTAGCACAAGCATCCGGAGTGAAGTAGGCATCAGAACACATGGGATACGGTTGCTGGCAAAGTAAGGATGAAGTGCACGGATGTCGTACCTGGCCTGCTTGCCTCACAGCCGCATGAGCAGCCAGATCATAGCCAAGAGTGAGATGATCTCTAAATGGGCCAGCCACTAGAATACTTGAGCCAGGTATGGTAAAGCCACCAGTCAGGGTTCAGGCCCCATGATGACTTGAAAGTTCCTGGACCAGGAGCATCGCCCCCTTAGGGGGCCCAACAGAATCAGGTCAGGAGGGTCCCCCCACACCAGTAGAGACCATAGGGGCCCCTCACCAGCCAGTCAGGTGTGATGGCCATGGCAGGAGTCAAGTAGGCCTTCAGGGATGTAGTAAAGTGCCATGGAGTGTTCCGGAGGGCAGCAGAGGTCGCAACAGCCAGCGACACACCTCAGTCGCCCCAGTACCTGGGCAGTCACAGACGCAGTACCCCAAAGACAGGATAGAGGTAGGCGGGGGAGCCTCTCAGGTGGCACCCCACCCCCTGAACTAGTAGGCCGCAGTTCCAAGATGCAGGAACCCTCTATCCCATGAGCATTCAAACAGTCTTGTGGGGGGAAAAATTGAGGTGCACCTTGCACCCTCCTGCAAAAGCGAGTGACACTCCCCTAGTATGGACTCTCATGGCCCTCAAGGCCCCATGAGTGAGCAAGAAACAGCTGCAAAATTCAGGGACCTCATCGGCCCAGCAGCATCCAAACAGAAAGAGAAAAAGGGGTGCACCTCACACCCTCCTATAGCCGCAGGTAATGCTCACCAGAACCGGCCCCAGTCTTTCACTGACTCAAGCATGGGCTCCAGAGACCACCGGCCTCAGCGAGAGTCAAGGAGGCTCTTTCATTAACATATGCACCCCATGGGCCAAAGCAGCAACTCACCCGCTGGGCGTAACAAAATGGAAAAGAACAAAAAAGGAGCCTAAGAGGGTTTAAAGACCAGCACAGGGTGTGTCCCCAAATCACAATCAAAACACAATCGGAACCCTGGGTCTGGAAGAAAGGAAGAATGCTAATGCTAAAGAGGTGTCTCTTTTATAGGATGGTTACCCTTACCCACCCGAAGGTGGCATGCTTCATCATAGGGTAGCCTCCCGCACTATGGACCTAGCCATAGTGCAGACTGCAACCTTCTCACTGAGAGGGAGGAGCTCATTTATGTTTGGTTGGTTTGGGAGAGGTATAATAAATAACTTTCGCAAAGTAGGTGTGGTGAAGGAAGGCAAAAATGATCAGACAGTTGTGAGTTAAAACCTGTTCAGAGATACGCAGTTCGGTTTATTCAAGCAACCCCGGCCAGGATTAAAAAATGAGCTTTGACAGTGTCACGATTCACTCCCTGTGCTCTCGTTCCCACCACCATGGGGCCGTATTGTGGGGCTTTCCAGTATTCTCATATGCTTCCAGACACTCCCCTGTATGCATATCCTGACTTCCAAGCATTTGGACATCATTAAGAATTGACAGCCATTCCCAATCCATGCTGGGTTTTGTGGAAGCCAGTCTGCTCATGCTGGAAACTTCATTACCTATAATCCCCTGCTCACTTCTTTGTCTCCACCCCTGCAGGCCAAGGATGGGTGGAGGAATTCAGCTCACCTGTGGCTGGCTGCTGCTAGCCTCCTCTAACCTGATGTGCATGAGTACTGTGAGCTCTTTATTTGATTTTTTATTTATTTATTTGAAAGGATTTATATAGCGCTAGCTACACCAGAGGGTATCAGAGCGCTTTACATCGACAATGAAAATAAACCGGAAAACAACAATAGCATTAGATGAAGCAAATTAAACAAATGGTCATACAAAAATAAAGGAATAATTAAGATTACATATTGAGCAGAGTGCATATAGTGTACACAGAAAACAAAATGAGAGGACCAGAATGTATTTATAAATAGTAATATTACAGTATACCAAGGAGGACTTAGTGTACGTAGTTGGGGGAGGGTATGATGAGGGGAGATCATGGGACTAATTACCCCAAAAATTTATTGAGAAGGTGAATTTTAAGATTTCTTTTGGAGCTGTCATAGGAGGGGTTGCATCGAAGATCTTTGGGGAGGGCGTTTCAGATGGTTGGGGCCTTGCCGGAGAAGGAGCGGGATTTCGAGGCGTTTTATTTTAGTAGAGGGGTTATGAAAAGAAGAGTGTTGGAGCTTCTCAGCGTACGGGCACTGCCAGCTTTTTTGAGTTTGGTTGAGAGGTAGGTTGGAGCGTTCTGAAAGAGGGCTTTGTGTGTAATACATGCAATTTTGTAGGAGGATCTGCCTTCGATGGGGAGCCTTTTGAGGGTCTTGAGGGCAGGGGAGATGCGGTCAAGATGGTTACAGTTGGTTGTTAGTTTAGCTGCAAGGTTGAGGACGGATTTGATGGGGGCTAGGTGGATTTTGGGAGTACCAGAGAGAAGGGCATTCCCGTAATCTATTCTGGATAGGACCAGAGATTGGATAATTAGTTTGAAGTCGTCAGCTGGAATAAAAGGTTTGATTTTTATGAGATGCCGGAGTGTGAAGAGCATTTTTTGCTGAGTTCTTTACATGGGAGTTGAGTGTGAGTTTATTGGTGATGGTGATGCCGAGTGATTTGACAGATTCGGCGAGGGAGAAAGAGCAGTTTAGGGCATTAAGGTCAGCGATCCATGTTTGGATGGGGAGAGGTTTGTTTTTGGGAGAGAAGAGGATGATCTCAGTTTTGTTAGGATTGAGTTTAAGATGGTTGTTATTGAACCAGGTTTGGATCTTGGTAAGTGTAGTGTTAAGGTGTAGGATATTGGCATGGGACTTTAATTTATAGTACAGTTGGGTGTCGTCAGCGTATAGGTGATAGTTGATTTTTATTTGTTTAAGTATGAGGGTAAGGGATTCCATAAAGAGTTTGAAAAGGGCGGGGAAAAGGATGGATCCTTGAGTGACACCTAGGGAGACAGAGGTTGGTCTAGAGAGGCTGTTTTGAATTTTAATTTGTTGGGTTCTATGTTGGAAGTAGGATGTGAACCAGGCAAGGACCGTGCCATTAATGCCGAAGCGTTCTTTGAGTGCATTGAGTAGGGTTGGGTGGTAAACTGTGTTAAATGCAGCGGTGAGGTCAAGGAGGATGAGTAGGTAGCTCTCTCTCTTGTCCAGGGCTAAGTGAATATCATCAACTATGTTGAGCAGTGCGGTTTCAGTGCTGCAACCTTTGCGGAAGCCAGATTCCGCAAAGGTTCTGCGGTCCAGTTGGTGGAGGACGCATTTTTCGAGGGCTGTGGAGAGGAGGGGGGGGGATGGAGATAGGGCGGAGAATGGTAGGGTCATTGGGGTCGGCTTTGGGATTTTTGGGGATGGGGGTGATTTGTCCGAGTTGAAGGGAGATGGGAACATTTCCTGTAGAGAGGGAGGCGTTAATGATGTTGGTCCAGTAGGGAACAATGATGTGTTTGAGATCTAGGACGAGCGCGGAGGGGAGAGGGTCTTTAGTGTGGGAGGAGGGTTTGAGTTTAGTTAGGATGTTGAAGACTTCCTGTTCAGAGACGGGGTGAAAGTTATGCCATGAGGCGTTATTTTTAAGCGGTAGGATAGTGGGAAGGGGTTCAGGTGGGATGTGAGATGGGAGGAGGAGTGAAGGTGTCAGTGGTGAGTTCAAAGGGAGAGGTGGATAGGGTGTAGTATCCAGGGGGTGTTGAGCGAGGGTTGGGGGTGGAGGAAAGCGCGGTCAATTTTTGCGATTTTTTCTCTGAAAAAGTTGGCGATTTCTTCACATTTGTTAGTGGAGGCCACCGGGTTAGGGAGTGCAGGTGAGGTTTGATTTCTAATAATGTTGAACAGTTCTATGGGTCTGTTTTTGGCACGAGAGAGTTGATGACGATAGAATGATGCTTTTTCCGAAAAGCTGTGTTTTTTGTATTTCTGAGGTGAACAAGATGGGATGGGGAAGGGTGTTGTCTCCATGTTCTTTCAGCCAGTCTCAGTGAGCGTCTTTCTTTATTAAGGTCTAGGGTGAACCATGATTTAGGGGGGACATTTGTTAGCGTTTTGGTTTTCAGAGGGGCGAGTTGGTCTAAAACCTCAGACAGTTTTGTTAAAGTGCTCAGTGAGTTCATTTGCATTAGAGGAGGGGGCAGTGAGACTGAGTTGGGATTGGAGTTTATGTTCCAAAGTGCCGGGGGGATTTGCCTAAGATTTCTGGTCACAGTTGTAGTCTTTGTGTTTTGTTTAGGAGCGGGTGGGGCTGGAGGGGAGATCGTGAACAGAATAAGATGGTGGTCAGACCAATCGATGGGAATGATGTTGGATAAGGATGTCAGATCAGGGTTGGAGATGATGGTGTCAAGCGTAGCTCCTTTGGCGTGTGTGGGGGAGTGGCAGAACTGCTTGAGGTCGCTAATGTCAAGAAGGCTGTTGAGAAGAATGGTTGCAGGGTCATTGGGTTCATTCCAGTGGAGGTTAAGATCTCCAAGGAAGAGATCTTTAAAGTAACGATTTAGTTAGAAGGTCGGATAGTTCTTCGGCAAATGGAAGGGGTTCACTAGGAGGGTGGTATATGTTATGGAGTCGTATTGGGGGGGAGCTTTTTATTTTAAGTTCGGCTCCTAAGTATTCAAAGGTTGTGTATTCAGTGTTATTAATGGGGGAGAGTTAAAGTACTTCTTTATAGATAATTGCTAAACCTCCCCCTATTTTTTCAGGTCTGTGTTTTCTGAGAATAGAGTAGTCAGGGGGGGCCAGAAGGTCAAGGATGGGTGTAGATTGGTCTTTGAGCCAAGTTTCAGTAAGGAAGGCAATGTCAGCATCCTCATTGAGGATGGTTTCAGAGATTTCGGTCGCATGTCGGACAGCCGAGCGGCAATTAACGAGCATGCAGGAAAGGGGTTTAGGGTTTGTGTTAGGGGCGGGGAGAAGTTGAATGCTGGTGAGTTGACGGGGGTCTGGGGGAGCTCGGAGCCTCCCAAGATAACTGGAATATTGGAGTGAGTGGGGGAGGGGTCTTTAGGAGGGGGATGGTTAAGGTAGGCATTGCAGAGGGCAGAGAGGTCGGGCGGAGTAGGTATTCGAGGTTCGAAGGGGTCTGTCAAAGCGGGTGAGGAGAGGCGTTGTTACCCAATGTTTGGGATATGGGTGTTTTCCGTGGCTAGTACTTGGAGCAGAGGGCCAAGAGGGTCGGGCTATGGGTTGGTAGGAATTGATCCTATTTAAATCTTTTCTGAGTAGGGTAAGTTCAGTAGATAGGGTAGAGAGATTATGGTCTAAGTTATGAGGTGTCTGACAGAGGTTGGGGAGGATGGAAGTGGAGGTGTCTGGGATGGAGGAGGGGTTAGGGACAGAGTGGCTAGGGAGGGAAGGTTGGCAGCTTGGAGTGGTAGTGTTGCTAGGGGGGATAATGTGGGTGGTTCCGTGTAAGGAGGAGGATTGGGGAAGGCCGGGGGATGAGAGGGGTGTGTGTGCCGGTGTTGGGAGGGAGGCTGGGCGTGACGTGTGATGGCCTGGTGGGGGGAGGGGGGAGAGGGGGAAAGGTGGGGGGAGAGTATGCAGGGCGAGAGGGGATGCGACAGCTGTGAAAAGGGTGGAAGTGTAGTTTGTGAAGGAAGGGGTGGTGATATGAGGGGTTATGGTCATTAAGGGGCTGGTAAGAGGGAGAAAAGGGGTACAAGGAAGGTTGCAGGGTGTCAAAGTAGGTCGGTCATTAGGGGGCATGGGGGTTAGGAGGAGTGTATTGTGGGGGTGGCGGGGGTTGGTTCCGAAGAGGTCGGTAGGATAGGAGTTAGTGTGAGGGATGTGTCATTAAGGGTAGGAGTGACATGGGGTGTGGAGTTAGTCTCTGGGGGGCGGAGGAGTGTTGAGAGGGGGTCTGGGAGGGGGATGGGGAGGCGAGGGGGGATTGGATTGCAACAGGGGATAGTTCAAGTGAGGGTGACAGAGTAGGAGTTGTTGTATGAGGACTGTCATTAGGGAAAGGGTTGGGAGTAGGGGCAGCCGTAGGGGGTCCGGAGGGGTTTTGGGAGTGAGAGGTTGTTGAGGGGGGAGTAGATAGTAACAGCTGGCCAGAATGAGTGTTGAAGAGGAGTTCAAAAATTGTGAGGTGCTGCTCGGAGGCTTGAATCATGATGTTTCCAGTTTTGTAGATGGAAATGGTTAATTCACCAGGGAAAAGAGAGGTAGGAGAAGTGGCGAGTTTGTGACCATGGGGGAATTAATTGAGCTAGATACTGGGAGGTGTTGTAAAAAGGTGCTCTTCCATTTGGAGGGGCGTTTGGTGTAGAAAATATATTTAGTTTTAATGGGGGATGTGAGGCTGTGATAGTTGTCTTCAATAAGTGTTTCGTGATGTCGGATTAGGAATTTATGTTTGAGGTTCTTTTTGGTATTTTTTGAAATGTTGGGAGGGTATGGAATTGTCCAAGAGTTGGGGCCATGTTTGGCGAGTGCAGGGTGCTTGTCAGTTATAGCCTGAGAGGGGCGAGGTGTATGGGTGGGATTGGGGAGGGACATGGTGGAGAGGTTTGGCTGGGGAGAATAGGGCGGTGGGCAAAGAGAGGCAGGCAAAGAGAGGGGAAGAAGTTTAGGGGAAGGAGATTTGGGTAAGAGCGATGAGGGGGAGGGTGTGGGAGGGGCGGGAGGGGGTTGGTTTTTGGGGTACCGGCAGCAGATCCGGGGGTGGGCCAGAATGATGCGGATAGGTGGGGTTGAGGGGGAATGAGGAAAATTGGGCAAGGTAGCGGTGGGCAGGGGGGAGATTAAGATTAGGAAGGAGTATAGGTCTATGGATCAGATTGGATCGTGAGGTGAGTTGAAAGACAGTGAGTGTGATGAGAGAGACAGTAGATTCTAGGTTATAGGATCAATACATTCAGTTTAAGGTACATGTAGATATTGATATAAGAAGTGATGGGTAGGTATAAGAAGGAAGAGAACATATAGGGGAAGAAGAGGAAAATGAGAGTGAAAGGGGAGGATCCCCTGAGGGGGGAGTTCAGAGCAGGTAGGCAAGCTGCAAGTTATATAGGAGAGGGGGAGATAAGAGGCTTAGAGTGAAAAAGAGAGATAATAAGAAAAAGGGTAGGGCAAGAGCATAATAACAATGAGAAGATATGTAGGAGAGATTTAGACTGGAAGCAAGGGTAAAAAATGGTACTACGATATGGAAAGTCGCAATAGTGTTGTCAGGCCTGTCTGGTGGGGATTGATTCAGAAAGTTCCGGATATGTGGGAGAAAGCGTAGGGTTGTGGACCCTGAGATCAGGTCCAAGGAATAGGGCACGGCCTCCTGTCGTTGCGGGGGGTGAGGCAGGAGGGGCACTGGGCATGGCAGCGCAGTGAGCTGATCTTCGGTGGTCAGGTGACCGTCTGAACGTGCCCCAAAAAGTAGGGCAGAATGTGGAATGTCAACTCAGGAGGAACACCCCTTGCGAGGCAGCAGTACAGTGAAAGTTAATAAGAAGGGTTTCTAGGACGGACCAATGTAAAGGCAGCGTTAGACTTTCAAGTGCGGTTCAAAATGGAGGCAGTGAATCACAATTACAACTCAAAATGGTGGCAGTGAACCAGAATTCCATCGGAGGCTGCGAACAAAACAGGGAAAGAGGGGCACCAGCTGACCCCCCAAGTACCCTGTCCACTAGAATCAGCCTCATGCAGCTTCTGTGAAACCCCACGATATGGGTCTCATTGGGCCCAAGTGAGGCGCTGAGCTCAAGGGATCCATGGGCCGTCTTGGTGGGCTCTCATGCTAGCAGTGTGGAGCCACAGGTGGAGTTACCTGTGATTGAATCTCAGCTCATAGATTTTTCCGTGGGAACTCGAGTTGGAAAAAACTGATCCAAGATGGCCACTATTAGGACGGGTCTAGCTTATCTAGCAGATGAAGTCCTTTGTTAGTTTCTGGTGTTTGTAGTCCTCTTTCGCTTGCTATTTGTAGACAGGGGGATCGGATGGCAACCATTTTGTAGTGAGAGGGAGAGAAAGTATTGTGCTCATATGTAGGAGAAGTGCTGATTTCAATATGTCTGGGGCAACAGTCATAACCCACCACTAGCCATGAGAGTCTCATATAAGTCTCCTCCAAAGAAAAAAGGCTCACCTACATGTTCTTTTCAGGACCTCAGTTGGGCAGCCTTAGTGCCAGTGTGTAGTTTCATTAACTCAGATCAGCATCCATTGCTCTGCCCAGCCTCACAGCGTTCCCACTGATTTCTATCAGGACGATGTTATACCCTGATTAGTTGGGCTCATCTGGAGTCGCTAGCGTCCCGCCAATTGTAACGGAGAGCTGAGGATCGATGCTCCCCCCCACCCCAGAGACGAGTGTGGGGCAAAGTGATCTGGTGGTTCCTATGGAAGATGGCGTGTCGGCTTGGCAAGGCTTGGCAAGGGATCACCAGGGGCTCTCATGAGTGTGGGGCATGTTAGCTCGGTAGTAGCGGTGGGGCAGAGCACTCGGTCGGCTCTGCTGTGTTGAGTTCCTCTAGTGGAGGCAGCGTGGCAGTTTGGAAAGCCCAGGGGTTACCCTTCAGATTGAGGCCTTGGGCGAGCCGGGGAGCTACTCCCCTCGGTCCCGTAGCAGGTCGTCGGTCCAGGCGGATGGTGGGGGGTGCGGGCCTCGCCAGCGCGCTGGAGCGGGCCTCAACAAGCCTCAGAGCGGTGCGAGCTGCGGAGCCCCGGCAGACAGCAACTGTGGATTCCAAGCAGACTGTTGTATATCCGAAGCGACGGGCTGGGGCGTATGCTCAGAGGGCCCATACGAGATGTGGGGGGCAGTCTTCAGCAATGGTTGGTAGATGCGGGTCCTGCCAGGACACACAGGATGGAGGGGCAACTCCGGTGCAAGGCAGTCGCCAAGCCACAGGATGCGTGGAGGAGCACCGGTGCTAGGCGGCCACAGAACACATCGGGTTCATCCAGGCACAGCGCCGATGGTGTGGGTCGGGGGGCGAGTCTCCGGAGCCTGATCCACAGCCTGGAGCTCGTCCTCATGGAAGACACCGACCGTCGTGCAGGAAGGGGACGTCGAGGAGCTCATCGGTGGGAGGCGGTTGGAGCACACCTCGGGTGAGAAAGCGGGCCTCGTCCAGCCACAGTGTCGATGGTGTGGGTCGAGGGGCGAGTCTCTGGGGCCCGATCCGCAGCCTGGAGTTCGTCCTTGTGGGAGACAGCGATCGTCGTGTTGATGGGAGAGGCCGAGGAGCTCATAGCCTGTCCTGCCCGAGCGTGTGGGTCCAGAACTTCCAGATCACAGGTGAAAGTTTTTCGCTGGTTTAAATTGTTTAAAGTGGCGGTTCGATGGGGTAGGTTTCTCAGGGATTTACGCCGATGGCGATCCCTTACCTCTGGAGCACTCGGTAAGAGCTCCTTCTCCATCGGCCATTTGAAAGTCCCAGCCCCTTCAGCCTAGGGTAGGTAATTGTAGCTGTTTTCCAGTGAGACCGATCCTTGTTTCCTGAGCTTTGATATTCCTTGATTCCTGAGCTATAGTTATTCTTTGTTCCTTTTCCTGGGCTTCAGCTATGTCTTGTTTCAGATTTGCACTGCTTGCAGTGCTCTCTTGAGTCCTTGTTTCCTGAGCTGTAGCTATTTCCTGTTTCCTTGAACCAGAACTGCCTGCAATGCTACCTAGACTCCTGAGGCTTTAGCAATTTCCCTGTTCCTAAACTAGCACTGCCTGCAGTGCTACCTTCACTCCTGAGCCTTAGCTCAATTCATGTTATTGCTCCAGCACTGTTTTTTATGCTACTTTGTTTTCTTGATTCCCGGACCTGCAATATTCTAGTATACCCTTGTAGCCTCCCCTTCTGTATATACTCTTCCAGTCCCTGTCTTTCTTCCCATTTCCTTGGTTCCAGTTAAAGTTTGCTGTCTTTCTATTCTGCTGTCTTGCTTCTGTTACCTTGTATGTTTGTTTCCTGTTTTCTGCCAAGTGTGCCCTGT
The DNA here is from genome assembly GCF_964204655.1 of Triturus cristatus. Classification (NCBI taxonomy): domain Eukaryota; kingdom Metazoa; phylum Chordata; class Amphibia; order Caudata; family Salamandridae; genus Triturus; species Triturus cristatus. The sequence continues at coordinate 447,894,060 of NC_140594.1, forward strand.
GATTCCCTTCCTATCCTGTTAAGCACTCCTCCTTGCTAGCACCTTGTCTATTGTGCTTGTGTTTAGTTCCACCCTTTTGCTGTTATTGCCTTGCGTGTTCCTCTTTGATTGCCAGGATCTGTGGGCACAGCTGACTCCCTAGGTGGTGTTTCTTGTTCACTGTCAGTATTGTCTTTGAGGTACAGTTATAACGTAACCATAGGTATAAGCTCCACAGATCCTGCCTTTGCATGCATATCCTATTTGTGGGGGTTTTCAGTCAGTATCTGTAACAGCAATTGTGGGTGAGGAACTTACTGAGCTTCAGTCTCACCATGTTGAGCTCCTGAGTGCTTTACCCCACATTCCCTTTATTATTAATGTTGTATTATATATATATATATGTCTTGCACGTCCGTCCTGGGTATACTTAGTCTGAATGCTAAATTGCCTTGTGAGTGCCCTTCCTTTCTGAGTCTTAGCCATCTTGTACAGGCTTCCCCTTTGGATCCCTTTTTCGCCTCTGACTCCTTGTGTGATCCTGGGAAGAGCTGTACTACTCTTTCTGTCCACGGTACATGTTCTACTGTGTTCCCGACATATTCCCGGACAGACCCTGACAGACAGACAGGAATTAAATATGTCATACAATGCAATAGTGGTCATAGGTCGACATGTTTCAGCCTAAAACCCTCATTAGAGGTATGGTGGCTTTCTTTAGGATCGCGTGAATATTTCTGGAAGTGTAGGTAACAGTGTAACAAAGAACAAAAAATAAATGACTATACAGCCAAATACAAAACCAGTGGTTGGACTGTTATGCCAAAAAGCCAGGGATTGAGCGGTCAGAATTGCCTGCGATTCAGGCAACTAGCCCCACCTAAACCTTGGTGCAAAGCTCAAGGAACACCAAGTACTGTTGTCCTTCATGTCAGGCAGCACGCCCACGTCCAGGCAGAGGGGGGCCCTGCCTCCTCAGTGCCGCTCCAGCTCAGCCCACTGTCAGCAGGCCACAATGTACATTGCTGCCCCCAAGGCCAGGACATGTGGTCCGTGGCACTGGCAAAACTCTAGTCATGGCAATTTCAGCCACCATGGCAGCCCCAGGGTTGTCTGGGTTGCAGAGCAGTACAGGAGGTCCCCAGAGGCACCCCCCTGGCAGAATAGCAAAAAGGGGGTCAGAATCAGTCTCAAACTGCGACCCTCATTTTGCCTACCTTGGACACGCCTAGACCCATAAGTTAAGTAAAAGCATCGCCGCTGAATACGTGCATCCCATGTAAGTTTCGTCCGGTTTTTACTGGATAGTACAGAAAAACCGGAAAATGGAAAGGTTAACACTATATCTGGAAGAGCCAAGCCCCTTTTTTCAGCTTCATTTGAAGCTTTTTCCAAGATGGCCTAGCTCCTTTGGGTGACCAGATAAGATTGCATACCCTCCCTTGTAATTTCATTTTCTCACTTTTCAAGAATGCCAAAGGAATGATGTTAAACATAATGGTCATCTTGATATTTGCCCTCCCATAGATACTTAATTGCAGATTCCTGCCATCTTCTTGCCAGAGCCTCTCTTCTCGGAACAAAGAACAAAAAATAAATGACTATACAGCCAAATACAAAACCAGTGGTTGGACTGTTATGCCAATCAGCTGGTGAGCCAGCCCATAAAACCTGGCCCCATGCAGAAAGAGTCAAGCGGATGCCAGATGAGGTCTCAGGCACAAGGCCTGGCACAAGGCTAAGAAGGGACCTGCATGACGGATAATGGACAAGTACCACAAGGTGATCCCGGAGAACTGAGCAGTAGCAGTGAAAGGTCAGTGACACTGGCCTGGCAGGTCCGCAGGACTGGGATCAACACAAAGGAGGTCAGTGGACCGCAGCCTCTTATGTTTTGCAAAAGCGGTGGAGGAGGCAGCAAGGGGGACCAGGATGGGAGCTGCCACAGGCCCGTGCAGAGTGGGACTGTCCTGAACTGCCACACTCTGAAAAAATTAGGACTGGAAGTCGTTTATTGGTGAGGGGGCCCGACCCTGGATGTGAAACCCCAGGGAGGTGTGGGATCCATTACCAGAGACAAGTGATTGTCGCCTGGAGTTCCAATAGGTGGCCGACCTGGCATTATCCTCACTGAAGTTCCAGGAGGACTGTGAGTGACGGGGGTCAGCGGCCCGCAGGAAGGAGACAGCACCCCCTTGCTAATAGATGTCATAGACACTGGTGGAGTGGAGTTCTGGGGGGCAGGCTGCCTGAGGCACTGTGAAGTGATGCTCCTGGAAAATCACCCGGGTGAACTACAAACCGGGTGAACTACAACTACGCATTCTCAAGAAACATCTGGTGGATTTCTGGACTATTGGCCCCTAGGTGAATGACCACGATGGTGAAGGACAAGGGAAGCCATGCAGCAGAGGCCAACAAGATTCTGAACTAAGCCAAGCCTCTGCCCCTGGGTCCTGGGACACAGGAGACAAATATGGTGGACTGCGGCGAAGAGGTGACGAGGACTGTGGAGCCATCACCCTCCTTGGTGGATGTGTTGGTGGCAATTCAAACTGCCCAGGATGACATGCTGCACAGAATTGACTCCGTGGCCATTGAGGTCAATTTGCTGTGCTGTGACCTGCTTAAAGTATCGAAAAGAGTAACCACCACTAAACACAAAACGAGAATATACTGCAAACGGAGGTTCCCTCTTTCAGGGACTCTGTCCCTGAGCTCCAAAAATGGGTGGTGAAACTCAAAGACCGGGCGGAGGACTCTGAAGGGAGGTCAAGAAGGAACAACCTACACTTCGTAGGCAGAGAGACTCTCGGCCGAGTTGTTCTTATAAGAATGGATTGTGACTTTCTTAGCTCCCAGGAGGCTCTCAACATTTTTTAATGCTGAAAGAATGCACAGGGCACTGGCTCTCCCGCATAAACCTAAAGCGCCGCCCAGGGCTATCATTGCCCGGCTTTTCAACTATCGGGATCACAATGCTATCCTGCAAGCCAACATGTACCAAAGGACTGTTGCTTTTTAAGGTTTGCCTCATTTCAATCTATCCTGACTACACAGAGGATCCAAGAACAATGAAAAATGTTCCTTGAGGTCAAGTGACGACTCTGGCACCTTAATCTAAAATACTGTCTCCTCTTCCCAGCTAAAATGTGAGTTGAGGGTAAGGGAAAAACCTTGTTTTTTATGTTGGTGGTGGAGGTGAGCGACTGGCTGGATTCCCAGGGACATCCGGGTTCCTGTTTGGTGCCCTCAACTGAATCATCCCATTCGACAGGGTCAGGCAGGTCCGTCCATGATCGAAGGCAACTGTAACAATGGATATCACGAAACAAAGGAGGGAGCCCGGGATGGATCTAGGTCTGTCCAGATGGGATGCTGCCGGCCTCAGAGCCAGACTTGGACAGAGCAACACAGAACCAGGTGGTGGATCGAAGCTTGCTTGAGGGTGTGGACAATTAGCGCAGTGACACATGGAAACCTGGGCAGCCCACACAAGTGAGTTGCCAGAGCTTGATACAAGTGGGAGGATGAGCCGAAATGTTATTGGAGGGGGCCCACATATAGGGAACATTATCGATAGGGGGTTTACCACCCAGAGGAGGTTGATAATGGAGGGGGGAGCTGGAGGTCTCGGCCTCATACCCAGCCAGCTACTCAACCACTAGCGTAGCACCAAGTTTGGGGATTACTATATCACACACCAATGGACAAAACTGCGACAAACCACAAACTGAAGACTATGGTGACGTGGGTGTTTGTCATCTTTTGCTTGGGGTTTAAAGCACTCATGGTGCGGCACACACAATTCCTTGCTCTCTATGATAGTGGGGTGGAAGGGTTGGCGGTGTTGCCCAAGGGGAGAGAGGATGTTGTGTTTGATCATGATGTATTTTTTTTAAAAGGTTTCAATTGTTTCTATTGCCTCCGTGTCGATTTGTAATGATTGCATTGCTGCAAAAATCCCATTGGGTAACTGGGATGCAAGGGGTGGAATGGAGGAGAGGAAGATACCGTAATTGCTTCACGACTCATGTCTTCCTCTGTAAAAAAGCTGATCAATGGGAATGTCAAAGGTAAAGCAGCATTTGAGCAACACAGACAAGTATCGGCCTATCTGAAATGCTATGAGTAGCGATAGCATGCCTGCAAGAGACACATGTATGAGGGGGTCTCACTGCCATGTATGCGGTGGAGATGGAGAGGGCAGCTTGATGCTACCTCTCACTCAGGCTTTGCGTGAAAGGCCCTCATATGGGTGGTTCCAGGGGTCCCTTTTCAGTACCTACATCATGTGGCAGATCCCGAAGGGAGGTATGTTATTCTACAAGGTACACTAGAGGTACGAGAAATATGTATCCTTAATCTATACGCCACTAGTATTGACTGCCTGGCAGTCTTTCTAGCAGTGCTGGCAGCAGCAATCCCCTAAATAGGCGCTGAAATAATCATGGCAGGCGACGTTGACTGCATGCTGGACAGGACATTAGACCAAGAACCTCCTGGTGCGCAACCGAACCCTAAATGACTGGAACCCTAAAGGACATCTTGCTGGGCATGCAGTTGTGTGGTGTATGGAGGGATAGTTACCCTACAAAGAGGTTGTTTTCATGTCATACCCCGGCGACCGGTACATTTTGCAAGTTAGATTTCTGTTTTCTCTCATGTGAGCTGGAAGGAATAACATATCTACCCAGATATCGCTCGGATCACTCACCTGTCTTGTTAAGTTTCGGGGTAGCCCAGGAATGCCCTGGCAATACCCTTATGGTGTGTTAGGGCAGAGGTGTTGTCGGATCCCCCCTTTGCAGCTGTGGCTTTGGACACCCTGACCCGTTACTTCGAGGAGAATTGGGGGTTGACCTCCACCCGGGCACTCAAGTGGGAGGCCATAAAGGTTATCCTATGAGGGGTCTGCATAAAAACAAAATATGGGGTGGGATAGCAGTTGGAGAAAGACATAAAAATATAGGAAGTTGGTCAGGTCAAGACGGAGCTTCCTACAGCCCCCCATGCTATTGAGGAGTGGTGCACTGCCTAAGAGGCTCTACTAGAGAGCCGGCGTAGGTTAGAAAAATTGACATCTATTGCATACTGGCAATGCCTGCATATGGAGGGAGACAAAACGGGAGCTCTGCTTGGCTGTCTTGTGAAACGAGAGACACCCATGACATCTATATTACAAATTCAAGGGGGCAATGAGGAAACAATATATACTCAACAAGCGATCCTTGAGGTCCTGTGTGCATATCTGGCCAAAGTGTATGGGAAATTAATGTCCCCACTGCAAGAGAATATTCAAGAATTCCTAGCCACTGTGAATTTGCCACGGTGGGATCAGGTGGCCTGCCCGATTACTAGTGAGGATTTACTGGTGGTCATTTGGCATCTCAAATCAGCTAAGAGCCCTGGGAGTGATGACCTCCTGGCAGAGTTGTATCAATAGTTTGCTCCTTTGCTGGCCGACCGCCTTTTGGATGTTTATAATGAGGCATTGGAAGCTCAATCTCTGTTGGCCTCCATGTGGGAAACAGTGGTAGCTATGATTCCCAGTTCTTATAGGCAAATCTCGCTTTTGACCCTGGATGTAAAAACCCTGAGTGGAATTTGCGCGGCCCAACTCCTCCCACATAAGACCCACCTTATACACATAGATCAGTCTGGATTAATTCCGAGGTGTAGAACCACTCATAACTTACTGCGCTTGCCACATGTCTGGCATGCTCCGTGTCTCATGGAGGATGACTATGCCCTGCCACTGCTCGACATAGAGCAGGCCTTTGACTCTGTGGAATGGTATAGTGCTAGAGGCCCTCTTGTGGTCTGACACCCTCTGCTGACCTTTGACAACCATTATTTTAATTGACTTTGGTTTATTATCTTATCCTAGCCTGAATGTACGATGTCCTGCACATGCCTTATTTCTCTCAAAAGTTTCTTTTAATCTTGCTGCTTTCAGTGGGAGCTGTCACGGAGCAGAGGGAAGGTTTCTAGTGCAAGTTTTGAGAATATAAAGCTGGGGGTTGTTGACTTAGAAACTGGGATTTTGGAATCCCAATGGGGACGGATGCGTCTACTTCGGTACAGCGGAACCCTGTTTGCTGAGGCCCTTAACCCCGGCTTTTTAATCCCCTGGTCACGAGTGGGCTAAGATGCAGTGTTTGCACCAGGTGAAGTGTTGAGTTTTGATTATTGCCATTGTGCTGTGTGGCCAGTGGCTTTGATCATTTGAGGTGTTTGAGTTAAGATTATTGCCATTGTGATGTGTGGCCACTGGCTTTGATCATTTGAGGTGTTTTCTTTGTGATGTGTGACTGAGTGAGGTGCACATCCAAAGTAATATTTTCATTTATCTAGTGTATATATGTCTTTCGGATCTCTTGCAGGACGTCCCATATTATATTTGCTTGAGTCTTATCTCATATTATTTGCTGCCTGCTTATTCATGGTATTATTCATGCATGTAACTGTTGCATTTATCACGTGTGTTATTATTGTTTCCATATAAACATATATATCTCTATGTGTATTTGAATGTTGTTCATTTGGCACCTGGGAAAGCCTTTCTGTAGAAAGCATTGTGTAAAATAGACCTCCAAGCCTTATTCTAAAAAGAGAGTCTTTCCATTTTTTTAAAATTAAACCCTTTTCTAAAGGTGTTGTTTGCTTTGCGTTATGTTTCCTGCTTTGCCCTGTGGGTTTGAGCCACCATGTGGGAGATTCTCTATTATCCGAAAGGCGAAGCAAGACATTTGGCGTCACAAACAGGATTCAAGAAATTGCAATTTTAAAAAGGGAAGATGCTCTCTAAAATGCCCATGTTTTCAGCTGCAAAGTCCCAGATGTCAACTGAGTTATTTGAGAGGGGGATTGCCTCTCTTAAAGAGGGAAAACAACTTGGTATTTCAGACAAAAATAGTGGTGTCATTTTGAATGCATTGCTTAGCACGTATCATAAATGTGAAAATTTGGAAAAAGAATGTAGTGAGCTGAAAAGAGAGTAAGCGGACCCTCAGTTTGAAAACCAGTCTTTGAAAAAAGGGTTAAACATGTACCAAGCTCCGAAGCCGTTTGGTTTGAAAGGCTGTTCAGATAGCCAGGGTGATTCATTCATGAAAAATGTGAACTTAGAGATGCTGCCAGTTAATCTACAGGTTTCACAGATGGTTTTAATTAATTCTTTTGAGGGCGTTTCTGAGTCAGAAATGAATTTGAGCCGAAAAAATGTAAACGTGCAGGAAGATAAACAAACCAGCCTGTTAGAATTAGCGATCGTTGGTTGCAGTTATAAGTCAGACATGTCAGTGAATGACAAACCTTGCTTCATATGGAGAGACGCTACTTTGAAGAAAGAAATGCAGCAATGTGGTTTTGAATCTGCACAACAGACTGTGTAGTGTGTTTTAAATGTGCGGTCAATACAGGAATGTGACATTACATGTTATGTGCCAGTTCAGAGGCAGTGTGCTACTTTTAGTAATTGTGAAAAACAAGGACAGAAGAGTATGCTTTTAGACTTGTGGACTGAAGCTGTCAGGAACTGTCCAGACCTATTTCAGGAACACCGTCAGGGACTTGGGCAAGGACTGGGAATGGGATAGAAAACGTACACAGAGAGGAGTAAAACACTGCCCAGGATCACCCAGGAAGTCAGAGGAGGAAAATGAATCCAAAGGGGAAGCCTTCACGAAGGAACACAATGGCTAAGACTCAGAAAGGAAGGGCACTCATGAGGCAATTTAGCATTCAGAAAATGTATACCCAGGACGAATGTGCAAGACATATATATGAAACAACATTAACAATAAAGGGGAGTGTGGGATAAAGCACTCAGGAGCTCCACACGGTAAGGCTGAAGCTCAGTAAGTTTCTCACCCACAATTGCTGTTACCGATACTGACTGCAAATACCCAAATGTAGGATATGCTTGTAAAGGCAGGGTCTGTGGAGCTTATACCTATGGTGATGTTATAAATGTAACTCAAAGACAACACTCGGAGTGAACAAGAAACACCACCTAGGTAGTCAGCTGAGCCCACAGATCCTGGCAATCAAACAGGAAAACGCAAGCCAGTAACAGCAAGGGGGTAGAAATAAACACAAGCACAATAGACAAGGAGCTAGCAAGGAAGGAATGCTTAACAGGAAAGGAAGGAAATCACAGGGCACACTTGGCAGAAAGCAGGTACATACAAGGCAACAGAAGCAAGACAGCAGAATAGAAAGACAGCAAACTAGGAACCGGAACCAAGGAAAAGAGAAGAAAGGCAGGGACTGGAAAAGGATATACAGAAGGGAAGGCTACATGGGTATACTAGAATAGTGAAGGTTCAGGAATCAAAAAAACAAAGTAGCATAGAAGGCCGTGCTGGGGCAGGAACAAGAATTGAGCTGAGGCTCAGGAGTCAAAGTAGCACGGCAGACAGTGCTGGTTCAGAAACAGGGAATTACTAAAGCTCCAGGAGTCAAGGTAGCACTGTAGGCAGTGCTAGTTCAGGAACAGGTAATTACTAAAGCTTCAGGAATCAAGGTAGCACTGCAGGCAGTGCTAGTTCAAGGAAACAGGAAATAGCTACAGCTCAGGAAACGAGGAGTCAAGAGAGCACTGCAAGCAGTGCAAATCAGCAACAAACAATAGCTGAAGACCAGGAAAATAGACTAACTATAGCTCAGGAACTCAGGAAACAAGGTAGCACTGCAGGTAGTGCTTATTCAGGCACAAGGAATAGCTATCGCTCAGGTGAGGGATAAAAAGGTAGATTTCCCGTATATTAGGAGTATCGACCTATATTATGTTAGCATGATGCATCTATACGTACACTCCCTGTTTGATATATATGCTTTTGCTTGGAAGAAACTCGTTTATTTCCTCCCTGTATATCTACTGCTAAAAGAATAGGCCGAGAGCCATACAGACACCATCTTCTGAACAATATGCTCGAGCACAGGCCGTGATCACGCGTTGATCACGTGCAGTTGTCAGGCCCCAGTTCATCTGAGTTACTGGTAGCAGCTGAAGGTAGGCTGTTTACTCGACTGTTCTAAGACTCAAGGTCGCATCTCGCTTTGGGGGTGATAAGTGCATTCCTGGAGGCGCCGTGCCTACACTCCCAGGCACCAAGACGAAAGGGAGTCACCCCTCCTGACCTCATCAGTAATAGATAGTCAAGCCTTTGTACTGGTCTGATGTGTGCCATATATGGTCCTTTCCTGGAGCTCGAGGGCCAACAGGTGTTTTCCTTTTACAGTGATTGTATGTGTTGAACCGAAAAGTATATAACCTCATGTTTGAATACGAGCCAACAGTCTTCTCGGCGCACCTGATGGGTGAGGTTTGGAGAGGCTCCTCTATAGAGTATTTTGTTTAATAAACGATTGAACCTTCATCACTGCCAACTGACTGATTATTTGGTAATGGTATTGGGACTATTGGTAGGTATAGTCCTTTAGTTTATTTTTATGGTACATCAGTTGGCGACTCCGCCGGGACTCCGTGACTGGGTCATCCTCCCCGTAAACGGATGGTAAGGACAAGGGGTAATTCTGGTCGAGCGGGTGGACGGAGAAAGGATCCTTTGAAATGTAGCCATTTTTGGTATGAACTTACTCCGCTCTCACGATCAGAGTATCCCCAGCTGCTAGTGACCCTTCACCGGAGTCCTACGGGCATAACCCAGGAGCTGACCATGTTGGTCTTCAGGAGTTGGCAGTGGAGAACATGTCATTGTAACTGTGTGCACCAGGTGAGTGGAATTGTTTTGATGTTCTTGGCATGCACTGTTGAGCAGTGCTTTTGAAGCAGTTAACTGTGTAAGTATTTGGTGGTCAGTGTACCACAGAGAATCCTGGGGATCTGACGGGGCAGCATTGTGGTGGCTGCACGTATAGATAGTCCACGGACCTTTTGTGAATAATAAGAGACGCCGATCGGACGCCTGGTGTGGCACGTGTGGTGCGCGCCCGGCCGGACTGCTCTCGGAAAAGCCTGTGGCTGTACCTGGGTAGTCTTGGGAACACATCTGAAGCGGTGCTAATGAAGCGGGCTTAGTCAGAATAGTCCCAAGAGTGAACCAGGAAGGCTGCGGGATAGTCTGTAGGTCGGTCTGTGGCTATACCTGTCTGACGGTCTCTTGGTAGTCTTTGGACTGCTTGATTTTGGTATCTGTTGGTCTTGGAATTTGAATTTGATTGATTCTCCACAAACAGGAGTCGACGGGCTCTGTTCTTTGTTTGAAAAGACGTCATTTTTTAATATCTTTTTATGTATATATATATTATTGTCTTGTGTATGTTTGAATGAGCGTGAGGTGGTATGTTTTGTGAATGTTTGAACATGGCCATGTTAGGAAGTTGATTTTTATGATCGAATGAGGAACACGTAACGACAATAATCATGCCGTGTTTTAGCAAATTGAGTTGTTTTAGATGTTGTTGCCGCCCTAATGATACGCGTTTGGCTGAAAGTCAACCTGCCCCGCCTCAGGGCATCCCCACTTATGATATGTATGTAAAGCATGGTATTACACCTCTCTTGTTCAATACACTCTGGCATAAATATACTAAAGATAATGTGGAATTGCAATGGCCTTTAACCGGGTCTTTTGATGAAAAAAAGATACATTTCCTGCAGAATCGATTATTTTCTAAACGTAGTCGACAGTCAATGTTTGACTCCCTAAACCTGTGGCAGAAGGAAGCAAAGCGTAGATGTATGCAGGAGGAGAAAGTATGTAGGATGAAAGGAAATCAGACGATTACGCAGAAAGCTATAGCTTATGATAAAACACAAACTGAACATAGGATTGATTGTGCAGATAGACAATTTAGATTGCAAGTGGATAAGACTTATGTGGCTAGGACTGAAGCGGAAGATGAGATAGGGGATTTATTGGATACTCGTCCACATCCACCTTATGCTCCGCAGCGTATATATCCCGTTGATCCCCCGACTCTAGTACAGGCCCCTTCAGCTTCCACCCCTGTTGTTTCCTCTTCCCTTGCCTCTCCAGGAACGTCCTCTGTTTTGTCTCCCTTAGTGTCTGAGACTTGGCCTATTACACTGCTGTCTTCCGTTCTGTCCACAGCTGTTTTGTCTCCCCCCCACCACTGTGTGGGCTTCCCTTTCTGCGAGCACGACCCCATCTCCAGCTGTTTCGACTCCACTTCGTGCTCCGGAGGATTTCGACGCACGGAAGTTGTTTACCCTTTCGGCTGTAGGACAGAATGAGAAACAGATGATTGAGAATCAGTCATCCCAGTGGATGCGACAGCCTATTTACACTCTAACTGATATATGGAACACGCTTCGAGACTATGAGCCTGTTATGCAGCAACATGCCTTGAAACACATGGCTGCACGTATTATTATTCTCTGGGAACAGTGTTTTCCAGGAGGGATGGCCCCCCAAGTGATGTATGACATCCGGAACAGGGCTCATAAGTCTGAACTTAGCCCAGATGAAGTGTATAGAAATGTGGAGGTTTTATTAAATTATCGTGAACGGATGCATCAAAAGTGTCCCTCGTGGGACACTCAGGATCCTATGCGAGAAGTTCATCCTATCCTTCATCCTGAAATATCGGAACTAAAGAATGACCAGATCATGGTGACTAGACCTCGTGTAGAGGCCCGAGTGCAGGAGCAATGGGTTCACACCCCCTGGAAGAGAGTGAAGTCCTCTCGCTAAAATCACAATTACCCGACCCCCGTAAGAATCCCACGGCTTATTATAAAGAACTCACAGAAGCTGCCTCTTCGGCCGTCATGATCGTAGCTGACATAGAGCTATTTTTTGCATTGTTAGTTCCCGGTGACGTATGGCGCCAGGTGCATGATTAGGACCATGCTCAAGAATTAGGCGGAACATGGGAGCAGATAAAAGAGTGGGACAAGGATCGTAAGCCTGGAGATAAGCCGAAACTTGAATTATTGGCATGGCCTGGCCGTATTATCACTTACATGCATTCCTTAATTCCGCCTCGTAAGGTGGATTGGGACAAATTGACTGCATGTAAACAGAAGAAAGATGAAATTGTTTCTGATTTTTTCACTAGATTTGAGGGCGTATTTATTGATTTTAGTGGACAGGATTTATCGTTGGAAGGCGTTATACGATTATTTGTTAATCGTTTTGTGACCAATTTGTTACCAGAAGTCTCTGCATGGCTACAAGCCGCTGAAAGTACCTGGACCACTTCCACGCCCTCGGTAATATTGAGTATGGCCCAATATTACGAACATAGAGAAAATGAGAGCAAGGATAAGACGGAAAAGAGAACAAAGGATCTTAAAACACGGGTGTTGTTGCAACAAGTTGTTCAACGAATGAGGCAGATAGAGAGGCGGTAGAGGGTTCGTAACGAGGGGGGCGGGAACTGGACGAGGCAGAGGGCCGGCTGTCGTTTTGGGAATAAATCAGTGTGCTTATTGTAAGGAGGAAGGGCATTGGCGAATTCAGTGTCCGTTGTTGCCGGCCCAGAACGGGGCTATGAGAAGTAGAGGAAGAGGTCTGGGGAGTGTGGATCGCAGTGATATGCGACGAGAAGAGGCGACGCAAGTCGGACAAGAAAATAATTACTTTGATAATCCAAGAGGTAGGCAATATTATAATGAGGAGTGAGTAATGGACGTAACCGAAGGGTATGCTTATACATAGGATAGCCATGGACAGAATGAGGGCCAGGTGTCAGTACCCGTTGATCAGCAAGGACCTTATGTAGAGGCGCATTTGATGGGGACATCTGAAAAGTTTTTAGTTGATACGGGTGCAATGAATAGTTCTGTTTCTCGTTCCCTGGTCCCAGGGACTGCTCTGTCCGGGCACAATAATATTTCGGTAGGAATCTCGGGAATTCCGGTGGTGAGCCCCATCTCCAAACCTATTCCTTTTACAATTGGTCCTGTTACGATAGACTCCCCGTTTCTTTTGACTTCCCATTGCGGCAAAAATTTGTTGGGCCTGGATTTGTTGAAAAAATTACATGCCAAGATTCATTGTTCACTCGATGGTGTTTACTTGACTATTAATTCCCTTGGGAAGCATACTTTGCAGTGTTTCACAAAAAAATAACCCCTCCCTCCTGAGTTTGCTGTTATTCCAGCAACATTGTGGGCCACTGGTGACACAGATGTAGGATTATTAAAGATTCCGCCCGATTCTATTACTTTGAAGCAAAATGCTCGGCTTCCTCATATATCTCAGTACAAAATTTCTCCGGCTGGGGAGAAGGCTTTGCTCTCCATCATACAAGATTTGGTGAAAAGGGGTGTGGTGGAAGAGACAGCTGCTAATGTGTGCAACAGCCCCATTTTGCCTATCTTAAAGAGAGCCTCTGTTGGAAGCGATCCTGATTATGCTTATACCTATCGTTTTGTGATTGATTTGCGCGAAATTAATAAATTAGTGATGCCCCAGTACCCTGTGGTTTCAGACATCACTACTATTCTCACTATGTTTCCTCCTACTGCTAAATATTTCTCTGTGATTGATTTAAAAAATGCTTTCTTTAGCATTCCGATTCATCCTGATAGCCACCATATTTTTGGCTTCTCATTGTCTGGTTGCAGCTTCCGGTTCTGTCGCGCTCCCCAGGGGTACACAGAGAGTCCTAGTATTTATAGTCAAGCTTTGAAAACATTGTTGGATGATTTGGTCTTGCCCCTTGGTAATGTGCTTTTGCAATATGTAGATGATTTTTTAGTGGCCTCTGATACCGAGAAAGGTTGTAAGAAGGCCACTGTACAATTATTGTCTCATTTGGCGGCTAATGGCAATAAAGTATCCCTTTCTAAATTTCAATATCGTCGACAGGATGTGACCTATCTCGGTCATCTACTGTCGAAAGAAGGGAGGAGACTAACCCCTGAGCGTGTGACTACGATTTTTAATATGTCTGTACCTCGTACTCAGCGTGATGTTCGTGCATTTCTCGGCATAACTTCTTACTGTCGCCAATGGATCCCTAATTTTTCCCTTCTTACTATACCTTTTCTGTACTTAACCACTAAAGATGTGCATGAACCTTTACCCTGGACTGATGCTTGTCAAGATGCTTTTGACACTTTGAAAACTGCGCTTTGTTCTGCACCTGTTCTCGGTACTCCTGACTACCGAAAACCTTTTGTGCTTTACGTACACGAGGTGGACGGTTGCTAGCTTTCCGTGTTAACACAAGGATTTGGTGGTAAGCAGAGACGTTGTGCCTATTTCTCGGCGGTGTTGGATAACTTTGCCAGAGCACTCCCTAGCTGTTTAAGAGCTACTGCTGCAGTTGCGGTGGCTATTCGACAGTCGGAAGGGCTCGTTCTGAACACTGACCTCACAGTGATGGTACCACACGCTGTGGATACATTATTGAACAAAACAAAGACCCAGCACCTTACGAGTGCGCGTCTTACCGGATACGAATGGACTTTGTTTGCTCCACACATTACGATTAAACGATGTGCCACTCTGAACCCTGCTACGTTACTACCCCTCCCTTTCGAATGAAAAGAACAATGATGTTCATGATTGTATATTTCGGACTGAGGAAGAAACAAAGGGATGAGTAGACCTGACTGACACTCCTCTATCTGACCCTCAAGGGGAGTTGTACGTCGATGGCTCTTGTTTCAAGTTACCAGATGGCACGACAACTGCTGCATATGCGATAACTACTCTTCACACTATAATTGAGGCTTGTCGAGTAACCTATCAGTCAGCACAGGCGGCTGAGGTAGTGGCATTGTTTCGGGCCTGTGAGTTAAGTGAAGGACTGAGAGTAAATATTTACACCGACAGCCAGTACGCCTTTGGCGTGGCTCATAGTTTTGGCCGACTTTGGGCAGAAAGAGGTTTTCTTATTTCTCATGGTCAACAAATACAGCATGGCCCCTTGATTTTGCGATTACTGACAGCATTGGCGTTACAGAAATAGTGGCTGTAGTCAAATGTAGTGCACACAAGGCAGTGGTTGATGCAGTGGGGGAGGGTAATGCCTTTGCTGATCAAGTAGCTAAGGAAACTGCGAAATCCAAATTAACCTCAATGTTTGTGACTAGGACTGCTAGGTGGGTGACTGAAACAGAGATGTTTGATAACACCATGGAGAGTGTCCGAGAAATACACGAAGCTACCCCTATTGAACTGGCTCATTGGAAAGAGCGAATTGGGAGATTAGATGCAGATGGTTGTTGGATTGATCTGACAGAAAAGCAGCGGTGGCTGTTGCCTAATGCATTAGTGAATGCGGTGGTGACAATGGCACATGGTTCGGCTCATATTGGGGTGAAAGGTATTTGTGCATTATTAGATCCTGTATGGTACAATCCCAATATTTCTAGGACCGCTGCTCATTTGGTACAATATTGCATGGTTTGCTTACGACATAATCCAGGGGGCAGGGAGCCCATTCTGAGTGGAAACTTTGCACCACCATCTTTGCCTTTTGAGATGCTTCAAATGGATTATATCCAGCGGGAGCGCGTTAACAATTTGAAGTATGTCCTAGTCGTGGTATGTGCTTTCAGTAAATGGGTGGAAGCCTACCCGACAAAAGAAAACACTGCTTTGGCAATGGCAAAGGCGTTGGTAAAGGAGTATTTCCCCCGCTACGGATTGCCTCGTGTGAACTGGAGTGACAACGGAAGACATTTTAATGCAGAACTCATCACACATATGTGTAATGGACTACATATTAAACAGAAATTCCATGCGGCTCGACACCCCCAGTCCGCTGGGTTGGTCGAGAAGTATAATGGGATATTAAAGCTCAAATTAGCTAAAATTCAAGAAAGCACTGGATTGAGGTGGCCAGATGCTCTGCCGCTGGCATTAATGCAATACGAGTTACCCCACATTCTCGTTCTGGTTTGTCTCCGTATGAGGTCATTTTTGGGCGCCCTGCTAATGTTTGGGGCGTTCTGAGACCCAGAAAGTTTCGTGATATAGAGTATCCTATGCTGACAGACTATTTATATGCTTTGACTAAAGATCTTCGTTCCATTCATCAACAGGTCTCAGCAGTTTTGCAGCCCCTGACGGAGGGTCCTGGACATCGTTTGTAACTAGGACAGTGGGTTCTGGTCCGTAACTATCAGCGAAAATCCAGTTTGGATCCTCGTTGGTCTGAACCATTTCAAGTCTTGTTGGCCACGTGGACGGCGGTAAAAGTGAACGGCAAGTGACACTGGATTCATGTGTCACATCTGAAAAAACTACCCCTTCCGCTTCCATATGATCAGCGAATCCAGGACGGGGTTCTGACTCAGGAAAGTGAGAGAGTTCCTCGATTCATCCCTTTTTCTGACACCCAGGTAATTAGAGAAGGGCAAGGAGAAGGTGCACAGGGCTCGGAAGGGGCTCTGTCATCAGCACAATTGATCGCCCCAGATTCTGTTGTTCCTACAGCTAACCCAGAGGCTCGCAGTACCCCTGTTTCACCGGATTCGTCATCCTCTGTTTTGTTCTCTGATCAAGAAGTGCCTGGCCATACTCGATGTGGCCCAGAAAACAGCACTGTACACCAGGTGAACATGGTAGGAGATAGGGAGAGACTTGAGTGATAGGGTACAGACCTGTGCTATGAATGTCTGTTAGATACGCTTCTGGTGTACTGATCGAGACACTGGACTGAACGCGCTGAGAGCCTTGAACATTTGTTTGCTCTGTTCATAAAGAAAGACTGAATTTCATGTTCAAAGGGACCGTCACCCAGGTTGTGTTTTCTACAAGGGTTGTGTGAGAACATAACTCCAACGTGAGAAGTTTGTTTTGGTATTATCTGTGATGAACGATAGGAGCCTGCCTGTGAGGCTCTAAACCGACACAGGAAAGAAGTACCCTCTGGCAGGTTGGACTGCATTGCCCTCGTTTATTGTCGGACTTTTAGTTAGCATGTATCCCTTTGCTCGTTTTGTTCCTGAAGAGGAACGTCCTTTTGTACCACACTATTTTCCTACATCTATGCCTGTTTTTTCTAGTTGGACCAATCGTGTTAAAATTGCATTTATAGCTACTACAGCAATATTGCTACTTATATTATTGGTTTTCATATATCTAGAATTTCACCACCCTATGCATACTGTTTAAGGAACAACTACCCCACCTCCGGAACATGTGTTTCATACTTTAGCCCCTCATAAGGAAAGGCATCGTCAGACCTATGTGAAAAACGCATTCATTGAAATGCTTCATCAAGCACACAGTGCCACCAATAGTACAAATTGTTGGGTTTGTGGTCTTTTACCATCTGTTATGCGCAAGCACGACTTATTTATATCTCTACCTTTGTCTCATCTGGGAAGTTGCGTGGCTTGGTTCAAATTGCTTTCTATGATGTATATGCATTACACTGTGGACGCTCAAAGGTTTTCAGAGAGAGATTATGAAATGATTTTAGCTTATATTGAGGTTCATCAAAGTTTCAACCCCGACGGGAATAATGGAGAGGGAACCTTAGATCCGAATGCCTGTATGAATATGTATATAACTCACGAAAATACCACTTGGTTGAAAAATGAAATTTTGGACTTTGTTGAATTCAATTTCACTCAATATTATCGACACTTTCAGGACCGTAATGTTACTAAAGATAGGGCTATTCCAGTGCCTGTATTAAACAGCACCTCTACATTTTGTGTTCAAGGAGCAGGGTACATATCAGTAGGGAAAAGCCGATGTAATTACACTTATCAGTTGCGTACCTTTAGCAGCCCTCCGTTGTTAACCCCTCCTAATGTATATTTTGTCTGTGGAGAAAGTGCCTATACTTGGCTTCCACGAGGTTGGAATGGACGTTGCTACCTGTCCTTCCTGTACCCTCCGTTTCAGGCGCGTTTCAGAAGGGACATTCAAGGAATAAAAAATAAAAATAAAGCGTGTAGCTGGTGCGCTTGTGCCCGGAGTAGCTTCCATCCTTGCACAGTTGTGTCTGCTGGTTTTATTTTGCAGCTATCCCCATCTAGGGCTATCAAGGCTCATTCAATATCCTACTCTCCTTTTTGATGAGAGATGGCCCTTCCACGTGTCTCAAAAACGCTGGCGCGGCCTTCCCCAGGCGTCCGCGCAGCGCAATTCACCGTGCACGTGCCCTCCTCGAGTATAGTGCTTATGCATTCGGTTGGCGCAGCTCAGGGTGGCTCAATTAGTGAAGAGAGTATGAGGGCCACTGGAATAGATCAAGCCCAGGTCAGGAGTGAAAATCCCCAATAGTGCAGCTGCACAGTGTTGCAAGCCCTGAGATTGCCGCTTCACGTCTCAGCTCCATACCAACAGCCCCAGGAGGCTTTGCTCAGCAACCCAGGAAGTCCATCGCACCTGGAGGCGTCTGCCAATTTGCGCCGCCAGTCACACAGTCCAAAAGACCCCCAGGCAGCAGGAAGCCGGCCCTGGCAACCCAGCTCTGCCCGCCGGCGGGTCCGAGCAGATCTCAGGCACGGCGGTCCCCGCACATGTAGGGGGCCACAGCGGTGGGGGGGAGGCCCTGGGCTTTTGCTAAATGATAAAGGGTGCATGTATTCAGCAGTGAGTGGAAAAATAGTAGGGGTGGGTGGAATTTGTGTAGACGCGCTACGCAAAGCTCCGCGAAACGGTAACAAATCTCCGTGAGCACGCAGAAATTCCGCAAACACGCGAAATTGCTTGTTCACAATGCTTTTTTCTTGTTCTCGAGTGCTGTTTGCGTGCTCGGGGGGAAATATCTCGCAAACACGCATTTTGAGAACGCGAACAAGCAAAAAATTCCGCGAAGCCGCGGAACGCAGAATTTTGGGCAACTCCGCGTTCTCCGCGGAACGCAAAATTACCCAAATTTCGCAAATTCCATGAGCGGAATGGAATTTACCGGCCAGGCCTAAAAAATAGTCAGGAAGGAGACTGCCCCAGCCCTTCTTACTGTGCAAGGAAAAGGAGTTCCACTCCAATACCAAGAATTCAGAGGCCATAGTGTGGGTAGAATTCTCAAATAATTCCCTAGAGCCAGCAGGGACCGTGCAGACAGGTATGACAATATTGTGCCTTCAGACCCAAAACAGAGAAAAGAAAATGTGCGCTTTTTGAAGATTATTTTTTGCAAGAAGAGTGGTGCTTGTTTCTTTTCCAGATCTGACTGCAATGTGTTGGTATACCTGATGTCTCTGTCTTGCAAGTGGGTGCCCATGTCTGAGTGTGCCCCCTCCCCCCAACCCTGGAGTTATCACCGGATGGTGAAAGCTGATGTCCTTTGGCTGAACAAACCAGACAAACAAACCAAGCAACTGATCATGGGCTGATATCATAAACATGAAGTAAAATGTTCACAATTATAATTTTGAATGTAAGAAGGCTGTGTGTCTTTCACGCAAAAGTACATTATTTGTTCTGAAGACGGTGTTTTTCAGTTTAAAGATGTTGATGTTGCCTTTATTTTTAAACACAAAATATATACATGTGGCCGCTTCAACAGTAGAAGTTCGAGAATTATCCATTTGTGACATTAGTAGCACTACTGAGTTCATATGCCTGATTCTATTTGTGCATTCATTTTGTGTATCCATCAAACATTTATTCTTGCTGAATATCCAGATATGCATGAGCTATTTTTACATGCTTTGAAATGTTTGTTACATGCTTTTATGATTTCAATGTTTTAATGTGTATTTCAATTATATTAGTGCTTTCAGTTCAGCACTTGAGTCTATAATGTCACTGTTTTGACATGTGCTTCAAACATAGTTGTGCTTTCAGTTAAGAAGTTCACTTTTTGATATAAGTATGTTATGATAGTCAAAGGTCATGGGGTGGCATGTAGTGCTAGAGGCACTCTTGTCGTCTGACACCCTGTGATGACCTTTGACTACCATTATTTTAATTGACTTTGGTGTAATTTTTTATCCTAACCTAAATGTACGATGTGCTGCACACGCCTTGTTTCTTTTAAAAGTTTCTTTCTTTCAATCTTTCCGTCTTTCAGTGGGAGCTGTCACGGAGTAGGACAGCCTTGCCAAGAACAGAACGTGTGGGATGTGCATTTAAAAGCATTAGAGGGAGAGAGAGGTGTGGAATGTACTTTTTGGTCTCGAAGTGCAGTGTTATGAGCAGTGGTGCACAAATGTGCACTGTGTTGTACTTTGAGAGATGAAGTATGTGATGCTATAAGCAGTGGTGCACAAATGTGCATTGTGTTGTACATTGATAAGTATTATGACGTTCTTACTATTGGCTTTGACATGGCCTCATGTCTTCCTGGATTCAGACTCTGCCTGGCTTGAGCTTCATCTGCGCGCACAGCTACGCTTGCAAGTTGTGTGGGTTAATCATGTTCAAGAATTGTTTTTGTCAGAGAATATTTAATGTACCCTGGACGGCTCTTGTGCGCTTCGACAAGATAAAGACTGGAACATGCGAGACTGTAGAGGGAACGTGGGAACTCCTTCCTGCCATGGAATGCTAGCTTGGAAGCTGGCCAGTCCTGGTAAGATTCTTTTGGCACAGGGGGAAGGTTTCTCAAACCTTCTAGTGCGGGTTTTGAGATTATAAAGCTGAGGGTTGTTGACTTAGAAACTGGGATTTTGGAATACGAATGGGGATGGAGGTGTCTACTTCGGTACAGCGGAACCCTGGTTGCTGAGGCTCTTAACCCCGGCTGTTTAATCCCCGGTCAGGAGTGGGCTAAAATGCAGTGTTTGCACCAGCTGAAGTGTTGAGTTTTGATTATTGCCATTGTGATGTGTGGCCAGTGGCTTTGATCATTTGAGGTGTTTGAGTTTTGATTATTGCCATTGTGATGTGTGGCCAGTGGCTTTGATCAATTGAGGTGTTTTCTTTGTGATGAGTGACTGAGTGAGGTGCACATCCAAAATAATAATTTGATGTGTCTAGTGTATCTATATCTTTCTGATCTCTTGCAGGACGTCCCATATTAAATTTGCTTGAGTCTTATCTTATATTATTTGCTGCCTGCTTATTCATGGTATTATTCATGCATTTAACTGTTGTGTGTATCCAGTGTGTTATTATTGCTTGCATATAAACATATATACCTCTTTGTGTATTTGAGTGTTGTGCATTTGGCATCTGGGAAAGCCTTTTAGTTAGAGAGTATTGTGTAAAATAAACCCCAAGCCTTATTCTAAAAAGAGAGTCTTTGCTTTTGGTAAAATAAAGCCCTTTTCTAAAGGTGTTGTTTGTTTTGTGTTATGTCTCCTGCTTTGCCCTGTGGGTTTGAGCCACCATGTGGGAGTTTCTGTATTATCTGAAAGGTGAAGCATGACAAATAGTAATATATCTGGTGGGTTTTGCAATGGCTAGAAGTAGGCTTCAGTTTCCTCAAATGGTTTTAACTGCTCTATACTGCCCCCGTTGCCCGTATACGGACTAGGGGACTAAAATTTAACGTATTTGCACTGGGCCTTGGCACCCTCGCGGGTACCCTTTGTCAGCGCTCATTTTTGTGGCTGCTAGAGAGCTGCTGGCAGCTGCCCAGCGGAAATAGATGACTACCTGGGGGATACTTCTCGGGAAGACCCAGCATGTGGTCTCCTTGTTTGGTGACAATACCCTGGTGTATGCCCGACAACTGGAACAGTTGGTGCCTATCCTCCTCAATGTGCTGCAGAGGTTTGGGGCCATATTGGGGCTCTGTATAAACCTGGGAAAATCTAAGCTGGTTCCACTTGGGAGGTTGGCGTTGGGATTGATGTATGCACTGCCTAGGGTGGGACTCCCTTGGGCGCCTGAGGGGTCTAGGTACCTGTGTGGTCCCATTCAATACTTTGGTGTACATTACAATTGCATACCTGTGACAAATTCAAATGTAAAATTTTACCGAGATGGCATTTTTGATTTTCCAAGTTATGTCTCTGTCTGTTGGATCTGAAAGTAGACCTGCAAGCTTGGGATTTGAGCTGGCTAACATGGAGTTCTATACTGTGTCCCAACTCAAGTACTTCTGCAAGGAGTTTGGACTTCCTGCCAAGAGAACCACCAGGAAGGTGGATTTGCAAATGGTGCTGAGGGCCTGGGCAGAGGCCACCTGCAGCAAAAAGAGAAGATTTGACTCCTAGAACAGAACTCCCTGTCATGGCAGAGAGCAGCTTTTTCTCCCATGGTCTGTCCCCAGAGGAACTGGTGGAGAGGAGAGAGGAGAGGGAATTCGAGATGCAAATGGCCAAATTGGAAATGGTGAAGAAAAAAACTGAAATCTTTGGAAGAAAAAAATGTTTTTACTGGCTCATGAACTGAGTCTGAAAGAGCTGGACATCAAAGCCAGACGGGCATATTCCAGCAGTGATGCTTGCAGCACACCCTCAGTGTCGGAGGGAGACAAAAGAGCTTGCATTCCCAAGGATTTTGGTGCCCAGTTATGTGGTGGGACCCAGTTTAGACAAATGGTTTTCTGCCTAAGATGTAACCCCGTGGGTCCACAAGGTCCCAGAGGAGCTTTGGGGTGGTCTGTGGAAACACATGCCTACTGTGGTGGGGGTACACATTTCTAACACTAGAGGTTGGGGATCAAACCAGGTACGCTCACATGAAAGTCATTGTGATTGCACAGTTTGGGTTGACTGATAAAAAGTACAGCCAAAGGTTCAGAGTCAGCCAGCAGCTCCTCAACCATTCATGGGTAGATTTTGGAGATTACTCCAGCAAGACAGTGAATGGTTAAGTGTGGGGCAACAAAAGTGAATGATTACACTCGGTTGTACAATCTGACTATGAAGCCTGCTTAGGAGGTGGACCCCTGGGCTAGCACCAGGGATGTGGAGCTGGTGCCAAAAGCCCATATGCCTGCCAATACTTTCAAGTACAGGCAGTGGGTCACCATCAATGGGCAACGGATAGAGGCTCTGAGAGACACACAAGCCAATATGGCTGTGTCCTCAGAGCAGGTCCTCCCTAACACATTCCACCAAGTCATAGTCACAAACAATCATGAGGGCCATCTACCAGTGGTTCTGGTTTCCTTTGAGCGGGGGAGGGGGTTCTCAGGTTCTCTGTAAGTAGCTGTAAGCCTTGACATGCACTGTAGATTGTCAGTTAGGCAATGAGAGAGAGCACTCTACATAGGGGGAGATAGAGCTCAGGTCACACTTGAAGATGTTGGTATTGCCTGTCTGGGTCTGGATTACCACATGTTCCGTGACTGCCTGTGGAGGGAGTAAAGGGCAACTGGAGCCTGGACCAAGGGCCCAGGCAGGTGCCAACAGAGAGAGGGGCAATGGGGGTGGGAAACCGGCCCCTGAAGTTCCCACAGTTGACGTTATTGGGGCACCAGAAGAGGAGGCCAATAAGCCAACCAGGGAGGACATTGCTACACTGGGTGACCTGCCTAAGCTTGCAAATTGAGGGTGGTCCCACCAGGGAGGAATTCTACCAGATGCAGAAATAGTGCCTCACTCTAGACGACTTGAGGAGTCAAGCCAAAGCCCAGGCAGCAGGTGACAGCTCTGGGATAACCTGATCTATTAGGAGAATGACCTCCTCTATTGTGAGCCTAAGGCTCCTCTTCTGGGGCAGCCGGTGTGCTGGTTGTCTCCCAGTGTTACAGGACCTTCCCACTGGGTTTGGCTCATACTATATGCCTGTCAGAACATCTCGGGCAAGACTAGACCTTTGCACAAAAGCACAAAGCTCCCTTGACCCCATTACCTGTTATTTGCACTCTCTCTAATGGGGTTGACATTACCATCACTGGGACCTTGAACCCCAAGTCAGCCTTAGGCAACGGGTTTGTCCTGGTCTTGGTGGATCATGTCACCTGCTATGCAGAGGCCAGAGACTGCACCTGTGGTGGCCAACACACTGATTGCGATTTTTACCCGTGTGGGGTTCCCCAAGGAGGTAGTGTCTGACTGATGGACTAACTGCATGTCAGCCTAAATGAAATATATGTGGGATGAGTATGGAGTACAAGTTCACCATCCCCTACCATGCCCAAACCAATGGTCTTGTGGTGGGATCTAACAAGACATTGAAAGTCATGATAATGAGACTACCTGAGCCCATCAGGCATGAGTGGGATGTTCTCCATCCATGCCTTCTCTTTGCCTACAGGAAGGTACCACAGAAAGGAGTAGGTTTGAGCCCCATTTAACTCCTCTATGGCCAACCTGTGAGGGAACCTCTGAACTTTGCGCGGGAGGGGGTAGGGGCAAGCCCCCAGGAAACCTACCCAGGATGTGGTCATCTACATGCCATCCTATACAGATGGATTCCTTCTAGAAAATGTGGTAAAGCAACCTTGAGGTCAGCCAAGAGGTTATGAAGTTCTGGTACGACCAGAAGGATACTCTGGAGGAGTTTAAACCTGTCCAGAAAGTATATGTCATGGAGCCTGTGGAACCCAGACCTCTCCAGGACACTGGACGAGCACATGCAAGGTGAAAGAGCAAAAGGAGAGTCCACATAACTGGTGGCTCTCTAGACTCCTAGGAACACCTTAAGGGTGCTCCACGTGACTTGCCTGAAACCTCCCTTCGAATGGTCCGAAGTGAGCATGCTCCTGGTGATAGATGAGAGAGGGGAAGAAGATACCGAGCCTCTCCCTAACTTCTTATCTTCCCATGAACATTATGTGCCAGTGAAGGGTGTCAACCTCTCTTCTACCCTGACCCCAGAGCTGCAAAGCAACTGTTACCACTCACTGGGGGAGGTTGCCTCTCTCGCACCCATGGACTCACACACCTATACGTCCATTATGTAGACACTGTGTACAGCCCACCTATGAAGAACACAATTTACAGGTTGTCAGAAAGGGTGAGGACCAGCACCACGGAGGAGGTCTCTAATTTGCTGGCATTAGGGTGACTGAACCTCCCCAACAGTCCATGATCCAGCCCTGTGGTGCTGGGATTGAATGCTGTCTCACCAGGTGCAACACCAGCACTTAGGTTCTGTGTGGACTACTGTGGGGTCAATTGCGTCACAAAAACTGAAATGCACACTCATCCCCAGAGCTGATGATCTCATCAACAGGCTGGGTGCTGCCAAGTTACTCAGTACTTTTGATTTGACGTTTGGGTACCGGTAGATCGCTCTGACTAAGTGGGGAAAATAGAGGTAAGCATTCACAGCACCTGAGGGCCACTTTAAAGTGTGGGTGATGCCCTTTGGCTTGACAGCCAAGTTCCAGAGGTGGGTCAACAGGATCCTATCTTGAAAGGAGGCCTTCTGCGCCACCTACTTGAACGACATCGCTGTCTACAGCTCCAGCTGGGAGAAACACCTGTACCACCTCCAGGATGTGACTAAGGCCCTGCAGCAGGCACACCTGACTATCAAGGGCTGGGTTCTGAGGTATGTCTGAGTCAACTGGTGGGCAGGGCAAGGTGCACACCCTCAAGGCCAAGATTGATACTATTATGGCCTGGCAACCATCTAAAATGCAGACTGAGCTGAGAGCCTTCCTCTGCCTGACAGGATACTACAGGAGGTTTGTTAAGGGATGTGGCACTCTTGTTGCCCCCTTAACAGAGCTTAATTTGATGATTAAGCCCAGATTGGTGTAGGACAAAGGCCTTTAATAACTTCAAGTAGGCCTTGTGTAGGGCACCCTTACTCAAGGCTCTTGACTTCTCCAAAACATCCATAGTGCATACTGAAACTTCAGAGCATGGCATAGGGGTGGTCTTAGCACAGTTGAATTTAGTGGGCCTGGACCAACGGGTAGCCTTCATTAGCAGGAGGTTATTTTCATGGGAACAGAGTGTCATGCCCGGCGGTCCACGAATCCCGCTGCTGTAGTATATAAGGAGCCTCGAGGCAAGGAAACGCGCTTAGCGTTCTTGCCTCAAGGTCCACTTCCGTCTTGACGCTCAGCTGCCTGACTTCCGTCACGCATTTCCTGTTTCCGGCGTTTCTCTAAGGAACGGAGCCGGCTTGGTGCATATCGTCGCGTTGTTTGTTCTCCGTGGCGTTTCCTACCGGCCCGCTTCCACAGCACCTCAGGAGAAGCGTACTTGCTCCTTTTCCCTTTCTACCAATAAGTGAGAGGTACCCCGGTAATCCTGTTTATTATTACTTCCTGGAGCTATCACGGTGTTGTGCAGATTAGTGCTTGTTGTCCCGTCTCACCGAGCAGTTCCCAGAACTTTCCTAGTGGTCGGGAGAGTGTCCTTGTCGTACTTTAATCTCTGGGACCGCGTAGGGAACAGGGCCCTACCCCTGTCTATCTTGGTATTAGCAAACCGCAAATGGTAAATGCGGTATGTACAAGTGCTTTATATATCGTTCTAGCTATGAATGCACTGTGTACACGTTATTCTGCTTCACTACGCGGGTTCCATTTTGGAAGCAGTGGCCATCTTGTCATTGCCCTCACATAGGCTATAATGGAGTAAATACGGGCCTCACAGTACATGGGCTTCTCCTCTGACTTCTCTGTGACCTGGGCAGCTGGCTCTGCTGCCCCAGGTCAAACCGGTCTCACGAGCTCCCCTTCCTCCGTCCACCTGTGATTAGCATCAGGGCTTGACCCATCATAAAACCCTTTCATTCTACACAATCCTCCGGCTAATCTCTTTCACACCTGCTTGTTCCTGCTTTATGACTTGTTTCCCAAAACAGGAGATGCTCATGTTTATTGGGGGGTCTATTGACATCCGATGTGGGATCTGAACCTTACTGTGTAAATCATTGTGGGCTGGCCGAACTGGAATGTGGGATGGTCATCATGACTCTGCTTTTTCGTTTGTAATGTATACTTGTAATGGCCATATCATAAACCTAGGAATGTATGCTTGAGGCAAGAAAAAGGGTATTTAAGATGAAGTCCATTCCTATGATTTTCAGCAGTCTCCTGAGAACATACACGCTGTTGTACTTCTAGGATACCTGTAATTGGTCTGCAGCCAATAAATGAATCTTTGACTTCACCCAGAAGACTCTGTGTTTCTGTAGGTCTGGAACAGGGTGAACCCAGAAGTCATAGGGTGTGTGCCCCTGCACCGCTGGGTCTAAAATACCCAGTACTTCAGTTTGGCGCCCAACTCGGGACGATTTCAGCGGTACCGGTCCAAGCCAGAGGTTCGTGAGGAGCTTCGTGTGGAAATTCTGGAGGAAGGCCGCCACTTCATCGACCCCTGCATGTCGACGTGGTCCGAAAGTCTTTTCTGCGAGGTTCTCCGCGTCCCGACGGCTACGAAGGACTGCTGCCCTGATTAATCGACCTGTTTTGGACCCTTGACGAGTTTTGAGAGAGCGAAACAATCGAGAGAGTCTTCTGGTGACGCCATCGATCAGCAATATTCAGTTAAGTATAAGTGGAGCGTCTCTCATTTGTTTTTGGTATCCTTCGGGATCGTTTGATTTGGTAATTTGGTAATTTGGAGTTTGCAAACGCCAAAGCCAGAGGACTCGTGTA
Source organism: Triturus cristatus (assembly GCF_964204655.1). Classification (NCBI taxonomy): domain Eukaryota; kingdom Metazoa; phylum Chordata; class Amphibia; order Caudata; family Salamandridae; genus Triturus; species Triturus cristatus. The sequence goes on from NC_140594.1 coordinate 447,921,360, forward strand.
TTCACGAGAATATCGTAATCGATAATCCTTTGACGTTTGGATCTAGACTAGTGAGCAAAGATGCCTGGTTCTGGACTATTTGGTAGATTATTCTGTTTGGGTTGTGGAAAAGATTTCCAGCTGGAGGAATCATGTCCGGTTCCTCCGGTTGGAACTCCAACTTATGAGCTCTATGTAAAACATGGCGTAGGCCCCATTGCAAATAACGAAGTATGGATCCACTACACCAGGAAAGACGGTGTTTTAAAATGGCCCCAAAATGGTAGTTTCGATACCGATATTTTAGATAATTTGGAAATTAAATTGTTTAAGAAGAAAGCCCGGCCGGCGATGTTTGACTCTTTCCGCTTATGGCGAAAGGAAGCCAAACAAAAGGAAATTAAGCTAGCGAAAAAGAATAAGAGAGAGAAAGGTATGACAGTAATGCAAGCAGCTGTACAATTTAAAGACAATGAGGAGGAGCAGATGAGTGAGCAATTGCACAGGCAGCGCAAGTTAGGGATTGACAAATGTTACCCAGCTTTACCACATTCTAAGCAGAATGAGTTAGAAGAAAAGGAGAAAGATCCCCTGATGTCACATTTGTTGAGTTCGCCACCCCCGTATGCTCAAAATGCCACGGCACCTCCCCAGCTTGTGAATATGCCACCTCCAGTCAATATACTGCAAGCCTTGCCGCTACCGCCAGTTGCTTTGCAGCCGGCTCTTATCCATGTAGCGCAGCCCTCTCAAGGGCCGCCAGTTGTGCTTCCAACTGCCCCCGCACTTCCTGCGACTTTGCCTAATACAGCAGCTGCCTCTTCTGACACTCTTCCTTGCACCACTCCAGTACCTGTTTCTACATCCTCTTTTCTCCCCTCTGTTTATCCCCCTGTTTTCGCCTCAGCTTCTCCTTCAGCGCGACAGCGCTTAGCTAATGTGGTTACTACATTAATGTCTCCTCTCTTTGAGTCATCTGGTGCGACTCCTGGTTTGCAGCGTAAGCAACTGCGCAGTCAATTGCCTAACCCCGATGAGAAAAAGGTAATAGATAACATGGCGCGTAGATGGATTGTTTTCCCTTCACTGTATGATGTGGAATCAGTTGTCAACGTTTTCCATCAATGGGATGCCCCAAAACAGAGATATGTGTTTGAGAAAATGTGCGAAATTCTCTGTGAAGAATTGGAGGATAGTGGTAAAAATCCGAGCCCGCAGGAATTGTGTAGAGTGAGGTTTGATTTTGGAACTGGTATAATTGTGGACCGCGAAGTAGATAAAGCAGTTGCGGTTGTATTGTCCTTCAGGAATGATGATTGTCAACAGTCATTGTTTGAACAAGATGTCCTTGTGGGGAAAAAGGTAAAAGCGCGACAATACCCCATGAGAGAAGTTCCCCCGGTATGGAAGGAAGCAGTTGCAGCTGATGCTAACGCCGGTATCGCCGCTGTGCCAGCGCATTTCTAGCGTGTTTGGGTGCATGTTCCATGGAAGCGCTCTGAGGTGTTAGCACTTAAGCAGTCCTTACCTGATCCCCGTAAAAACCCAGCAGGTTATTATAAAGAGTTGTCACAGACGGCAGGGTCATGCGTTATGAATCTGGCCGACATAGACATGTTGTTTGGTAATGTTGTTCCACAGCCTCTATGGGGGTCAATTCGTAATGTAGATCACGATGCAGAACTAGGGGATACATGGGCTAACATTATTGCTGCTGATGCTAGACAAACTGGTGGCGCGAAACCAGAACCTTTAGTAGCTGAACTGCCTGGTAGAATCATCACGTATATGAAGACAATAATGCCTGCGATGCGCGTAAATTGGGACAAGTTATCTGCATGTAAGCAGAAGAAAGATGAGACAGTGTCAGACTTCTTTACTAGGTTTGAAGAAACGTTTATTGATCACAGTGGGCAGGATATGAGTACTGAGGGTGGCCAACGGTTATTTGTGGATAAGTTTGTGCAGAATTTACTTCCTGACCTGTGTAAAAAGTTGAAAGACTCAGAGAGTTCTTGGGCTGTTTCTTCTTCAGCGCAAATACTGGCTACTGCACAGTATTATGAAAATAGAGATAAAGACGAGAAAGATAGAACAGAAAAGAAAACGAAGGATTTAAAGACAAAGGTCCTTTTACAGCAGGCCTATCCGCCACGTGGAGGTCAGAATAATTATAGACAACCCCAAGGTGTCTATCACCAACCCCAACAGTTTCAGAACAATCAGCAAATGAACGGGTATTATCAACCACGTGTCCCTGTAGGTCCCAACCAATGTTCATACTGCAAAGAGGAAGGTCATTATAAATATAGTTGCCCTAAATTAATGCAGCGGAACGGTAATGCGTATGGAGCAAGAGGTAGGGGTGGTCAGCAAGCTCCTAGAGGCAGAGGGCGTGGAAATGCTCCCCAGAACGCGCGTCCTCTGCCGCCTCAAAGTACCATCAATAGCTTTGATCAGCAAGCTAACGCGACTAGTAATACGGCCCAGTATTATAATAATGATTATTATGCAGAGGATGGTGATGCAGAAAGTAATGATTACTAGGACAGCCATAGACAGAGAGAGGGAGTTGTTTCAGTGCCAGTGGATCAGAGTGGACCGTATGTTGAGGTAACTACAGCAAATGTAACGGAGCCTTTTCTGCTAGACACTGGTGCTGCAAAGAGTTCAATCATGCATTCAAAACTCCCTGGCGCACCTTTGTCTGGCGATATAAATGTTTCAGTAGGTTTTTCTGGCGCCCCAGTTAGGAACCCGATTTCTAGTCCCATGTCACTTTCTGTTGGACCTTGCGAACTGAAAGCACCCCTGATCCTAACAACAGGTTGTGGTGAGAATTTACTGGGATTAGATTTGTTGAAAAGATTGCATGCTACACTGTATTGTTCTCCTTCAGGAGTACAACTTACATTAGGTAGGGAAGTGAAGGACTGGGTTATTCTAAGACCCAGCGGTGCCAGGGAACAACACCTGAAACCTTCGTGGGTTACCTGTTCTGGCGTACCAAACACAGAGACACGGGACACTTCCAGCGACGTCAGAGATCAGCGTTTATTTACTGCAGGGATACAGAGGTCACAAGAAGTACACAACGTGTATGTTCTCGGAGACTGCTTCAAATTGCAAAAGTGGATCGCTCCTTTTATACACGTTTTTCCCATAGAACAGTATGGTGAACAAAGATTACAACTCAGTTCCCACAATAAACTTCAAAAGAGTCGCGTTCATGTTTCAGGAGGCCGGAACATAATTACAACAGTATTGCCAATTCCCAACTGTAAAAACATACCTTCTCTACAATAAAACACATTCCATCCTGACCGTAAACACATTAGGAGAAGGGACAAAAACAGATGCAAAGAAAGGACAAGGATGCACAACAGATTAGAGAAGAGTGTTAGGAGTAGTAAAGGAAACTTGATAACGGGATCAGAGACCCCGTGTCTAATGTATGCATGACTGAAACAATAGACCGGCACGGCAAGATGAGCCTTGAGCGGGGCCATCTGCCTTCGTCGTGTCATTTCCCTCGTCATAAAAGTCATACTCAAAGGAACACGTGTCCCTCGTGTAAGCTTGGGAGTCCCAGGGTCACGAAGCGAACAAAGTCCGTTCGCTGGCTACTTGAGGGCAAGAAACAAAATGGATGCCGTATCTAAAATGGAACCCGAGGGTTCAGATGAACAAACCCGAAAATAAGACGAACCATACGTGGTTGCGTAGCGAAACTGCGTACACCCACTATACTCGTCATTTGCGGTTCGTAGATACCCAACTCATCCATATTCGTCACCACTCAAAAGTGTCGTTCCGTCCCACACGGAACCTCAGACGCTCCTTTTGCCCTCATGTAGGCAAGCATTAGTCAAGATCGGAATCTATTTCAATATTCATCAGATCGTTCAGTTGCTGCTGGAACATCATTCTATTCATCAACGTTTCCTTGGTAACAGATGGCCGTCTTATACATGTTGTAGCACATAGGCCACATAAGGCAGGACCACACTGTACACAAAGACAACACGTGAACAGAAACGTTACAACAACCCCTACGATCATCAAAATCTTCCAACCCCAAGTTGACATCAGGCCCCAAAACCATCCTAGAAGCGTCCAATTACCTTCGTCCACGTGTATGGACTCGGAAATCTTGTGCAACTTCGAGATGGCTTGGTAGACAGTTGGAGCATTGTCAGGAATAAAAATGCAACAACTCGAATGGATAACTTTACACACACCACCTCTATCTGCGAGAACAACATCTAGAACCATACGGTTCTGCAACGTCATGAGTCTATCTGCCTGAAGTTCAGCTGTTAAATTACCAAGGGCACTTGCAGTAATATTAGCAGTCGACTCAACTACACGTGTCAACTGTCTTAGGTTCCTACTATTAACCATAGGTCCCCAAAACGGCAAGAAACCCTTAAAGAAGTCTCCTGCTTCTTGACCGTCAGTATCCTCTTTGTTAATAACGCCTCTCACAACTCTAGTTTTGTGATAATCTGAGGCGACAGTGAAAGTCGGTGGTAAAAGATTCGCAATATAACAGGTACCCGAAAAATCACGGGGTAACCATGTATATGCGCGTTCATAACATACAAAATAAGTGCCCTTAGCGGTCAGAAAAACAGGGGAAGAGAGCATCGGCAGAACATACGTGTCAGTGCAAGCACTGTTCCCAAGTTGTGCTCTCGGATTTCGACCCAAACCTTTCAAGCAGAAATTACCGAGGTGTGGTACAATCCATATTGGGGACGAGCTCTTAAGCTGTCTATCACCCACTGACGTACTATACTCAGCCTCGCTCAGATCTTTATAAGCCTGTACCTCTTCATTTGGGATAAGCGATGCATCAAAAACATCTCTATCTAAATCCGCTATCGCTATCGCCAAAGGTTTGTGATACGGCCCAGGACCAAAATTGGCAGAACGTGGCTCTCGACTGGGGTAGGAATCTAGTGCACTACGGAACATAGTTTGGAATGCTCGAGCCGAACCCTGGGAGCTGTAAGGAAGGACCAAATATGGAATACCCCTATCCATGGTATGTGGCATTAACCCACACACCCAACAATTGGTAGTATTCATCACCAACTGATGCTGATGTAGAAGTTGAACGAAGGAGTTATTCATAAATTCCGCACGTCTAACCTGTTCATGTTGAGGCAGAGGATGAAAAGAATGTGGGGAAACAGTGGTGAGGGAGCTTAGTTTAGGAGAAAAGGTAGGTGAAACAGAAGGTAATAACAACTGTACTCCAAAATACACTCCACCCACCAATAACATAGATACGGTCAGGAACAGTAGGAACACCTGAAACAAAAAACATTTTGTACGTACAACTCTTCTTAATTCTGATCTCTGCGCCGACATCCTTTCTACTTCCAACAGCTTAGAGAATGCCATCCTCTACAAACCGTCCGTGACGTACTTGACGCACTTCGTTCTGAGTAGCGATTATCAATCCCCAGGAGTTCCCAGGAATCGACAAAAGTAACCGACCTAGCGTCAGAAACCTGCTAAACAGAAAGGAGTACCCGCACGGCCCTACGGTGACCCGGATGGAGAGGTTTCCTCGAAAAGTTCAGTGTTATTACAAATCTCTTAGCCGTGGGACAGCACATAAAAACTCAAAAAGAAAGGATATAATTGTCCATAATGTTCATAGCATCAAAAAGCAAATATACAACTAATTTTTATTAGTCCTTGAACGAAGAAAGTATCGACTTCTTCCAGGTCGAGTTTGCTCTACAAACAATTGTTCAGCTGGCGCAACAGTATTCGATGAAGTGGACAACGAGTCAGACCTTGGGCTCTCTGCTACCGATGACTCCACATGTGGGTTTGGCAATGACAAATCATTCCCCACAGGTTGAGCGTCGCTAAACGGCACAAAGTGCAAAGGAGTCTCAGTTTCTGTTGCCGAAATCCCAGTCCTCACCCAACCATCCGTTGGTAAGGGGATCGGTACCTTTTTCGTGTGGCTGGCCTGTACCCAGTTCTTCCGGCCCTCCAGTCGAACCGCAGTCCTCGTTGTCAACAAGACTTGAAAGGGTCCTACAAATCTTGGCTCCAAGTTACGTTTCCGACCGAAATTTCGGGTAACAACCCAGTCGCCTGGCCGGAGCTGGTGTCCAGGACCCTCTGTCTGCGCCGGTAGAGCTTCAAAGACCTGTTGATGGATTAACCGTAGTTTAGTGGTCAAATCATGCAGGTAATAAATTAACATTGGATACTCAAGACTATCAAAAGCCCTTGGTCTCGGGACCCCCCAAATATTCGCAGGGCGGCCGAACACAATCTCATATGGGCTCAGCCCTACTCGAGAGTGTACGGTCGCTCTGGTCGATAGGAGAGCCAGAGGCAAGGCATCAGGCCATGATAGACCAGTCGTAGCTTGAATCTTGGCGAGTTTTAGTTTTAGGGTACCATTGTACCCTTCAACCAAACCCGCTGCCTGAGGATGATTAGCACTATGGAATTTTTGACGAATTCCAAGACCCTTACACACACTCTGCATTACACTTCCCACAAACTCGCTTCCATTATCCGACCACACGATCCGTGGCATTCCGTACCGAGGAAAGTATTCCTTCAGCAGGATTTTTGCTGTGGACAGGGCAGTGTTATCCTTAAGAGGATAGGCCTCAATCCATCTGGAGAACGCACAAACCACAACCAAAACATACTTTAGGTTATTGCATCTCTCCATATGGATAAAGTCCAGCTGGATAACCTCAAAGGGACAAACAGGAGGAGCAAAATGACCAGGTGGAGTGGGGGTGCCCTTGCCAGGATTGTGCATCAAACACACCATACAATTCTTAACCACTCTCTCGGCACATTTAGCAATACCCTCATTCCTCCATACAGGGGACAAGAACCTACATATTCCTTTCGCACTGATATGTGACAACCCATGAGCCATCGTCACAACAGCTAATACGTACGCATCTGGTAACATCCACCTCTGACATTCCGTCAGGTCAACCCAACATCCATGCATGTCCAACTTTCCCGTACTTTCTTTCCACTTAGTCTTTTCAGCTTTAGTAGCTTCGTTCTGAATTGCTTTCACACTCTCAATAGTATTTTCACACATACCAGTCTCCGTCGGCCACCTCACTGAACTCGTGACATACATTCGGGTCGCAAGATCCTTAGCCGTTTCCTTAGCAATCTCATCTGCAAATGCATTACCACGACCAACATCATCCGTCACTTTCCGATGTGCACTACATTTAACAATCGCCACTTGTTTAGGCAGTGTAAGTGCATCCAAAAGGTCATTCACGAGCTGCCCATGCTGAATCTTCGTACCATGCGATGTCATAAATCCTCTTTCTCTCCACAGTCTTCCAAAGTTATGCGCAACACCGAATGCGTACTGACTGTCGGTAAACACATTTACTCGCTTTCCTTTAGACAAAACACACGCTCTTGTCAATGCAATCAACTCTGCAGCTTGTGCTGAATTCTGATTCAATCTCGCAGTTTCCACAACCGTGCTCAACGTCACTACAGCATACGCAGTCGTCACATCGCCATTCGGCAATTTAAAGCACGAGCCATCCACATACAAAGTACCATCGGGATCTGTCAAGGGAGTGTTTTTCAGGTCCACACGACCTTTTGTTTCTTCCTCAGTTCGTAAATAACAATCATGTGGTGGCACATCATCTGATTCCATATTAATCGGCAACAATGTCGCCGGATTCAGTACATTACAACGTTTGATCTGTATATGACTTGCCAAAAGGGTCAGCTCGTACCCAGACAACCTTGCACTCGTCAGATGTTGAGTCTTTGTCCGATTCAAAAGAGTATCAACTGCATGCGGAACCATCACCATGAGCATATTATCCATAACAAGACCTGCGGACTGCCGAATAGACGCTGCTGCTGCCGCTGTCGCCCTCAAGCAACTTGGCAACGCTCTAGCTACCGGGTCTAAGGTCGAGGAAAAATATGCACACGGGCGCTGCTTGCCACTAAATTGTTGCGTTAAAACACTCAACGCACAACCTTCCCTCTCATGAACGTATAATGTGAATGGCTTGCTGTAATCAGGAGTACCTAACACAGGAGCAGAACACAGTGCATCACGTAGTTCAGAAAAACTTTTCTGACATTCCTCCGTCCATGGCAAAGGAGTCGAAACGTCCTTGCACGTGAGAGCTATCAATGGCTTCGCTAACAGTGAAAAATTCGGAATCCACTGTCTGCAGTATGACGTGATACCTAAAAAGGCACGCACATCTCTCTGGGTTGTTGGCACAGTCATTCGAGCAATTGCTGCAATTCTTTCAGGGGTCAACCTTCTTCCCGCCTTTGACAATAAGTGACCTAAGTAGGTAACTTCTTGACAACAATATTGCAATTTAGAAGGTGACACTTTGTGGTGTAAGTCACAGAGATGCTGTAACAGTGACACAGTAGCAGTCTTGCAAACTTGTTCAGTATCTGCAGCTACCAACAGATCGTCGACGTACTGAATCAAAGCCGCACCAGTCGGCAGCACAAATGCATCTAGTTGACTCTTAAGAGCTTGGCTGTATATCGATGGGCTCTCACAGTAGTCTTGAGGTGTGCGTTTGAACCGGAAACTGCGACCTCCTAACGAAAATCCGAACAAATCACGACTTTCCTCAGCAATCGGAATGCTAAAGAACGCATTCTTCAGATCGATTACCGAGAACCATGATGCAGAGGCTGGAATCAGAGTCAGTAAAGCTGTAATGTCTGGAACCACAGGAAACTGCGGGACAACAATTTTATTTACTTCCCGTAAGTCAATAACTTGACGGTACACGGGAGGCTTGGACGGATCAGTTCGTTTCAGAATAGGCAACACGGGAATATTACACACGTTACCTCGTGTCTCCTCGATAACATCTTTACCGATCAGATCATAAATGATCGCTAATAGTGCCCGTTCACCATCAAGGGAAATACGATACTGGGGTATGCGTGGTAAGCGCGCATCAACTTTCAATTGAACAACATAAGGTGGGATATCCAGCAGGCCCACATCATTGGGACCTGTCGCCCACAAAGAAACCGGAAGAGAACTCAATTCCGGTGGGAGCATATCGATCGATAGATACATAGGGGAAATCACATTCTCACCCAATGTAAGCTCCACGCCCGTAGGAGAGCAGTACAAAGTCGCATGTAACCTCTTCAACAAATCCAAGCCCAAAAGATTCTCACCACAACCAGTAGTCAAAATCAAAGGAGCTTCTAACTCATGAGACCCAATCGTAAGGGGCAAGGGGCTAGAAACTGGATTGCTAACGGGGGCGCCAGAGAATCCAACGGAAACATTCGTTAAGCCAGACAAAGGCGCGCCAGGGAGTTTCGAATGCATAATGGAACTTTTTGCTGCACCAGTGTCCAACAGAAAAGGCTCAACGACGCCCAATGTGGCTACTGCAACATAAGGCCCTCTCTGATCAACCAGAACTGATACTTCTACCTTCCTTCGTCTATGGCTATCCTAGTAGATACCATCCGTATCATCATCACGCTCGACGTAACAGTCATCCACATGATACTGTGCAGATCTACCGGACGATGGTTCACGTCGATCGAAACAATTCTGCGAGTCTGAGGAAGTGGCAAAACGCTCGGCCTGATTCTGAGTAACTCCACGACCTCTACCACGTGAAGCTTGTTGAGGACCACCACGACCTCCTCGAGCTGACACACCATTATTCCTATCACGGAGAACCGGACAATTAAACTTCAAATGGCCTTCCCCTCGACAATACGCACATTGATTATATCCCAACACAAAACGAGGTGCGGGAGAGTCATTTCGCGTCTGCGATCTAGAGAACTGTGATTGCGATCGATTGGCTGTTGCGAATCACTGAAATTTGAGCGCGGAGGATACGCTTGCTGCAATAAGACCTTAGTTTTAAGATCCTTTGTTTTCTTATCTGCACGTTCAGTTTCCTCCTTTTCCCTATTTTCGTAATATTGGGCCGTAGCCAATATTTGAGCAGTGGTAGAAACAGCCCACGAACTCTCTGAATTTTTCAACTTATTGCTAAGTTCAGGCAACAAGTTCAATACAAACTTATCAACAAACAGCCGCTGACCACCCTCTGAACCCATGTCCTGGCCACTATGATCAACAAATGATTCCTCGAATCTCGTAAAGAAATCGGAAACGCTTTCATCCCTCTTTTGCTTGCACGCGGACAACTTGTCCCAATTGACGCGCATCGCCGGCATAAGCGTTTTCATAAGGGTAATTATCCTCTGGGGCAAATCCACAATAAGCTGCTCAGGCTTAGCCCCACCGACTTGCTGAGCGTCTGCCGCCGTAAGGGCAGCCCAGTCACCGCCTAACTCGGCCGCGTGATTCTCGTGACGAATTTTCGCCCAAATCGGCTGAGGCACTACATTGCCAAACAACATGTCAATATCAGCAAGGTTCATAACAGTAGCATCCACCAATTGGGACAGCTCCTTATAATAACCTGCTGGATTTTTACGGGGATCAGGCAAAGTTTGCTTCACCTGTAAGACTTCCGATCGTTTCCAAGGGAGGTGTATCCACACTCTCTGAAAATGGCCTGGGACAGCAGGGTTAGCATTAGGATCACCTGGCATCCATACTGGGGGAACTTCCCGCATCGGATATTGACCAGGTTTTGCCATCCACTCTGCAGTCTCTTCCTTAAACAATGCTCGAGGTTGCATTGTACATCGAAATGATAACAAACGTTCTAGAGCTTCTCGAACCTTGTCACCTACGATCACACCAGATGTGAACGGATGCTGGAGCTCAGAAACCTCAGACGGCACATTATCTACCACATCATGATCCCACTCCTCCTTCAACGATTTACACAATTCCTCAAACACGAATCGTTGAGTGGGCGCATTAAACTGAGAAAATGTTTCAAACACTACACGCGAAGTGTATTTAACAGGATTACGAATCCATTTACGTGCCATTTTTACAAGCGATTCACGTTCCCTACCATCAGGAAGCTGGCTGCGCCTCTGAGCGACATCTGAAAGAGTCGAGCCGAGTATTGGCCCAAAAAGCGGAGAATAAAGAGTAGCAACAGCAGTCAGGAGACGGCTACGAACAGAAGGAGAAGAGGAAGAAGATGCAGGCGCAGCAACAGTAGGGGTGGAGGCAGTAGATGTAGACGCGGCACCAGGAGTAGCGGGAACGACAGACTGAGGAGAGACTCGAAAAGGCGCAGTAGGAAGAGAAGCCGGTAAAAGAGGATGAACGATCTGCGGCACAAGAGGATTCGGGAGAGCGGGAGGAACGGCGGGCTGACCAGCAGCCACCAAAACAGCAGGTGGAGGAAGAGGTAGAATCACAGGGCCCAGAGTATCAGGAGCATAGGGAGGTGGTGACTTCAACAGATAAGACAATAGCGAATCCTCTATCGGTTCTTCTCCCGACTTATCGACATTAGACGGTAGCACCGGATAACATTTATCCACCGCCATATGATGAAGTCGAGCACTAACTTCCTGCTCTTTCTCATCTTTGTCTCGCTGATACTGTTCAGCATTTTGCATCACCGTAATAACGCCTTCTCTTTTATTTTTCTTACTCTGTTTGATTTCTTTCTGCTTGGCCTCTTTCCGCCATAACCGGAAGGAATCAAACATGGCCGGCCTAGCCTTCTTTTTAAACAGTTTAGCTTCCAAATTATCTAAAATGGCAGTTTCGAAACTACCATGAGATGGCCAACTAAGAACACCATCATTTTTAGTGTAACGGACCCAATATTCATTATACACGATAGGACCCACACCATGGCGACTATAGAACTCGTAAATTGGAGTTCCAACCGGAGGTATCGGACATGAATCCTCCAGCCGGGAATCCATTCTGCAACATTTGAGAAACCCAAACAAAGTACTACGGCTAGGCATCACGCACACTAACCGAGTTTACAAACTTCAAGGGCTATCGAATTTATGATATCCTCGCAAAAAAATTGCGAGACCCTCGGTTTTTGGCAATTGCAATCGTCAAAGAAAACCCAACAACTAAGAACCACGAATGCTATGGTACCATACAAACAACAAAGGAACACTGGGAGCGACCCACAAATACTTAACTGAGAGAACAATGGCGTCGCCAGGAAGGCCCGTCTATCGTCTCGCCGTACAAAGGACTACGCCTGGCGCCAAAACAGGTCGACAGTCAGGGCATCAGTCCGTCGCAGCCGTCAGGAGGCGGGGATCTTCGCGGGAAAAGACGTCGGGCCACTTATTTCGACAACTGGATCGATGAAGCGGGGTGCACCTTCCCTCGGAGATTTCACACGAAGTTCCTCACGATCGTCGGGCTTTGGACCGGTACCGTTGATGTCGCCCCACGTGGGGCGCCAACTGAAGGACTGGGTTATTCTAAGACCCAGCGGTGCCAGGGAACAACACCTGAAACCTTCGTGGGTTACCTGTTCTGGCGTACCAAACACAGAGACACGGGACACTTCCAGCGACGTCAGAGATCAGCGTTTATTTACTGCAGGGATACAGAGGTCACAAGAAGTACACAACGTGTAGGTTCTCGGAGACTGCTTCAAATTGCAAAAGTGGATCGCTCCTTTTATACACGTTTTTCCCATAGAACAGTATGGTGAACAAAGATTACAACTCAGTTCCCACAATAAACTTCAAAAGAGTCGCGTTCATGTTTCAGGAGGCCGGAACATAATTACAACAGTATTGCCAATTCCCAACTGTAAAAACATACCTTCTCTACAATAAAACACATTCCATCCTGACCGTAAACACATTAGGAGAAGGGACAAAAACAGATGCAAAGAAAGGACAAGGATGCACAACAGATTAGAGAAGAGTGTTAGGAGTAGTAAAGGAAACTTGATAACGGGATCAGAGACCCCGTGTCTAATGTATGCATGACTGAAACAATAGACCGGCACGGCAAGATGAGCCTTGAGCGGGGCCATCTGCCTTCGTCGTGTCATTTCCCTCGTCATAAAAGTCATACTCAAAGGAACACGTGTCCCTCGTGTAAGCTTGGGAGTCCCAGGGTCACGAAGCGAACAAAGTCCGTTCGCTGGCTACTTGAGGGCAAGAAACAAAACGGATGCCGTATCTAAAATGGAACCCGAGGGTTCAGATGAACAAACCCGAAAATAAGACGAACCATACGTGGTTGCGTAGCGAAACTGCGTACACCCACTATACTCGTCATTTGCGGTTCGTAGATACCCAACTCATCCATATTCGTCACCACTCAAAAGTGTCGTTCCGTCCCACACGGAACCTCAGAAGTGATTTCCCCAATGTACTTGTCTAAAAATACAATGCCACCTGAATTATCATCCCTTCCGGATGCCCTTTGGGCTACTGGTCCCAATGATGTGGGCCTCTTGGAGATACCACCATATGTGGTGACTTTAAAGGCTAATGTCAGACTGCCACGTATTCCCCAGTACAAGATCTCTAATGAAGGGCAGAAAGCATTGTTAGACATTGTCAGCGACTTGATTAATAAGGGTGTGATTGAAGAGACAAGAGGCAACGTTTGCAATAGTCCGATTTTACCTGTCTTAAAACGAACGGACCCTTCACAGCCACCTGTTTACAGATTTGTGATCGATCTTAGAGAGGTTAATAAGATTGTTGTGCCACAGTTTCCGGTTGTCCCTGATATAACTGCCTTGTTAACGATGATTCTAGCAGCCTCTGCTGCATGGTTTTCAGTGATTGATTTAAAGAATGCTTTCTTTAGTATCCCAATTGCAGAAGAGAGCAGAGACATTTTTGGTTTTAGTCTGGGAGGCCGAAGCTTCCGCTTCAAACGCGCTCCCCAGGGCTACTGTGAAAGTCCATCAATATACAGTCAAGCTTTGAAAGCGCAGCTTGATGCACTTGTTTTACCTAGTGGCGCTATCCTGATTCAGTACGTGGACGATTTACTAATTGCCGCGGATACTGAGAAGATCTGTAAAGAAGCCACATTGTCACTGTTGCGCCATTTATCCGCTTTTCATCACAAGGTGTCTCTCTCTAAGCTGCAATATTGTCGACAAGAAGTGACCTACTTAGGTCATCTCTTATCGAAGGAGGGAAGGAAACTGACCCCAGAAAGAATTCAAGCCATTGCACAGTTGAGTGTGCCAAAAACACAGAGAGAAGTACGTGCTTTCTTGGGCATCACTTCATACTGTAGGCATTGGATCCCTAGTTTTTCTTTGTTGGCAAAACCTTTAGTAGCCTTAACATGCAAAGACACACCGAATCCTATCCCATGGTCTGAAGAGTGCCAGAAAAGTTTTGTGGAATTGCGTAATGCATTATGTTCAGCACCTGTGTTGGGCACTCCTGACTACAGCAAACCTTTTACATTGTATGTTCACGAGAAAGATGGATGTGCGTTGTCAGTGTTAACACAGCCTTTTGGCGACAGACCGCGCCCATGCGCATATTTTTCATCAACCTTGGACCCTGTAGCGAGGGCATTGCCAAGCTGTCTGAGAGCGACAGCTGCTGCAGCAATGTCTATCCGACAATCTGCTGGTTTGGTAATGGACAATACATTGATTGTTATGGTTCCACACGCAGTAGACACATTATTAAATAGAACCAAGACACAACACTTGACTAGTGCGCGATTATCAGGTTATGAGCTCACACTGTTAGCAAATCACATACACATAAAGAGATGCAATACGCTGAATCCAGCTACATTGTTGCCAATTCCAGCAGACTCAGATGAGATTGAGCAACATGACTGTCTGTTCAGAACAGAAGAAGAGACGAAAGGGAGAGTAGATCTAAAAGATACTCCCCTGACTGAGTGTGATGGCACTTTATGGGTGGATGGTTCATGTTTCAAACTCCCTAATGGTGACACGACTGCTGCATATGCTATCACGACTTTACACACGGTCGTGGAAACTGCACGAGTGCCACATAATTCGGCCCAAGCAGCGGAATTAATCGCCCTCACGAGAGCGTGTGTGTTATCTGAAGGAATGAGAGTAAATATATACACAGACAGCCAGTACGCCTTTGGCGTGGCTCATAATTTTGGGCGACTGTGGAAGGAGCGCGGGTTCCTGACGTCGCATGGAGCTAAAATTCAGAATGGCAAGTTGGTGAATGATCTCCTTGAGTCACTGACCCTACCGTTGCAAGTTGCGATCATGAAATGCAGTGCGCACAGGAAAGTCACAGATGATGTTGGACGTGGGAATGCGTTTGCTGATGAGACCGCGAAAGAAACAGCACAGAATGTGAAGACTAGAATGTATGTTGCAGGCCCCGCAAGATGGGTTAATGATGTGGGAATGTGTGAGAACACAATAGAGAGTGTGAAGTCGCTTCAGGCTGAAGCCACAGAGAAAGAGTTAAGCAAGTGGAGAGAAAGTATGGGTAAGTTGGATGAGAATGGTTGTTGGATTGATCTGACAGAACATAAGCGATGGTTATTGCCTGATGCATATGTGCTTCCAGTGGTTACTATGGCACATGGAATGGCACATATCAGTACGAAAGGTATATGCAAGTTGTTGGCTCCTGTATGGCAGAATGCCGGGATTCCCAAGTGTGCAGAGAATGTGGTCAAGAATTGCATGGTATGCTTGAAGTACAACCCTGGTAGGGGAACCCCAACTCCAGCTGGTCACTTTGCACCCCCATCATGTCCATTCGAAGTTTTGCAGCTGGACTTTATTCACATGGAAAGATGCAACAACCTGAAATATGTACTGGTGGTTGTTTGTGCTTTCTCAAAATGGATAGAGGCTTATCCTCTGAAAGATAACACTGCCCTATCCACAGCCAAAGCCCTTGTAAAGGATTTTTTCCCTAGGTTTGGGATGCCAAGAATGGTGTGGTGTGATAATGGAAGTGAGTTTGTGGGTAAAGTGATGAAGAATGTATGTGAAGGGCTTGGGATAAAGCAGAAGTTCCATGCTGCAAATCACCCCCAATCAGCTGGATTAGTAGAACGCTACAATGGAGCCTTAAAGCTCAAGCTGGCCAAAATTCAGGCGAGCACCGGTCTTAAATGGCCTGACGCTCTGCCTTTAGCACTCCTGTCCACCAGAATGACCATACACTCACGAGTGGGACTTAGCCCTTACGAGGTCGTTTTTGGCCGTCCGGCCAACGTATGGGGTGTACCGAGGCCTACGAAGTTTAGTGAGATTGAGCATCCAGTACTACTCGATTACCTGTATGATTTGACTGTTAAACTGCGTGTTTTGCACCAACAGGTACATGATACTCTTCCCCAAGCTTCTGAACCTCCTGGACACCCTATCAACCCTGGCTCGTGGCTCCTGATCCGAAATTTCCAGCGTAAGAGCAACGACGAGCCTCGCTGGATCGGCCCTCACCTTGTACTTCTGTCGACAAGATCAGCGGTACGAGTAAAAGGGAAGAAACACTGGATCCATGGTACCCACTGCAAAGTAGTCCCCTTGCCTCTGCCATATGACCAGTGGGTCAAGGAGGGTATCGCCGACTCTGAGACAGACACTGTACCTCGTTTTGTACCATTCAGTGACGCACGCATAAGAGACACAGTTTCAGACCAAGAGAGTGACAATATTCTGCAGGAAGCTGTGCCACCATCAAATCGATTGGACACCACTGAGCCTGAACTTTTGTTTCAAGACCAAACAGCACCTGGCCGTCTCCGCTATAATTTGAGACCAAGGCCCATGGACAAATAAAGATTTCCTTACTATTTCCTTTTTGACATTTTTGCTCTCCCATCTGAAGGACTTTCTTGATTTTTGTTTTTCGAACCACCATCCGGGTTCTGCCGCAGGGTCGCGGTGCCAAGACTTTGGGGTACAGGCCGAAGACGTTAGGTCAACGGTTCTGGTTGGTCTAGGGCGTTTCCCTGGACTGACAGGCGTGCCCCTTAGCAGAAGAAACTCATCCGCTGCGAGCGGCCCGAGTAGAGGATGGAGTTTTTTAAGATGGAGAGACCGATTGAGGAAATGAACTTTAACGCAAGGATGTGTAGAATTGTAAAAAGTAAATGTTTTGTATTTTTGTGCCTTTTTACACTGTGTAGTATCACAATGTTTATTGTAGGATTTGTGTTTTTCTCCGCTCAAAAGCCCATTACACCCACTGAACAGCCTATACCTCTTTCTACTGCCTCCTCTCACTCTTTTCACCCTTTGCCTGAGCACGAACAGACCAGACGATCAGAGTTCGTAAATAACTCGTTTATCCAGCTCTTGCACCAGCACCAACTAGTAATGAATACGACCAATTGCTGGGTGTGTGGGTTAATGCCACATACCATTAACAAGGGTATTCCCTACCTGGTGCTGCCGTATAGTTACAATGGATCGTCATGGGCATTCCAGACCATGTTTCTCTATGCTCTAGATACGTACTCCCCTCGCCAACCGCGTTCCATCAGACCTATCACCAATAATAAGGCTTTGATAAAAGGAGTTGCCGATATGAGTAGGGATATCGATGCATACTCATCCATTCCCAAAGAAGAGTTGAGACCTTATGTAGGATGGAACGCGACGGGGTATAGTATTAGTCTGGGTGAAAGACAGCGAAAAATCTCATCTCCAATCTGGGTCGTACCCCACATGGGTCGGTTCTGCTTACAGGGTAATGGTCAGAATCCTAGAGCTCAACTGGGAAGAAGTGACTGTACTGAAACGTACACCTTCCCGTCACAGTTTTCCCCTGCGTTTTTGGCTGCCAAGGGCACGTATTTCATCTGTAATGACCGAGCATATACATGGCTGCCCCCTGATTTCTCGGGCACATGTTATATTGCGAACTTGCTACCGCCGACATTTACTGCTGCCTCTGACTATCACAAGACCAGAGTTATGAGAGGTGTGATTAGTAAGGAGGATACTGCCGGTCAGGAAGCGGGAGACTTCTTTTTGGGTTTCCTGCCGTTTTGGGGACCTATGGTGAATAGTAGGAACCTGAGACAGCTGACTCGTGTGGTTGAATCCACTGTCAATGTAACGGCTGGTGCCCTTGGTAATCTGACGGCTGAGCTCCAAGCGGATCGCCTTATGACTTTGCAGAACCGCATGGTTCTAGACGTTATTCTTGCAGACCGCGGTGGGGTATGCAAGGTTATTCAATCCAGTTGCTGCATTTTCATACCAGATAATGCTCCAACAGTGTATCAAGCCATCTCCAAACTCCATAAAATATCTGAATCCATACACGTGGATAAGGGAGACTGGTCACTGGTGGGGTGGTTCTGGGAATTGATATCTGCCTGGGGTTGGAAAGTTCTGATGTTCATTGGAATGATCTTAGCCATTCTTTTCCTGTTCTGTCTGTGCATACAGTGTGCTCCTGCGATATGTGGCCTCTGTGCTACCTTATGTATAAGGAAACCTGTATCGAGGGACGAGCTAAGTAATAGGATGATGCTACAGCAACATCTCCATGACTTTGTGAACATTGACCTGGACTCGGATTAAGATGAGTATAGTGATTGCCTATGTAAGGGCAAAAGGAGGGTCTGTCGTACTTTAATCTCTGGGACCGCGTAGGGAACAGGGCCCTACCCCTGTCTATCTTGGTATTAGCAAACCGCAAATGGTAAATGCGGTATGTACAAGTGCTTTATATATCGTTCTAGCTATGAATGCACTGTGTACACGTTATTCTGCTTCACTACGCGGGTTCCATTTTGGAAGCAGTGGCCATCTTGTCATTGCCCTCACATAGGCTATAATGGAGTAAATACGGGCCTCACAGTACATGGGCTTCTCCTCTGACTTCTCTGTGACCTGGGCAGCTGGCTCTGCTGCCCCAGGTCAATCCGGTCTCACGAGCTCCCCTTCCTCCGTCCACCTGTGATTAGCATCAGGGCTTGACCCATCATAAAACCCTTTCATTCTACACAATCCTCCGGCTAATCTCTTTCACACCTGCTTGTTCCTGCTTTATGACTTGTTTCCCAAAACAGGAGATGCTCATGTTTATTGGGGGGTCTATTGACATCCGATGTGGGATCTGAACCTTACTGTGTAAATCATTGTGGGCTGGCCGAACTGGAATGTGGGATGGTCATCATGACTCTGCTTTTTCGTTTGTAATGCATACTTGTAATGGCCATATCATAAACCTAGGAATGTATGCTTGAGGCAAGAAAAAGGGTATTTAAGATGAAGTCCATTCCTATGATTTTCAGCAGTCTCCTGAGAACATACACGCTGTTGTACTTCTAGGATACCTGTAATTGGTCTGCAGCCAATAATCTTTGACTTCACCCAGAAGACTCTGTGTTTCTGTAGGTCTGGAACAGGGTGAACCCAGAAGTCATAGGGTGTGTGCCCCTGCACCGCTGTGTCTAAAATACCCAGTACTTCATCCTGCTCCACCCTTACGGCCATAGTTATTTTACCCTTTATTCCCTCCTTAAGAAATCGTACTTCATTGGCTGTCAGTGCTCCTTCTATCAGCCTGGAGTGGGTCCGGATGTTAGTCCACTGTTGGTGTTCCGGCGAGCACCCAGTCTAGTGGGGTATGGGTCAGTTCCTATTCATCTGCAGAAGTATCCTGTCCCTCACTGGGTGATTGCGTGAATCACTGTGCGGAGTATCTTCACGACTGAAACACGGTAACGGCGCCTAGCGCTACCTTCTTCATTATAATACTGTATGTTATACCCACGATGGAGAACTCAGGGGGTATTTTGTCTGTATTCCTGACAGGTTGTGTCATTCCTTTCAATAGAACACCTACCTTCCACAGTGGTCACCAGGCAAAATAGAATCCAGTGAGTTGGTAGTTCCTCGGCAACATTACAGGGGGTAAGCAGACAGCAGGCATAGAATAGACTCTGGGGTTGATTCTTACCCCCTCCTAACTGTGTGTTCTCCTTTACTTAGGGTCTTACAGTGAATCCTTGACGCCTCCTCATTACCAGAATAGACTTCCTGACACATGGGGTAGGTGTGACCAAGGGTTACGTTTTTCATAAGGGTTATTCGTATGTGACAGCGTTTACACAGTCTTTGTTTTACAGGGTGCACGCCAAGCGTAGATCTTCATACCTACTGAACCAGACGCCAGTTACACCATTGAAGTGCGAACCCTCCTTCCCTTGTTTTGTTTCCCTGTTTTCCCCTGGCGAGTCTTCTGAGTCTCTAGAGTCTGATAGAGTCGGAAGACCGCTGGGGAAGACTGAGGTATTCTCTTCAGGTTCCTGACGCTCCTGCGGAACATTTGACAGCCCTTACACAGAGGTGGAGTGCATTTTAAAGAGAAGCTTTTGCTATGGTCTCTGCACTAATGAAGTTGAGACCATACCTGTTTTGGACTCATTTCCTTCAACAGACAGACCACAGGCCTCTCAGGTGGCTCATGCGGATGAGGGGGGGAAATCCCAAAATGTTGAGATGGCCCATCTGACTACAGGGAATGGACTTTACGGTGGTGCACCATCTAGGGTCAGACCATGCCAATGCTGAGGTTCTCTTCAGGTTCTTCCACCTTAGTGGAGAGAACTCCCAAGGGGTTTTGTGTTTCTCATTACTTTCAGCTGGGGGAGACACATGTTAGACCTGCCAGCCTTAGGGTGATCTTCCCCCCAACTTTTTACCTTCCTCCTCCATTTTTCTGACCTTGTTTTTGCAGGAAATGGGACTCTGTTCACCTTAACTCTGTTAACCAGTGCTATAATGCTTGTGGTCTCTCTCCTAAAAATATTGTAATATTTAATGTATTTAAAAGTCCATAGTGAAATGCACACCTGTGCCCAGTACCTGTGAATTAAATGCTACTTGTGGGCCTAAATCACGGTTTGGGCCACTCACATAAGTAGCACTCTATCATGTATCAAGCCTGCCATTGCAGAGCCTGTGTTTGCAGTTAACATTGTCATGTCATCATGGCCAAATTAACCTTTTTGCCAGGCCCAACCCTTTCCTTTTTATACATATAAATAACCCCTTCATGTAAGCCCTGGACAATTCAGAGGGTAGGGTGCAATGTATTTAAAAGGCAGGATATGTACTTTTAAATTTTACATGTCATGGTAGTGAAGCGCTCTCAAATTTGATTTTCACTAGGGCAGGCCTTTTATCTCCCGTAGGATAACATTGAGATCACCTTATACATTTTATAAGAGTAATTTCCAAAATGGAAGATATAACTAATTCAAGTTTGGTGTTTCTGGAATACTAATTTAAAATTCTAATTTATGATTTAGTCGGATTCTAAATTGCAATTCTTAAAATACAACTTTTATATAGTTGGCATTTTCTTGCTGTGGCCATTTTGTGCCTGTAGCCTGTCTCTGAACACATGGGTGTGGTTGGCAATTGAGTTTTTTGTATTCCTCGTACCCTCTTGCCTGGGTGAAAAGGTCTGGACCTGCATCACTTAACTCCAGAACACAAAGCGACTCCAAGGGCTAGCTGGCTGGCTTCTGGTATATAACAAGCTTTCAACCCCTACACCTGGACTCTGACGTCTGTGCATCTACCCTGCGAAGTGGTGCCACCCTAGTCCTGGACCCTTGGAAGTGGGCCTAAAGTGTTTGCCATTGAAACCAGTGGATCTTCTCTGCTGAGCAACGCATCCCTGAGCAGAACCAATGCATCTCTCTGGCTGAGTGGCGGATCCCGAGCCAAACCATCACTTGGCCGCTGCAGGGTGGATCGGCCCCATTGTAAAAGAATTGCATCACTGCTGTCGCCTGCATCTTGGGACCAATGCATTGCCTTCATACTGTAGCAGTGCAACGTTTTTCCCGGCGCCACCTCCTTGCATCCCTCATCGACAGCAGTCTCTTCAACACCACCGAAATCAATGCATCGCCTCCTCTGCACCTTGCATCCTTGGCACTGGACTTCGCCTCACATGTCCCGTCAACAGGATCATTGATGCAAGAGAACCTTCCACACCAGCCTTGCCGCATCTCAGAACCGACACATTGCCTCTACTGCGCAATGCATCTTTAATGCAGATCAACTCACCACTCAGTAACCAGGATTAAGGTACTTTTTATCAGCGGGCCTAACTGGGTCCCTGTAGCTGGCCCGAGCTCCACCGCGCTCAGATATCCCCAATAGGGCTTTGTGCTTTTGGAGCTATTTTTCCCTATAAACTTGAAAAATCAATATCTCCAGTTCTACTAATTAGATTTTTGTTGTTTTGTTCCTGTTTTACTTATTAAAATCAGAGCTATTTTGGTTTGAATCATTATATGTGGTGTTTTCACTGTTTTACTGTTGGAAGTCTTGCACAAATACTTTAAACTCAGCCTCTACGTTAAGCCTGACTGTTCTGCACCCAGCTACCAGAGGGTGAGCACAGGATAATTTAGGGTTTTCCTGACTCTTTTCCTGGCTAGGATTGCAGTTGCTACTTGACCAAGGTGCATACCCCAGTCAACTAACATCCCAATTTCTAAAAGTGGGTTATAAGGCAGTGATGGGCTAGACCAGAGCTCCACTGTGGTGACTGCGTGCAGAAGCGCTCACAGATCCAGAATTCTCTCATTGATTTGTTGAAACACTTCAGAACTATTTTGGCATAGATGAAAACACAGCGAGTAGCAGGGTGATAGAATGGGGTGCTAGGAGAGTAGTGATGTGGGGGGCAAGTATGACGCACATTTGTGGAGTTAAAAAAGACCTAGAACGCATGTTAAGAGCCCAGGAAAGACAATTGACAGAGCTAGAGCTTTCACTGCATGCTAGCCCACAAAATATGCCAAGGCGGGCATCCCGAAAAACACTGCTTTACATGGAGAACATACTGCCAATGGCTATATAGGTTCTGGGGTTAAATCCAGGCTGTTACTGGCATGGCTGGTTCAAACTGAGAAGGTGTGGAGATCCCCATCTTACAGCTGTGAGATAAGCAGGAGAGATTCATACAAACACAGGCGGGGATTAGCAGCATATTCTTTCACCACATGCAAGCGCTATACTCACGAATGCAAACGGTGAATGTAAACTACTGTTAGACCTGGGGGTCGCTAGTTGGCTGAGGTAGGTACATTAGGCCAAATAGGGACCCTTGCTTCCACGTCAGGGAAAGGAAGGACACCTTCCCAGATAGCCCCCGCTCACCCCCTCGGTAGCTTGGCACGAGCAGCCAGGCTTATCTTCAGGGCAAGTGTGTAAAGTAGTTGCAACCATGCTCTCAGTAATCCAATGATGACACCACAAATGGACTCCACACGAGTTTCATAAAAAGCTAGTATAAAATTATATAAAAAGATATACGATAAGACCACACTATAGAAATCCAACATATGCGTATATGTAAGATTCCTCCTGGCCGGTTGTTAGGCCAGCCAGCCCTTGTAAGTTCTGGTGATATTAATGAGCAATTCTAAATGATCCACTGCAGTCCTAAATGCAATGCATAATTCACTAATCAGGTAGTTCGTAATGTAGAAATAATGCAATGCGTAATACGACAATCAGGTAGTTCGTAATGCAGAAATAATGCAATGCGTAACACGAAAATCAGGTAGTTTGTAGTGCAGAAATAATGCAATGCGTAATACACTCCAGCACTGATCATGGTGCCTTAGGCAGACTCTCCGCCACTCGTACTGACTCATGGTCAGCTTCTGTCAACAGATGCCCCCACACAGGTATGGTGTAAACAAAGTGCAGCACCGCACTCCGGCTCTGGTACTGCCACTCCTTGGCAAGCACGGGCCGCGACACGAGCCGAAGCAGTGGCTCGTGCTGCAGGAAAGGGAGAGGCTGAGAGCGTCTGGGCTCTCCAAACCCGCACCCCGCCCCAGGCGGTGACACAGGTTACCTGGGGGGTGCGACCTCGCTCTCCTCTTCCCGCGACTTGGGTCTCCGATGCATTCTTTGTGGATTCCGGGCAGTGGAAATCAGGCCCTCCCTCGACGGGATTGGTTCGAGGTCCCGCTCTGGCAACAGCCGGCTCGGGCTGGTGGCTCAGCTCCTCTGGGGCTGCCTGTCCGGCCCGCTGGTGATAAGAAGATCTCAGGCTGCAACAGGGCACACACACACAGCGTCCCTGAGACTCACTTGAGCTTTGGTTGTGCAGGATCACAGGGCACTCCTCACAAAGGTCTCAGGCTGCACGAAACACACACACACAGCATTGCTGAGACTCATTTGAACTCCGGGTGCATGATAACAGGGCAATCCTCATGAAGGTCTCATTCTGCACAAAGCCACTGCACACAGCGTCGCTGAGACTCACTTGGACTCCAGGTGAATGATAACAGGGCAATCCTCACAAAGGTCTCAGGCTTCACAAAGCACATGCACACAGCGTCGCTGAGACTCACTTGTACTCCAGGTGTGCACGATAACAGGGCAATCCTCACAAAGGTCTCAGGCTGCACAAAGCACATGCACACAGCGTCGCTGAGACTCACTTGGACTCCGGTGCGCACGATCACAGGACAATCATCATGAAGGGCTCAGGCTGCAAAAAGCACACACACACAGCGTCACAGAGACTCGCTTGGACTCCAGGTGCTCACTATCACAGGGCAATTCTTACGAGGGTCTCAGCCTGCAAAAAGCAAACGCACACAGCGTTGCTGAGACTCTCCTGGAAACTTTTGTGTTCCTGAGTTTTTGCAACAGGGAGCAAGCTCACCTCGGGCCCTTGGGGATAAGTTACTTCCGGCCACAGCACACAGCAAAGTCCTTTCAAGCAGGGGGAAACAGCACACAGCAAAGTCCCTTTAGCCTCTCCTTGGTTAAAGCAGCAGACTGGAGGCCATGCCCAGAACACACTTCCCTTCAGTCTCTTCAGCTGTTTCTTCCTTGGCAGAGGTTCCTCTTGACCACGAAGTAGGTTCAATCCTTTTCAGTCTTGATCAATGCATTTCTCCAAAGTTCAGGGGCTTCAGCTCTCATATTGATACCCCTAAATGTTTTTGAAGTTTTTTTTGTTCAGGGGGGCACTGACCCCTGTTAAAACCAGTACTGGGTGCCTCCCTGCCAGTGACACCTTCTTCCTTTGATTAGTGGGGGTCTGGATTTTCAATCACTCAGCAGGAGATGGGACCATTGTTTTATGGCAGCAACCCAGGCCTTTTCACCTCTAGGGGCTGCTCCTCCCCCCTACACTCCAGATGCAGGTCAGCCTGTTGCTGTCTCACCCCCTACCATGGGTCAAGACATTCCCCATCACTTTCAAATCCAGACAGTCAATTCACAACCAGGCAGAGACAAACAGAAATGTTAGAGCACAAAAACCCAGCCACTTCTAAAAGAGTGGCTTCTAAATACACAATGAAAAAAACACCCTCATAAAAAGATGTGTAATTACATTGTGAGTTCAGGCACACTAAACTTCACCTCTCCATCTTAAGCCTTTGGGAAGATAGGCTGGAAAGCATATTACACAGCCTCCCCATTCTATCCTATGGGCAAGATGGCCTTTTAACAGTGAAAAAGGAAATGAAGATTATTTCACTGTCAGGACATGGTACACATCTTAGTACATGTCCTACCTTTCACATGCACTGCACCCTGCCCAGGGGTGTCTGATGTGCATAGAAAGGGAAGGGTAAGGTCTGGCAAGTGGGTGCACTTGTCAGGACAACATGGCAGTTTAAAAAACTGCGCGCAGGCACTGCAATGGCAGGCCTGACTTCTCTCTTTAAGGCTACTTGTGTGGGTGGCACAATTAGTGCTGCAGGCCCACTAGTAGCATTTGCATTACCAGCCCTGGCACACATAGTGCACTTTATTAGGGATTTTACCAGTAAGGCAAACATACCAATCATGGACAACCAATTACCATTACACTTTACACAGGGAGCACCTGCACTTTGACACTGATCAGCAGTGGCAAAGTGCCCAAAGCATCTAAGTTGGTAACACCATGTCAGAAAAAAGGTCTAGGGGGAAAGCAAAAAGTTTAGGAATCTTTAGCCAAAAAGGGCCAAGTCCAACAACTACATTGCTGAATATATTGCGGACCTCCAGCTGGGCCAACTAACCTCAGAACGGGGGGAGGGATTAAGGAACCCCAAGTAAGGTGGAAATTTGAACGGTGTTAGATCTGCCATCCTTAGGGTTGCCTTTCCCCAATATTTTGCCTTTGGTCTCTCATTTTTGCTGATTTGTTTTGTTGGCCTAAGGACTCTGAGCACTTTACCACTGCTAACCACTGCTAAAGTACATGTGCTTCTCCCCTAAACATGATAACATTAGTATATACCTGATTGGCATATTTGCTGTACCGGTAATTCCCTTGTAAAGTAGTATATCATATACCCAGGGCTAGTGCTTCAAATGCTACGAGTGTACTGCAGCACTGATTGTGCCTCCCATAGAAGTGTACTTTCAAACGTGTCTCAGGCCTGCCACTTCAGTCATGTGTGTGCAGGTTACCACCATTTCGACTTGGCATTTAAAACTACTTGCCAAGGCTTTTATTACATATAAGTCACCTTGAAGTTAGAGCCTCATGGACCCTAAAGTCAGGGTGCCATGTAAGTAAAAGGCAGGACATGTACTTGTATGTTGTGCATGTCCTGGTAGTGACAAACAGCCTGTCTCATTTTTCCCTACTGCCACCTACCTCGCTCATAGGTCAGCTTGGGGAATTCCTTCATACACTTTAAAGCTGTAATTCCTGATCAGAGAGGAGTGGCTTTTCACATGTCTAATGAATGGAATTGCAATGATAGATCCTTCTTACTGGAGAATTTGGATTTAACTTTAATGTTTTAGAAATGCCAATTTTAGAAAGTGAACATTTCTCTGTACTTACTGCTCTTTGTGCCTGACAGCCTGTTTCCAATAAACGTCTAGGTTGGGTGACAGCTACACTTTGTGCATTCCCTCTAGACAGCCACAAACACGAAAAGCTGAAGCTCATCTGCATTCAGAGCACTAATCTGCATTCTGATGGGTCTTCATGGGCAGGAAGAAATGTGCAGCGCTGATGCTTATACTTCAATAGGTAGTGTCCTGTCCACACACAAAGCACTGATTTAGCCTGACTGCGAGATTCAATGATGACATTGCATTGATCCAAGGACCTGGCCATGAGGCTCAACTTCGATGCATTGAACCAACTGCGTGAATCAGAACAGACCAAATGCCATCACTGCGTTGAGAAGATCAACACATTTAATTGCTTGTGACCAAGAAAAGTACTTTGTTCACTGGGATCTGAGTGGGTCTTGTAGCCGGCCTGTGCTTCCACAAGGTCAGCTTGAACTTTGATTTTGCCCTGTTCCAGCATGACCTATGGTAACATTTTTAGAGCTACTTGTTTCTATGCATATTACTGCGTTTAATCTTTAAAAATTCATATGTCCACTTCTACTTATTAGATTTTTGTGTTTTTTGTCTTATTTTGCTCAGATAAATATTCTCTATTTTTCTAAACCTTTGTGGAGTCTTCTTGTGGTGTAATCATTGTAATTATGTGTGTTTGTTAAACAAATACTTTAAAGATTGCGTTGGTAGATAGGCCTGACTGCTCTGTGCTAAGCTACCAGAAGGTGAGCATAGGTTTTCTTATTGTGTATCTAGCTTACCCTGAATAGAGTGATGGTTCCTGGCTGGATGGGTGCATACCTCAGCCAGCCAGGAATCCTATTTCTAACATTGGTGATCAGCTGTGAGGACAGGACTTGTGTTTGTGCAATATCATACAGTAACTCATTGTTCACTACAACTGTATACTGAGAGACCAATTTTAGCCTTTTTCAATTCTCCCTTTTTTCTAACACCTTTTGATTTTTCCAAAGTCCTTTTGCCCAAGTCCCATTATTCACTGCAATGTCTGTGGTCCTACGTGGCAATATAGATTTGAGCTGCCCAACCACGAAGCATACACAGTGACTCAGCTCAATGGGTACTACCAGGAGAAAGGGGTGTTCTACAAGGGAAGTACCAAGAAGGCAGAGTTTCAGAAAGCCTTGAGAGCATGGGCAGAGGACCACCCAGAAGCAGAAGTGCATGAAGAGGGATCTGTGTCTGAGGAATGATCAGAGTAGGCATCAACAGATGGTCTTGACACCGGGCCTACAGAGGGTGAGAGCACTTTCCACCCAGCACCAGTAGTCCACTCTAGAGCAGGCAGCCGTGTGTCTTCAAGGAGCCTGTCCTCAGAGGAGCTGGTGAACAGGAAGGGTGGAGAGGAAATTAAGGCTAGAACTTGCCAAGATAAAGAAGGACAAGGAACAGACCCTTGCTAAGCTTCAGAAGGAGCAAGTTCTTGAGGATAAGAGGCTAGCCCTGGAGGAAAGTAAGATGGCACATGGGCTAAACCTCAGAGAGCTGGATATTAGAACCCTCCAAGTGGGGCCCAGCAATATTGGTGGCAGCATACCTGTAGTGTCTGCACATGAGTCCTGATTCCTTTCCCTAAAAGATATGGCCCCAGTTACAATGTGGGGGATGACATAGATAAATGGTTGACAGCCTATGAAGTGGCCCTCCAAGCCGAGATTGCTTTCATCCCATCAGCAAAGCGTTCTTTCATAGGGAAAGGTCTCTGTCAAAAGAGATCAGAAGTTGACTATCATCCACATATGAAAGAGGTGTAAGTCCGTAAGCCCTGATAGTTTGTGGAAGGGAGGCTATGTATATGATAGATAGCGCAGGGCTGAAACAAGAGCACTGAGGCACCCCCCTTGTTGATCTCTATGGTGCACAACCTGAACAGACCCAGATTGATGGTTTGGGTTTGTTGAGATAGGAAACTCGTGAACCATTGTAGAGCTGTGCCATGGATGCCTATCTCATCTAGTCTCTGAAGTAGTCTGGGGTGAGATACCATATCGAAAGCTGCTGATAAGTCAAGCAGCACTAGCAGTGAGTGCTGGTTTTCATTCTGAGAGCATCTGATACAATCTGTGACCGCTATAAGCGCGGTTTCAGTGCTGTGCATAGGTCTAAACCCGGGCTGGGTGGAGTCTAGTATCTTGTTGGACTCAAGAAACTCCTTAACTTGTCTATTAATGTGTCCTTCCAATAGTTTACTCGTCAAGGGGAGAAGCAAAATAGGGTGATAATTTGATAGGTCTGATGCTGGAAGATTTGTCTTCTTATGAAAAGGAATGACTGGGTGGCTATCCAGTGTGCCGGATTACCCAAGCTTATTGAAAGATTTTGTAACAAGCAGATTTCCGGGGCAAACTGATTAGACAGAGTAGCTACTATCTTATCTGGAATAATATCTAGTGGGGGCCGTGATTTCACTGCCTTCAAGGCTTTACAACTGGAATTCTCTAGGACGTGAGCGTTAGAAACCTTCGAAAGAGAGCAAATGGATTCAGAACTTATAAGGTTAATCAGGCTAGGCAAGTTATTATAGATCTGATTGACTTTGTCTTCCAAGTGGTCTGCAATGGCATCACACAAAGCTTATGAAGGGAAGGTATCTGTTGAGCAAGCCTGTGGGTTGATTAAATAATTGAGGACTTTATACAGCTCTTTGGAGAATTTCCCAGCTTGTCCAAATTGCAGTGAAATATACGCTTTGCATGCTTTCCTAATATTGCCATGGTACTGTGCTAAGAATTTTTTTTAAACCACTCTATCACAGGGGTTATGCGCTTGTTGTCATCGACTCTCCAATTTTTTGCACTGGGCTTTTTCCCTGTGCAATTCTGGAGTATACCAGGGGGCATGTGGACCATATATAGATGAAAGTTGTATTTTCATCTGGGCTAGGTTATTAACAACTGTTTTTGAAGAAGTGTGATACTCCACTGGTGCCTCTTCCACATCTACAGCCTCCTCTAAGACGGGAGTAGTACATTCTTTGGTGAAAGCGTCTGGTGTGACTTCACACCTTTGTCTCCTTAGATTTGGCTTAGGTTTGTTTTTTAGATGTTCAGATACAAAAGCGGACGCAATTTGAAATCCAATTAGTGAATGATCTGTCCACAGGAGGGGACAAGGGGGCTCACGGGACACCAGGTGGGAGTTAGTAAAAATTGACTCCAAGGTGTGGCCCGCAGTATGTGTGGGACCTTTGACAAATTGTTTAAGACCTGGCGTGGACAGTTCAGCGAGGAGTTCCACTGCCTCTGTATTTAAGGGGTCTTCCATATGAACATTGAAGTCCCCAAGTAAAATAAAGTTTTTTGATGCCAGCGCATGAATAGTAATAAGTTGCTTGAGTTTGTGACTAAAATCTCCTGTAGGACCCCGGGGGCGATATAGAAGGGCTCCTTTCTAACTGACCTGGGGAGAGAGTTCTACTTTAAAGACATATCTCTGCCCATTCCTCAGAAAGGGTCTCTATGAAGGAGATTTTTAGAGAGTCTTTAAAAATGATTGCTGTTCCCCCGCCTATTCTGCCTTCCTATCAAATCTCAAAATGTGGTAATTATTTGGAAGTTTGAATGCAATGGAGAGAGCAGTGGTAGGTTCTGGCGAGGTCTCTGTAAGAAATCCCGGGTCAGGTGATGTGAAGCTTACCATGTCCCAGATTTGAGTTGCGTATTTGGTTAATGATCTAACATTGCGTAGGAATCCCTTCCAGACCTCTGAGGACAGAAATAGAGGGTCAGCAGGGGCATATAAAGGTGGGTCATACCCAGGGGTTAGGGACTCATTAGGTAGAGTCACAGGGTGTTTTCCTCTATAGTTCAGGGTAAGGCTTTGAAAAGGACAATTTAAACAAGATAAAGGGCCTTTCAAGGAGAGATGGAAAGCTACATATGTAGCAGGGATCATAAGTAGTTGAGCTCTTAGCTTGGTTACCTATACAGATAAGTTCCTCAGCCGAATATGTGATTTTAATTATACTAAAAGTTTCCGGGGCAAGGGTATAATGTTGTAGGACGTGCACTAGGACCGGCTCAGTGAACTGTAGAAGGTGGGAGGAGAGCCAGGAGGCAGAATAGGAGGAGTTAGGAAAGTGGGAAAGTTAGTAAGGAGCAGGACAGGGTTGAAGGCAGACGTACCTAAAATAAAGAAGTCAAAAGACCATACCTGGAGTATTTGTCGTCTGTGTTCGTACTACGACACTACAGCTGGAGACGACGGTGGTCGTGGACCCTGATTGTGGTTGTCTGGTGCAGGAGGGTCCCATCGAGTGCTCCGCTGTCTTGGAGCTGGATTTACTGTACTGCGCCCCGGGAGCCCACCCCGGTCGCGTGGTCCTCCTGCTGTATCTGCCGCCCATGTGGTGCCATCCAGACAAGTGCTCCGCTGCATTGGAGCTGCTGCGCCGCGATCTGGGAGCCCACCCCGGCCGCATGCGCATCCTGCTGTGCCTGCTGCCTGTTATCTGTAGACGCGACCCGGGAGCTCCCCCCGGTCGCGCAGAATCCGGGCTGCGAAGTGCCCTCCTTGGTTTGTGCTGTGCATGTCCGTGGAAGGAGCGTGGATCCGTGCTTCAGCCTTGGGGCTGCTTTCACCATCCCAGTAAGTTCCCGGTGTCTGCCTTGCTCCCATGTTGCAGAAACTGGCCCGTATTCTCGCAAGGAGTGAGATTTACTCGGCGGCCATTTTGGGGTCAGGCACCCCATACAATCCCCTGCGAGGATTGTCCGGTGGCCATTTTGAGGTAAGGCGAGCACCCAATATCATGCAAACCAGCGTATAAACAGACTTAGATGCCTGCCATTGACTGGCCAATGCAGTTTCATGCTAAATAATACATGGACCACACACAGTTGTCCTGCTGCAAGTCAAGGAAGATACTGGATGTCAGTAGTGTCTAACTATATTAGTCCTTGTGGCTGCTACACCTTGGGTCCCTCGCAGCTGATCCTACACGTTTCTTCAAGTGCTGACGTCATTTACGTGACAAACTCTGCACCAGTTGTCAGGCGCTGTGAGACTTTCTGGAGTCAGACACCAATTATTCCTGCACTTTAAGGCACCATGTCTGGGTCTCCAATGTCAAGACAGCGCCATACCTCTGCTGGCGCCAGTCCCCGGCATGATTCCCCTACATCGACATCTCAAAGAGATGGCCACAGACTTGCCATGCTCGGAGTTCCATTTCTACGCCCGCCGGAACACCTAGTTCTCACATCTGGGGGAGGAATGGGCCTTCGCTGGCAGCAATGGTTAGAGGATTTTGAGGACTTTATGAAAGGTTTGCGCGTAACTGATAAGGACCAGCGACTCATAGCACTGCGCAATCTAATTGGGAAAGATGTTGGTCAGATAATAAAGGAACTTCCGGCTGAGGCTGCATCCTTCTACACAGATGTGCATGACGCTCTAAACAGAAAATCCCTTCACAAAAGGAACATTGATTATGAATGGTATACATCAGCGTTTCCCAAACTGTGGGCCGCGGACCCCCAGGGGTCCGTGACACATTCCCAAGGGGTCCGCGACACATTCCCAGGGGGTCCGCGGACTGGATCGTATTAAATATTGAAGCGCCCATGCGCTACTACGGCTACAAGCACTGAATGACAGCGCAGGGGCGGCAGGACCAAAAAAAAAAATCGGGCCAATCACCATTTCAGCTTTAGGGTGGAAGCTGAAGGGTGATTGGCTTATTATTTTATAGGCGCGCACGCTCGCACGGCAGTGCATCTTCCCTCGCGTTTGCGGCAAGCCCAGGAGCATTTTGCCGCCCAACGCCCGCTTTCGGCTAAGAACACCAGCATTCCGGCATCTCGGACCACTTGAGGAGCACGTGAGGGTTTATTTTTAATTAATTTACAATTTACAGCTAGTGGGCAAGGCCAGGGGAATTAGGACGCCGTGTTTATTGAGGCCGGGTGTACTTATCCATACATGCCAACATTTCAGGAGAGCAAAGTGGGAGATTCTGTAAAAACAAATCTGGAGAACGGGGCCTTGAATCGGGTTACTGTCATGTATGGGCCCTGGAAGTGTGCTGCTGCAGGATCGGACATTTAAAACGCAAATCCACGTGTTTTTCTTACCTTTCAGAAGCATGGAGCGCCAGGGCCGGCTTTAGGGCGTTGCAACCGGTGCCACCGCACCGGGTGCTGGCTTCCTGGGGGTGTCGTGCTTGAACGTTTATTACGCTTTTGAAGCACCTGCTGCAGCGTTTCTTTCCCCCGGCAATTACCAGGCCTCACATAAATGTCACAATAACTCCTGTGATTAATTATCGTCCAAGAGAGATCAGCATTTTGCATAGTTGAGGTTTTGACTTAAGTGAAGTTAGTGCAGAGGGTTAATATGCCTGCTGCAAAGAACGTGTGTACCAAGTGATTACAGAGTGCGTATGATGTACAGATCAGCAGGTTACTGCTTTCAAAAGAAACCTCCTTTTGTTACTTGCAATTTATAACTTAAAGTCCTAATACACAATAGTGAGCTATTAACTTTCATCCCAGAACTGCATACACACTGCAAAGAATACATTATTAGAACATTGATTAATGTTGCAAAAAGGATTAATTTGGCTAGAAATTGATTCTTATTATTAAAGAGAACTCCCAACTATGCTGTTTCTTTTTCGACTCTGAGTTTGTGCTTCTCCACACCAAGCACTCTTAAACTATACTGCCTACCAGTATGGATGACATGTGACTCCTACACTTTTAGTCTTTTGGCTTATGTAACATTTCCTATACACTGATTTACACACGTATGATTGATTGTCTCTGTGTAATGTGTGTGTGATGCAAAGTGCCCGGACACCCTGCACTGGTATGAGTGGCGCTATATAACTAATTCAATGCATCTGAGAGAGTGTGGTTATGGAGACTTCGTCACAGTTAAAGGGTGCTAGTGAGAGACTCCCTGGTGGAGGTGGTCATTGGGGGGGCGCCAACAAACATTGTCGCACAGGGCGCCACCAGCACTAAAGCCGGCCCTGTGGAGCGCAATGGCAGGCAGAGAGAGGGTGATGCAAGTGTTCTGCACTCACTGGCCTGGCAGGTTGCTGGCAGTGCATATACCAAACCGCCCCCTCCCCCACCTGTGTGGCAGCCCAGGCACACACACACAGCCGCCCCCGAGTACTTTACAGGTCTTTTAAAGACCATTTGCACGTTAATGAAGCCTTACTGTTGTTTCACCCCTTCTAAGAGCCCCTGCAGCTCCACTCTGCCTATTGCTTAAAGATTCAGGCCCCCCACCCCGAAATCAGCCCCCGAAATTGTAAACATTGCTTGGGGGTCCCCAGACTCCAGTAGTGATTCAGTGGGGGTCCTCAGGAGTCAAGAGTTTGGGAACCACTGGTATACATTCAACTTGGCGTCTCAAGAGAAAGATGAGTCCATGGAAACCTTCATCACACGCCTCAGACGTCTAGCTCGCTACTGTGAGTATGACTCTTTCACGACGGAAGACGCTCTTCGACTGCGAATCATAGAAGGATGTCAGTCTGAGTCGCTCCGAAGATGCCTGTTGAAGAACAGTTACTCTTTTGATGAGATTGTAGAAATGACACAAGTCCATGATCAGGCGGAAGAACACACGAAGCGAATGGAAGCTGGAAGAAGTGAAAAACGAGAACAGTCATTCCGGCTCCAATCTCGCAATACAAACAGGTCTTCCCCCGTAAAACAACGATCTTCGAGGTCCAAAGTTCAGTCACACCGAACAAGTTGTCGTCGTCGCAGTCCCAGTCGGATTGACAAAAGACAGTAGCGCCAACTTAAATGCTAATGCTGTGGATATGATTTCCCTCACCTCAGAGACTTGCCCTGCAGTAGGCCAACGATGTAGGAAGTGTGGCAGGGGCAATCACTTTGAGAATGTCTGTAGAGCACCCTGCAAAGATACGCACAGAGACACTCACATAAAATCCCGACAACTTAACACTGCCAAGGCAGTGTGGGACCACAGAGATTCTTCCACTGGTTCTTCAAGATCTAGCCTTCACTCTCATGGCACCTACAAATCGAGAAGATCACAATCTCGAGAGTCATGGTCGTTGTCCCCAGTATCGCAAGACAGTGATGAATATGTCTGCATGGTCGCGTATCCTGAGACGCTGAAGAAATACCCGCCACTCCATATTCAAATGGACACACACACATTGCCAAATTTGTACTGGACAGAGGGGCATCTCTCAATGACATTTCTGTGGCAGAATATAACAAAATGGATCCACAACCGCACAAAGCTGCCATGCGAGTATACACATGGATGTCAAAGGAACCTCTCCCTTGTCCAGGACAATTTCAGACTCATCATCTCACATACAAAGGCAGGACCATTCCAGCCCGTATTCACGTCATTGACGGTCCTGAAGCAGATTGTCTTCTTAGTTTGCCCATGGCGGAACGACTTCGCTTAGTAGAAATATTATACCGAGTTGATGACGAACCTGACATAGTTCACAAGTTTCCAAAACTATTCACAGGGCTTGGGAAAATGGCTCATTGTCAAGTTCGATTGCACATAAATGAATGTGTGACACCCATAGCACAACACCACAGAATAATTCCATTTCTTCTTCAACAGTCCGTAGAGGAGGAACTGTAGGATCTTCTCCGGGCTGACATAATTGAGAGAACATCTGGACCCACTCCTTGGGTCTCTCCAGTGGTTGTAGTACCGAAAAAGGGCTCACCTGGCAAAGTGCCTCTCTGTGTCGATATGAGAGCACCCAATACCGACGTCAAAAGAGAGAGACACCCGGGACCTCATATCAGTGACATGATTGCATCACTCAATGGGGCGAAAATATTCTCCAAACTGGACCTTAACAAGGGCTATCAACAGCTTAAACTCCATGAAAAATCGAGATACATCACCACATTCTCGACTCACCAAGGCATATTCAGATAAAAAAGGCTCAGTTTTGGGGTCTCATCGGCAGCCGAGATCTTTCAAGAGGCAATCAGAAGAGTAATCCATCATATCCCCAACACTCTGAATTACAGTGATGATATCCTTGATTATGGAGCGACGATCCAGGAACATGACAAAACACTGGACTGGGTGTGTCACGCCCTGTTGGAGGCCAACCTAACATTAAACAAGGATAAACGCGAATTCCACAAATCGACACTAAAATTCTTTGGACACATTTTCTCAGGCACTGGCATGAGCCCTGATCCTGATAAAATTGCAGCGTTGAATGATACACCTAGGCCTCGAGAAGCTGGGGATGTGCGCTCGTTTCTAGGCATGGCAAGCTACTGCGCACGTTATCAAGGACTATGCCACTATCAGTTATCCCCTGAGAAAGTTGACCAAACAAGGCCACCCATTTCAATGGACTGCGGGATGTGATCACGCTTTCCACTCGATTAAAGCTTCTGTTGAGTCTGCCAATAATCTTGCTTATTTTAACTCTCGGTGAAAAACTGAAATCACTGTGGATGCGAGTCCAGTGGGTCTTGGAGCTATACTAGCTCAGTATGACAGAGAGGGTGACCAACGACACATCGTAGCTTATGCCAGCCGGAGTCTAACAGACACAGAGAGAGCGTATTGTCAGCCCGAAAAGGAAAGCCTGGCGGTAGTCTGGGCCTGCGAACATTTTCACATCTTCATCTATGGAAAACACTATGCTTATTACGGACCATCAGGTCCTGTTAACTATCTTTTGAATTTCCAGACCCAAAATGCCTCCCAGACTAGAGCGTTGGGGTATCCGCCTTCAAGAATATGCCTATACCATCGTCCACAAACCGGGAAAAGCTGCAAATCCAGCTCACTACATGTCCAGACATCGTAAGCCAACCTCCAAATCAAATACGTCAGTAGCAGAGGAATACATTCATTTCGTAGTGGCCCAGGCCAAACCACCAGCGGTCCCTTTGGAAGCCATCATTGAAGCCACAAATGAAGACCCTACCCTACAAAATGTCAAACATTGCATCCAAACAAACAGCTGGAGACATTTGGAAGAATCCGGACAAAGTAAACAAATTGACAGTCATGAACTGTCCTCTTTTAGACATGTGAAAGATAAACTCTCCATTGCCTCAGATGGCCTCTTGCTAAGAGACAAGCGAATCATAATTCTGAAACACTTGCGCCAAGGAATTATCAACCTAGTGCATGAAGGACACAGAGGTATTGTAGCCACGAAGAGAGCGCTGCATGAGCGGGTCTGGTTCCCTACGCTTTATCAGATGGTTGAACTCACACTGAAGGATTGCCCGCAGTGTCAGCTACTGAGTCGAGAGGAACCAACTGCGCCCCTCCAAATGTCAGAACTGCCGGACGGTGTCTGGCAACACGTCGCAGTACACTTCTTTGGCCCGATGCAATCTGGCAAGTACATCTTGGTCGTAATGGATGAGTATTCACGCTTTCCGATTGCGCAACTCATAACATCAACCAAAGCTGCCACTACTATACCTGTGTTGGATGAAGTTTTCGCAGCATGGGGAATACCGAAGGTAGTGAAAACAGATAATGGCCCACCTTTCAATGGGCAAGACTTTGCTGCATTTGCTAATCACTTAAACTTCAGACAATGGAAGATCACTCCCTTATGGCCACAAGCCAACTGTATGGTAGAAAGATTTATGGACACTCTGAAAAAGACCATCCAGCAAGCAGAACTGTAAAAGTGTGATGTTCAAGTGGCTTGAAATGAGGTGTTAAGAGCATATCGAACCACACCACATACTACCACAGACAGATGTCCCGCGACCTTAATGTAGGGTCGAACAGTGCCCACATGAATACCGGCCTGGGAAGACCTAGTTAGTGGCACTCACCAAGGCTCTGCTCACGAAGAATTAGCAGCAACAGATAGACTGAAAAAGGAGAAAATGAAGGAATACGCAGATCGTTGGAGGAACGCCGCACAGTCATCCATTCAAGAAGGGGTTTTGGCGTGCTGGTAGGGCAGGACCAACAAAGAAAAACAGAGTGTCGATATCATGCTCACCCATTGTTGGTGACAAAACAAAAAGGGACTATGATCACAGCCACATCAAAGGACAAGAGGATCACAAGAAATGTGGCGCAATTCAAGAAATGTACGCCCACTGTTAGAGAAGCTTTGGCTGAGCCTGACAGTGCATTAAACGGGGACGCACCTGAAATAGGAAGTGAGCATCGACCTTCCACCTCTTCGGGTGACGGAGAACAGGCGACTCAGGAGGTGGCACACCATCCGCAGCATCTTCATCGAAGACCTGTTCGCCTCATTGAAGAACTGTAACTATGTTGTTCTTTGTTTTGTTTTGTTATCTCTCCAGATATGAACTGACATTTCAAAGTGGTTCAAGTTATTCAAGAAGGGGGGAGATGTAATGTTGTAGGATGTGCACTAGGACCGGCTCAGTAAACTGTAGAAGGTGGGAGGAGAGCCGGGAGGCGAAATAGGAGGAGTTAGGAAAGTGGGAAAGTTAGTAAGGAGAAGGACAGGGTTGAAGGCAGACGTACCTGAAATAAAGAAGTCAAAAGACCATACCTGAAGTATGTGTCATCTGTGTTCGTACTACGACACTACAAAGGGGAGCGGGGGTCCTGGCTCCTGGCAACAGTCGGGCACAGAGGGGCGCAGACGGGCTTGCCTTTGGTGCACCTTTGGCACCAACATCTGACCTAACTAGGAGCCAGGGAGCGCAGCTAGACTGATAACCTCCGTAGTCCTAAACTAGACCAGAAGTGAGGAAATTTGCACGCTCTCTCCATAGTAAATGGAAACATTTGTGGTGGAAGGGAGAGCGAGGCGCAGTCAGTAAGTGCAGTTCAAAAGCAGCTTAACCATGCGTAGCTTACCCATAGAATGAGGGGAAATTCTAAAAAAGTAATGAAAAATGCAGTGGAGTAAGATTGCTACCACTTGCCTGCGGTCTGTCTGAACTATATGCCACGGAGAATTACACCGACAATACGGAGCTACATTCTCAGGGGCAGATTTACAAGCCCCGTGCGCCACTTTTGCGCCACCATTGCGTCACTTCTGTGAAGCAGCGGCGGCATAAAGCTAGCACCATGCTGCGGGGGATTTACAATGTGAAGCATCTGGGACGATGCGTCACGTTGTAAAGCCCTGTGCCACATGAAACCTGCGTCAAGTTTCATGTGGGCGTTCCGGCGCAGGGTGGGCGTTCCGGTGCAGGAACGCCTCGGAAAAGTGCCTGAGTGAAATCTACAAGATTTCACTCAATCACTTTTCCGACCTCGCCGCTTCAAAACCTTGCGCCTGCTTGAAGCAGGCGTAAGGTGTGACGCATCATCTGGAAGATAGGCCGGGTTGGCACAGTGCTGGAGTTGCGTCGCGCTCGCGACACAACACCAGCACTGCGCCAACCTTACGCCGGCAGATGCGACACGCATCTGTTTATCCTTGTGCCATGATGCGCAGCATTGTAAATGCGGCGCATCTGTGGTGGCGCAAGGGTAAACTTGCGTCACGCATCTTTCCTGGCGCATCCCTGCTGATTTGCAGGGATGCACCAGGAAACGTAAATCTGCCCCTCAATCTCTTCCCGAATGGAAAAAAAACAAGAGTGCATAAAGGCTAATTCTTCAAATTAGGTACACTGCTGGCCAAACGATGTATAGCCATACACTGGGCTAGCCCTAGGGCACCTACAACTGAAGCCTGGAGGGTGGACCTGATAGAATGGCAACAGCTGCAGAGACACACCTGAGAACGGTGCGATGAGATGATAAATTTATAGATGATTTGGGAACATGGGACGAGATGATACAGGCACTTTTATACCCTCTGGAGACCAGACCCGCTTGAATTGATATATGACGCTTGACCCTAGTGCTCTAGCGAGAACCTTACGTTACTAACCTCACAAAGGCAGTTAGGGAGTAGGTGTGGAATGGGGGCAACGGGGAGAGCGGGACACGCGGTTGTAGGAGGAAAATACACCGGTGAGACGGGTGAAGGGGAGGGGCCTTGAGAGGCAGTGGAACCCAGGAAGGGAAGATTGAGTGAATCTCCGGCAAGTACGTCTGATCGGATTGTTGATGTTGCCTAGATATGTAGCAGTGACTCAATGTGGGAGACAACACACACCATGGGATACCTCCCTACGGTGGGTGGGGTTGACAGTTATGAAACTACAATGAATGAAGGACCGGGTCCGGGCGGGACTGACGATCCTGCAAATTGTTATGAGCCAATGCATTTCCCCAGTGTTGATTATACTGTTAAAAAACCAATAACAAGAATTATTTTAAAAACAAGCAGCTAAATACCACCTTTTGCAGGTAAAAAACAGGAAAAGGCATATTAAAGATAAGAAGCTATCCGTTCATTTATTCAGAAATGTACAGATATTCACCGCTGTCTGGCTTGCAATTAAATACTCGTATTTCATGCTTTCACAAACTGTGCCGCTCATTCCAGGAAACTGCACCAGAAAAAGCGCTGTCAGAATCAGGCTCCTGCAAATATCACATGAAAGGTTATGTATTAAGTAAATCTGCCGCCTTTCACTTCACAATGTTTTAACATGCCTTTAACTACCTCACATTCCATTTTATTTGGCATTAAACATTAATATACTAATTAAATATAGAACCAGCAGAAGGAGAAAAGAGCGACGATTCCCCGTCTATGATTTGACTGAATGTGCTATCTGTCTTACACTGAAGTGTTCTGTTGTCTAAAACTGCCCCCTCTTTTACGTGCCTTTGCTTGCATTCCTGGTGGTGGGTTGTTTGTCAGACTGTTGAATACAGGACTACAGAAACATTGAATATAGTAGCAAAAATATCACCGAATAAAAAATTTATCGACGTATGAATATATAACTACTGATTTGCGATTCTTATATTTACGTCTAACAGCCTCATGCATTAAGCCAAAATCCAGTCGGTAAAATACCGAATCGCAAAAATCACCCGTTAGCGATTAAAAAATACCTACTTCAAATGCATGAACCCAAAACGTGAGCAAATAACGAATCGCAAAAAATAAATCCGCCAAAATACCGAATCGCTAATAACCAAAATGCAAAATTACGGAATCGCTAAATACCGAATTAGCAGTTACCGAAATCACTATTAGCTCCCGGAAAGTGCCAATAGCAAATAACGAATCGCACCCCAATGCAACAACAGTCGCTAATAACGAAAATCCCAAAAATCGCTATTTTGCAAGAGCTAAATAAGGGGAATCAAAACCTGGAGGTAAAGTTAAAAAAAAAAAACGCAAATGCTAAAAAAAAAAATTCAACATGTGCAAATGATTGAGGCAATCACAAAACCCTTAAATGTGGCCCAGGAGACCCTGTTGGCTCCCACAAAATGGCTGCCCTCTACGTGCTTGCAAGGAGGATGCGTATCAATGCAGCAGGACAGCGCAGGAGAAGGGTCCAGGAGCGAGTTTTCAGACTGCGCATAACCTTGCTCGGGCAGAATGAGGACGAGGTGTACGAGAAGTATCGCCTCAATCGTGCAATGATCATGTGCCTGATTACAGACCTGGAACCATTACTGCAGCACCAGACACACCGGACCAATGCAATCCCTGCGCACGTTCAGGTCCTATGCAGCCTGCACCTACTGGCCTCAGGGAGTTTCCAGGGGGTAATTGCGGTGGCCGGAGGCGTATCGCAAAGCGCACTGTCACGCTTCTTCAAGAAATTCCTAGATGCCATGCTGACAATGCTACACACCCACATCAGCTTCCCCACAACCCCAGAGCAGTTGGACCGCACCAAACAGGCATTCTACCAGGTGGCACAATTCCCACATGTGATTGGATGCATCGACTGCACGCATATCCCCATATGTCCACCCGCAGCAAATGAGTACATATTCCGGAACCACAAGTCATACCACTCGATCAACGTGCAGGTTGTGTGCGATGCCAATAACATCATAACGGACCTAGTGGCACAATTCCCAGGGAGCACACACGACTCCTACATCTTCCGCCACAGTGGAATGCACAGGCGACTAATCAACGGAGAATATGGAGAGGGACTCCTGCTAGGTACGTAAAAATACGCTTCCCCACACCAACACCACACATGTATGTACATCACCAATGCTAAGTCTATGCTTCCATCTTCTAGGTGACAGTGCTTACGCCCTGCGTGAATACATACTCACCCCATACATCAATCCAGCAACCCCGCAGGAACATCGCTACAACGCTGCACACATCAGCACTAGGAATGTCATAGAGAGGACATTTGGGATTCTGAAGAGTCGCTTCAGAATCCTACACAAGACTGGCGGCGCCTTGCTATACAAACCTGAAACATGCTGCCGGATAATTGCTGTATGTGCAATGCTGCACAACATTGCGACCAGAAGGGGGATACCCATAGAGGTGGACAGGGAGGACGACCACCGGGATGACCAACCACCCACCCAACAACGACAGGCACACGTCCCTAACACAGCAGAGGGCCATAGGAGGCGGACATACATCATGCAAAATCATTTTTGAAACATGTGAGAATGAAACATTACAAGTTAGTTTGGGGTGCAACTGTTTAATGCACAGTAGCACTGAGGTTTGTGCAACAAAACTAGCTATGTAAATCATGCTCCAATTGCATAAAGTAAAATAAAAGGTGCCTTAAAGTCACGCCTGTGCATACTCAGTAAGTGGATGTCCATGGTTGCCCCACCATGGTCCTGTATGCATGTCCAACTGTCTAGTGGCGCTTCCCACGTACCCCAAGCCTCCGCTCAGGTGTCTCCAAAGCCTCACCACGGCCTGTCCCCGTGGATGCCCGCGAACTGCGGCGCCTGGTGCTGCCCTCTGCCACAGACACACTGCTCACACTCGAGGCAGCCTCACTAGCGTCATCCCCCCCCAAAGCTGCAGCACTGCATGTGCTGCTCTGGAAGTGTTCCACAGCAGTGGTCGACTGCCCCAGTGCCTTTGCCACATCCCCGCAGAAGTGCCCAAGGTTGACCTGCAAGGACACGGTGCGGCGTGCCAACACTGCGGTACTGTTGCTGTGGCGCATGATAGCCTTAGTAGCGGCAGCGGAACGCAACAATTGCTGTCGGTGCCTCCTCTTCTGGCACTCATGGCCCTCCCTCATGGCACTGGTGAGCTCTTGTACATCTTCCCTGAGGTGAGCATTGCCCTCTGCCACCACAGTGCTCATGTCCCTGACCGCCGTGCCCATGGCCGTCACTGCGGCAGTCATGGCTCGCATTTCACGAACAAGGTGCACGATGTTGGTGCTGATGGTTGCCATGTGGCGGCTCTGCACGCGCTGGACAGACAGCATCCTCTCCTCAATGCCAGGAGTGTGTTGGAGATCCAGGTTGCCTGAGGAGACCGAACGTTGGCGAGACCTGCGCCGCTGTGTTAGCCTGGCGCGGACAGGTGGTGCATCAGGTGGTGTGATGGCGCGCTGACCGTGTCCCGTTTGTGTGGTGGGTGTTTCCATCACCGCCAAGGGTGCAACCTGGGACCTGCGTCGCGGCGCTTTGGTGGCTGTCGTGGCAGCAGCTGGTGTGGCTGGTGCTGGTGGTGCTGGTGTTGCTGGTGCTGGTGTTGCTGGTGCTGGTGGTGCTGGTGGAGTGGCAGGTGTAGGTGATGTGAGGGCATCCTGCGCTGTCTCAAGGTCTGATTCAACCGGTGTTTCGGAGATTATCAGCCGGCCGCTGTCATCTGAATCCCCAGGTGATGCATCTGTGTGTGAAACAGTGCATGGTTAGTGGGATAGTTAGACCTACGTAGTGTTGCACACATACATGTCACTCTGTGATCCACTAAACATACTGTCTATACCCAGCTTCTACTGATCTGGTGAATGGTTATTGCATTTACCCCTGTACATGCACACTTGCCTGAGTAGACTACAACTCCCATGATGCACTAGTGTTGGGAGTAAAGCTGTGTGTTGCAAAGCTGCATGCACACTCAGATCCTGCTGGGGGCCTGGAATGGGATTTACGCTATGCTGGGTACGGCAACAGGCATGCATCTTACCTTGGGCACTTGTGGCTGCGCCGGACGTGTCCATCTGGGTCACTCCCACGACGGCTTCCCGCTCAATTGTACCTTCCACCAGCTCCTCCAGGGCAGTGTTAGCCTGGACCGTGGAAGGGCCGCCTCCCGTTCTGCTAGCGTCCCGGAGCCTCTCTGCTATCCTATCCTTCGCGCGCTTCCGCAGGTCGTACCACCTTTCTTTTAGGTCGTCGATGCTGCGGGGCGTCACACCAACTGCATTCACCCTCTCGCGGATGCGCAGCCATATGTGGCGCTTCTCCGCCTCAGGCACCTTGAGGGACAGCTTGCCGAAGAGGCGATCGTGCTTGCTCGAGACTCCCTCAATTAGGTGCTCCAGCTCCCTGTCGGAGAACTTACGCTTGCGCTTGCACGCAGCCTCAGCGCTGGATGGGGCTTCCTTCTCCATGGATGGTGTATTTTAGCAGATGGAACAGTCTGTGTGGCTTCAGTCTGCACAGGCAGTCTGCAGTCAGTGCTCCTGTTTGCTCCTCTGTCGATGCAATGAGGGTGGG
Source organism: Triturus cristatus (assembly GCF_964204655.1). Classification (NCBI taxonomy): domain Eukaryota; kingdom Metazoa; phylum Chordata; class Amphibia; order Caudata; family Salamandridae; genus Triturus; species Triturus cristatus. Next base: position 447,965,591 of record NC_140594.1, read on the forward strand.
GCTGCTGTATTTCCTGGTTGGTGATGTCATCTGCACGTTCCCGGTGCGACGCGGTCATTTGCGATTTCGCTAATACCGAATTCGCTATTTGCTAATTCGGAATTACCGAACTCGCTAATAGCTAATCGGAGTTTGCATGCCCCGCTATTGTATAATCGGTAAAATTAACGATTTTTAAGGAATCGCTAATTATTACCGAATCTGTTGATGCATACTCAAAAGCGATTCCTTAATAACGATTCCTTATTTCTCGCTATTAAGGAATCGCTTTTGGTTTGCTTGATGCATGTGCACCTATGTATCTTGAAGATGTATATATTATCAAGAATATACATATATGTGAAGCTACCTACATAGATATACAGAGCTATATTGGCACTCGACATTTTTAGTGTAATAGTTTTGTGGCATGATATTTAAAGCTCGATGTTTATGGTACCATACTGGACAGACCTCTATTCAATCACTGCACCCTGGAAACTCAGGTATAATCTGGCTAACATAGGCGCATGTCATTAAATGCACGGAAGGGAAAATGCATCTATACCCATAAATGTGCATGAGCAATGCACCCACAATGACATGATCCCTCATAGGATCTCCATAGGTTGCAAAACATCTGAAATCTGCATAGTATCTTCAGGGACAGTTCAACATTTTGACTTTCAATGGTCAATACATTGAGTCTATCTGTAATTTTTTTGAGTTTTAAGAGCTTTATTGAAGCAAGTAAAGAACTAGGTACAACAGTATACAAACCTTTGCATGACAAAAGAGTAAAGGGATAACAAAACAGCATAGATATAATGAGGGAATAAAAATTACAAGATAACTAACAGGGATACATATCCCAAAATATGAAGCAATAATGCAAGGTCGCACCTTGAAACACAATAGCATTTTACATTTTTCAAAGAAGGGAAAGACAGGATAGGAAAGGAAAAGTAAGAGAAGAAAAGAAATAAGAAGGAAGAACAACAAGAAAGAAAAGGAAAAAGAAAAGAGGGGGAAAAAGAAGAGAGAGAAGAAAGAAAGAAAGGAAAAATGAGAGATGACCTCATCAAAAAACTATATAAAGATTACCAAAGAACATTGTTATATCATTGATGCGAAACATACCCAACCTTGACTAATAAAGGTTACAAAAGCAAAAGAAAGAAAAGAAAAATAGAAAAAAGAAAAAGTCATGGCGGTTGGTAAACAAAAGAAGAGTTATTGTTACGAAGTGCAGATGAGGATAAATAATTGGTGAGTGGAGACCACAAGGCTTCTTTACGAATCATTTGCTGAGATGTGCTGACGGATGCTCTATCCAGTCTGTGATGATAACAGAGAAGATTCCACCAAGCGGAATAGGAAATTTTAGAAGCATCTTTCCAATTAGAAGTTATTACCTGAAAAGCAATAGCAATTAGCATATCCACAAACCTTGCGGCAACCAATCCATATTACAGAGTTACTCCCAAGAAATATAGAATATATATCGAAAGGAAAATTAATTAAACAGATGGAAGATACAGATTTACACACTTGAGTCCAAAAACTGGAAATATTGGGACAATGGAAAAAGGAGTGCATTAACGTGCCAGGGTTGTATTGACATGACCAACAGTTTGGGAATAATCCTACGTTATACTTGGAAAGGGATAAAGGAGTAAAGAACAATCTTTGATAAAAATAATAGAGGGTCTGAGTGGTGCTAGCATTGCAGGAGGTGTGGTTTATGCGAGCCCATATAGAGTTCCACGTGTGAATTGAGAGGGTACGCTGCAAATCAGATTCCCATAGAAGTTCAACTTTAGTCTTGGGGCGATCAAGAGAGTAGAAATGGAGATATTTATGGATGTGTGAGGCTCGAATAGAGGGAGAAGTAGATAAGGGTTCAAATATGGAATCCGAAGAAGAAGAAGAAGAAGATCCAGAAGGAAGAGAGAATCTATCCATTAAAAGCATTCTCAAAGAGTCATATCTGTAATGAGGAGACTGGTACAAGAACTTTATGTTGTACCTCTTGGGGGGGTGAGGAAAAGAGACTCTTTCAGTAAATGTTTGACAAGGAATATCCTATTAGCAGCCCAATGTTTCTAAAAAATGGTACGATTTGATAATTTAATGAGTCTATTATGCCACAGAGGTGAGTCTAAAAATACTTGTAGAGGTGACTGGGATTTGCCCTTAACTGGGTGAAAGGTAGAAATAAAATGTGAAATTGTTGGGTGATTAAAAGAACGAGGAGGATTAGCAAAACTAGCCAACAAGAAAAAAGGAAAAGGATGAAATAGCGATTCCTCCAAATTGTGCCAGACAGAACTGTAAGTCCCTTCAGAGGAAGATAAATATGGTAACACCTGACGAATTAAAAATTAAGAATGATATTGTCGAAAATTGGGGAAGTGTACACCACCCTGGTCTTTAGGAGCAGATAGGAGGGCTAAAGAAATTCTGGCCTTTCATCTATTTCAAAGAGATTTAGGGTCCCATTAAGGGTTTTAACATTTTTTAAAGGAAGTTTAACTGGTAACATGGACAAATAAAAATTAATGTCGGGAAGCATCATCGTTTTGATGGTGTCCAATCCACCCTACCATGATAGGAAAAGGGGAGATCACTTGTTTGTCATATTATTAACTTTTAAGAGAACCTCATCTAAATTAAGTTGGATCGTTTTGCAATAGAGGAGGAATATTTAATCTGAAAGCAGGTAATACTACTAGTATTCCATTTAAGAACAAACCCTTCAAACGTTCAAGGGAAAGAATAAAAAGCAAAGCAAAGGAGAAAGAGGACATCCTTGACGAGTGCCCCGTCGTAAAGGTAAATAAGACGATTGGCAAAAACTGAGGTAGTAGGTGAGGAATATAGTAAACTGATCAGAGATAAGATAGAGTGTCCAAAACCATGCCATTTGAGAGCAAGCATCATAAAAAGCCAATGGACACGTTCAAATGCTTTCTCAGCATTGAAGGATATGACAGCAATAGGGGAAGAACTCTTAGATGCTAAGGGAATACTATTTAGAAAGGTTCTGGAATTATCAGCTATTATTCTCCCCTTGACAAACCCCATCTGCTCAGGACTAATCAGCTCTGGGAGAACTTGGTTAATATGAAGGGCTAGTATTTTGGCAAAAACTTTACAATCTAAATTAATCAATGAGATGGGGCGATAGTTAGCACAAAGGGAAGGATCCTTATATTTTTTAGGAATTAGACAAATCATAGCTTCCAAAAAAGATCCGCGAGCTTTCTTGCAGGAAACAAAATATTGAAATAATGTTCGAAGATGAGGCAAAAGAATATGGGAGAAACAGGAATAACATTTTGCAGTAAGGCCATCAGGGCTAGGAGCCTTATCATTAGGTAACTTAGATAAAGCGGTTTTGATCTCAGAGAGGGAAATGTCATCTTCTAAAATAGAACAATCTGGAAGTGGGGAGAGGCAAGGGGGTAATGAATCGAAATATGAGTCCAAGGCGGCATTAGAGGGAGAGGACTCAGGGGTATATAAAGTCTTATAGAAGTCTGTGAAACATTGTAATATTTTGTCATCTTTGAAACGATCAATACCATACTCATCAGTAATCTTGACAATTCTGGACCTTTTAGATTTGACCTTCAGATAGTTCGCTAGCAATTCGCCGGCTCTATTACGGCCTCCACAACATTTTTAGTTAATTTTCAATAATGATCCAGAAGCATCCTACGTACATTTCCTATCAAAAGCAAATTTTGCCTGAAACAACTTCTTTAAGGTGTCAGCATTATTAGATGAATAGTATGCATGTTCCAGTTCCTTAATGGACGATAAGATAGACGCCGAGTCTTTACGATATTGTTTATTTTTATTAGGCCTGGGCTAAATTTCCGTTCTGCTCGCGGAAATTGCGATAATTTGACATTTTCGCGTTCCGCGGAGAGCGCGAAAATGTAAAAATTTCCGCATTCCGCAGCTTAGCGATAATTTGGTTCTTGCTCGCGCTGTAAAATAATACATTCTCGCGCGCGCGCGATCGCCTTACCTGAATCCCCGCGTTCGCCGACAAGTTTTCCCGATCCGGTCGCGTTCTCCACGAGATGTTGGATTGTTGGTAGCCATTTGCGCTGTCTCGCGACAGTTCGCGCCCGCAGTAACGTCATGCGTCGCGCGATCACGTCTTTCTTCTCGCGATCATGCACCGCGAGAAGAGTGAAAACAAGATGGCCGCGCCTGCAAGCAACCGCATGGGTAAGTTGGCGAGCCGCGAACACGCAGAAAATACCGCGAACGGGCGGGAAAAAAACTTCCGCATCTTCGCGATATTTCCACGTGTTTGCGGAGATTTTAAACATTTTCGCGATAATTTGCGAAAGTCGCTTTCGCAAATTCCGCCCACCCCTAATTTTTATTAGTGACGTCATCCATAATAAATCCCCTAGCAGTCGCCTTGAAAGCATCCCATGTGGTAGGAAAGGGCATATCAGGACTAACGTTGAGAAGAAAAAATTCTGAAATGAAATCCTTAAACGTCCAGTAATCAAGGGATCCTTGAGAAGATAGTTATTAAATCGCCAACAGTGGGATTTAGAGGACTGGGATGGAAGATCTAAATTGACAAGGACAGGAGCTTGATCAGAAATCAAAATGGAATCGATTTCAGCATGCAATAAGTTGGGAAGAAGAAGAGGGCTCAGAAAAATATAAACAATATGAGATGTGGAGTTATGAGTCAGGAAAAGAAAGTAAATTCCAAAGAGTCAGGATTGAAAATTCTCCACGCATCTACCAACCCTCTAGAGTTTATAGTATTTATAAAAGTTTTTTGCATTTTATAAGGGATATATCTGGAAGAGATTTCCTGTCAATAAATGGATCGAGAATCTGATTACAGCCACCCCCCACAACGAGATTAGAGTCAGACCATGCATGAAGTGTGTGTGACATGGATTGCCAAAATTGGGGGTCAATGCCTGTTGGGCTGTAAATGTTAAGGAGAGAAATACGTGTACCATTTATGAGGGTGTGAAGAAGGAGAAAACGACCATCAGTGTCCTTCTCCTCACTCTCCACAGTGAGGGAAAGGGACTTATGAAATAGTATAACCACTCCATTTTTCCTATCCCTAGATGGAAAACTGTAGACCGCGCCAACCCATTGCTTTTTAAGGGAATTTACATCATTACCATTAAGGTGCGTTTCTTGTAACATAGCAATTTTACGTTGTAATTTTGAAAGATGCATAAGAACTCGTTGCTTCTTTATTGGATTACGTAAACCCTTTACATTCCATAAAATAATTCGGACATTATCAGTCATATCAATGGAAAAAGAAGAATAATCGATAGCATAAGTACTGTGAGGATTATCAGTAACATGAACACTATCAAATGCAAAAGGGTTTTAAGGACAATAAGATGGCAAATAAAAATGACAAGGTTATAAATTTGAACGCAAAAAAGATAATAGTAAAGAAAGGTACAGAAAAGATGATAAGTAAAAGTTATATGAAAAGAGAATAGAAAAAGAAACAGGGGAAATATGAAAGCAGGAGGAAATACATGAACGAAGGTCAGAAGAAAGAAAATAGAAGAAGGAAAGAAGAAAACAGAGAAAAAATAGAAAAGACATGAGAAATAGAAGAGGAGAAAATGGATAGCCCAAGAAAGGTTGAAAGGTGAGATAAGTAACCAGACTGAAAAAAATAGCATGGGAGGCGGGAGAGTGCGAAAAGAAAGCAGACGGCAGAGCCAGGAAGAGAAACCAAGAAAAAACGGAACCAATAGCAATAAACATATAAGAAATAGAAAGCCAACCATCAAAAAACAGAACAACACAGGGGAGAACAATAATATACCTGGACATAATTAATGGACAAGAGGCAGGCACTCAGCTAACAACAAAGAGTACATTATATGTGTTTCTCAACCACTTACCATACATGAGGATGAACAGAGAACACTGGGGATGAGATGAAAGTAACTAGAAGAACGTCAGATCTTCTGGGCGATCAAAAGAGTAGGACCTCTCTTATGCGTGACTTTTAAAAAGCAGGGGTGAACAAGACCATATCTGGCATTCATGGAACAAAGAGCTGGGCGGAGAGAGAGAAACTCCGTGCGACGAGCAGCAGTGGCACGGGCCACACCTTGAGAGAAAAAAAGTTTTTGACCTGACCATAGCATTTGCTTTCTAGACTTTGCCGCTGAGAGGACCATTAGCCACTCAGTGTACTCCAGAAATAAAACAATTATCCCTCTGGGGCGAGTTACTGTCGAAGACGTAGACGAAGCACCAGATTTAGGACCAATGCGATGGGCATGCTGCAGATTGAGAGTGGTGCCATCCTTGAGGCCAATGATTTTAGGAATGTGCATTTTTAAGAACGTAAGCATATCAGATCCTTCATCCCCCTCAGGGATGCCTTAAATATGAAGAATATTGTGCCTGTTGCGATTTTCTAAATCTTCTGTTTGCATCTTGAGGAGAGCAGTTTCTTTAGACACATCAGCAACCTGAGGAATCTGATCTTGAGCATTACTAATCCATTGTTCCACCTCCGACACTCTGGATTCTAAATTGGACCATTTCTCATCCAGCTTCTGAAGAGTAGCATTGGTTTCTACCACAAAAGGTTTGAGCAACCTTATCTCTTCGAGGAGGTCCTCCATTGTTATAGGTAGTGGAGACTTGGTAGGAGAGTTAGGATCTTTCTTGTGACGTTTTGGAGGAGGCGGTGGGATTGGAATCTTTGCTAAGAGAAGAAATACTAATAGAAGTGGCTTTCTGTCCAAATGAAGAAGAAACCTCCAAGTAGGTGAGTGCCAAATATATTATAGTTCTCAGAAGAATAAAAGCTCACAGACAATGATAGGATACTTGTAGAAGGCTGCGAAAAATGATGATGAGAAGGCAGCGCTGTTCCTTTATGAACTACCTGTGGATAAATAAGTTTAATTCAATAGGCAACTGCAGGTAGAGCTTGTTTAATAAATGATATTGAACTTGGTAGCAATCGCCATACGAATACAGGGTCTGTTCAATGTTGAAACAGCAGCAGCAAAAAGCCTAGCAGCCAGCGTAGTCTAATTGAAGGAGGTCTTCCAGCAACTTGATAAAAAGACGTACCTACAACATTGACTAGAAAGCAATCCAAAGACAGCTCAAATAACCATCTCCAAAATGGGCAAAGAAAAAGGTTTGAGACAGTATGAAGAGCAGGCCAAGAAATTATGTTTCAAAAAACCCAGAATTCATTCAACTGAAGAGACAAAATTAATATCACCTGAGAAGAAACTGGGGATTTATGTGGTGTTATCCAGTGAACAGGCAGTAAAAAAAGCTTCAGAAATCCTCCAAAAGAATGATAACATAACTTAACATGAAGAAGTTGTTAGTAATTAGTATCCTTATCCATTAAAACAAGTATTTCAGGCAGTGATATCGTCTGGGTGTATAACAATGCATGAGAGCCTCCAGCAGCCCCTCAAAAGCCGCATATAAAGCTTCACTGTCTGACGGGTGAAAATGCACGGCGTCCAGCAAAGCCGAAAATGGCGGATGCCGCCTCAGGCATCTGAGAGGAGGGAGCGGCACGGGGAAACAGGACAGTAGAACGGGTTAAAAATTAAAAAAAATAACTGCTATGTGTACCCCCGCGCTCGCTTCACATGCAGCCTCACAGCTTGACTGCCTCTGATGGGAAATACAGCTCCAACAAAGCGGTTGAGGTTCCGTTCGCTCGCGGAGCCTCAACGCAATGCAGCCATCTTGTGGCGATTCAAGCCACGCCCGAGTCTATCTGTAATGAGTGATGATAAACCCTTTGGTGTACTGCGCTATTAAATTGCAAAACTTGTGGTGTCTGGTCCATTTGGGCAGACGGACCTCTGGCCCATTAATTCCCAGGGCATCAGTGCGGATACAACACTTAACTTTTGGTATAAGCATGACTCTGCAATATAGTAACGGGGCAATGAAATATCAAGTTTTGCAAGTAGGCAGTACATACTAACCTGAAGTAACTGTAGCCGGAGCATGTTACACAGACGTGTGGGGGCCATGAAAGGCCATGGCAAGGAATGGCACAGAATAGAGGAATAGCACATAAGGCAGGGGCTCATAAATGTACGTCACTCCTCTTTATGTGAATCAGATGACCTCTTACATGTAGGCACCTCATAGCTTTGATGTAGCTGCAGTAATTGCAGGACACAGTGAAGATATCTAAGCTCCCCATAGGTCTGTCACTAAGCAATGGTATCCAAGGGGGACAGCACTCCCAGGTAGCTATTGTCTGGGGTTGGGCTATGACCTTGGAGAATGAATACTCTACTCTGAGCAATACCTTCCTGGGATAAAGCTTCCCTTCAATAATATTGGAGGTGTATGTCACAAACTTATTAAGTAGATGCTGTTTTGACATATTACTTTATAAAGAAACATTTACAAGAAGCATTAAGTATGCATTCTGTTTGGTGATTAAGTTCTGCCTTTTTTCAGATGAAATGCATAACTATAACTCGTGTCCTAAAGTAACTGTAACTCACGCCCCTCCCATGCACAATGCTGTCATAAATGATGTAATTTCAGAAGTTGCAGTGATTTTATCAACAATATAATTAAACATGTATTGAGTGATGTAAGTTATGCGGTAATTCGGAGTGCATGGCATGGGCAGGAGATATAGTTTCTTGAGATGACAATATCGGGTGAATTGCAGGGGTTTTGTTAATTTAAAATAGTCTGTTTTAACTGATATCTTCACCTAACTCCAATGTCCCTTTAACCTTTGTTTTTTCCATTGACTGTCTATGGATTTTTTTTAAATGTCTGATTATAACTGCCACTTTAACCTTTGGTGTTACGGTGAATTTCTATGTTTTTTTATTATAATGTAGGATGTCCATCGCCATGCATGGCATGAGGTTGCGCGCACAACCACTGCCCCCTCACATACTTGGCTATGTCATGTAACAATTTAAAAAGTGTCATTTTAAGTAAAGCAGAACTATTGGCTTTATTAAAGGCGAAAAAAAATTGTTTCAGGACCTATTGACTTTATCAATGAGTCAGCACATTAGGATATATAAAACAGACCTAATGACTTTGCCAAAACATCACTAATAACCATAATGAAATGTACATTTCATTAATTCATACATTGCAATGCTTAATAATAGCGATGGGGAATTTTTTTTTCTATTAAGCCTGTAAAAAATATATGTTTGAGGGTTTAAAAAACGTTTTACATTTGTTAAGGCCACAAATTGCAAACATAAAACCAACCACTAGAGGTCTATGCAGTCCAGATGAACAGCATACAACTTCAGGTCAGAGTGTTTTAAAAACTATGGTAAACTCCCCTGTGGTCATGGATTTAATGACCCAGGAAACGTACTGTATTTTTAAAAATGTTGATCGGCACTGCTGCCCAGCAAAAAAATTCCAGAATTAAAATCGATAATTTTATAAGATGCTCCTTGCTGGAGCAGTGAATACTAAACGAGGGGTTTCTGCTACTCATTTATTATTCTTTTAGTTTTTTTAAAGATAATTTTGGGCATCCTGGATTCCACTGGAGACACCCACATGTTTAATTTTCAGAAGACGGACACTTTTTACACTTTTGGTGGGTGCCCCAATGTCCATCCAGGGCACCCATAAGCCATCTTTTGTTGGGGGTCAGGTCTGAGTCTACGGCCCCAGCAGGTTCCTCGGCCAACACTATACTGGGTGCTGGTGGGAGCCGGCTCACTAACTTCTCACCCATCCCCTTCTTTGTTTTATGATCCTCTTGCGATGGAGTTTCTGGGGCCTGTTAAAGGCTCCTCAATTACAATGTGGCAGCCCTGTAGGCTTGAGAAGTGAAGTCATTTTCACCCCTACCCGTATTTAGAATCTATCAGCCCCAGGGAATAAGAGGCACAATGATATTAGTGGCCCCGGGTGATGCGGTCCCTGTGGTCTCCTAGAAGCTTAGAGATGGGGCCACATGTCATTCCTCCTAAAATAAGAATGTGCTGGACTCCACAGGTCCTGGCCCACCCTGGGGCGGGATCTTCTTAAAGGCAGGAGACTGCCTTTTTTATCAGAGCTACAGATCCATAGGTCCACAGAGCCGATCAATAAAATAAATGCAGCTTTTGGCCCTAGTTGGACTCTCTCGTGGACCCCCCTACCAAGCCTGAGGGAGCAGAGTAGCCCTCCCCTGACCCTTTATATTCTTTTTTGCTTTTTTTCGTGTAATGGGGACCAAGTCCCTGAGTACTCATCCTTTTGTTGTGGTGGCTGCCAACCTGACCCTCTGCAGTGAGAAATATGTAAGGCATTTGAGCCTTATTGTCTCAAAGACTAACAAACAAATTTACACAAATCACAAAAAGAACAATTTCTGGTCCAAGATCTAACTTTCTGTCAGATTTGGTGTAATTCCGTTCAGTCATTTTGGCTGTAGCTGTGTCTAATTTTCCTATGGAAAAATTAAAGGGGAAAACATCATTTGTAAACCTCCTTTTTTTTGGCCCCCACTTGACTGATCCCCCTGAAACACTCAAGTTAGGATCTGAGGTGAAAGAATTTTTGTGGGAACGTTTCGTGAAGCTTCGTCAAATGGTGCAAAAGTTATAAATAAACCATAAAATGCTTTTTCTATGGAAACGTGGTCCTAACCATAACTAACCATTGGCAACAGAATGCCCTGCTTATAACTTCACATATGACATCACTTATGATATGTTCTATGATATAAATGATAATATCACTAATGATATCTGACATTACATAATTAATGACATCTCTGTAAATGGCCAGGCTGCGATTTGATTGTCCCTATGTGCCAGATGAATGCAAATTCATGAACACTTGATTTCACATAGGTTCTATCCTCCTCACACTATGTGGAAATAAGTTGTTTCTCCCTGTCTGACAATAGGACTGATTTTAAAAACCCACATGGGATTTCAGTTGAACTAGTTTTACTGACAAATGTATCAGTTTCTTTACTATAATCCGTGGTAGATAGCCATGCGAAAGCTTGTTAAGATGTTAAATCATATGCTTGCCAACCAGAACCTGTCTAAGCTATAATACTCTGCATCACTGTATGCTTTATACAGCTCTAAAAAGACAACTGGGCCAACCACGCTGTTTATGGGTAGAGGCATCTAGATTCAGGATGTCAAATTAATGAGGGTCCAAGTGGAACTTAGACTTCTCTGTGGGATAGTGTGTCTAATTGGTGGCTTAATTATTTGAGGAGTTCCAAGTGGGCACAGTAAGGTTTGCACTAGCTGTATTCATCACAGAGCCCTATTCACAAAGATAGATAGACAGACAGACAGACAGACAGACAGACAGACAGACAGACAGACAGACAGACAGACAGACAGAAAGATAGATAGATAGATAGATAGATAGATAGATAGATAGATAGATAGATAGATAGATAGATAGATAGATAGATAGATAGATAGATAGATAGATAGATAGATAGATTTTTTTATTGTTACAAGTTACTTAAAACCTTCACAATATAAAAACAAAATTCTGCTTAAAAACAATACAACAGTGCAAAAAACATACTATACCTTCTTCAGTTCATACATTTAGCATCCCATAACAGCCATGATTAGCTGGCCGCACAATGAACTCAATTGCGAGCCTGAGCCACTAAAGTACAGGGCGCAATGTTATACAACAGAGTGATCAGGACACACTTCAAGCCCAAGGCTAAAAGAGACCAGGTGCTCGGTTGGGGTCAAATGAAAATCAAGTGGGGTTACCTAGAATAGGCAAGGCAGATAAAATAGGTTAAAATCATTTTCTGAAGCCCTGACAAATTCCACTGTATCCTACAATTGGAAATTCACGTACAATTGAGGTAAAGACAACAACTCAAACCTTACATGAGTGGTTTGCAAGGCTTCCAAGGCTTCTGTGGAGGGACAAATAGTCAATAAACAGATTGTTATTGAGTAAATGCATCATTCAATAAAAATCGCGAGCATCGCTACAGCACATCTGGTTATGAAAATGCAATTTTAAACTTAGATTGAATAAAGTACCACTGCAACCAATTTGGCTAAATTCATTATGGCTGTACTCGGCTTATCAGATTCTTTTGTGGTGCAGGGAAAGAATCCAAAGCCACCCCCAGCAAATTGGGCTTTGGCAAGTGACAGGTGCAAATAGATCTAGTGGTCAATGCTGCCGCCGGGCCATAAACTGAGGTGAAGGTGTATGGTTTATATACAATGAGGTGCTGCTTCAGCTTCATGCAGAAAATCAATTTTGACTGTGGTCTGAGTATTTGATTTTGAAGGTAAAGAGCCGACGATCAATGAGAGGTCCAGCTAGAATGCTCTGCATGGGCGGCAGGGAGACCCATTGCGGCCTCACCTGCCTGCCTGAGATGTGATGAAATACTAACGCAGGGTTTTAAGTTTTACGGTATGCGATGGCGCCCACAGTGTGTACGTAGAAGTTTGGGGCTGAAGAGTGGAACGGTGCAAATAGGACGAGGGGAAACCAAACCCTAAACCCCTCCAGTAGACCGGAGTCTAAAAGTGAAAACAACATAGAATGCCTATGCACACGTTATGAATAAGTACTGTATCAATACAGAAAGTAATGGTAAGAACAGCAGTATAGACACAAATTACAGAAATCCAACAAGTTTCGTTTTTCTTGGTTTAATATGATTCCGTTGCCCAGCCAACACGTGTTTCGTCCGGGTGTAAGACCCACGACTTCTTCAGGGCTACAAAAACACATAAGTATACATTGTAGAAACAGAACAGTTACAGGATGTCTCATGTGATAAATAGCATGATAGGCGTCAGACACCGTGACTGTCCGCAAGCACCCAAAATAAAAGATATTGTGAAAGATCCAAAATAAGACCCATAAGAGCAAGGTATATGACATGAAAGATAAAGCATAAGGTTCCTAATTGTACCAGTAGAGTCAAGGTAGTTACATCTGGCAAATAAGTGCAAAAAAAGGGATTTCAAAAATGCTAATTATCATTGGAAAAACTTCTAAATAAGAAAACCTAAGTAGTTTCACATCAGTACAGGGAGAAATAAATCTAAGTATATTTGAGGATCATGAATTGCCAGAAAAAAATCTTAAGTTCTTAGTACACCATGTATTCAAATAAACACTCAGATACAGAGAGTTAATCAACGTCTCATAGTTAAAAAGGCATGTCATAGAGAATGCATATGGTTCACGTGGGATCATCTAAGTAGGTGAGGTGAGAGAAAAGAGGACGAGGGAAAGACCACAGCATAGGAGTGGACAGGTAAAATGAAGTGTGAGCACAATCCGATCATAATGAAGGGAAATCAAAAAAGGAATTACTGAATCTTATCATCAGGTGAAACGTGAACAAGTAAAGGATCTAAAAGTACAGGAGAAAGGTATAGACCTCAGTAAAGCACATTTAATACATGTAGCTTAGAGTCTGCAAAAACTAAAAAACAGGAAAAACACCGGCTCACCACTCCGCCGGTTATAATTCCGTCCCGGCTGCGCGGGAAAAGTGCAAATGTCACTACTTGGAATAGTTATACAGGGGTGAGTAACCCAAATGAATCAGGACCTATAGAAAGAATAAAGGTGCATGAGTCCTAGGGGCAATTAATTCTAACCACAAAATTCACCTCGACTCATAATCCTAGTATCAAACTTTTTAAACTGCAAAGAAAATTAAAAAGCTACTGTGTCTACAGTTATTAGTTATATATATTTACGGAAACCCATGTTACTACGTCAAATAAGAAGGGTCTAGGTTAGTGCAGCAAGTATATATCACGTGATAATACAACGCGTCTGATAAACGCATAAACAACAAGAGACTGGCGTCGGTAAAATCAGTAAAAACTATCGTCACCACGTTAGCTACGAAAAAGGAAGTTAATGCAGCAAATGCAAATCTCGTTATCATAAACAGCGTCAGATACGCGCATAATCACTAAGAGAGTGGCGTCAGTAAAGTCAGATCACATATCGTCACCATTGCACAATTCTACAATCGGGTATAACCTTCATTTATACCGACTCTGAGCTAACAAACTGGAAGTATTCCAAAGAATCCCAAACATGTAAAACACTTATTAGAACAGCCCGTGAGCAGCCGCTTGTTACCTGGAAGACGAGTACGTCAGGGAGTGTAGTTGGTATCCGGTTCGTCTGCAGACCGGAAATGATTGCCGTGCACGTTATAACGTGAAAAACACATGGACAACTAGACCGTTTATAGCGGTCAGCCGAAAAGCACTGGAAGTGAGGAACGGGTGCAAGATTAAGCCTGCTAACATCACATCCCTCCTCATAGCATATAAACGGGAAGGATTATTAATTTACAGATTACTAAGTGTCCAAATATCTATATTGTGCACAGGAAACAAATAAAATGATCGTGGTGACGATTCATGTACTCAAAGAGAGACCACATAAAGACAAATATGTTACCATGTGGTCAGTACTTAAAAGACAGCGTCCCCTACAATATATGAACGGATTGATCACCCGGTGGTGTATGCCAGCGGGGAAAGGAAAGGAAAAAAAAAAAAAAAAAAGGAAAAGCATGGCATTTAGGTATGTAGGCCATGGGGAGAATTAGTAGAAGAGGAGAGCATAGACTAAAAAGGGACAAAAGCAAAGGAGTTAAGGAGTCAGGCATAAGGGAAATTAAGAGGCATGTTAGACTCCGAACCACCAATGTAAGAGAAATACAGCAGAAGCCCAAAAAGGGGGCTGGATAGAGAGACGGGCAAAGAAGTTGTGAGAATGCGTACATCTACATATGTATCGCAAATCACAATCTGTACATATTCAAGCATATTAAGTGTGTTAAAACAAAGATTACTCAAAAGTGCAAGTTTGGAAAAAGTCACTAGTTAAGAGAAATACATATGTCTCGAGTAATCTAACGTGCGTAAGGAATAATTACTACCATACTCATCGTACATGATACATGGATGTTATACATTAACAAAATGCATTAATACATCAAATTTAAAACAGTTGAGAATAAAGCAGATAAACTGAATGTGGCCTTACAGACAGAAAAACCCCATGTTGACAATGGAACGTTCAGATAAACAGTAAATTAGCTACCCAAGAAGAATTGCAGATCATGGTCTGTGTTAAGACCCAGCTCCACCGCATTTAGACGCATGATCCAAGTAGCCTCAGAACGTCGTAATGCTAGTTCTCTATCTCCACCCCTAGGGTGTGGCAGAGTATGTTCAATATCAAAAAACGAAAAGCATTTGTACTGGCCCTGTGCAGCACAGCTATTGGCATGAACAGCCAGAGGGTATCTGCCATCATTCTGTTTGAGCGCCCTTGCATGTTCGCTAATGCGTTCTTTCAGCATCTTAATTGTACTACCTACATATTGTTTTTGACACACGCACGTAATTATGTATATAACAAAATGTGTAGAGCAATTGATATTGTGTCTGATTGTGTATTCCTTCCCATCTGGTCCAGAGAATGTTTTCTTGTGTTGAGCAGCCCACCTACACACCCCACAGAATCCACATTTATGAAAACCAAGTGTGCGTTCGGTGAGCCAATTACTCATCTCAGCCTTTCTAGGTATAGTCGGGCCAAGGATGGACCTCAAGGTAGTACCCTTCCTAAAAGTAACTAGGGGTCTATTCGAAGTGAACGTTTCAATGGTCTTATCAGCTCTAAGTGTATTCCAATGTTTATTCATACTTTTGGTCAAACAATCTGTTTTCTGGTTGTAGTTGGTTATGAGCCTAATGGGTTGCTCGTGTTTGTTGTCATTTTTTCTGGTCGTGAGTGTATCTGTTCTAGGCAGACCCAAAATGCGCTTCTCTGCTCTCAATAAGGTGGTTTGTTGGTAGCCTCAAAACTTGAATCGGTTCATCATGGAGTCTAAACAGGAGTGGAATTCTCTATCTTTGCTACAATTACGTCTAGCTCTCGCAAATTCACCAAAAGGGATGGCCCTAATCTGGTGTTGTGGATGTGCACTGGAGGCATGTAATACTGCATTGCATGCCGTGGGCTTCCGGTGTAGTTTACTATGGAGAACCCCATCTGTGATGTATAGCTCGATGTCCAAAAAGACTAGATTTGTTCTACTGTGTTGATGCGTGAATTGAACACCTAGGGTGTTGGAATCAAGGTAATGATAGAAGTCATGTAACATGGATTCAGTGCCAGACCAAAGTAACAGACAATCATCAATATATCGCCCCCAGTAAACGATATACTGGCTAAACTGACAGCCCTTGTCACCCCAGAGCCATTTGGATTCAAAATACCCCATGAAGAGGTTAGCAAATGACGGATGCTATTTATCACATGAGACATCCTGTAACTGTTCTGTTTCTACAATGTATCCTTATGTGTTTTTGTAGCCCTGAGGAAGTCGTGGGTCTTACACCCGGACGAAACACCTGCCTGAGATGTGGTCACTTCATATTTAAAAACAAGGATCTAAACAATTCTCCTGCTTAACAGCTCTCTGGCAGTAGATTCAGTAGCTTCAGTGCTTCACTAAGGAATTTCGCACACCCTACTAATAACTGCAAATCCACACCACTCAGAAATGCGGTGATGGCTGTGTTGCATTGTCAATGTTGAGTATGCGGATCAGCGGTTTTAGCCAATAGCATCTTACATTTTTTAGGGCTGGGCACACACATATTACGTGGAACAGACTTTCCTTCTTGCAATTACATAAGCGGCAGTTGTGGTCCATTGATCCGATTAAAAAACAAATTTGTGGCCTTTTAGGGGAATTACACCAAATCTCGGCCTCAGATCTTTTTCATGGCCAATTTCATGGGGCTGGCTATATATTCTGCTTTCCCTGGCTCTTGGCACAGAGACTCAAATACACTGGTGTGGGCTTTTTGAGAAATCTCTTGATTGTCATCAATTCCAGATTGTATCTTCGCCGTTTTAACCAACAATTTTGCAGTGAGCTTTAGGGTTAAGCAATTTTTAAAGATATCCGGTGCATCAAGAGCTTTGATTGCCTCCGTCAGCTGCTGTACCCACATACATTTTTTGTCTTCGATATCACACCATATCATTATTTCACACTCTGGATTGCGGCCATCAGCTTCATATAATAACACAAAACTGGGCGTGCAACATGTTAGATTGCTTATGGAGACTAAATTCCAGCCGTATCTGTGAAGATGGTGTTTTGTACCGCAGATTGATTAGATGTCTATAACATCTTGTTTGCACTTTGTCCAGCCAGGAAGAGATGTGATCTCTAAAAATCAATGAGCCATACGTGAGCGTTGGCATGAGTTTGGCGTTGGATATTTTACAGGTGCCTGGTAAATCAGGACTTCTCATCATAGAGATCAATTTTTTGAAGTTCATTGTTACTGATAAATCAATATACTTTAAGCCACACACATGTGAGAAATGGGAACCCCCCCTATTAAAGTAGATGCCTATATATTTGAGGTGTGTCACTTGTTTCAGGACCACATTGTTAATTGAAAAAATGTATTTGGAAGCACATCTGCTTCTGACTCCACAAACCATGATTTTTGTTTTGACATAATGGACTTCTAGTTTGTTATCTGCACAAAAGACCGAGGGCTGCCAATGCTCACTGCTGCCCTACCGTGGGGTGATTGAACAGTACAGTATAATTTGCACACTGAAGGCACCGTGTGTGGGAGCTGGCAAATTTTGCTGGAAAATCGCTTGTAGACATCAGAGCTTTGTTTATGTCTGTCAAATAAAGTTTGAGCAACAGTGGGGCAAGGATACGGTCTTGTTTTACTCCTTAGTGGTTCTGAATTTGTGGGTTGTGACTTTATTGGATGTAATTTTTACCTTCAACCAGGTTCCTTGGTATAGACTTCCAATCGCTCTTAATAGATTTCCTGAGATAGCCCACCTAGACAGCTTCTACCAAAATCTCCCTGTCCACTTTGTCGAAAGCTGTTTCAAATTAGCTTGAAGCGACATAGAGTGGAGTGGCCTTTTGGCTGTTAGTTAGCTTTGATCAAAGAAGAGAAGATCAGCAGGTTATCTTTGGTGCATTGCCCGCACCTAAAGCCCGATTCAGTGATGGGTATTAGGGTTTTAGTATTGGACCACTCCTCTAACTCGTTGTTTAAGATTTTTGCAAAACATTTGCTATCCACATCTAGTAGGACAATGAGCCGGAAGTTAGATGGATTTTACCACAGAGCCCGATTCGCAAAGCTAAATTCAGTTGTAAACATATATTTATGACCGAATTTACCTTTTTCACACCTACCAGGAAATTACAAAGGGATTCATAGCATATGTAATCTCATTTACAAGAGCACAGCTCTTCAGCACAACTGATAAGATCTTCGCAGTTGGACATCCCTCTCAAGTGGAGGGAAATGGCATTCCAAGGTGTGATTTTCCTTGTTAATTTTAGAACGCCCACAAACAGGTAGTTAATAGGCATCCCTTAACCTTTCCCAAACAAGAAAATTAATGAAGATTTAATACAACCCAGGAAGGTCAACAGAACATCTATAATTGAGATCTGGCCTTCAATTACAATGCTTTTGTTGCTTCTTATAAGATATAAGGCAGGGAGCTAGGGGAAACAGCAACAGCCATGGGCCAAATGGACTAGATCTGAGTTATTTTAGGAAAAAAAAACATAAAACAACTCTGTAATATATTGCTGAACTAGTAACCTTCACCTCAAATGCCCCCGGACACACACAGAGACTAAAGACTCAAGCGGTTCGAGGTAATGTCTACTGTCAGCTTCAACATGAGACATTTTGTTACTGACTATGTTATTTCTCTGTAATTTCAGCAAAGGCGTCATTTACTGTATCCTCAAGTGCACATAAATACAGTGTATGGCATGTGCATACGTCCCAGGGATAAGTATGGTATGCAACACTCTATTTACTTCTAAGCGGTATGCACTCAACGTGCACTTAAATGCTGATGAAAATCTGAGAGCCACGCTTTTTGTTCGTATATTGAAGCATTGTTTTCGAGAAGCCGGGGGCAACGCCGGCTAATGCTTGAACGTGCTGGTACTTTCAGCTCTTGCCATGCAGAGTCAAAAATACCACACGCAGCGACCTTTGTAGCAATTCCCCATATAAACATTTGCCATGAAATATTTTGTGTTTCAGTTCTAAATAGGAGCTCTCTGCAGGAGGCGCTGTTCAGAGGTCCCACTATGCACAAGCAAAACTCATTTGGGGCATATCAGCAAGGGCCGGCGATAATTATCGCTAAGCGCACTTAGCGCAAGGATAATTATCGCCGGCCAACTCTGAATTTTATCACGGAGATAGCATGTTATCAGCAACGCTTATCACCAAAGCGATAAAATTCAGAGTGCAAGCTGCCAACTGTGCGATTATCGCTGGAAATGCAGCGATAATCGCACAACTTTTGCCGATAGCTTGCTGATAGGGCTACACATACTTAGCCTTGATAGCCACCTTACATAGGATATCATGGCTAAGTCAGTTTCAAAGCAGGTGTAAGGAAAGTAGCGATAACAAAGGTTATCGCTACTTTTATTGTTGCTATGCTTCTTAGCGTGAGGCTTGATAATAGGAGAAATGTCGCTTAGTGACATTTCTCCCGTTATTCTTGTGAGGAATGCCCACTTTGCATCTCATTAGAGATGCAAAGCTGGGCGTAAGGGAAAGGGCGAAGAAGCATGGATTCACTCGTTAGCGTGTCCTTGCTAATAGGGTGTTCAAATTATCGCCGCTTTTCGTCCGAAAACGGACGCAAAAGCGGCGATAATTTTTTATCACCTCGTTGATAATATGCCCCATTTATCTTTTCCACATGGTGGTCGATAAAATGTGGATTAATCAGTTGGGTGACTTAGAGGTTGACTCTGACCTGCAAAATAGAGGTGCTCCGGTATATGAAAATGGAACGTACTATGTTTTAGGAGGGGCAGCCAGAATCGCCAAATTCTGCAGAATACCTTGAATGTGTTTGCATAAAATTCAAAGAACAGTTCTAGGCCTCAGGTATTTTTCACTAATTTACCCTATTTAATTACCATCCTTGTCGTCATAAGATAATCAGGGCAAAGTCAGGGGGATGGAGGGTTACACTTATAGACGTATCCATGTTAGCGCTGTAATAATGTTAATGCCTGTCACTCCTATTCACACTCACAGGGGTAGACCAGAGGTAAATCACCACACGGCTACAATTGGTTTTGTGGTCTGTTTTTGATTGGTCTTTGGCCTTTGGTATACATTAGACACATGTGTACAATGGAGCCCAATATCAATTCTTCTATGCTAGAAATCTATTCTTACATTTCCATATTGATAAGAAGTTTTGCCTCCTAGTTACTTACTCCTTACGTCTAGGAAGATACATTATAACATGTGTGTTAGCTTAACATACAAGGGCGCTAATGTTGCGGGTTCTTGTTATTACAAGGTCCCTGGGGCTCAGATTGTGCATCCAGTCCATTTCAAATAACGGAATCTGGGGTTTACAGGGTGGACCAGTGCTTACTTTGAGCCAGTGGTTGCAGATGGGGCCCATCGGCACTCATTTGTGGAACCCAGGACTTATGTTTCCTCAACACACTTTGATCCAGAGCAAGAGTGTGAAAAACAAGCGCCGAAAAGGAGCAGGAGAAGATAGACGGGAAAACACTGATAAAAGGAAAAAGCAGGGATTAAAAAAAACATGAAAGAAGGTGCTAAAGAGGCAGCGAATGTCTGTTGGGTGATTAAAGAGGCATGAGGTGAAATCGAATATGCAGCGTTGACATTCAGCACCCCAACACTGGATAGCTCCAGCCGCAAGCTTCTAAGCAGCATCGGGCCAGACACTTATTCATTTTCAAATTCAGAATTGGGATGGACAAAAAATGCGCCCCTTTTCGATGTATGCACCTCGGAATGGCGAATAACTTGCTTACAGCACATGCTGTTCCTCATTCAGTTGTGCGCAACCAACGCATGCTCACTGTTTGCTAGCATGGTGTTCGGTACTTTTTTCTGGCAAAAATCGGACAGACCAAAAGCCTTTGTGTGCTCAATTTGCACCCAGACAGTAGTTTGGATTCAGCCTCTGGCACACACAGGTATCTGTGTCTGAATAGAGGTGTGCTGGCCTCTTATAATGTTCATTTAGTGATGACTTGTTTCAACCAACTGTCAAGCTAACTTGTGACGTTCTTATGCTTTTAGATACCTAGAATTGGCTTTCTCCTTGTGCGATGGAGTATTACTTAAATATTTATGAAATGCGTTTTACATATAGTGAATAACACATATCTGACATCAGTTGAATAATATAAGTCTTCTTCATCTGGTGGTGTTTCTACTTTTCCTAGAAGAAGCAGAGTGAAACATAATCCGAGCTGATTGCAATTTCCCCACTGCTCAGGCGGTATTCTACTTTAATGTGAATAACATATGGAAACTGACAGTTTGACCCCTTTTTGTTAGAAAGAGTTGCTACCAGTGATTATGTGGCTGTACAAAATAACTTGCACTCCTCTATACACCCTATCAATAGATAATGTACAAAATTGTGTAGCTCCAACTTTCCAGAGTTTTTTGTTAAATAATGGAGATGGAGATATTTATTGTTTCGGTTTTATGGATCAACACACTTTGATCCAGAGCAAGAGTGTGAAAAACAAGCGCCGAAAAGGAGCAGGAGAAGATAGACGGGAAAACACTGATAAAAGGAAAAAGCAGGGATTAAAAAAAACATGAAAGAAGGTGCTAAAGAGGCAGCGAATGTCTGTTGGGTGATTAAAGAGGCATGAGGTGAAATCGAATATGCAGCGTTGACATTCAGCACCCCAACACTGGATAGCTCCAGCCGCAAGCTTCTAAGCAGCATCGGGCCAGACACTTATTCATTTTCAAATTCAGAATTGGGATGGACAAAAAATGCGCCCCTTTTCGATTTATGCACCTCGGAATGGCGAATAACTTGCTTACAGCACATGCTGTTCCTCATTCAGTTGTGCGCAACCAACGCATGCTCACTGTTTACTAGCATGGTGTTCGGTACTTTTTTCTGGCAAAAATCGGACAGACCAAAAGCCTTTGTGTGCTCAATTTGCACCCAGACAGTAGTTTGGATTCAGCCTCTGGCACACACAGGTATCTGTGTCTGAATAGAGGTGTGCTGGCCTCTTATAATGTTCATTTAGTGATGACTTGTTTCAACCAACTGTCAAGCTAACTTGTGACGTTCTTATGCTTTTAGATACCTAGAATTGGCTTTCTCCTTGTGCGATGGAGTATTACTTAAATATTTATGAAATGCGTTTTACATATAGTGAATAACACATATCTGACATCAGTTGAATAATATAAGTCTTCTTCATCTGGTGGTGTTTCTACTTTTCCTAGAAGAAGCAGAGTGAAACATAATCCGAGCTGATTGCAATTTCCCCACTGCTCAGGCGGTATTCTACTTTAATGTGAATAACATATGGAAACTGACAGTTTGACCCCTTTTTGTTAGAAAGAGTTGCTACCAGTGATTATGTGGCTGTACAAAATAACTTGCACTCCTCTATACACCCTATCAATAGATAATGTACAAAATTGTGTAGCTCCAACTTTCCAGAGTTTTTTGTTAAATAATGGAGATGGAGATATTTATTGTTTCGGTTTTATATATATATATATTCACTTAAAAAACCATAGGTTTCACACAAGTTATAGTTAGCTGTACATTTTACTCGTAAAAAACCAATGAAATTCCACGTTATAGTTAGATCAGGTAACTATAACTTGCGCGCCCACAATAAACTGCTGATGACGCCACATATTACATCACTTATGACATGGTCAGTGACATCACTCATGACATTGAGGAAATATGAATTTTGTGATCAGTTATGTCCCCTATCGTAGACCCCAACGGCTCCATGTGCATGCTATAAGTACATGTATGTTCCCTCCTGCTCCAGTTTTGAAGACGCAAATATATGTGCGTCCACCGTCAACATGTCCTCTTTCAGATCCGCCATGAAGGGGTCAGATATTCCATTCCTAAGTATGAAAGGCCACCGACTTTATGTGGTTCACTTTCCACATTTCACAGATTCAGGCGAGTAGGCCCGAATTCTGTCATCAAGCCTTTTCCTGCCTTCTGCCTCTGAAAGCTCCAGTCTGAGCCTGCATCTGTGACCATGAACTTTGTCTTACTCCTTGCGCGGCTAACGGTGCCTGATCCAGCCTGTCGCCTGCCAAAAACTGTATTTCACCTTCGAGATTATCTCCTTCGCTCCTCATCCGATGCATTCCTGTCTAGTAGTTTAGGTAAACATTCCTCCAGCTACCGTGCAAAGGGCCAGGCCTCGCTGTCCTCATGCAAGTAATTCATAGCTCCGTTACCATGGAATATTCCTACCCCCTCGCATCTAGTGTAGACACTTAGACGCTTGTACACGCACTAACAGTCAGTATAGTCAGTATAGAATAAGATTCTATCCTAGAGACCTTTCCTTTTGGATAACACAGTTCTTTAAACATAGGATATTAGATATGATTTGGGATTAGGTTGACATAACCCCAGACTTCTGTCTCCACATGTAGAGCTAAATGTCAAGTCCCCTTCACTCTCTAGTTGCACGTCAATCACACGTCATGCGGCTGCGTGCGCATCTTTGCCAAACATTTCTGCTGACATTGCAGGATTCTTTTATGGATCCACCCACTTGTGACATCATGTTTAATGACGTATTTTAGTTACACCCATGTTTACGCCTCTATTAGTTACGTATGCACAGTTTTTCTGTACTATCAGCTGTCACGCCTCTTGCATCTGTTTCACTGTAATGTATTTTCTATAAAACTGCCTATCTGTCAATAATATATGCTCCCTTCCTTCCTGAACTTTAGTGGTGATGGAATAGAAGGCCCAAAATTCGAATTGTCTTCCTTTTTATAGGAATAAAGCATTTTAAAACCTCTAATACCACGGATTCTGCCTCTTATATTTACTGAGTTATTCTTGATAGACTTTACCGCATAAAAAATAGTACCGGTAACGAAATATTTACCACATAAATTGGCGCCCGAACAGGGACACTTTCTCATCTCACGCGCCGGCGGTGCGTTGCAGGCCCGGTCTCCTGCCACAGCTGAACGGACAAAAACGCGTATCTGCAGGATTTCCTGTATCTCCCTCCGGCCAAGCGGGGGCGACTGAGGCTGCGATCAACACCCAGACGAGGCGGTGAGAAGTGCGAAGTATCCCGACCAGAGCCTAGCTGAGAGAGCAAGATCCGAGGTATACAGAGTCCCACCAGGTTCCGAAGTTCCGAGTCCAGTCGAGTCGAGTCCAGTCCGGTCCAGTTTCAGTTCCGTTCCGAGGCCTTCCGTTCCGAGCTACCCGGTGAGTACCATTACCGGGGAGGCACTTAACGTGCACATAGTCTGTGCCGGTCAAGATGGGTTTGGGTACACAAATCCGGTCTGCACTGTTTCAGCAGTGTATCTGTACTGTTTAGCAGTATATATAGTAATATAGTATGTCTTGCATATAAATAAGTATTATCTAGTGTCAGTATTATGTCAGTAACTAGTTTTCTATTAGTTATCATTGTTCGTTAAAACTGTTAAATGTTAAAATGTTTTAATACGTTCTATATATTGTGGTGTGAATGACTGTTCATTATTGTGTTCATCGTATAAAGTGTGTTCTAGAAACAAGATCTAAAAATGCCGCTCTTTTCGAAACTAAGACAGATCAAAACTAGAAAAGGTGTACTCGAAGAAGCCGTTCCCATTCCACCTAGGGATACTCCAGGATACTTTATGTATCATAAGCATGGCCTAGATGCCGTATTATTTCTTGATTTATGGGTGGATTACACCAAAGAATTACCAGAGAGTCAGAGATGGCCCGCAGCGGGGACCTGGGATGCAGATTGCATCATGAGAGTAGAAGAAGAATTATGGAAAAAGAAAGCCAGACAGTCACAGAAAGATGCCATTGAATTATGGCGTAAAGAATCGTATAGACGTACAGAAAAAGCACTCAGACAGGAAGATAAGGGTAAGGAGAAGTCAAATAAAGTCCGAGAGAATCTGTTAATTGAGGAAGGTACCCGAGTAAAATCAGAACAATTAGATAGACAAAGAAACGCCCTTATGAATGGTATGTATCCACTTCTGGCCGAAGGGTTACCTAAGGCTACTCCGGAAATACCAAAAGACTTGCCACCTCCATTGTTTCCGATAAAAGCACATCCCAAATCACATCCCAAAACAGCAAAGGACGTTTTTCTTTCCTCCTATTTAGACGACGCAGCTCCCGAGTATGCTAATGCCATACCACCCACATCGCTTGCCGATGGTGTTCTACACCAAGAGCATACGTCTGTACCCCCGCAACTACAAACTCCTACACAAGTTCCAACAGGCCCGTCCGTCTCTACAGTTTTTCCCGCATCTACAATCTCTGTCTCACCTTCAACAAATCCTTTCACGTCCAGCACCCCAGACGGTGCTACAGGAGGTACGACAGACATTTTTTCTACGCCACCCAGAGGAAATAAATTTTCCCTTAGAGAATTAGCACACCAACGTACGCCCAAACTAGCAACTCCCGACATGCTTAAGGAACTTCTAGTAGATTGTAGATATGATCCTGTGCCCGGTAAACGGGACGAAATGCTGCTGTCATCATTACGTATTCGACGAGCTGCAATATATTTAACGAAGCTACCAGGAATGACTACACATTTAGAAAATATGTATCACTTTGTCCAGTCAGGGCGAGGTCCTGAAAGTATTAGCAGAGCCATGGAGTACCAGAAAGCGGAGGTACAGGGACAACTGTTACGTTTCCTCATAAACTGTGTAATCAGAAATCAAGACCGGCCTGGGGTAAATCCGGAAGAAATGCAAAAACTTGTCACTTGGGGCCAGAATATATCAGAAGGGAGACATGATAAACAGTTATGTATAGTCGCTATGTACCGAAAGATCCGCAAAGAAGTAGAACGAATACACGAAGAAAGATTAGAGGTAGACGCCGCTGACCTAAACAGAGAGGAGGAGGAGCAAGAGTCAGAGCAAGTAGAAACGATAGCTTATGTAGGTAGAGGAAGACCCCATAATAATACCAGAGGTTTTAATGATCCGGTACGTCCAATACGTCCAGAATATAATAGACATTTTCCAAACCCTATGTTAAATACAAAATCCCCCGAACACTTATTCCAAGCCGCTGATAAATTACTCCGAGATCGAAGGGGGTACCACATGCTCGATTCCATGGACGAACAAGAATTAGCCAGGTCAGCAGTACAATGGGCTGACAGTCCCGGCGAATACAATGATGATGTACTTACACACACGTTTCTGAATCTAGACCCATATGAACAGCGTTTAGCTAGTATATACATGATTCAACACCTCCTTATATTATATAAAAGCCAACACTCCGATCCAGGACCCTTACCTGACATATTGACAGAACTACTCACGAATATATGGAGAGGGTCAGGTACTGATTTGATTAAGGAAATTCTAGAATCCCGAAACCAATATTTAAATTTCGTATGCCCAGAACACGTTCCAGTTCCCATTATGGGAAGAAAAATGTATCACATAGATAGACAGAACCCGTTACGCGAAGTACACCCAATTAGAGGTGCCGGTGATAATTTTACACGCGTATTTGTGTACACACCTATAACTAAATTAGAATTATTAGAAATGAAGAAAGTAGTACCCAGCCATGACAAGGACCCAGCAGGTTTCCACCGTGAGATAAAAGACATGTTACTCATGGGAGAGTATACCTACCCCGACATTAATAAAATATTAAAAGTCCTATTACCCGCCGGTGTTTATGAAAAACTCAAAGAAAAAGAATGGGAGGTGGGAGACCAAAAGATAGATTGGACAGCATTAGAAAACGAAGAAAAGGCCCGAGCTGCAGGAGCAGGGCTTGGGGAAAAGACTACAGCACTAGCAGGATTACTAATACAGGTACTGCCACGTTTATTAACTACGAAAAAGGAAGACTGGGGTGCAATCTCAGCCTGTAAACAAAAGCCAGACGAAGACACTAGTGATTTCTATTCCTGATTTGAAAAATGTTTTGGTATAAATAGTGGCATAAAAGCCAGTAGTGAGTCATACCCACATCTGTTTGTGACAAAATTAGTTGAAAATTCTCTGCTACAAGTCAAGAATAGAGTATTGAAATTCGAAAGTACCTGGCAAGGTAATACCCCATCACAGATGCTACAGATGTTACAATATCACCACAATAGAATTAGAGAAGAACAAGAACACGAACAAAGACGTATGAAAGATACAAAAATGAAAATGCTTGTTGCACAGTCAGTTCCAGCCGATAGTCATCAAAAGGGTGATTCCGCAGGTCCTACGAAAGGGACATGCAACTATTGTAAACAACTAGGTCATTATATACACGATTGTCCAGTCCTGAAACATAATATTGCTACAGGTAGAACTCAGGAGAGACCACGTCCACCTAGACAGGATCAGAATCAACAACAAATTCCTCAGCATGCACAACATAGGTTAGCTCCGCAACAACTAGCTCCGCAACAGGGAGCTCCACAACAGACCATAGCACCACCACAAGCGCAGCCTATTGCTGCAACACAAGCAACGACACAACAGATGTATCAGTATGCACAAGCAGATTATCCCGATTATCAGCGATACTCATGAGATAGCCTAGAGAGGGAAGTTGGCTTACCCCTTATTGAGGTTCCTGTAGACCAAGAGGGACCTTATGTACATAGCGAATTATTAGGGGAAGACAGAAAGTTTTTACTTGATACAGGGGCAAGCAGAACAACTATAAGGCGCAGTGAAGTTCCAGGGGCACCCCTCTCAGGCTCACAGAATATTTCCCTTGGATTCTCAGGAAAACCTATAATTAATGACGTAACACAACCTCTTCCACTTACAGTCGGTCCATTGACACGTACTACAGATTTATTGCTTACTAAATCATGTCCAGAAAACTTGTTAGGCATAAAAACATTGAAAGCTCTAGGAGCTATAATATGTTGTTCTCCGGAAGGAGTACGACTATTTCTACGTGACTTTAAAGGTCACTACGTGTCCAGAGACATGGATCACCGACTGCAGAAATTACCTATACATTTATGGGCACAAGGCCCCACTGATGTTGGTTGCATGAACATTACACCATATCGAGTTACACTGAAAACAGGAATAGTACTACCACGAATGCGACAATACAAGTTACCACCCGATGCTGTTGTGGCTTTACTGCAAATCATTGACGAGCTCATTGCACAAGGAGTGGTTGTCGAAACTGACTCCAATGTATGTAATTCTCCGATAATTCCGATTCTTAAAAGAACGGATCCAAAAGCTCCACCAGTATATCGATTAGTTATTGATCTGCGCGAATTAAATAAATGTATTGTGCCACAATACCCCGTGGTCCCAGATATCTCTTCATTACTCACAGCTATTGACGCAGAAGCAACGTTCTTCACTGTAATTGATCTCAAGAATGCTTTCTTTAGTGTCCCAATCGATCCGGAAAGTCAATATTTGTTCGGATTTAGTTTAAATGGACGAAGTTTTAAATTTACACGCGCACCTCAAGGATTTACAGAAAGCCCCAGCATCTATAGCCAAGCACTGAAACGAGAACTTGACAGTATCCACATGCCAGTTAACACTGCCTTGCTTCAATATGTCGATGATCTGCTGATCACCGCCCGAAGCGAACCTGAATGTGAAAAAGCGTCACTGACGGTTTTAAAATTTTTGGCTGACAAGGGGCACAAGGTGTCCCCTTCTAAGCTGCAATTCTGTGTCCAGCGAGTTGTTTACCTTGGGCACTCGCTGTCCAAGGAGGGAAGGCAGCTTACACCCGACCGCATCCAGTTAATTGCTAATATGCCACCACCCAAGACACAAAAGGAGGTGCGGGCTTTTATAGGCCTCACTTCATACTGTAGGCAGTGGATCCCTCAATATGCATTTCTAGCAAAACCACTCATCCAGTTGACAACACAGGAGGCAGCCACAATGACTGTCCTCCCTTGGACTCAAGAACATACACACGCCTTTGAAAGTTTAAAGAAAGCTTTATGCCAAGCACCTGTCCTAGCAACACCATGTTACAATAAACAGTTTACACTCTTTGTTACAGAACGCGAAGGTACTGCTTTGTCAGTACTCACTCAGGAACAAGCAGGATCACATAAACCATGTGCTTATTTCTCTAGTACATTAGATCCAGTAGCTCAGGCTCTTCCAGCGTGCCTGAAATCGGTGGCAGCAACAGCTTTAGCAATCAGACAAAGCGATGCCATAGTGTTAGGACATCAATTGACAGTACAAGTACCACACGCAGTAGAGGTTCTTTTGAACCGCACACAAACACAACACTTTACTATAGCGAGACTCACCGGTTACGAATTAACATTGTTTCAGCCACATATAGAAATCAGACGTTGTAATACGTTAAATCCTGCTACACTGTTACCAGTAGGCGGAACAGATCCATTGGCACATGATTGTGTCGAAGTCATCACTATCACGACGAAACCCAGACAAGACTTGACAGATATCCCTTTGTCAGATCCAGACTTGACATTGTATGTAGATGGGTCATGTATGAGAGCAAGTACAGGAGAGCTAGTGGCTGCTTACGCAGTCACAACAGACACTGAAGTCATTGAAACAAATCGTATTAGCACTTTGTCAGCTCAAGCAGCAGAGCTCATCGCTCTGACACAAGCCTGTATCCAAGCCAAAAATAAGAAAGTCAACATATACACAGATTCACGTTATGCATTCGGAGTCGTCCATGACTTCGGCGTACTGTGGCGAGAGAGAGGTTATTTAACGTCTCACGGTGCCCACATCCAACACGGACCCCTTATTCAAGCCCTATTAGACGCGATTCATCTACCCACTACAATATCGATAATGAAATGCAAAGCCCATACAAAAGTTACCGATATTGTTTCTCAGGGTAATGACCTAGCTGACAGAACAGCTAAACAGACTGCTCAGAATCAGACTCACACAACTGACATGACAAAGACAATAGTTCAGACATCAACACATTGCATGACAGTTAAGGATCCCGCCCTTGATGTAATTGACATACAGACACATGCTACACCAGAAGAAATAAAGAAATGGACTGAATTAGGAGGGATCCAAACAGATCAGGGATGGATGACGAAGGAAAAATCTATATGGTTTCTTCCCGACTCTATGGTCCAAGTTATTATTAACACAATACATAGTCCAGCACACCTAGGAGAAAAAGCTATGCTAGACAGTATTCAACACATTTGGTTCAACAAACACTTGCGAGCCGCAGCTAAACAAAAGGTTCGTACCTGTATGATATGTTGTCAGTTTAATCCAGGTAAAAGCATCCTCGTAGAACAGGGTGGATTTCAAACTCCCGATCATGCTTTTGAAGTCCTCCAAATGGATTATATCCAGATGGAACGATGTCGAGGATTCAAATATGTTCTCGTAGTTGTCTGTGCTCTTTCCCGTTGGACAGAAGCATACCCGGTTTCAGATTACACTGCCCCGACTACTGCCAAACAGTTAGTTCGAGAATTCTTCCCACGGTACGGTTTACCACGTGTTGTCTACTCAGATAACGGCCAGCCGTTCTCATCCGAACTAATGAAACACGTTTCCCTTCTATTAGGCTATCAATGGAAGTTTCACTGTGTCCGACATCCCGAGGCAGCAGGTCTCGTAGAACGCCATAATCAAACTTTGAAAATTAGATTGTCCAAAATATGTAGAGAAAAAGGAGTCAATTGGAGAGTAGCCTTACCAGTTGCGCTCTTTTACATGAGAATGGTAGCACATTCTCGAATAGGGCTATCCCCGTATGAGGTGATCTTCGGTAGACCACCAAATATGTGGGGGACGCCTATACCTCGCAAAATCACTGACGTTGACTGTAATATGCTGACAGATTACCTGGCTTCCTTGATGTCTGCACTACAATCTTGTCGTTCACAGGTATCCGCAGCTTTTCCCGATAATACTGAGGTGAAGCCCCATGACGTGGTTCCTGGTGACCTGGTGCTGGTCAGGAACTTTGACCGGAAGACCCAACTGGATCCTAGGTGGAAGTCACCGAAGTTGGTTCGTCTCACCACAAGGACAGCCGTGAAAATCGAGGGAAGGAAAGGGTGGTTGCACTCGAGTCATATCAAGAAATTTTATGGACTACCATCCAATGTAGATACTCAACCCTGTATTCCCTCACAGACAGACTCAAAGCTCCCCTTGGTTGAG
The DNA here is from genome assembly GCF_964204655.1 of Triturus cristatus. Classification (NCBI taxonomy): domain Eukaryota; kingdom Metazoa; phylum Chordata; class Amphibia; order Caudata; family Salamandridae; genus Triturus; species Triturus cristatus. The sequence continues at coordinate 447,996,868 of NC_140594.1, forward strand.
CAATCGAACTCAGAAATTTATAAACTAAAATTGAGGTCTAGTAAGTCAGACAATTTGATTGTTTAAGTCCTCTCCAAGGTGAATCGGTTGAATTTGTCCCTGACATGTATCCTCTAGACCGGAATAGAGAAAGAAATCATCAGATGCAGCTCAAAAAGCATGCGTATTGTAAATCATTTCGTAGTCACTGCACAGTAACATTATTAATTTTGTTTTTCCTAAGTCTTCTGATCATCATTGTCAACATCCTATTGCATATGTATTACCCTATTCTTAAACATGCTTACAATATAACTGCAGAACATTCTTTTAGCGAATTACCTCCGCATGAGTTGTCCTATAGATTTGCGCTGCGCAACAACACATTTATTAGTATGTTACATCATTCCCATCAAACCAGAAATGCCACAAATTGTTGGATATGTGGCCGACTCCCTCCCTATCAGAACTATAAGGGAGTTTTGCCCCTCTTTCCATATCCGTTCACACACAATGGCTCCTGTGGAGCATGGTTTAGTTTGATTAATACCCTAGATTCAAATTCCGCAGTTTATCAAGACAACTGGGTATGGGGAAACCTGAACCTAGTTTTACTTAAAGTCTGCTACCCTAACAAGGAGGGACTCCCAAAAAGAACAGGAACTGATCTAGAAAATGAAGTATATGGATTAGGTAACTTTACACTTAACCTCATGATCCTGAACGTTGAATCTGAAGCTACACCAATCTTGCCCGCCATGTCAGTATTCCCAGTAAAAGGGGAATTATGTATAAGAAAGAATGGTTCCATACACATGGGCCACAGTAAATGCACCACTGTAATAAAATTCAGTGATCAAGGCAAGTCTACATTTAGAGCTTCCCATCATTCCTACTTCATATGTGGCCAGACCGCATATATATGTCTACCTTTAGATTGGGAGGGTACCTGTTACATAGCATTCCTTCTGCCACCTGTTTTCCTAGCTCCTCCTGATTATCATAGAAATACCCATTTAGTACACAATAGACAGCAGAGAGATCTCCCAATTGTCGATTACACTGAAACAGCATGGGAAAAATACACAGATTTCAATAAAGGTTTCTTTCCCTATATAGGTACAGTCACTAATAGTAAGTTGATACGTAGATTAACCAGAACCCTTGAAGCAGTAGTGAACGAAACTATTTCCGCCTTAGGCAATTTAACAGAAGAGCAGTCTGCTATGCGGATTGTTGTGCTTCAAAACCGTCTTGTCCTTGACGTCATCCTGGCCGATAGGGGCGGAGCTTGTAGGGTCATCGGATCAAGTTGTTGCATTTTCATACCAGAAAATTCGCCGTCAGTATACAAGGCCATAACTCGCCTTCATAAGATTATAAGCCAGATACACCAGAGTCCAGGCACCTGGACTTGGTCCGGTTGGTTCTGGGGCGTGTTGTCAGCCTGGGGATGGAGAATATTATCCTTCCTAGGTATTGGCCTTCTCATACTATTCAGTTGCTGCTTATGTCTACAATGTGGGCCAGCGATTTGTGGTCTGTGTGCCACCTCGTGTATCCCACATCCAAGTTTTCGTTCGAGATCCCGGAAGAAGAAAGAAGAACAAATGATGCTATATGAACAGATCGATGGATTGATGAAGATCGATATCTCCTGAGGGTCCGAAGGGGACAAGGAGGGAATGAGGAAATATGAATTTTGTGATCAGTTATGTCCCCTATCGTAGACCCCAACGGCTCCATGTGCATGCTATAAGTACATGTACGTTCCCTCCTGCTCCAGTTTTGAAGACGCAAATATATGTGCGTCCACCGTCAACATGTCCTCTTTCAGATCCGCCATGAAGGGGTCAGATATTCCATTCCTAAGTATGAAAGGCCACCGACTTTATGTGGTTCACTTTCCACATTTCACAGATTCAGGCGAGTAGGCCCGAATTCTGTCATCAAGCCTTTTCCTGCCTTCTGCCTCTGAAAGCTCCAGTCTGAGCCTGCATCTGTGACCATGAACTTTGTCTTACTCCTTGCGCGGCTAACGGTGCCTGATCCAGCCTGTCGCCTGCCAAAAACTGTATTTCACCTTCGAGATTATCTCCTTCGCTCCTCATCCGATGCATTCCTGTCTAGTAGTTTAGGTAAACATTCCTCCAGCTACCGTGCAAAGGGCCAGGCCTCGCTGTCCTCATGCAAGTAATTCATAGCTCCGTTACCATGGAATATTCCTACCCCCTCGCATCTAGTGTAGACACTTAGACGCTTGTACACGCACTAACAGTCAGTATAGTCAGTATAGAATAAGATTCTATCCTAGAGACCTTTCCTTTTGGATAACACAGTTCTTTAAACATAGGATATTAGATATGATTTGGGATTAGGTTGACATAACCCCAGACTTCTGTCTCCACATGTAGAGCTAAATGTCAAGTCCCCTTCACTCTCTAGTTGCACGTCAATCACACGTCATGCGGCTGCGTGCGCATCTTTGCCAAACATTTCTGCTGACATTGCAGGATTCTTTTATGGATCCACCCACTTGTGACATCATGTTTAATGACGTATTTTAGTTACACCCATGTTTACGCCTCTATTAGTTACGTATGCACAGTTTTTCTGTACTATCAGCTGTCACGCCTCTTGCATCTGTTTCACTGTAATGTATTTTCTATAAAACTGCCTATCTGTCAATAATATATGCTCCCTTCCTTCCTGAACTTTAGTGGTGATGGAATAGAAGGCCCACAATTCGAATTGTCTTCCTTTTTATAGGAATAAAGCATTTTAAAACCTCTAATACCACGGATTCTGCCTCTTATATTTACTGAGTTATTCTTGATAGACTTTACCGCATAAAAAATAGTACCGGTAACGAAATATTTACCACAACATCAATGATGACATCTGAAATGACACATTGTGCATTCCGGTCGCGCAAGTTATAGTTACCTGATCTAACTATAACGTGGAATTTCATTGGTTTTTTACGAGTGAAATGTACAGCTAACTATAACTTGCGTGAAACCTATGGTTTTTTCAGTGAATTTGTACGGTTTTTTAAATGCTAAGTTATGTATTTATTTTTAATTTTTGCGCACGGTGAAAAACCTTAAAAAAAAAATACATAACTTAGCATTTAAAAAAAAGTACAAATTCACTGAAAAAACCATAGGTTTCACACACGTTATAGTTAGGAATTAGCATTTAAAAAACCTTGCAAATTCACTTAAAAAACCATAGGTTTCACACATGTTATGGTTAGCTGGACATTTCACTCGTGAAAAACCATTGAAATTTCCCCGTTATAGTTAGCGCAGGCAACTATAACTCACGCGACCGCAATCCTCTGCTGATGATGTCAGATATTACATCACTGATGACATATGTGTCTTTCTGAAAAAAAAATATTTGTAATATATGTATAGCTAAAAATTAATGGAAGAAGACATGGGTAAATAAGTGTCTAAATACAGTGATGTAATATCTGACGTCATCAGCAGAGGATTGCGGTCGCGTGAGTTATAGTTGCCTGCACTAACTATAACGGGGGAATTTCAACGGTTTTTCACAAGTGAAATGTCCAGCTAACTATAACATGTGTGAAACCTATGGTTTTTTAATTGAATATATATATATACATATATAAAACATATTTAATTTTCAGAAAAGCACACATTCACTGGATGATGTCATCAGTGATGTCATCAGTGATGTCATTTGAGATGTCATCAGTGATGTCATGAGTGATGTCACTGACCATGTCATGAGTGATGTAATATGTGACGTCATCAGCAGTGCATTGCGGGCGCGCGAGTTATAGTTAGCTGAACTAACTATAACGGGGGAATTTCAATGGTTTTGTACAAGTGAAAAGTCCAGCTAACTATAACACCCCTGAAACCTATGGTTTTTTCAGTGAATTTCTGAGGTTTTTTAAATGCTAATTCCTAACTATAACGTGCCTGAAACCTATGGTTTTTTCTGTGAATTTCAAAGGTTTTTTAAAAGCTAATTTCTAACTATGCCTACAGAGATAGGACATGTGAAGAAAGAAGAAAAAATGCACAGAAAGAAACAAAAGAAGTGCAGAAAGAAGCAACAGAAGTCCTCAAATACGAAGATAAGTGCAGGAAGAAGGATAACGTGCAGAAAGAACAAAAAGAAGAGCAGAAAGAAGCCTTGTTGCAAAATCATCCTGTACCCTCAACTTTTTCAGACGGATACTGGTGGTAACTGAGTCTGACTAACCAGTCCTAGAGCCAGTGCTATGTTAAAAGACACTTAGAATACAGTGAAAACACCAACATACACTAGGGAACATTATGCGTTGGGGTCCCCCTGTGATTAACATGACCCCCTCTGTAAGCCCCTAGTATATAATAGGGCAGGGGGATTAAAACTACCTCTTAAAACAGGCCACAGGGTGTTTTTGCACACGTTAACTCAGGCCCCGTCCCCTCCCTTCACCACTGTGTAAACACGCCCTGTGTCCGTTTTTAGTTGGGAGATTAAGTTCATTTGAATCCTGAGGGTCCCTAGGGTCCAACTAGCCCACTAGGTACCTCCAGTAAGTGCCACAGAGCTGCGTTGCAGAGAGGTGTAAAAAGTGGCCGGCCTGGACCACCTCTCTGCAATGCAGCTCAGTGGCGCTTACTGGAAGCACTTGGTGGGCTAGTTGGCCCCCAGGGGCCCTCAGTATTGAAGGGAAATTATATCCCCAATTTAAAACGTGCCATAGTGTGTGTTTGCACACGTCACCTCAGGCCCCGTCCCCTCCCTTAACCACTGTGTAAATGCGCCCTGTGGCTGTTCTAAGTTGAGAGATTAAGTCCCCTTGAATCCTAAGCGTCCCTAGGGTCAAACTAGACCACTAGGTACCTCCAGTAAGCACCACAGAGCTGCGTTGCAGAGAGGTGTAAAAAGGGGCTTGGCCTCAGAACACCTGTCTGCAGCGCAGCTCCCTGGCGCATACTGGAGATGCCTGTTGGGGGCGCGTTTGCAGAGTGCTGCACGTTGGGGGCATGGCCTCCGGCACGATGCCAGTCTTTTATTTATTTTAATTTTTTAAGAAGGGGGGCTGTGTGGTTCCCCTTCTTATTCTAATTTATTGGCCCTGATGACCCCATCCCCCAGGGCCTGTCTCCTAATTATATTTTTTTGACCCCAATCCCCAGGGCCGGCCACTGTTTTTTATTATTTTTAAAAAATATATATTTATAGACACACCTAGGACATGCTGGACAAACCGTACGTACCTATCGCCATGACGATTTGCGTGATATTCATTAAAAGGCGACTATGCATGCAATGAATCCACGTGGAATGTATTTACACCACTAGTGAAGCTCTGACATGTCTGATGCCCTACTGTGCCTAATGCCGGTAGACAACCTTGTCGTTTATTTATACAAACACGGGTAGCTATTGACGGGCACATTTAATACACATGCACACCAAGCCATTCAAAGGGGATTCGACAAAAATTCGACCAAAACTAAGCAAGAAACCACCCTAACGGTTAATAAAACACACATCCACTACCGGATGTGTAATACTTTTTATTTTTCTCTCTGGAAAGGGGACGAACATCACTTGAGAGTCACAGCGCGCTCCTGACAGAGCCCAATGCTTTGTTACACCCACCATTGCCTACCGAGTGCCACACACCTCTGTGTTGTATTCCACTAGCTAGTGCATATGCTATGACACTCTCTAGCCCATGTGCACTGTAACACCACCCCGTGAATATGTCATGCCACACTTGTCTTCGCACGGGTTATATTGCCCCATCTAACGTGCCTTCCTCGATGCCTATGTTATAACGCACAGTGCTATGCCATACATATTACAATCTGGGATCCATATCTTTGTCACAGTGCATATGCAACGTTACACTCCCCAGCACATAGTTTATATTACAACTTTAGAGACTAGTTAGGTTACACAACACTGCCCTGTGCCTATTACACTCCAAGGCGCATATCGCATAGCACGCGCTAGTGCCTGTGCTATCTCGCGCTCTCCAATGAATCTGTCATTGCGCACAATGTATTGCATATTATATTTCACGCCCGGTTCATCTTATATAACACTTTTTGGTGCATAGTTTATATCATATACTATATCTAGTTTTCATTTTCAATCGTGCTCTCAGGACTATGTTCTATATAACACTGTGTTCACCTACCCTTTTCACGGGCATTACATTTTGCGATAGGGGGTGGAGGGTCAGGGGGTGTTTCTGCCAAGTGAGCCCGGAGTCACAGTCACAAACGTCCTCTTCTTCCTGAATAAAAGTGAGATTATGCTGCATACTTGTTCATATTTTAAGTAGTTCGCACAAACACAATGTTTTAAAAACAATAAAGTTCCTAATACCCGCCTTCTCTGAACAGTTAGCTTGCTGCCCCATCCCCCTCCTCCCTATCCTCTGTTGTGTGAATCCATGGACTAGCCTCCTCCCTCCTGCCATGCATGGTCTCAATTTAGTATGATGTACCAGTCCACTCCTCCTTCCCTCCATTGCCCAATTCTATGCCCCATCATTGACCTCCTGCTTAAACTCTGTGCTTAGCTTGCTGCCCCTATTCTCCTTCCCCCTGCCCTCCGATGTCTTTGTGCATGCCCCTGCTCCATCCTTTTTGCCCACCATGTCCCATGGACCTGCCACTCCTATCTACTCTGAGTGTTCTGTTGAGCTGCCACTCCCCTCCCACCTGCCTAGCATTGTCAGATGACTGTAAACTGTCCCTGCCACCTCCACCCTGCCTGTCCACATGCCATGCCCCTATCCTCTTCCTCCTGTCCTACATGTTCCATTGTACTGCCACACCCTTCTGCCCTCCCTGGTCTGTTGTGCTGCAACTGCTCCTCCTGCCTGCCCCGTGTGGTCTGTTGTGAGGCACCTTCCCCTGAACTTTCTTGTCTGTGCACAGGTCCTGACCCTCCCTTCTATCCTCCATCATCCTTTGTGCATGCCCCTGCACCCTCCTTCTTGCCCATCATAGCCATTGTGCTGCCACTAACCCTCCCACGTGCCATGCATGGTCTTCTGTGCTGCCATGGCCCCTCCCACCTTCCCTGTGTGGTCAGTTAGCTGCCCCTGACCCGCTCCCACCTTCCCTCCATGGTCTGTGTGTATGCCATCACAGTCTCACTGTTGCTCTTCATGGTGTGTCTTGCTTCTAGTGCCCATCCTGCCTGACCTCCATGGCTATCTTGCTGCTACTGCCCTGCCCCCTTGCCCCAGCCCTCTGTTTACATGTGCAGACCCCTACTCCCTCCTTCCTGGCTTGTCTGTTCCATTGTAATGCCCCTGATCCGTCCCTCCTGCCCTTTATGGTCTGGTATGCTGCAGCTTTCTCTCCTGTCTGTCCATTATGGTCAGCTAGCTACCATTGCCTCTTGCCCCTCTGTTCTCTGTTGTCCATGTGCATGGTCCTGTCCCCTCCCTCTTGCTTTCTATGGATTGTTGTGCTGCACTCCCGTCCTGCATGCCCTGTGTGGTGTATTGTGCTGCTGCAAACCCTGATGCCTGCCCTGCAGGGTCAGTTTGGTGCACCTCTCCATGTCCCTCCTGTCCTCTGTTATCCAAGTCCATGTCCCTATCCCATTTCCTTCCATGATCCAATGTACCATACTTGCGAACATTTTGAACTTGGTAAGAGGGAGATTTTGAAAAAAAACTGGGGTATTTATTTTCCCCTTTGAGTTACATTGAAAAAGAGGATATTGTAGACAGGAGACAGATCAAATAAAGCCCATTTGAGCTTAAAAACATTGGACGTTTCCTGGCTGAATCGGGTCTGTTGGCATGTATGGTTGTACTACCATTGCCTCTTCCTTCTGCCCACAGTGGTCTATTACATTGCCACAGCCTCTCTTGCAAGTCCTGTATTGTTGGTTTGTTGCCCCTGCCCCCCTTTCCACTGCCCTCCATAGTCTGTTGTGCTTCCACGGCCCTTCCTGCCTGCTCAGTGTGGTTAAATTGTTGCCTTTGCACCCTCCTACCTGCCTTTAATTTTCAGAGTCCGTGCCCCTGGCCTCTGCCTCTCAACAGTATCCTAATGAACAACTAGATTGCTAACATTCTATATTTATTACAAAAGTGTGGAACGCCTGACATGTAATCAAAACTGTAATACCTAGAGCATTTCCTTTAGAAATTACATATATGAGAGGGTCTTATTGGCATCAAAATTATGGTTAGTGCTCTAAAAGACTAAAATAAGGACATATTTTCTGAGTTTTCAAATAGCGACAAAGCACTTTTAAATTATTTGTTATCTTTATGTTTTTTTATACAGTTGACCACTTGATTAAATGTTGCACTTAGGGGAGAGGATGTGGTGTTACTTCCAGAACTGCAGACTTTGCAACTGGGGAACCAGGTTAAAGTTTCTGTTTCAGCTCGACATTCTGTGATTCTGGTCAAATCACTTAGTCTCCCCATGTCTACAACCAAAATGAATTTGTTCTTGTGTGATGTAACCAATGCTCATGTAAAGCACTCCAATACCTGACAAGTCTGCACTATATAACACTGCAAAAACACAAAATAATAAGTGTTTTGCACACTTCTGTCATTGGGCTATATTTGGGCTACATCTGGGTGATTTTGGGCTACATTTGGGCTCTTTTGTCTCCGGTGGCCATCTTGGGAGATTTATTTGTTATGAAGTTTCCTAATTTCCTCATGTACTGCAGTCTCCTCAGTAGGAAATGCTTTCAGTTTTTTACTTTGATTCCATCATGAAGGTATTCAGATATGTCACACATTTGCCATAAATTCTGAATGTTAGCACTCTAGTTGCTCATTAGATCACTGAAGTAAAACTACTGTTCACCATGGAAGTCTGCTCCTGGTATTAAAAGTGCATGTTTCAGTCTGCATGTCAGAATTTTTTAATGAAATAGAAGAGGATTTGAGAAGTCACTCAAAATGTGCCCTCATTTTCCTTCTTCAGCATTAATCATAATTTCTATGGCAAAATGAACCCCCTCATTGTGTTCCTTTTTAAATTAAATGTTTTAAGTGTTACCAGTTTATTCCAATCAAGATGGCTTCAGGTGTGCCATACTTTTGTCATAATGAAGACAGTAAGCGCTCTAGTTGTTTTTAAGAACATTCTGGGACATTCTGTCATTGGGCTATACTTGGGCTACATCTGGGTGATATTTGGGCTACATTTGGGCTCTTTTGTCTCTGGTGGCCATCTTGGGAGACTTATTTGTTATGAAGTTTCCTAATTTCCTCATTTACTGCAGTCTCCTCAGTAGGAAATACTTTCAGTTTTTTACTTTGATTCCATCAAGAAGGCATTCAGATGTGTCACACATTTGCCATAAATTCAGAATGTTAGCACTCTTTTTGCTCATTAGATCACTGTAGTAAAGCTACTGCTCACCAGGGAAAACTGCTGCTCGTATTGAAAGTGCATGTTTCAGTCTGCATGTCAGAATTTTTTAATGAAATAGAAGAGGATTTGAGAAGTCACTCAAAATGTGCCCTAATTTTTCTTTCTGCAGCACTAATCATACTTTTTATGGAAAAATGAACCCCCTCATTTTGTTCCTTTTTAAATTAAATGTTTTAAGAGTTACCACTTTAATCCAAGCAAGATGGCTTCAGGTGTGCCATACGTTTATCATAAGTAGGACTGTTAGCGCTCTAGTTGTTCTTTGGAACACTCTGGGAAGCTGCAGTAGAACACAAAGGAATCAACTGACAGTCTCTGCCCTTGTTGGATGTACATGTTTTACTGAGAATGTCAGACTCTGGACGAAATACAGGCTGCGGTGGGAGCGCTTCAGTCGGGTAAGGCGGTGGGTCCCAACGGCATCCCGGTTGAGCTGTACAAGAGGTTGATAGGGACGCTGGCTCCTCACCTGCTCGCTATGTTTACCGATAGTCTGCAACGTGGCGAACTCCCTCCGGATCAGCGCACGGCAACTATTGTGGTCCTCCCGAAGCCTGGCAAGCCGGCGGAGGAGTGCACCTCCTACCGCTCCATCTCGCTCCTCAACGCAGAGGCCAAGATTCTGGCCAAGCTGCTGGCGGCTAGACTGACGCCGCACCTCGCCGACATTATACATCCGGACCAGTCTGGCTTTATGCCCGGCAGAAGTACGTCCCACAACCTGCGACGTCTGCATGGTGTGTTGGCCCGGACGGGTTGGGTGAGCGAGCCGGCGGTGCTTCTGTCGTTGGACGCGCAAATGGCGTTCGACATGGTCGAGTGGCCCTTCCTGTTCGCGGTCCTTCGCCATCTGGGAATCGGGCCCAAATTCTGCGCCTGGATTCGTCTCCTGTACACTAAGCCGTTGGCTCATGTTGCGGCCAATGGGCATATGTCCGGCGATTTCCCCCTGTCGCGTGGCACGCGCCAAGGTTGCCCCCTGTCGCCCTTATTGCTTGCCCTTGTGTTGGAGCCGCTGGCGGCGTGGATACACTGGGAACCCTCGATAAGGGGACTCCGATGGTCAGATGGCTGGGAGGACAGGGTTTCTCTCTATGCAGATGACGTCCTATTGTACCTGGCCTCCCCACGGCGCTCCATCCTCACGCTACTCAATATATGCAGGGTCTTCGGCAAGGCGTCGGGGTACACGATAAATTGGTCTAAATCCGTCATGTACGTGCTGTGTGGCCCTCCGCCGCAACTACCGGCGGATTGCCCCCTCAGGGTGGCGGAGGGGTCGTTCAAGTATTTGGGTGTCCACATCACTGCGGACCCAGTGGTATTCTATCAGAAGAATCTTCAGCCCCCGTTGGACCGTCTTCGTCGGGACGTCCGTCACTGGGGGGCGCTGCCACTGACCCTACTGGGGAGGGCGGCGCTCTTTAAGATGATGTCCCTGCCTCGCTTCATATACGTGCTCGAAAACACACCATATCCAGTGCCCCCGGCGTACTTCCGCTCAATCGCGGCGCAGGTGTCTAGTCTTCTGTGGCACAACCGACCGGCGCGTATTGCACAGTCCAAACTTACCCGCGGCTGGTACGACGGGGGGATAGCACTGCCCGACATCCAACTTTACTACTGGGCGACGCAACTCAAGGTCATCAATTATTGGCTCCATGCCCCGCACTCGGATCCGGCATTTAAAGCGGATAGAGCCATATTGGGCACGAGAGGTATGTTGTCGCCCCTGTACGATGGGAGGCTCGGCCCAGAACTCATTGGCCCCTTGCGACAAACAGTGGCCGTGTGGCACGCAGCCCAGGCCCGGCTGGGATGGAGAGGAGTTTTGACCCAGCTCACCCCCTTGTGGGATGCGAAACGGCTCAGGAGACTTAGGCATAGCAGGGGCTTCGACAAATGGGATGACATCGGGATCTCCACTGTGGGCGACATGTGGCACAAGGGTGCAGTGATCACCTTCGCGCGCCTACAACAACAATACGAGCTGGCGCCCACGGAATGGTTCCGGTACACACAAATTAAACACGCGCTGCTCGCCGCTTTGGGGCCTGGAGCCTCAGTTCCGGAAGCGTCACCACTGGAGGATAGGCTGCTCACAGATTATATGCCCCAGCGGGCAACATCATTCACGTACCGTAAGCTAATAAATAATCTCCCGGACCCTATGGGCACCCTGCGGGAGAGGTGGTCCACTGATGTCGGGGACTTTGATGACCCGGACTGGAGGGAGGCGCTGGCATCTCCCCGGAAGGCAGGGATACCTTCCAGGCTTCGGTTGGTACAGCTCCGGATTCTGCATAGGTCCTACTACACCAGGTACACACTCCACAAAATAGGAAGAGCACCCCATCCATTCTGCCTGCGCCGCTGCGGGGAGGAAGGCACCTTCTACCACACCATCTGGGAGTGTCCAAAAATCCAAGAATACTGGAGGCGAGTGATGCGTACGCTGTCCCAGGCGGGGGGTGTGTCGCTTGCACCGGAACCCAGGCGCTGCCTGCTAAATGTATGGGAGCCCAACGACCTGGGCAGGCAGGCTCAGTGTTGGGCCACAGTAGGCATTGTGCTAGCTAAGCAGAACATAGCGCAGAAGTAGGGGGTGGGAGAGGTGCCGCTGCTGTCTGTATGGGGGCGTGACATGGATAGGGCTATGATAGCCGAACGCTCAGTGTACATAGGGAGGGGTTGTCCCCAAAAATGGTCTAAAATATGGGGGGCATGGAACACATATCGGGGAGATATATGCGAGCCACCACCAACGCTTGAAGATGAGACCCTTGATGTGGACTGAGGTGCAGGCCTCTATGGTAAACATCTGGGGTGTGACTGTAGGGGATGGGCGCCTATGTGGGGGGATTGCCGGGAGGTGGGGGGCTGAACTGCTTCGGACTTTGTTATATGCTGAACAACTATTGAATAATCGACAATTGCTGTACTGTACTGTGTTAAAAGAAAATAATAAAAATTGTTTAATAAAAAAAATAAAAAAAAGAGAATGTCAGACTTCATTCTCACATGACTGAGAAAGATATTGTGAATTTACAGAAAATTAGCTCTCAGTTTAGCTTATAGATCACCTTCCAAACCTCTGTGGTAAAAGCATGAGAAAATATTTTTCTCTCAATCATGATATCCCAGCAGAAGGGTTTTTCACATGGTGAAATCACCTTAGAACATACCACAATTCCTAAAATGAGTATGGTACCATCAACAATGATTTATAATGTAACTAAAGTCTTAAAACCTTCTATTAACTGCAATGCCTTTTAATGAGGTGCTATCATGTATATTGGTCCCAAGATGGCTGCCAACACTTCTTGGATGAAGTGCTGACAGCCAATCAGATCTCAGGATGAGATGTGTGGTTAGGCTCCGCCCACATATATATATGCTTTTAAATGCTATTTTCTCAGGAAATACTGAACAGATTTACACCAGACCTGCAAAAGGCACTTCCTTGACCTTATGGCTACCTCTCTGCCAAATTTCAAGTAATTCTGTTCAGCCATTCGGGCTGTAGCTGTGTCTAAAGGTCCTATGGAAAAATGCATGGGGAAAACGTGTTTTGGGACCCCCCTTTTTTCTCGGCCCCTGCTTGACGAATCACCCCGAGACTTTCAGGGTAGGAGCTGAACGGAGCGCCCCATTAGTTTTGAAAATTTCGCGAGGATTCGTCAACCGGCGCCAAAGTTATTCAAAATAGAATTTTGAGATTTCCTATGGAAACTAGGTTGTAACTATAACTATCTACTGGCGACCGCCAGTAGATAGTATATATATATATATATATATATATATTTGACTTGCTGTTTGTAGAACTTCACAGTTTTTGTTTGAATTTGATGACTCCCAAATGACTTTCTCTACTGCCCCAAAATGAAGATGCCTCATTGCCGGGGGTCATGTTTATTCACTTTGGGCCAGATTTATAAATCGGGCACATAACACAAAGCAGCAAGACAATTTGCTGGGCTGCGTGAAAGGGAGAGTGCAGTAATGTGCCATGTTTACCCATATGTAGCACTTTTCGGCTCTCTGCCTGCTCTGATGCACAATTAGCTGGCAAACGTAAATGTAGGCATCCTTGCACCATTGTGAAAGGATGCCTGCATTGCGGACAGGATTGTTTTTGAGCAGGAAGGGCACCTTCTTGCACAAAAACAAACCTATGAGGCTTTTTCATCTTCTGCAGCACACTTACAAAGAGGAAACAAACAGCAAGGAAAAATAAAGATATTTCTTTGTTGAGCCTCCCTTGGGAAGGTGTAGAATTTTAACACTTTCCTAGATTTTCCTGTCTTGGTATATCTGGAAATGTGCCAAAATCCATGGGCGCATGAGTGGGAACACCCACAAAAACCCATGCATTTCCAGGACAGTGTAAAGTAAGGCAACAACCTCCACTGCCTTGTGTTACCCCAGATATACCAAGCAACTCAGGGCCACGTAAGGAGGCCTTGCATTGCTTGGTAAATTTGACTGAAGTATTGCGTTGCCTTTGCGACACCATGCTTGACACAAGGGGAACACAATACTATGATAAACCTGGCCCTAAATTTGGGGAAGGATAAAATATGAGTAGTGGCTTTATTATTACTCAGTCTTAAAAAATATTTCATAAAACTAGCTCCTACTTGCTTTAAACATCATTTCATAAAACTAGCTCATACTTGGGAGAAAAACATCAACATCTACTCATAGATCTTGTTGTGTGTGTCTGAAATGCCGCTGTCAGTGTTGACTAGAGCCATGGCTAATATGTTATTTTTTCACACTATTGAGGGTTAGTGTTGCATGTGTTTTTACTCTACAGGTATTATTACTCTGTTTTACTCTATGTATCCTGTCACACATGTCTGTCTTTTAGCTAAACTTTCAAATTACTAATTTAACCATATTAAAGCTTATGATCTTTGTCCCATTTTATTAGTGGTGAGAACTAATTAATGAACCTATTTACTGGTGCTGTACACTATACCAGAGAAACAGAAGACCACTCCTGCTGCATTTCTGTACTTCAAATGTTTACAAATGCGCAAAAAGTTGCATTTTTTGTTTGCTATTTCTGGCCTGTCCATCTCTTTTTTGGTTTCCGGTTGTCAGAGGTATGTACCCTGTCCAAGCAGGAACCACAACCCTAGTCAGGGTAAGTCAGAGATGCACCCTTCATGAACCTGTGCTCACCATCTGGTAGATTGGGACAGAGCAGTCAGGCTTAGCTTAAAAGGCAACATGTAAAGTATTTGTTCAACACAATATAGTAAAACAGTGAAAACACCACTCAAACGTTATCCAGACCAGATTAGGAAAATAAACCTTAATTTAATGAACAAAACAAGACCAAACAACAAACATCCAATAAGTAGACCTTGAGATTTTCATTTTTACTGACTTAGGTGAAAATAGCACATAAAATCACAAAGCATCAACTGTGTTTATCTGGTCACACCAGATCGGGACAAAGTCACAGGTTCAGGCCACACAGGGACAGAGCGTGGGCTGGCTACAGGGCCCTACCTGCAGCCACGGAACACAGTACCTTAAATTCTGGTGCTTGGTCTGTGTGGTGTTGATTTACAAGGCTTCGTGTCATCCGGCGTCAGTTCCGAGAAGGACCACAGAAGGCAGAGCACCCCAGGCCCACTTACAGGGATCCCAGACTGGGGTGACTCCCTTGGAAGGGTAGGCTCACAGATGGCAGAGTCCAGGTGCAGGAGCAGGTTGGTTGGAAGTCTTTTGTGACCCAGAGACTTCAGAAGATCAGGTGGCTGCCCCTTTGAGTCACTCTGGGTTCTGGTTTGTAGAGATGGAGGTTCAGTCCTTCTCATTCCCAGGCAACGGGGCAGCAGGTAACCACAGCAAAGCAGGAGTCCATCAGAGTGGCAGTCCTTGTAGCAGCACCACAATTCTTCTTAGGCCAGGTCCTCCCTGGCTTGGCAGTTCGGGCTGGACTGTTCCCATGGTGAGGAGGTCAAGACTGATTTAAATATGGCTGGGTCTGAACTGGGGTGGTATGATGTGCACAATTACGATGGATTTAAACAATATCTCTTGACTGGGGGTAAATGCTTGATTTGTTCTGCACTCCATCCACCATTTAGTGTCTTTTCGTTTCTCGCCCTAAGTGCAGCGGGTATGCTAAGATGTGGGTCCCGGCCTCACTGTGCAATTGGATTCAAGCTACCATGGCTGATGAGGAGTGATATCCCGAAATCAGTCCCAGGATGCTTTTGTGTGGTCCAGGGAGGACCTGGCTTTTCAGTTCGGGCTGGACAGTTCCCATGAGGAGCAAGGTCAAAACAGATTTGTATATGGATGGGTCTAAACTGGGGTGGCATGGTGAACAAAAGAACAATGAATTTAACCTAGATCTCTTGACTGGGGATGAATGTTTGATTTGTTCTGCATTCCGATCACCATTTCTGTGTCTTTTGTTTGATCTTCACCAACAGCAAGAAATATAAAACTGTAATAATTGTAACAAAAATATTGCAATTCTTTTTGCAAATATCACTACTTATAGTAATAATAATTGTAATGTTATGACAATAATAATGTTAATGATGCAAAAACCATCACTACTTGCGAAATAATAAATCAACTTAACAACATAACTCATTCCCAGACATCTGTTCTGCCTTGTTCAAACCCATTTCTCCATTTTACAACACCAGGGTTGGTTTTCTGAACAACACATATATCTGTTGGAGATCGGAAGGAATGCACAGGGTGTGACACAGGCAGGCTTGGGAAAACGTTGCTCCACCATTACATTTTTACATAGTGCATTCTCTCCGCATTGCACAAATATAAGTTACAAGAATCTTGCCAAACACATAAAATGCAGCTTTTTTGCATTTCAATTTCTTATTCGGATTTTCAAAAACAAACAAGTATGGCTACAAGTATCACAGATAACAACACTCCTGCGTGTATCAAGAACAAGTCTGAAAAAGAACACAAAAGAGTAGAAAACAGTTATGCATGTTAAAAATGTCAACATAGATAACTGCTGCACAGAGACAAAAGTTGAACGGGAGTACATCTCTGGGCCGGCTTTAGCACTGGTGGTGCACTGTGCGACAATGTTTGTTGGCGCCCCACCAATGACCACCTCCGCCACAGATGCCCTTGGTGCAGATCGGAGCTTCCGAATCCCCCCTACTTCCACGGACGGAGTGATCTCACAGTCACACACGCACACACACATCACACGCTGGTGGGGCCCAAATCACCAACATTCATCCGACCACCCTATCCGTGCCATGTATAAGGGGAAACACTTTCGATACCTAACCAATCTGCATGTACCCTGAGGTCAATGGCTTCAACTAGTTGCTATAGATCTAGTGAAACATTTTAGAATTCACAAATAAACTCAATAAACATGACAATAAAAGACAATAAAATAACCACCCGACACAGTGATTCAAACAGAATATTTGTTTATCTAAAATTGTAAGAAAAGCCAATTGAATGCAAAATCATTTCTGTCATATTTACCTATTCTGGCTAAAAGTCGTTTTCTAAGTCAGAACCGGTCCTCAGCAAAATAATCAAAGTTTCTAGCCGTCATATAGAGTCACCGTCCTCTCCGTCAGCATCGGGACCTCAGATCATCAGTTCGGGAAGAAGTGGCGCTCGACCTCTCTAGTCTACTAATATTTATACGAAAATTACATTCCAAAATGTTGCAATCATATCGTACAAAACTGATGAATGGCGTAAATAATGTCGTCTTGGTACATAGGGTTACATTGGTATTTGTTCACACACATTGATCGTGTCAATTAATGAATAGAAATAAGGAGTCCATCACTAATTCGTTACTTCTACGGATGTCTCTTTTGGATAATTTGTATCCCATTCGTGGGATCATTACTAGTTCATAAAGTCAGTATTTTATTTAGCAACAAATTTCATGTTCAGGGGCATTTGGCAGACTTCCTGGGTTTGTCGTCATGATCATGGCTTTTCAGTTCGTCAAGAGGGCAAGGTCACAGGCAACGCGGAGCCTTCTTGTAAATTTTCCATCTACTCAAATACAGGCTGCGGGTGGTAGCCATTTTCTAGCAGGCCACAATGGTCAACTTAAGTAAAAAGAAACACAAAACATAATTACTGCACAGAAATGATTATACAGTGTTATTTCCCTTCTAATACCCTTATGTTTATGTATTTATCTAGCCATTTGCGTCATCAAAAGCCATTAATGCGTATTGATTATAAGCGCAAAGCACAATAACATCACATAAGCAACATCTATTTTGTCAATTTGCTCACCAACTTAATTCACTTAATATTTTAGCCATACAATAGCATTTCCCACGTGTAATTCTTCTGTTAATAAGGTTGATTAGACCAGACTTTACAAATCTTTAGTAGTTATTAATTAATCAGTAGTACTTTTAATAAAAACATACGAAAATGAAACAGATATTCGGGTTTAAAGTAAAAAACCCTGCTCCATCAATCCCCCCTTTGGTGATATCTAATCACCACAAAAAATCAAACCCCCAAAAATCAATTTAATTCCCCTTTTGAAGAAATTCAAAATATCTTCTTGTTCATTTTTCAAACCCTTGTTTCCATCTCATCTTCTTTCTTAGTTTCTATATGCATGCTTTCTCTTAGCTCTTCTAATTCTATTTCTTGTAGATCTCTTTCTGGTTTCTTTTGTCTCTTTTTAACATTTTCTTGAGTTATTTTCTTTTTATTTCTTATGTATCTACAACACATACACCCTAATCTAAGAATCAATAATGCAACAATCACACATGTTAATGGAAATAATATCTTACCAAAAATGGTACTACCTATTTTAGCTACAAAATTTTTAATAGCAATCATCTTATTAGCCATTTTAGTCCAGATACTTTCAGCTTCCAGTGGTACTAATTCTTCATGCAAATCAGTAATATTTTTGATAGAAACTTTTAGATCTTTGCTTTCGTCAGGAATGTAAGTGCAACAATGTTGAACTTTCAGCATTCCACAGACTCCACCCTCTTTTGCCAAAAGAATGTCAAGGGCAAGTCGATTTTGCATTGCCATAGCGCGCAAAGCAACCATTTCAGTATTTACCAAAAGAAAGCCTCCAGCGATGCTTGTTGATAAACGATCTACCACTGTTGACAGCTTCCGAATGCCAAATGCATTCAAAGAAATTCCCACTGCTGGAATTAAAGCTCCAAAAAATATCTCCTACAATTTCTGTCCATGTTTCTCTTCTATAGCGTGTTAACGGATTAGTATGTTCAGCATCGTCTACTCTATCCATGTGAAAAAATTTTGGAAAGACCAGGCCAACATAACATGTGCCAAACCAATGGTCAGGCAACCTGTAATAAGCCTTATTCCCACAAATATAATACACTCCCGGAAAAACTGGATCTTCTCCTCCTCTAAATCCCCATCCGGTTGCAATAAAGTATGTATCATGGCACTCACTAGTCCCTATGAAATAATAATCATACTGGGATCTCTTCCTGGTAATGCATAGTTTGCCTTTCTGTGGTACATCTATAGCCATAGTTGGACTGGCTCCATTTTTCAATTATTTTTCTTTCTCAATATCTCACATTGTTTCACTCATTTTATGCCCTTCTGCTTTCTTGTGCATGTTCAACCTTCTTCTCTCAACCATGTCTAGAAAATTCTTCTCTTCTCCTTTCAAACTGCAAGTTAAATTGTTTCTAAAAACATATTCTAAGGTTAATTCTCTAGTTTATAAAAAAATCTCACCTAAAGTGTTAGCTTCTTTTGCAGGATTCAGTTCTTTATTCATAGGCAATTGCCCAAGAATATTATCTACATTAGATATATTGTAATCTAATTTCCCTAACTGATAAAATATACTAATCAACACACTACATGAAATTCCATACGTAGCCGGAAGATGATGATAAGTCACTCCTTCCAAAACAGAAGCAGGTAATTGCATGCAAACGTAGCAATCCCTTACATCCATTGTCTTTATGTATTCATACAACAATTTTGAAAACACATTGCTAGAAAAATCATTAATTGACCTATCCTTATGTATATGTACATTGCTAGT
Organism: Triturus cristatus; assembly: GCF_964204655.1. Classification (NCBI taxonomy): domain Eukaryota; kingdom Metazoa; phylum Chordata; class Amphibia; order Caudata; family Salamandridae; genus Triturus; species Triturus cristatus. The sequence goes on from NC_140594.1 coordinate 448,016,329, forward strand.
TCCTGTTGGAACAATCTTCTGCGAACTCTTCCCTATATTAGTTCTGTTCTCAGTATGCCCTTCTAAAGTGTCTATAGTTACTCTAAAAGAAATCAGTAGAGTAAACACGCTCCAAAGCAGCATTAATAATCCTGTACAGCAGCAGCACATCTTGCACCATCTTTTCAGAAAAATACATCTACTTTGATTATTGTTAGTGTTAGCCATCTTGCTAATTTGACCGTGTCTTTTGACTTAGCCTCTTCTACTCCACTACCGAACTTTAGGGTAGCAAGTATCCAACAGATTATTACAATTTACTAGTTTAATTTTACTACTTTTCTTTCTTCTCCAAAACTTCTTTTGGATTTATTCAATTTGGATTTTCATCACTTTTCACTGTTTCTTCATCATCATCAAACTGTATTAAGTCCTGAACATCCGTTTCTTCTCCAATGTCGGACAAGATAACTCTCAGGATTCCCACAGCTTCTTCTTCATCAACCACTTTCAGCAAAGCCTCCTCTGGACTTCCTTGACTGTCTGCCTCTTCTCCTTGTTCAGGCAGTGCCACATATGTTCATTCTGGTGACTTATACCTCTGGTTTGGTTTTCTGATTCTTTTAGTTCTCTCAGATATCTTTGTTTCTTCTTCTTTCGTTGGATTCTGACTTGACACTTCGTTCACTTGTTCAGCTTTCGAAGAGTTAACTCGTGTCAGTCGGTATCTCAGTCTCTTTATCTTGTTAGGCCAAAGATCTCCTTTAGCATTTCTCTTTTGCTTTCCTTCTTTATTGCTTCTTTCTCCAATCCAATTTCTCTTTCTCAGAACTCGTCCTCCATGTATCTCATTGTCACTTTCATCAGATTCTGTCTCAGTTACCTCTTGTTCATTGACAGTTTTCTTTTCTCCAACAACTTCCTTTTCTCCAACAGTCTCTTTTTCCACCAATTGAGATTTCCCTACTTCTGTCCCTCCTCGGGTCTCCGACACGCAATCTTCTTGCTGTCTACTTGTCCCTTCACCTAGCTTGTTGTTGATGTTCCCTACACCTCCTCTGGGTTTTTCCGCAATCTGTCCCTCTCTGTCTTTTCCTATCTCTTCTTCTTCAAGAATTATCTCAGGTGGAATTTGTCCAGGTTCTTTATTTGATTCTGGTGTCACTTCTGTTGGAATGTTCTTCTCTTTTCTTTCTTTCTTTTTGTGTTGGTCACTGTTATTTGAAACCTCAGGCACTTCTTCAGAATCTGAACTCGCCTCTGCGGTTTGCACTGTTTCTTTCAGATCCTCTTCTGGTGGGATGAAAATTTCTCTTGACTCACTTTCCCCCCTTTCAGGATTCTTTTTCCTTCTTACTGCCTCACTGTCTGCATCATCACTGGAATCTGATTCTTCAAAGTATTCTTTTCCAGTGCCGTCTCTTGGATTTGGAGCTCTCAGTGTGTGACTTGCATGTATCCACTTTTTCACTCCAGCACACTTCACAGCAGTTTTTGTGGTCAGAATGACTTGTCTTGGCCTTCCCCGCCTTGGAACCAGGCAATTCCTTCTTCTGTGGACTTTTATCCTTACCCAGTCCCCTGGGCTTATATCATGGGCTGGTTTCTTTTCAAGTGTGGTGGCGTCTTCTCCAACCTGGTGAAACACAGAATGAACTGCGTCAGCCAGGCCTTTACAGTAATCCAAAATCATGTCATCAGTTATAGTCATCAGCTTGTTGACTGGTACAAATGCATGTCTCATAGCACGTCCCATGATAATTTCATGTGGACTCAAACCTGTTGTTCTGTCTGGAGTAGACCTAATTGTCCTCAGGACTAGAGGCAAGCCATCAGGCCATTTCATTCCTGTGGCCAAGCACATTTTTCCAATTCTGTTTTTGATAGTACCATTCATTTGTTCAACCACGCCTCTGGTCGGTAAGCACAATGTAGCTTCTGCTGTACACTCAATGCTTCACAGATCAAACCCATGATTTCATCATAAAAATGTCCTCCTCTGTCTGATTCAATGGTCACTGGGAACCCGTACCTTGGGATGAACTCTCTTAACAGTAGCTTGGCCACTGTTATCCCATCATTTCTTCTTGTTGGATAGGCCTCCACCCACCTGGAGAACAAACAGACCACCACCAGGACATACCGTAATCTATTGACATGGGGCATTTCAATGAAGTCTATCTGCATTCTTGTGAATGGTCCTCCCTCCCTGCCTGTTGTTCCGAGGCTCACCACTGTTTTCTTTCCAGGATTGAATTGCTGACATATCAGACATCTCTGACAGAGACTCTCTGCCATCAGCCTAAATTTTGGACTATACCAGGTCTGCTTAAAGGCTCTTATCATAGCATCCCTCCCCAGGTGTCCTTGGCCATGATACATCCTCGCCATTGTTGACAGCATGCTATTTGGCATGACTGGTCTTCCATCCCTATAGACCCACACATGTTCCTTTTCCCTTGGTGCACAACCTGCTTTCACCCAATCTTTCATTTCCTCATCTCTTGCCTCATCCTGCAGCTGTTTCACCTCCTCCCATGTTCCCACCTCATTAGTAAACATTAAGGAACAAGAAGACATTTCTCTTTCTTTACTCCGATTAATGGAATGATTGTTTCTTGCACAGTATTGTGCTATGTCATTTGCAAATTTGTTCCTAACGGTGACAAAATCATCACCTTGACCATGAGCAGCACATTTTACAACTGCTAGTTCTTTAGGCAGCTGTATCGCCTCTAGCAACTTTCCAACCACTTCAGCATTCTTTATGGGAGTTCCACTTGAAGTCAGGAAACCTCTTTGTAGCCATAGCTGGCCAAAATCATGGACAACTCCGAAGCCATACTGGCTGTCAGTCATTACAGTCACTCTCACATTTCTTCCAATTTTGCAGGCTTTCGTCAGTGCCACCAATTCTGCCACCTGAGCGGATTTAACTCCTTTCAAAGGTGATGCTTCCACAACTCCTGAAACCATACACACAGCATATGCAGCACTCAATGTTCCTTCATCCGTTTTCAAGCATGATCCATCCACAAACAACACATGATCACTCTCAGGCAGTGGCAGATCTCTTATATCAGGTCTTGGTTTTGTACAGTAATCAAGCACATCCAGGCAGTCATGATCAACTTCATTTCTCACTCCCACACATTCAGCATCAGGCAACAGTGTCGCTGGATTCACATTCACACATCTCACATTGGTTGCACCAAGAATGACTTTCTCATATTTAGTCAGCCGACTATGAGACATGAATTGTGTCCGGCTCCTTGTTAAAAGGATTGCCACATCATGAGGTACGAATACCCGTACAGGATATCCCATTATAATTCCCTCACTTTGATCCAGACTTTTGCATGTAGCAGCTACTGCTTTTAGGCAACCTGGTAAACCCACAGCTACTGGGTCAAGCGTTGATGAAAAGTATGCAATTGGCCTCCTTAGACGTCCATGTTTCTGGATTAACACTGAAAGTGCACATCCATTTCTCTCACTACAGTACAGCTCACATTCTTTTTCATAATCTGGCATTCCCAGGGCAGGAGCTTCACACAGCCTGTTCTTTAACTCTTTAAATGCTGCCATTTCTTCTGGGTTTAGTTCCAATGGGTCTTTCACCTCACTTTTGGTCAATTTAATCAATGGCTTGGCAATCAAGGAAAAGTTACTTATCCATTGACAACAGTAGCCAACCATTACCAGAAACATTCTTACTTCCCTTTGTGTCATTGGGGCCCTCATTCCCCTGATGATTTTAATCCTGTCAATGGTCACTTTCCTCAGGCCTTTTTCAGTATTATGTCCCAGATACTGGACTTCTTTCTTGCAGAATCGCAATTTGGCTGGAGATACTTTTAATCCTCTGTCTGCCAAATGATTCAGTAAAGCAATGGTGTCTACTTCACAGGCTTCACGTGTTTTTGATGCCACAAGCAGGTCATCAATGTATTGGACCAAGACTGAATTTTCAGGCATTGTTAAACTCTCCAGAGATTTCTTCAGCAATTGATTAAATATAGAGGGGCTCTCTGTGTACCCCTGTGGAATTCGGCACCATGCCAAAATTCGTTCTCCAAATCTAAATGAAAATATCGGCTGGCTGTCATGATGCATCGGGATTGAAAAGAAAGCATGACATAAATCAATTACTGTATACCATTCTGCATCATGGGGAATCTGGTACAAGATCACTGATGGATTTGGCACAATGGGACAGCATGACACGACAATCTTGTTAATTTTTCGCAAATCCTGTACTATTCTGAACTTTCCATTAGGCTTCTTCAGTCCCATTATTGGTGAATTACATGGACTGCTCAATATTTCACCCCCTGCTAGATCATTTTCTCGATTATGGGTGTTATACCTTCAATTATTTCAGGTGTCAGTCTGTATTGTGGAATGTTTGGGTAAACTACTCCTTCTTTTACAGTAGATTTCACTGGATCTACATTTCTCATCAGGCCCACATCTTCTCCAGTAAAATCCCAAACTGCTGCTTTCACTGTCTGTTTCAATTCTGAGGGTAATGCATCTGGATTAAATACAGCATATGTTCCCAAAGCCTCACATTCCCTGTTATCCATGGTCATTCTGTATAGGACATCCTCATCTGGTGTTTCAAAGGTTATTCCATCTGGTGTACAGAAAATAGTGCAATTCATCTTGCACAGCAGATCCCTGCCTAGCAAGTTTACAGGACTAGTGTCACATACGACAAACCGGTGCATGTCTGAGAATTTCCCTATTCTGACCCTTACTGGTTCAGTAAGATGAGTTTTTATCTGTGTGTTCGACACACCAACTACTTGGATAGCTTCATCCGAGAGAGGAAGATTCTTTATATCAGCTGACCTGACAGTTGATCTCGTAGCTCCTGTGTCAACTAGAAAAGTAACACTTTCACCATTGATTTTCCCATCTACAAAAGGTCCTGCCTGGTCTATTTCTAGAGTTGCGCCAAGTATGCACTCTTCCTCCTCTCTTCGGCACCGTCAGAAGTCTCCCTCAGAATCACTTCCCTCATTTTTCAGCCAATATTGAGCTACAGCGCTTGGGCGTTTTGGCCTGTTTACCTGCTCTTCATCGTAGAACCCCGACTCTTGGCTGTACTTCTGGGATCCTCTCTTCTGTGGCAAGGGTGGTTTTGGCACCTGATTCTGCTGCTTAACAGCCTTCTGCTGTTGCTGATGCTGACCACACCCCTCACTCTGCACCTGTGAATTCAATGATGGATTGTCATCATTAGTAGACGGCGGATTCTTACACTCGGATTTCCAGTGCCCTAATTTTCCACAGTTGTGGCAAGGGAATTTCTTCTTGGCTTCCTCAATATTTCCTTTCCCTTTTCCTGGACCAAACCTGGGTTTATTTCCTGGGTTATTTGCTTGTTCAACCAACTGAGCTTCCTGTCTTTCTGCAACTTTCACCTGGGCCCACATTGCCTTTTCTTTCAGTTTCCTTTGCTTCGCCTCAATCTCATCACTGAAGTGCTTTGCATGTCTCAGGATATCATCAATCTTTTAGCTCTGCCAGTCTACGGTATGCTGCCTTATCAATTCACTGATTTCAGGTCGCAAACCATACACAAATCTATATACAAAATGGCTCAGATCCTTGTCGCCCAAATATTCATCTCCACTGAACTGTTTGAAAGCCAGTATTAGTCTTTCATAATATGCATGGACTGATTCTTTCAATTCTTGATGTGTTCGATCTATTTTAACCCAGTCTGTTTCCTTGGGGGGTACCTTATTTTTCAAGAAGGCCATAACCTGTTCATACTTTTTCATGACCTCCGGATCTGGAGCTCCTGTCTTTGGATCTCTTGGGTATTCCTTAGTGGGCCAGTCTATGACTATCTTACATTCTGCCCACAGGTCTGCTGGTACAATTATATCAAACAGACTATTCAGGTCAATCCACAGCACCTTTGACAACTTCACAAATCTGTCGACCTGTCTATACCACTCGACGGGCTTCTCCCTTAGTCGAGGGAAATCATTTGTAAAGGACAAAATATCCTGTCTGGTCCATGGGACATGTACGTACCCACCTCCTGGAATCTCCCTCATGGGGTAAGCTGTCACTGCTTTCTCCTTTTCTTTCATAGGGAATGCTGAGTAAGTTCTGTCTGCTGCATCCTCTCGCTTTCTATACCATCTGTCTTTCCATCTCTCCACATCTCCCCATTTTCTCAGCAAAGCAATCATCTCCTTAATCTGCCCTGTTCGGCCTGCATTGTTCAAATTCTCAATGTCCTTATCTGTAAAATCCACTCGGTAAGGCTTTTGTAAAGCTTTTACCTTGTCCATGTCAATCCCCATTTCACTGGCTATTCCTTTCAACCTGTCATGTATGTTCTTTGCTCTCCATGTGATGCTTTTACATAAAAACAGAATCTCCCCTTCCTGATAATTTTTCAGCGTTTCTGTTGGGATTGTTCCTACAATCAGCTCCTCCATCTCCATACGTAGCCTAGCTACATCAATTCCCTGGGATTCTTTTTCTTTCCTCTGCAAAGCCTTCAGCCAATCATTCAAATCTTCAGCAGTTATTCCCATGGATTTCTCTGCACCCCCTGGTTCTGTCATTCTTTGTGGTTCTAAGATCGATCCTCTGTTCCCTTCCACACATCCAGAGTTCAAACTTGAGTTAGTTTGCACACTCAACTCTCCTCCACATATGGTATGTCTCCACTGATTTTCTCCTGTTCTCCACTGATTTTCTCCCGTTCTCATTTCTGCCTGCTCTGGAGGAACAACCAATCTATTGCCCACATATGGCACTGTCAAACCACTTTCACCAGTCCTCTGCTTATCGAAAATCGGCATAACCGGGCCTATTGTCACAGGCACTGTAACTGACTCAAGATTTTTAGTCAGTTCTCTGATTTTCTCTGTCAATTCGAAAGTAGTTCTTGCTAGTTCTCTGGTCTTTTCATCCTCAACTTCATTTTCCCTTTCTCTCTCTCTTTCTCTTTCTTTCTCTCTCTCTCTCTTTCTCTCTCTCTTTCTCTCTCTCTCTCTCTCTTTCTCTCTCTCTCTCTCTTTCTGCCAGAGAACTACAGCTTTTCAAATCAGGGGTCATAACCTCTGTCTTTATGATCCGCAGAGTGTCTCTCATTGGGGTAACTGCTGTTCCTACCTCTGGTTCTCGTCTATACGGAGGTGGTCTTTTGTAGAGCATGTCCTCTAGGACATCATCATCAGACTCATTCGCCCCATACCTCCTTGTTTCTACATTATGTTCTTTCTCTGTACACTTCCTCCCTTCTGTCTCTTCTGCTGTTCTTACAGGATATAATCCCTCAGTCATGCTGGCATCACGCCATCGTCTCATCCGGTCATGATGGGTTTCGCGATCATACTTTCACCCGAACATATATCGGTAACTTCCTCCACCCCTCTGCTTTTCTCACTCATGCATTTCATCTTCCCATTCAGTTAATGCCTCAAATTGTGTCGGCCTAGGCCAAGGCTCTAGACCCATCATTCGCTCCCGTAAGTTCCTCAGTATGGCCAGATTAAATGAGCCATGTTCCGGGAAAGCTAAAACTCCATCTTCCTTAGTATATTTCACCCAGTTGTCTAACCAAATACAGGTATGATACCCATACTTCGCAACCATGAAGGATGCGGGGGTTATTATCGGAGAAAGTAACTGTCCTTCCCTAGTCACAATATCCTTATCCTTGTCAAACCAGTTCTTAACCTTAGTAAACAAGGATTTATTTTTCTTTTCTTCAGCATGATAATAAATTTTCTTATTTTCCCCAACCCTTTTGTCCTTTCTACAACTGTATGATCTCTTGTCCAATTGCAGCGCGACTCACACTAACGCACCAATCCTGGAGCGTCTACGTCACTGACTCAGTCTATGAATCCCAGCGCGACTCACACCAACGCACCAATCCTGGAGCGTCTACGTCACCCTATCTGTCTTCCAATCCTAGCGCGGCGTACACTAACACACCAATCACCGTGCTTCCACCGTTCTAACCCACTGTCCAATCACAGCACGTCTTTCTGACGTCAGTAGTCGCCGCAGCAGCTTCTGCTCCTGTCTCCTGTCTCTCTCGTCTACCCCTCCTTTACAAAACTACTCGGTAGACTTTGTTTCAACTTCTACGAGTCTGTTAGTTACAATGTACAAACATCTCCATTGTCTGCTTCGCTAGCCACAGAACAGCAAAAGACCTTTCCCACGAGAATTCCGCCTTTCCCGAGAGCAGCGCTTACCTCTGCCCTACTACGGAATCGTTACTTCCGTTGATAAAGTAGCACATCCCTCTACTCTACCCTTCTAGCAAGCATCAATTAACTGTTTATCCGGAATGCTCCTAAGAGTTTCACAATTAACCAGAATGCCGTCTCATTCACGCACTTTCATACCAGAAAATGTAGTACATTCACAAAGAATTCTGTCTTTCCCGAGAACAGCGAACAGTCTGTCCTACTACAGAATTAAATCACACGTTAACAAAGCAGCGCTTACCTCTGATCTGTCCTTCTAACAAGCTTAGAGAATACCTATTACCTTTCTAGTGATAAGTGATAACGGAATGCCATAAGGATCCCTGATACCTAAAACCAGAACTTCACAGATAACCTTCGCTATCATATACACTTCTCTCACACAGAAAATACATCTCTAATGGCAACACAAGGCAATGTTCCCTCATCGAACCCAGACAATGCGACGCGCAACTTCAATTGTCACACGTTTTCCCCTGCCTACATACAGGGCCAACAATCCCGCCTTTTCCGAGAGCAGCGCTTCCCTCTGCCCTACCACGGAACTGTCACCGACTTCCTACGTCCCAGAAGCCGTATACACTACATAATACGCAATACAATTTCGACATACAGTGTTAGTACAAATATCGACATCAATCAATAATCAATAAGCCTATATACACGCAAATTCACCAGATCAAGACAATAGTTAACCATCATTTTGCTACCAAGAAACTGGTGCAGATCGGAGCTTCCGAATCCCCCCTACTTCCACGGACGGAGTGATCTCACAGTCACACACGCACACACACATCACACGCTGGTGGGGCCCATTACACCAACATTCATCCTACCACCCTATCCGTGCCATGTATAAGGGGAAACACTTTTGATACCTAACCAATCTGCATGTACCCTGAGGTCAATGGCATCAACTAGTTGCTATAGATCTAGTGAAACATTTTAGAATTCGCAAATAAACTCAATAAACATGACAATAAAAGAGAATAAAATAACCACCCGACACAGTGATTCAAACAGAATATTTGTTTATCTAAAATTGTAAGAAAAGCCAATTGAATGCAAAATCATTTCTGTCATATTTACCTATTCTGGCTAAAAGTCGTTTTCTAAGTCAGAACCGGTCCTCAGCAAAATAATCAAAGTTTCTAGCCGTCATATAGAGTCACCGTCCTCTCCGTCAGCATCGGGACCTCAGATCATCAGTTCGGGAAGAAGTGGCACTCGACCTCTCTAGTCTACTAATATTTATACGAAAATTACATTCCAAAATGTTGCAATCATATCGTACAAAACGGATGAATGGCGGAAATAATGTTGTCTTGGTACATAGGGTTACATTGGTATTTGTTCACACACATTGATCGTCTCAAATAATGAATAGAACTAAGGAGTCCATCACTAATTCGTTACTTCTATGGATGTCTCTTTTGGATAATCTGTATCCCATTCGTGGGATCATTACTAGTTCATAAAGTCAGTATTTTATTTAGCAACAAATTTCATGTTCAGGGGCATTTGGCAGACTTCCTGGGCTTGTCGTCATGATCATGGCTTTTCAGTTCGTCAAGAGGGCAAGGTCACAGGCAACGCGGAGCCTTCTTGTAAATTTTCCATCTACTCAAATACAGGCTGCAGGTGGTAGCCATTTTCTAGCAGGCCACAATGGTCAACTTAAGTAAAAAGAAACACAAATCATAATTACTGCACGGAAATGATTATAAAGTGTTATTCCCCTGCTAATACCCTTATGTGTATGTATTTATCTAGCCATTTGCGACATCAAAAGCCATTAATGCGTATTGATTATAAGCGCAAAGCACAATAACATCACATAAGCAGCGTCTATTTTGTCAATTTGCTCACCAACTTAATTCACTTATTATTTTAGCCATGCAATAGCATTTCCCACGTGTAATTCTTCTGTTAATAAGGTTGATTAGACCAGACTTTACAAATCTTTAGTAGTTATTAATTAATCAGTAGTACTTTTAATAAAAACATACGAAAATGAAACAGATATTCGGGTTTAAAGTAAAAAACCCTGCTCCATCACCCTCACTACCACCATTTGACAGTGCCCCTCATGTCTCCATAACCACAGTGGTGCAACGAAAGTTGAGGGGCCCCCCCTGCCACGCACACAGAGGGGTGTGAGCTGTTGGCCCTCAGTACTGTGCTGGGGGGCCCCCTGCAGCTCGAGGCCCCCCGCACCACAGGGGATGTGGGGGCTTGTGTTACGCCCCTGCATAACCACTGTCTCTTAGATTAATTTCGTTTTATAGCACCACTCATGGAAGTTTAAGATGTCAGAACACTACATCACACACGAATTGCACAATCAATCATCGGTGTGTAAATCAGTATATAGGAAATTTTACATAAGACAGAGGCCTACAAAGAGTAGGAGTCAAATTTCATCCTTAGTGGTAGGCTGTATCATTTAAGAGTCCTTGAAGTGGAAAAGCACAAATTCAGAATTGAAAAAGTAACACCATTGTTAAGGGTTTTCTTTAATAACAAAAAATTGATTTCTACCCAAATGAACCCCTTTTGCAATATTAGGGCAACCAAAGACTAGGCAAAATATATATAGCTTTAATATGTTCCTTGCAGTTTGCTTGCAGCTCTTTGATGGCAGTTAGTAGCTCACTGCTCTATATTAGAATGTTAACTTATAAACTGCAAGTAACAAAAGGATCTCTGACATAAGCGTTAACCCATGTACCTATTTATATTATATGCACTTTGTGATGTGAATGGGACACGTTCTTTGCAGCAAGCGTATTAACCCTCTGCTCTAAGATGAGTCAAAACTTTCACTAGACAAAGCTCCGGTCTCTCTCCAGGAAGAACATTAATCACCGGAGTTGTCATATTTATTGATGCCTGAAAATTGCTGGGACAATGTACGCGGCATCAGGTGCTTTTAAAACATGTTCAACAATAGGGACCCCCTGCAGGGACTAGCAGTACTCCTAGGGCAGGGTAAATGACATTGTAAAATTAAACACCTAGGCAGTCTAAGCACAAAACAATATAATATTCAATAGAAAGACATGAATGTTATAGAAGGAGACACAACATACAATATATTATAAAAAATATATGAAATTTATTATATTTAAATATAGCAATGATAAAGGTGAATTGATGATGAAGGACTATATGATTTGAAAATGTGATTCAAACAGAAGTTGAATGAAATGGACAATGCATTATACAATATGCAACAAATCACATCTGTAGTCGATGAAATAACAGAATATAAATACATAAAAATAAAAATAGGAGTGGCGAAGACCGAGATGTTCTCTAAAACATGAACATGGCGCCCCCACCCCAAGTCAGCCCCCGGTGCGGTGGCACCGATCGCACCGCCCTAGAGCGGGCCTGACAGCTCCACCACATCTACCGATGACAACTGCTCTCTGGAGGCTGCATGTTGAATCACCACACTGAGAAGAAAAAGAAGCCCCTCTGGAAGCCCTGCCCTGGAACAGTTGCCTCCCCCCACCATCCCACCCTTCCCTACTGCGATAGGAACAAAATGCAGCCTTAACTTTTAATCATTTTCGGCTGTTCTGATTTGTCCTGATTTTGGGCTTTGAGAAGTAATGGCTTACACAGTAGTCTCAGTCATTTGCTCCTGGGGCACCAACTACTAGCTTTTTTTAGTCCTAATGTTCTTTCATCTTGATGACCTTTCAATCAGGAGCTGTCCATCAAAGCACTGGATAGGCAGACGTGGTACCAAAAAAACAAAACATGCCACAAAAGTCTCGACACTGGATAAATCGCCATTCTTTCCCCACCCTGTAATTATCGTTACGGGGGTCCTGGGCAGGAATTAAAGGATATAATACGTTTTTGGGGGCATAAAATGCTGAACCCCATGTTTGTGCGTCGATTATTGCATATTTTCTCTTGGTCTCATTTTTACGTTCCTCTGTTCCGTCGTATGTCAGTGTTTGCTACCCCCTCACCCTGCCCCTTCCCCGCCTCACCGCCCCACAGCACGCCCTAAGCGAGCCGCTACCGGTCTCATACCAGCATATTTCCGCTGATTTTAGAAGCCGATATCTCACACTGAAAAACGAACACCTGCAATGACGGGCACATACCAGGCCAATCGGAATTCATGGACCGCTCCCAATAAAGGCCAAAGTCACTTTTCCTCTGCTTGTCTCAGAAACACATGACAATACTACCCTGAATCCTTTCGTTACAGCATGTGTCATAACAGTCTTCCTTCTCTAATCAGACTGCTATAATCAGAAACCAATAAACACGTTTAGCTTGGCAAAGGCCCCTCGATTCGAAATGGATATACCTGTAGATAGGGCGCACGTGCAATTGTTGACACAAATAGCTATCTCAAGATTGTGCAATCAGTTCTCAAACTTTCTAAACACAGAAAAGGTATAATTCTGAACATAATGCAAAGCGTCTAACATGGGTTCACATGTATTAGACTCACAAGCTTTCCAAACCCATAATTTACCAGCAGCGCTCTCCTATTTCATCATCTTTTACATATGGATTTCAGAAGTTGCAGGCTTGTGGACAAATACCTTTCTTTTTGTCATTAAGGAACCTCTAGGATTATGTAACTTGCATCCATCAGCCAGTTTTTTTTCTATACGGTATGGAGCCTAAAGAATAATGAATAAGATTTCTGAGATCCTGACATCCTAGGAAATGTTGCCTTGCATGGGCCCTAATGTTTTGCGGCCTTAGGTTTAGTGAACAAAGAAAATATTCTTTGGATGTATCCAGTACATTCTTAAAATTTCTTTAGGAGCTGTGCTCCACTGACACTATAGGTTCCACCAACAACAATATGCATTAGTAATGCACCGAAGTTTGTTGCAACCCTACTAATATATAAGAGTCTGTAATACAAGTATTGTCTTGTGAATTAACTATGACGGAACCCTTTTCCCTCCTGATGAACTCCATAGAGCTATGGTGTAATGAATAGAGTGTATTGCACTGAAGGCTGCTTTAGAATGTTGAGTTTGTAGGTACATGCAGATGAATAAAGAAGCGTATTACCAAACTCTGTGTGTGGCATATTCATTGGCAGGTGCCCTGGCTGAGAAGACTCTACAAATGATGATGAGATAGGGTATAACTATTAAATCATAATGGACACTGTTCCGAGTTGAGGGTGTATAATCTCACCTGCTCAACAGATGGAGATAGAAAGACTAAGAGTAGAATAGAAGGTAAGAGAAGAATGAAAAAGAGAGGCAGAGGTATATCCCCGCTATCAAGGATCCAATCCCGAAGGGGAGGGCCAAGTCTTGCCTCTTAGTTGCCCTCACACACCCCGAAGGATGTCATGCTTCATCATCGGGATTTTGCTCCTCATCGGGCCGGAGATGCAATGCCCGACGGGTCCCCCGAAGTGTCACTTTTGCGGAGATCTTTTAAGAGAAAAGTCGTTAGGTGTGTGCGGGTATGTGGGGTGGATCCAAATGGATGGTAGTGAAGTTCATGCAGGAGTGGGTAAATAAAACTACCTAGGGGTATCCAAAGGAAAGTTTTTTAATAGTGTGGTGCCCCTGATAGATTAAAAAACCAAAAGGTTGGTGAGTTACTGTAGGGCTCAATGTGCCCGTGTAACTAATAAAAGGTTGACATGTTTCATGCCTGTTTTGTCTGCGAGATCAGTGGCGTTTCTTCAGGACCTAGCTGATTTGATAGTTGTGCACGATAAAAGTGGGGTTCCGGAGTGAAAATGGTAACCCACGTAGGTGTAGGTTGGCTTGGGTGTGACCACAGGGCTGGATTTCCCAATGTGTGGTGTAAATCTCGACTTGTAGATATACTCAAGACTCAAAGATACCTAGCAGGGATGACAAAACAGAAACGGGAGAAAAAAGAAAACAAGGAAAATGGGAAAAAGAGAACTTATGCGTCTGACGTCACTTGGCAAAACTGTCCATTTAACCTTAGTACATCACATGAGGTAGCGTCCAGGACAGCATAATTTGACAAGAGAACATTTGAACAATGTGACTGAAATTCATACATATTGCTGCGACACCAAGATGCAGCCAAACACCAGGTGGGGTGTGCAGAGGTACCACAGGACGCAATGCCATTGGGGGTATTCTAGTGGTATGGTTAGCGTCTGCGGCCCCCTGCCCAACCCCCGGCGATCATCGCTGTAAAAGATTGTGTCTGCTAGCAGCAAAGGAACCCAAGGGAACAATCAGGTGTTCTGCCTGGTGGGCGTTTACCCCGGGAGGAATCGAGGATGCGAGCGGCCTCCGTAGGTGTGACACGTAACCAGTGCTGGAACCACCTTCAATTGTTCAGTTAGAAATGATTATCAATGTCGGTAATGACCAGGCATGATAGAAGAATACTCAAGAAGGCACATCTAAGACAGAGTGGTGGGCACAGCCCTGCTTACTCTCACGTGTATGGGAGAGATCTCCCAAGGCTTTAGTCTGCTGGCTGCCCGCACCCTATTGGCTAAAAATCGAGGAGAGAGTCCAAAAAAGGACAGCATGACAGTGACTAACACCTTAAAGATATTAGAGCAGGTAAATGGTGTCTATTCTGTGGAGAGTAATCCGTGCATTCCACCACCGTGACGGTGGATATTACTTACGGTTGTGTCGGGTGCCGGCTCACTAAGCACCTACCCTCTGCCAGCGACTGCCTGCAAACAATGTTTCTGGTGCCTCCACGTTACTTATTAGTAGTCGTTTGGGCAGTGGAGAGAGGTGTCTTCTACTTCCTGTTTTGTGTGCGTGCGGCGCTTAGTCATAGCCTTGACACAACGCGCATGCTCAGACAGTAGTGTCTCTATCTGTATGTGCGCATGCTCAGTGGGTCTGTCACTTCCGCGCATGCGTGTAAAGTGTAGTTGCCCTGGATACAGGGTCAAAATATCCGATCTAGGTTAGGAGTGTTGAGATGAACCTGATCGTGTTGTGTAGAGTGCAAAAGTGATCCATGAAGCAGTTACCCCATGCACAAGTTCTGGCTCTTGTGAGTTGCACAGTGGATACGGGAGGGAAGTATAGGTTATTCACTCTACATGTCTCGTGTCCCAGGATATCAAGGGTGCTCTCATTATGCCGGGTAATCACAGGTGCACTCATTGTGCCTGTATTCAGTGAGGGTCATTAGATGGATTGTGACTAATGGTATGCCCCTCTTGTGTTATTGGGGAACAGATGTTACTGATGTCTAGGGTGATTTAAGTTCTGAGTTGAGTCAAGAAGGTGCTGTTCATGATTGGGGGTGTATGTACTTCATGTACAGGTGTAGGATTGCGTGTCCTGGGTTTCAGATTTACATTGCGTACAGTATTTTAGCTCTACCCAGGGTTTTTCATCATTAAGTCCTCTTGTCTGGTTGTGTAAACGGAACACCCAGTGTTGTTCCTGCCGTAGAAGGGCTTATGTGTTCCAGGAAGGTCTGAATTCCAACACTGTCCACGCCAGTTGTTCACAGTTGTGACCCACCTCTAAGTAGTGGTTAGTCAGTTTGGTAGCTGTCCTACCTTGTCGTATGGTGCTCTTGTGTTCGCTTATCCGTGTCTTGGTCGGACGTGAGGTCATACCGATTTATCTGAGACCACAAAGGCATGTGATAAGGTATACGCAGTTCTTTGTGTTACAATTGGAGTGCCCCCGTTGCTCCCAGGTCAAATCTTCAAGAATCAGTGTCTTTGTCTGAGTAGCGGTGAAGCAGGCGCGATAGTTGCCACACGGATAGTGCCCTGTAACAGGTGGTAGATTCCAGAGTGTGGTGTTCTGCAAGTTCTTTTTCTTGTTCAATGGGCGTGTAGGGTATAACTAACCCGAAGATAGACAGTATTCTCTCAGTTTGTCATGGTCCAAGCAAACGGCTCATTCCTGCCACATGTGCCATAATCTTAGTACAGAATCAATGTTGTTCCAGGCACTGTGAAGCAGTTGAAAACAAAAGCATTTAAAGGGAAAATAGACGTTGTTCGTCGAGAAACTGTTGGTCAGGCCACACATAAAGGTACCACACTACTATGCAACATAGAACCTTACCTAGTGCGGAGTGATAACGCTGCAATTACAAGTGCTGCCAAGCGGAGATCAACCTGGTGTCCAACACTACAAAGCAACAGCCAAGCGCACGATAAAGCTGTGATTGCTAGTGCTGCTAGGTAGAGATCAATCAGGTGTTAAGAAAAGTACAAAGCCACACAGACAAGTGCACAAGAACACTGAGGTTGGAAGAAGACAATCACATACTATAAGTATACTTATCAGAGCCTTGAAAAAAGAAGAGTTCTACGACCTCAGCAGCGGGCGAAGAGATCCAAGAAGAAGCACTAGGGTTGTGCTTACTGAGCTGTCCCATACCTCTAGTGGAACAGCATCAATGCTGCTGGGTGGTGGCTCAGAACAATGCCAAAGCTCTCTGAGAAAGTGATGGGCTCCAATGGAAACCAAGAAGGAGGTCACCATTCTACTGACTGTCCATGATGACCTAGAGGTCAACCCATCAATGGTCCTTAGAGATGGTGCGGAAGATCCAGGTCCTTGTGGGTGGCATGTCAGAGAGAACTCTACCCGAGTCAGCTTCTCCCACACATGTATACAATGCTGCAGATTTCTTAAAACCACCATCATCATTCGATACCACCAAAAAGCAAAATATTGGTGATAAATGGACTATGTGGATAGAGACATTTGACAATTTCATTGATGCATTTGAAAAGACTGATAACAAAAAGAGTATTACATACCTCAAAAATCTAGCTGGGAATGGCATA
This sequence comes from Triturus cristatus, assembly GCF_964204655.1. NCBI lineage: Eukaryota > Metazoa > Chordata > Amphibia > Caudata > Salamandridae > Triturus > Triturus cristatus. The sequence goes on from NC_140594.1 coordinate 448,033,348, forward strand.
AAGGAAGTCACAAGGAAAATGTCACAATCTGATGAATAAAGCACATACCATCAGTGTTAGAAAGTCATCCCTGATCACCCACATTATTTTTGCTTGGTACTAGTGGTACAAGTCCTATCCAACCACTGCCACCAGTGTTAGAAATGGGGTGTCTAGTTGTCAATCAGTACGCACCGTGTCCAAGAAGGGACCCTCACTCTAGTCAGGGGGTCACACAGCTAAGCTAACCCCTGCTCGACCCCTTGGTAGCTTGGCACGAGTAGTCAGGCTTGACACTTTTCAAAGGTTCAATAAGTCTTAATACATAGAAATCAATGGATGCAGGTGTTTTAGAATAAAGTACCTGAAATGCGTCAACAACAAAGACATTGCAGGCTGCAGGGGAGGTGAGTCACCAGAAAACACAGTGATGTGTCGGTTCCTTACTATGCAGAGGAGTTGATACATCAATTCCGTATTGGCAGGGTAGGTGATGCATCAGTTCCTTACTGCAGAGGAGGCGATGCGTCAGTTCTATTTTTTTTTATTTATTAACATTTTGAACACATGTCCAACAATACACAAGCGATAAATAGTAGAACATGCCTGATACTAGAGTTTAGATGTGTCAGTTCCTTACTGATTGGCAGACAAGGTGGTGCTTCGAATCCTTGCTGACAGGGAAGGTGATGAGTGTATTTCTTCATGGTTGGGGAGGTGATGCATCAGGGTCCAGGCACGCAGCCTTGGTTCCTTACTGTGGTGTGGTGTTGATGAGGAACCAGTGCCCAGGGACACTATGTCGAAAATCCAGATGCACTGCATTGATGCGGCAACAGCAAGGCAGGTGCTGAATCGTTTCCACAGCAGCAACAGGGTATGCGTCAGAGTAGGCGTGGTTGCAGTGGACGTCGGTGACACAGAGCTCAGGACTCATGCTGTGACAATATGTCTGCTGCTCTACATCAATTTTTCGGCTGCACATTGATGATGAAATGATATTGAGCTGCAGTGCATTGATAAAACAGGCTCTGGGAGCCGATGTGTGGGTTTTCTTTTTAGATCCCAGATTCTACTTCTAAGCACCCAGGTACTGGATTTGACACCACTAGGCAAGTCAGAACTCTTAGCAGAAGAGCCCAGGCACTGGTAAGGGAAACCTTTGATGGCCCTGAGACTTCTTAACAGGAGGCAAGTACACGCAAGCCCTTGGAGAACCTTGGAAGCAGGATACAGAAAACAAAGTCCAGTCCTTTCACTCTCAGGACAGAAGCAGCAACAGCAGCACAGCACAACAAAGAAACAGGCAGAGTGTCAGTCCCTTCCACAACATCAAACTCTTCATCCTGGCAGAATGTCCTAAAGTTCAGAGGTGTTCTGATTTGAGAGTATCAGAGGTCCAATACTTACACCTTTTTCTGCCTTTGATGTAGGCAAACTTCAAAGGAAAGTCTTTGTAGTACACAAGACCCTGCCTTTTCCTGACCTGACTCCAGGCACACTACAGGGGGGTGTAGACAGTTGTGTGAGGACAGGTACAGCCCTATTCAGGTGTCAGTGGCAACTCCTCCCACCACTCTAGCTCAGGATGGCACATCAGCCTGGTAATGGCCCATCAGGATATGCAAGCAACACCTCAGCTCCCTTTGTGTGACTGTCTAGAGTGAATACACAATTGACCTAACCCAGACATGTATTCTACAGACAGGCAGAGGCACAGAATGGTTAAGGAACAAAACGCCCACTTTCTAAAAGTGCCATTTTGAAGTACGCAAATTAAAAACAAACTTCAACAACATCTCTACTTTTAAATTGTTAGTTCAGAGGCCCCAAATTCTAAATCTGTATCTTCTCCCAATGGGAAATTACACTTAAAAGATATTTCAAGGCAATCCCCATGCTACCCTAAGGGAGGGAAAGTCCTTGCAATAGTAAAAAATGACATGGGCATATTCCACTATTAGGACATATAAAACACAATAAAACATATCCTACCTTTTAAATAACCTGCATCTTGACCATAGGGCTGCTTTCGGCCTACCATAGGGGTAACATACATGCATTAAAACAGAAGGTTTAAGCCTGGCAAGTGGGTGAACTAGCCAGGTAGAAATGCCAGTTTAACACAGCACTCACAGACATTGCAGTGGTAGGTCTGAGACATGTTTGCAGGGCTACTCATTTGGCTGGCACCATCAATGCTGCAGGCCCACTAGTAGTGATTTACAGGCCCTGGGCTCACTTGTTACAATTTGCCAAGGGCTTACTAGTGAATAAAATATACAAATCATGGATAATCTAAACACCAATACAATTTACACCAGACGGCATATGGACTTTAGCACTAGTCAGCAGTGGTAAAGTGCCAAGAGTCCTAAAGCCAACAAAAATAGGTCCAAAAAATGCAGGAAGAAGGCAATCAGTTTGGGGATAACCCAGCAAAAAGGGCCAGGCTAAACAAGGGGCAATTTTAAGTGGTACTGACAGCCTAGTTGTAAGCCCCTAGCATATAATAGGCACTGTAGGCTTAGAGGTCCAGTAGACTTAATGCTCTTGAATGTGCACTACTGTGTTGCCTGCTGTCATTGTAAAGGCAGCACTGCCTTTCAGGTCACCATTACATTAAATCTATATGCAAATTTGACTTTGGATCTAAAGGTACTTCTAAAATCTCAAACTACCTTATTATTACATGTAAGTTGCCCCTAAGGTCTCCCCTAGGTGCCCCAGGGGTAAGGTGCCTTGTAACTATAAACAGGGACATCATAAAAGATGTTTTATGAGCCCTGGTGAAGAAAAAACTGCCAATTCTATTTTCTTCATTGTAGTGAATGACTCCATAGGTTAACATTGTAATATTTTATTTAACTATAAATATTGATAAGAGCCATGTAAATATACTTTAAAATATCCAATTAATAGTTGAGATAAATCCAACAACTTGCCACTGTTGGATTTATAATAACTATTACAGAAAATAGGGGGCGCTAGGTGGCGCACGACCAAAATGGCAGCGCACCGGTGAGGCTCTGGCCCGGCCGAGCAAATAATTATCCTCCATCCCCATCCTGAATTGAAAATATGCATCACGGACAACACCGAGAGCAACTGGAACCTCGCTGACCCCGGGGGTGCTAAATTTCTGTGAATGTCCGGACGGATAGCTGCAGGCTCTGGAGCCTTAGCCTGGGGCGGACTGCGACGGCCGAGTGTGGAGGCGCGAACTCGCCTGCGCCAGCTGGGATAGTCCGAGGCCGCAGGTTGGTGGACGGAGGTGCTTGGCGCTGGTGATTGCTGCGGGCGCAATCCATCCTGCTGGTTGTTTCTTGCCTGGCAGCGGGAGCGTGCGGAGAGGCGGAGCGGGCCCGGCGGGGGTCCTGGCTGCCCGGGGCTCCGCGGCTGCTGCAGAAGATCATGCAGGTGAGTGGAGGGGCCCTGGAGTCCGGAGCGGGCCGTTGGTAGCTCATCGCGGCGGCGGTTGGGGGCCGGGCTGCGGGCCCGACATAGACATTGGCGGTGGTGCTCCATGCTTGGGTAGCTGCCCGGATTGCGCGGCTTGCCCCTGTGTGCCGTCCATAGAACGCTTGGTCATTGCCCTGGAGCATGGCGGCCGCTATTTTCTCGCGCCGGTGCGGGTGCGCCCGCGGAGTAGCTCTAACACCTCCGTGAGGCTGTCTTGACTTTTGGCTCCCACTGCACCATTCCTTCAAGATTGCCGCGTGGTGTTCCCCTCCCATGTCGGTGTGAGGGAGGACCCAATTTCAGGTCTCTGTGGCTGCTTTGGAGCGTGCGGGGGGGCTTGGAGGAAGGAAGAGTGTGCTGCCGTCACACGGCAAGCTTGGGAAGGCCTTCCACTTGCCTCCTGTGTCTCCCCCGCTATCATCACCTGATCACCTGGGGGTTCTTTCACCGTGAAGTGCCTTTGGTCCTCACTGCGATTATTTGAGCTGGAGCTTGCCGGAATCTCCACGGAGGTGCCTCTGGGGGATATTGCGCACCAGCGTCAGAGTTGTGAGGAAGCTGCTTTGGGTGCGCCCCGGGTGATGCAGGGGGACTCATTGGGACGTCTGCTGCTGTGGTATCGGCTTGAACCGGTCTGCACGTGGGCGCCATTCTTATTACATTTCGGGACATATACGGTGGTGCTGGTGTGCCTACTGCTCTCAGAGGGGGCCTACCTGCGGCAGTCGCCGGTCCCACAAACTTACAACATGGGGCGCACTGAAGCTAAGCAGACCAAGATCCCATTTGAACCTCGCAGAGCGCATAGGTCGCAATCATCGGAACCAGCGGAGTCTGAGGTCCCCGAGGTGCCGGAGGAGGACTGGAAGGAGATACTACTGGGAGTGAAATGCAGCCTCACTGCCATTGACGCCAAAATAGACACGATGAATCTGCGAATGGAGGCGGTAGTCAACAAGCTGGATCAGCATGAGTCGCGAATTAAGGAGGTGGAGTCCAGAGTGTCAGATCTGGAAGATGGGGCTACAACTAGCAAAGGGCACATCACGCACATGGATAAGTTACTGAAGTCTATCGCTGAGAAAAATGAGGAGTTGGAAGCTCGCTCCCGAAGGAACAATGTATGCATCCTAGGCCTTGCGGAATCTACTAATATGGGCCGAATGGAAGATTTTGTTGAAAAGCTAGTGGTTGACTTGTTTGGCAAGGACTCCTTTTCTGCTCACCTCACGGTGGAGAGAGCGCATAGATCCTTGGCGGCTCGGCCTGCTCCGGGGGCGCCGCCGCGACCGGCGATAGCCCGCTTTCTCAACTACCGGGACAGAGATGCGGTGCTGCGCAGGGCTCGTGAAATGAAGCAGGTTCCTTACGAGAATACCACCTTGGCGTTTTTTCCGGACTTCACCCAATCGGTGCAAGATGCTAGAGGGAAGTTCTCCACAGTGAAGAAAAAGCTCCAGACGCAAGAAATTCCCTACGCCATGTTATATCCGGCGAAATTGAAAATCACTCATCATGGGAAACAGCACTATTTCCAGAACCCACAAAAAGTTGAAGATTATCTCAAATGGCAACACAAGACTGCTTCTGAGGGGGCGGGAGCGCAACGGCGTTGCGGCTCTCACTCTCCATTGTTAGATGCGGACTGAACTACTCTGATCTCGGATGAGCCTCCTTGCAGTTTCCTTGATTTTCTGTTAATCACAGACTGACTTACATTGGTGATGTATATCTTTTCATTTTGCATTGTTATCTGATTCGCTCGGCGTCTTACCTCCGTCCCGCCATCACTGTCCGCCTTAGGGCACGGCAGTGGGCGGGTGCAAGTATGGAGGTTAAGGGGCAGGTCGTGTTCCCCTGGTGTATCCCCTATGAGGGCGTAACCCCTATAGACTTGTTGGGAAAGGGAATAGTAATTGTTGTGATATGATAGTGTTTGGGTCAGGGGAGGGATTATGTACCTGGCAAGTTTGGGATGCCAGTGTGGGTGGGGGGAGGGTGGGTCTGGAGTGCCAAGTCGAAAATTATTACATTGCTAATGGTTTGCGCTGTTGGACTGAGTGTAGGGTTCCACAGCTTTAATGATGGCTGACAACCCCGGCACTGCGAGTTGTGGTAACATAATGTCGTGGAATGTGCGGGGATTGAATAATCCGCGTAAAAAGAGACAGGTACTGAGTTATCTGGACAGACAACAAGTTACAGTTGCCTTATTGCAGGAGACACATTTGGGCCCCGGGACCACACCACTGTTCGCATCCAGATAGGCTGCGCACTGCTGCTTTGCATCGTATTCTACCTATTCCCGTGGGGTTGCTATTTTGGTGAAACAGGGGTTGGCCTTTGTACCGGGTGGTATGGAGGCAGATGTGGAGGGACGGTTCTGCCTCCTTTGTGGGAGACTTCACTCTTTTGATGTCATGTTTGCAAACTATTATGGCCCTTCCTGTGTTCGGGGGTTAGTGCTCTAGCGCTGTTACACCGCCACATCGCCTATTTAAGGCGAGCTTTTAACGTGGGTCAGCCTGGAGAAGGTGACTACCACGCTGCGCTGGGATTACATGAATAGCGCTTTGCTGTAACTTGCGCTTGCAATTTTAAAGCCTCCTCATTTTGTATTTCATTTGAGCTTATTTTTTTACCCTTGTTTTAACTATAGTCGCGCCCCCCCTGGCCCCCTCACGCACTATAAAACTTCTTACAAGCACCGCAATTTTGCGGGTCCGGGCTCACGGGGTCACGTGACGCGCCGCCGCCATTTTGGGAAGGTCAGTGCCACTTCCTGTGTTCGGGGGTTAGCGCTCTAGCGCTGTTACACCGCCACCTCGCCTATTTAAGGCGAGCTTTTAACGTGGGTCAGCCTGGAGAAGATGACTACCACGCTGCGCTGGGATTACATGAATAGCGCTTTGCTGTAACTTGCGCTTGCAATTTTAAAGCCTCCTCATTTTGTATTTCATTTGAGCTTATTTTTTTACCCTTGTTTTAACTACAGTCGCGCCCCCCCCCGGCCCCCTCACGCACTATAAAACTTCTTACAAGCATCGCAATTTTGCGGGTCCGGGCTCACGGGGTCACGTGACGCGCCGCCGCCATTTTGGGAAGGTCAGTGCCACTTCCTGTGTTCGGGGGTTAGCGCTCTAGCGCTGTTACACCGCCACATCGCCTATTTAAAGCTCGCCTCGGCGCGCAGCGGTGACGCGCAGCGGTCGCGCCTTCGCTACGCCTGAGTCTAGCCAGAGTCCTGCCCGTCTGCGCTCGTCAGCGCCAAGGCAGGGTCAGGGCAGGAGATGCTGGACCCCTCAGGATGATATCGGCTGACGCCCTGCGCCAACTGCGCTGCGAGGTAAGAAGCTGCCACCATGGCGCCTTGGACCCTCTGAGCGGCCCTTACCAGTGTCCTAGCTGTTCCTTTAGGCTTCAAAGGCCACAGCCCATCTTAAAACTCCAACCTAGCCCACCCACGCTACATACAGCTAACGTAGTCGCTGATCATGTCGTCCGACCCTCAATAAAAATCTTGCATCTAAACGTCAGATCCCTGGTCTGCCATTATCTGGAAGTGTTCTCCCTGATTACGGATGAGAATCCCGATGTATTCTTTCTCACCGAAACATGGCTACATGATCAAGCCATGGTAGCCACGAACTTAGCCCTACCAGTGGGTTATACAATGTACACGCTTCATCGTAACGCTGGAGGGGGAGGCATCGCGGCTGCGGTAAAATCATGCTACCCATGTGCCTGGCAGCCTGTCTCCATAGCGGGGTGTGAGAGCGCTCAATTTAACATCTCTATAAACCCCCATTTTACTTTCTCGGGACTGCTCATCTATAGGCCTCCTGGCCCTGATGTAGCCTTTCGTAATAGCCTCCCGGAGGTAGTCTCCTCCCTTGCCTTGAAGACTGCCAACTTCCCTATAGTTGGAGACCTCAACTTACACATGGATTCACCGATTACCAACTCAGTCAGCAGTCTTCTAGCTGATCTTGAAGCCCTTCAATTAGTTCAGCTGATCGAACAACAGACTCACACTGGAGGCCACCTACTGGACCCCTTCCTGACAAATATCACCAACATTTCAGCGCTTCAGCCTAAACCCATGGCCTGGACTGATCATTATCTGATCGAGATCCACATTGCAACATCTACCCCCTCCTTTAGAAATAACCTCCCCAACATTTTTAAACGACCATGGAAAAATGTAAACCTAGTGGATTTCCACCAGCTCCTGATGAAGCATCACCCATATCCCCCCACTGAAGTTACCCGTGGTTATGACAGTTTTTGTGAGTGGCAAACTCAAGCTTTGGACTCACTCATACCTGCTAGATGGAGCAAGACCAGATCAGGTCCCTCCAGTCCATGGTACAATGATTCCCTTAAGCAGCTTAAATCCTCCTGCAAAAAGGTGGAACGAGCCTGGCGTAGAGCGTCTTCCTGTCTTCACACCTGCAGGAAGCTAGCATTCTTGATCCTTCTCAGAATGGGTTCCGTGCGGGTCACAGCACCGAGACCGCTCTTTTAGCAGTTGTGGAGCAGATAAGGAAGATGCTAGACAGTGATCAGATGGTGGCACTGATCCTTTTGGATCTTAGTGCCGCTTTCGACACTGTCTCTCATCCGATCCTACTCCAACGGCTTTCTGAGGCGGGAGTCGGGAAAGTAGCGATTGATTGGTTCCGCTCCTTTCTTGTGGAGCGCACCTTTAAAGTCTCTACGCCGCCTTTCGAATCCTCTCCCCGCCCTATCTTACAAGGTGTTCCACAGGGTTCGGCTCTTAGCCCTACCTTGTTCAACTTATATGTTCAGCCGTTGGCGGAGGTAGCCCGTAGTCGTGGTCTTACCATGGTGTCATACGCTGATGACACTCAGCTGGCGGTTGCACTTAATGGTGACACCACTATGGATGCTCCCGCCTTCCAGGCTGCCCTTAAAGAAGTAGCAGGGTGGATGTCGGAGAATCGACTTCAACTCAATGCTACTGAGACCGAGGTCCTTGTCTTCGGCAAGGACACTAAGCTCTGGGGAGATCAATGTTGGCCATTAGAGCTGGGCCCCGTTCCCACTCCCGTTACAGAGGTTAGAAATCTCGGGGTGTGGCTTGATGACAAGCTCTCCTTTACTCCCCACACTAAGAGAGTGGCTGGTGTCTGTTTTGGCACTTTGCAGTGCCTTCGGCCGATTTTTAAATTTTTCGATGCGGCTACCAGACAAATAATAGTCCAAGCCATGGTCCTCACCAGACTGGACTATGCCAGCTCACTCCTGCTGGGAGTGAACCAGGCAGAGCTAGCTCGCCTCCAGCGTGTCCAAAATGCGGCAGCCAGGATGTTGGTTGGCCTCCCTAAATTTTGCTCAGCGCGACGCACTATCCAAGATCTCCACTGGCTGCCAGTAGGGCAAAGGATCAAGTTTAAGGCTCTCTGCCTGACTTTTAAAATTCTCAAACTGGCCTCTCCTCCTATCCTTGCCCAGACTATCTCTTATTATATCCCTTTCAGAGCTCTCCGGTCATCAGGGCAAAATCTTGCCATTGTCCCACGCTACAAAAGAGCAAGAATAGGCGGACGCTCTTTTGCAGTGTTGGCGGCCTCTCTCTGGAACACTCTGCCTACCTCACTCCGCTCTATTCCCGATCTGCTCTTGTTTAGGAAGGCATTGAAAACCTTCCTATTCTCCACAGTCTAACTCTCTGCTGATCTGGTCTTCTCAATGTATGTTGTGTTTGTCACCATCTCTTTAGCGCCGGGACGCCTCTTGGCTGCGGCATCTGTGCGCTTTATAAAATTATATAACATAACATAACATAACACTGATGAACCTCGGACCCTTCTTTGACTGTGGAATAGGATTTGCGAGATAGGCACTACTTATGTAATCTGGGGGGAGACTTTAACATAGCCTTGCAGCCCCGTATGGATAGGTCTCGGGCTTTGTCAGTGCACTACACCATATCGCGGCAGGTGTTGCAGGATGTCGTTACTGATGGTTTCCTGCTAGATTCCTGGAGGCACATGCATCCTCCGTTGCTGGAAGGCCCTTGCTACTCAGCAGTTCATGCATCTTGGGCCAGACTAGATTATGTGTTTGTGTCAGTGGGTATGGCGGGTTGGCTGGGGAGGGTGACACATCTTGCCTGTACATATTCAGATCATTCCCCAGTAGTGGTTGAGATTTGCATCCCCTTAAAACAATCCCCATACGTTCATTGGCGCCTTAATCCTCTTTACTTACAGGATGCAGTGTTCAAAGCGGAAATGGAACAAGATATACGGGAGTTCTTTGAGCGCATTGTGAACTCTGTTTTTGCCAATATCACTATAGTATGGGAGGCGTTCAAGGCAACGGTGCGAGGGTGCTGCATTTCCAAGGGTGGGGGTATCCTTAAAACGCTACGCAGAGATCTGACTGCATTAGAAGCTAAACTCAAGGAGCTGGAATGCGGCCTTAGCGCTAACCCTTGTGATCAAGCACTCAGAGCCAGTATCCGCACTACACTAACTGAATATCAAGTTCTCGCTGACAGGGAGTGCAAACTACGGGGTAAACCGAATAGGGCCAGACTATATGGGGAAGGTGACCGACCGGGTAAGGCTTTGGCAGATGCGATTCGACCTCCTAGGTTTTCGAACTATGTGAAGGAAATACGGGATTCGCTGGGTGGCACGCATAGAAACCTCCCTGACCAACTAGCCACGTTCCGGGATTTCTTTAGTGATCTGTACACGTCTCAGAGGGGTATTCCACTTGATCTAGCTGACTATCTGGAGGATACTGCCCTGGCATGGCTGGGAGATAACCAACGGAAATTCCTCAGCCTTGAACTAGAATTAGATGAGATCACAGAGGCTATTATGCAGATGAAGTCCAGACGGGCCCCTGGATCTGATGGGTTGCCAATAGACTTCTATGCCCCAATCCTAGCCCCCATTTTAAAGAACGTTTTTTATGCAGCGCTGGAGGCGGGATGCTTACCGGGCACCATGCGTGAAGCTTTAATCACCTCCTTATTAAAACCTGGGAAACCCCCAGAGTGCTGCGACTCGTATCGGCCCCTGTCACTGTTAAATTGCGATACTAAGATACTTGCAAAGGTCCTTGCGACCAGACTTAATTTGTTGATGCAGCGACTTGTACTACCTGACCAGGCGGGATTTATCCCGAGTCGGGCCACGTCGCACAATCTCAGAACCCTGGCTGCAGTCCTGCAGGATATTTACCCCAGTTGCTCTGCGGTGGTGGTGTTCCTTGATGCTACCAAAGCGTTTGATTCCCTGGAGTGGGATTACTTACAGGCAATATTGGGATGCATGGGGATGCCTCTGGTCTTCCTCCAGTGGATACAATTGTTTTATTGTCAGACGGTCGCATCAGTGCTCCTGAATGGTGCTGGGTCCACCGCCTTTCCTGTCTCCAGAGGAACGCGTCAGGGCTGCCCCTTATCCCCAATCTTATTCGCTCTGGCCATAGAGCCTCTAGCTGCTAAATTGCGGCAGCACCATAATGATAAGGCGCTGATTTATCCCTCTCGGCAAGTGCTTATTTCACTATATGCAGACGACATGACGCTTTATGTGAAAAAAACGCAGGATAATCTTAACCCAATACTGCGAGAAATTACTAAATTCTGAGTTATCTCAGGAATACAGATAAATTGGTCTAAATCTGCGGTGTTCCCGCTTACAGATGGAACCCTGCCGCATCAGTTGGATTATCCGCTAGTCTGGGAATCGGAGGAGCTCAAATACCTAGGCATATATATTACCAGAGATAGAGATGCGTTGATGCGACTGAACTATGGCACTACCATGGATAAGATTACTGACTCCGTTACGAAGTGGTTGCGACTTCCCCTTTCTATGGCGGGTAGGATTTCGCTGATTAAAATGGTGCTTTTGCCGAAGTTGCTGTATCTTTTTATCAATATTCCGTACCACCCTGGCCCCTTTTTTTTTGCCACGCTCAACTCCCAGCTTACGAGGCTTATATGGGGCGGGAAACAAGAGCGCCTTAATCTGCGCACGATGACGTTACCTTATCGCCAAGGGGGATATGATGTGCCAGACTTTGAATCTTATTATTATTGTGCACAGGCGCACTTTGCTACATATTGGTTCCATCCGCCGACTTTCATGCCCCACTTGGCGGTTGAGGACGGCTATATGGCCCGACTCCTCCTGCGGTTTACATTTTCACTGCAGTACGGGAGAGGGAGCGGGACCCGTCCACTGTAGATTGTACGGTTACTGCATGGCATAAGATAGCACGTAGGTTGAAATCCCCAATGCTATACTCCCCCAGGATGACCCTACTACGTAATCCACTATTGCAAGTTACATGTGAAGGTATCTGCCGGAAGATGCTTGCGGATCTTAAGTATTTTACCTGGGGTGACCTATATATAGGGTGGCGGTTTCGTACCAGGGAGCAATTCTTTGCTGAGCGTCCGCCCACAACAATGGACATATTCCTATACACCCGGCTCCGCCAGAGTGTAAGAGTGGCTACCCCCTGCATTCCCTGAAGAACCGGTTGTGTTGGCTCCTCTGCATGCTTTCTTGCAGACAGGCCCCCCCTAAGCATGCCATTTCTCTGTTATACAAGCATACGCAGGCTGCAGTCTCATCTCGCCCTATCAGAGCCAGACAGGAATGGGATAAGGATTTAGAAACTCCATTGACGGACGATCAATGGCAACGCAGCTGTGTACAGACGTTCAACATCACTGGTAATAGTAGATTGCGCCTAATCAACTTAAAATTTTTGCACAGATTGTACTATACCCCGGCAAAGCTCTATAGATTTCGTCTGAGGGACACTGATAGTTTTGCTTGGTGTGGCAGGGGAGGGGCGGGCTTCCTGCATTTGGCGTGGAGCTGTCCCCCGGTGGAGGCATTTTGGGCACAAGTGTTTGGGGGCCTCTCGGTATTCAGCTGATGCCGTGTCTGCTTGTGGCTCTTTTGGGGCTGCTACCGGACATCAACACCCCACATAAAAAGTTACTTGCTCTGGGGCTGCTTTTAGCAAAGCGACATGTGGCATGCAGGTGGGGGAGAGGACGTGCTCCTAAATTTAAGTGCTGGGTACACACAATGGCCACTTGGCAAGAAAATATGAGCTCCTATGCAGAATTGTTGCCTGTAAAATCCCGGCCGAGAGATATTTGGAGCCCACTCACTTCCTACTTGCTTGTGCAGGAGGTGGAGCGGGAGAGAGAGGCAGACAGTGAGACATTGAGGGCGGAAGGTGAAGCTGCTCCTGGGGATAGCTCTCCCGCCTCTTAGATGGGATGGTTTAAGAATATGCACCATTCGATGCTGCTACCTGGGGAAGGTGGGGGCTCTTTTGAATCACCGGTACTGCATTGCCACGGTGGATGGGGATGGGGGTTGAGCTGCGGGGGGGAGTCGGGGGCTAAATGGGCTTCTGTCACCTGTCATATTTGCTTTATTCACAGTACGCTGATGTTAATTGCCTGCACTCTATGTTGCCCTGCTTTTACAGTAAGGACTGGACTGTAATGCGAGACTGTTTAACCTACATTGATGGCACTCGGGGAGGGGGTGGACGTAGTTAATGAGTTGTTGCGGGAAGGTGCCACATACGTGAAATGTTATGTACTTGGCTATTTGTTGATATCATATTGCACTGATGTACCGTGCAAATGCTCAATAAAGGTTTTTTTGAAATCTAAAAAAAAAAAACTATTACAGAAAATAAATGATTACACTTCCTTGAGTAAAACTCCAGCTTTCCAGCTCTCTCTTGATTGGCCAGCCTGACCCCAGGCTGGCCAGGCTGCTTTTATGAGGTCTGAAATTCCCTGTCAGGGGAACAATAGCTTTCCTGTGGGTGGAGACATGCAATCTGCAGAGCAGATGGCAGGAAGGGGGGCAGTGTGGGCAAACTGGTCTTCAAAGGGAGAATGACACTTTAGGACAGCACAGGCCCAGCCCCACATGCTGCAAACTCAGCCACACAGGAGCCCCAGTAATTAGATTAGGGAGAGGGTTGGAAATGGAATGTTTAAGCAAAAATAGCCATTCCAGTAGGTTGGCAAAACCTGATCCAGCTCCCCTGGAGACATTTCCTCCATGTAGGATTTTGATAGAATGGTGCTTTCTTGTTTCTACAATATGCCACACCTGGGTGGCACCCTGCATCAAATTAGTCAGGGGTGCCCATCTGCTTGATGCCCAGAAACTATGAATAAGTATGGGAAAGTTGCATAGCTCTTCAGATCTGCTGCCTGAAGAGACAAGAAAGAGTCTGATCAGGGCTCCATTGCGGTCAGCCTCAAACTTTGACTTTGTCCCGGTCAAGTGCAATCAGATGTCCCAAAGTGGCGCTATATATTTTTAAGCACTAGAAAGTAAAGTGTTTATTCCTTAAAATGTCATATCTACGGTTCCCTACATTTGATTTTTGATGTTTTGGTATTTATTTGTTCCAAAAATGTAACCTATCTTTATGAATTGAAGTTGGATTTTTATTGTGTGTTGTGTCTTACGTATTTAATGTATTGGTAGTTTTAAATTCTTTAGACACCAGTCCCCTAAGTTAAGCCTGCCTGCTCATTGCTAGCTACCAAGGGTTGAGCAAGGGATTCATTTATTGAAACCCTAACTGAACCTTTTATTGTGTTTGTGGCTTATTACTAGTGATAAGTCACTACATATCACTACTAATAATCCACTTTCAAACAGTCCGATTAAAGAAACCTTGAATCTCAAGTTCAATCCACTGCCCAATGTTGACTAAGAAAGATACATTTTCAGTCAAGAATGATAAAAGGTTGGCAGAGCCATTGATGAATTTATAGAAATACTTGACACACTCATCAAATACTGTAAGTTCAATTCATTCAATAATGATGGAGCCATACTCCATAAGGTAATTGATGGATGCTTGTCCAACTCATTCAGATGGCAAATGCTGAGAGAGACTTTGAGTCCAGAATGAGTGTTGATGGCTGCTAGAGCTGAAGAGCATGCCGATTGACAAGCTGCTGACATGTAGACCAGCGGTAGAGGGCCACAGGTGACCAGAAGGAATCCGTCATGAGTCTGTAAAGCAAGAAGAGGCAAAGGACTGACGGACACAAGCTGATTTCTACACGTTTCCACCTGAGGACAAATATCCCGCCATTGGGCAGACATGTAAGGGCTGTGGGAAAGAAAACCATTTCATGACGGTGTGCAAAGCAAAGGCAAAATCAAGTGTGTCTAAGCATGAAGACAAAATGGCCACCGGAGTGTTCCAGAAGCAACGTTCACTTCGCACCCACAAGGCCCAGTGGAGGTGTCAGGTATGACAAATTGACACAGAACAATCAGTTCATCCATTTCAGTATCAAGTGAAAGTGAAGAAGATGGTTTTCCCATGTTGATGTTTACCTCAGAAAAACATGCACATATTGGACTGGCTGCATATGAAGAAAAATGTCAGTTAAAGAACAGTTGACATGACAAAGCACCAAAGTCATTTAAACATTGTCACACAATTACACTGAAAGTAAATAGCTTTTCAATACCTTTCATCATTGACAGTGGTGCACCGATAAACATTATACCTGAGGAGAAATATAATTAATTGCATTCCTTACCAACACCTTATGCCGTCGAAAACCAAAGTTTATACTCGGGCTGTTTTAACACCCTTAAGAGTCAAGGTTCGTTTGAAACGATGATGAAACACAAGAGAATGAAGGTGCAAGCACCCATCCACGTGGTTCAAGCGACAGCGTCAAGTGCCTGTCTACTCAACTTCAGCATAGCTGCTGATATGGGACTGATTTCCATGAACTACAAAATGACAGCTCACCATGAAATGGTGAGTCAGTTTCCCTTGTTGTTTCATGGTTTGGGAAAGCCTAAGGCTATGAAAGTAAAGTTGCATATCAATGTGGACATTTTTCCTGTTGCTCAAAGACATAGGTGAATTGTTTTTCATTTACAAGATGTTTTTAAAAAGGAACTTGAATCTTGACATGAACATGATATCATTGAGCACTCGACTGGTCCAACGCCATTGGATTCCCCCCATTTTGTAGTGCCCAAAAATGTCAGTGAAGGAGTGGTACGCATATGTGTTGACATGCGTCAGGCAAAGAGACAATTGAATGAGAACAACATCCAGGTCCATACAGTACTGAAATTATAACGCAACTAAATGGTGCAAAGGTCTTCTCTTGCCTTGATTTAAGTAAAGGTTATCATCAGTTGGAACTCAAAGAAGATTGCTGTTACATAACAGCACACATTTTGGTCTGTTTCGATAAAAAAGAGTACTTTTGATATGTCATTAAATGCAGAAATATTTCAAGATGTCATTTGACGTATCATATAACCTGTATGAATGCGTTCAATTACACCAATGGCATATTGGTTTTCGGAGCGCCCCAAAAAGAACAAAATAAAACTCTTACACTAGTATCCCATTTACTTGTGGAAGCAGGTTTGACTTTGAATGCAGAGAAATATCAGTTCCATAAGACAAAGCTAAAATTATTTAGCCATATCTCTTCTGATGGAGTGACACCAGAACCTGCTAAAGTACAAGCACTATCAAATATTCATTCCCCACAAGATATTTCCATGGTACATTCATTTGTTTGGGTCTGGCCAGCTGCAGTTCAAGATATATAAAACACTCTTTGCCACTGTACCTGCTCCATTGAGAAAGTTGATGAAAAAGAATGCTTTATTTCAGTGGCCCCTTAATATGAGAACAGTTTTAAGAAAATCGAAAAAGCCATTGAGAATGCTACTGAAATGGCTTATTTTGATCTGAAACTTCATACAAAGGTGTCGTTGACTCTAGCCCAGTTGGGTTAGGGCTATCCTTGTCCGGCACAGTGGATACCTGAATGCTGAAAGGCATATTGTGATATTTGCAGGTATGAGTTTGTCCAACAAAAACATGTTTATTTCCAACCTGAGAAAGAAAGTTTAGCCATGGTGTGTGAGCGTGAACACTTCCATGTATTCCTATACGGAAAGCCTTTTACACTGCTGACAGATCATCAAGCTTTACTAACAATATTTGGCAATCCAAAGGTCAAGATGCTTTCTTGCATTAAACGCTGGAGGTTACGGCTACAAGAGTACTATTATACCATTGTGCATCGTCCAAGAAAGTATCTGAACCCTGCTGACTAATTTTCCAGAGTGCCCATTTAGTACACTACAATAACTTTATTAAAGCCTGTTTCTAGTTTCCTTATTACAGCCAAACAGTGATGTCATTAGTCACCTTTAATAAGAAAAAAGTGTAGCTGCTTGTTGAACTTGGCACTATTTGCAGGGTCAGCCCCAAAATATTTGCCTTTACCCTCCTGTTTTCCGAACCCATTATTGGCTTTTAGGACTCTACGCAATTTGCCACTGCTAACCAGTGCTAAAGTGCATGTGCTCTCTCCTTTAAACAGGGTAAAATTGGCTTACAAAAAATTGGCATATTTAATTTACTCGTAAGTCCCTAGTAAAGTGATAATTCATGCACCCAGGGTCTGTAAATTAAATGTGACTAGTGGGTTTGAGCACATATTGTACCAACTACTTAAGTAGCCCTTCAAATATGGATCAGAACTGCCATTTGACCTGGAAATTTAAACCTTCTGCCAGGCCGAATCCTTTCTTTTTAATACACATAGGTCCCCCCTATGGTAGGCCCTAAACAGCCCATTGGGCAGGTTGCAGTATATTTAAAAAGTCGGACATGTGTTTTTAAGTTTTACATGCCCTGGTAGTGAAAAACTCTAAAATTCGTTTTTTCAATGCTTCAAGCAGCATCATGGTCAGCCTGAACTTGTGACTTTTGAACTGATCTCTCACTATCAGATAAACACGAATGGCGCATTGTGCTTGTAGGCGCTATACTTACCTAAAAAAAATACATTGCAAATCTCCAATTCTACTGATTGAACTTTTGATGCTTTGATCTCAAATATTTTATTAAACTTTACTATATTTTTCTAAATTGGGGTGGGATTTTTTGCGTGTAGTGTTTTCACTTTATTACTATTTCAAGTGCTGCATAAATATTTTACACATCACTCTAAGTTAAGCTTGACAGCCTTTGTGCCAAGGTACCAGAGGGTTAAGCAATGATTAATTTGGGGTTTGCTTAAGTTTCACCCTGACAGGAATTTTGGTTGCTGCTTGAGTACGCCCCCCCGCCCCCCCAACCAGTAAACCAATTTCCTATACTGCCTAACTGTAATAAGGTATTAAAGTTGAGTTGTGATGTCAAATTGCTTGCTGCTAGAGACAGCAGCCAGGGTGAAAAAAAGTCACAGAGCATACTTATGGCTGCACTTTAAACTGTGAAAAGAAAAAAAAATGGCGTTTTCCGTCTTCTGTTCTGCTTTTTAAAAATATTTATGGCAACATGCTTATTTTTTCATGCTATTGATCATTACAGGAAAGATAGAGGACCGGAACACAAACTTTTTGATTGGTTCGATTTAATGTACTTGGTTGTATGTGAAGGCTTTACTTTACCGCTGTTTCGTGAAACCAAGATTCTAGAGGCGGTAATGTGTGACAAAAATGTTTGTGCATTTATGCTGTATAGGCATTTTTGTTATTATGCGTTGGGTGCTGTTGTGCTTTCGCAACTGCTGCATTTTATATGCATCATGGTAGTTATGGGATGTTTTTGTCTTTTACTGTGGCTGTTGTGTTGCAGTTTTCCTCTTACGGCTGCTTTGTTGTGTTGTGCCTAATTATGTTGTAATGGCTTGTTGTTTTGCTTTGTGTACTTGTTTGTTATGATATGTTGTTTACTTCACGAATGTCTACGAATGCTGCTGTATTTCCAGCATCAAGATGAACATTACTTTTAGGTTTGCATGTCAGTGGCAGTGCTCACAATATGTGATACAGCACCAACTATCATCATATTTCTACACTTTCTGAACAACTGCATTTTTTAACATGGATCCTAATATCTTTTTGCAACAAATTACTCACTCCTTTGTGATGTGTATAATTTTGCACTATAGGTAATACTTTTATTTTTCATGTCTGCAACCATATTATCTCTTTTATATGAAAGGGCCAGGTATCAAATATGTTAGTGGTTTGTGGGTAAGTTGATGGTGAGACCATGTGTTATAAGGAATAAAATATCCTCTAAAAGAATATCGCCAGTCATTTTCGGCGAGGGTTCATCTATATAACCACCACGTCAGCGGGTACTTTATCCCATATCATGCAATGGCTTTATTGGGGAATGGTTTATTTTTGTCTAGTGCTCTTCAACTGGAATGAAAGTACAACAAAACTGAAACCCATTAACAGGCATCCAAAGAGTTCAACAAAATCAGTGATTCCTGTAACAGTGAAATGAGGTTACAGTGTTACTTAGTTTTCACCCTAGAAAAGCAGGTTAAGGATACATTGTAAGTTGATGTGAAAGTCTGCCAGAGTAGCTGTATTTTTAATGTATACATTTGCGAGCCCTGCATCGCAAAATGGGATGCAGCGCGCTACGAAATTCGTTTTATTTATTTTATTGTTTACTTACCTGCCATTATCCATATTCCGGTTTTTAGAACCCCCCACCCTGCCCCTCCCCCGCCCCGCCTTTCCGCCCCACGGAACTCCCTCCACGGGCCGCGGCTGCAATAAGTATTGGAAAAGGTCAAGCTGAAACCTCCTCAAAAGAAAACAATTGTGTATGTTTTTCAGCCCTAGAAGATAAGGCTCCGTGATAGGCATGGTTTTCAGTACGACGTACTTGCGCACACTGAGCTTACACAGCTCGTTTCCTTCTCTTTCACTATGTCGCATTCTTAAAAAAAAAAGACTCCTTGGCCCAAATGAGGTCCCTTTTACCAATTTCCTCAGGACTCGTAAAGAGATCAGCTCTTCCTTGTCTGGCAAGGCCTACTTTTATATAC
The DNA here is from genome assembly GCF_964204655.1 of Triturus cristatus. Lineage (NCBI taxonomy): Eukaryota > Metazoa > Chordata > Amphibia > Caudata > Salamandridae > Triturus > Triturus cristatus. The sequence continues at coordinate 448,052,699 of NC_140594.1, forward strand.
TGGAGCCATCGAATGCTTGAAAAGTGATCAAGAGAAAGACAGTCCCGTAGAACGTCCTTGCTAAGTATGCTCTCTTGCTTGGCCCAGAGGTCGAAAAGCCAAGTCGTCAGAGAGATAAGGCATCCCCAGTTCCTCATGCACAACATAAGATGGGGTTAATGAGTCACAGATACTAGGGGGCAGATCTACAAGAAACTAACGCAGCGCGGTGCCGCAAGTCATTTTGCTGCGCCGCGCTGTGTTAGTTTCAAAGCACAGGGATGCAACATATTTACAACAATATGTCGCATCTCTGTGCTTCCCCCTGCGCTGGCGCACAAACTGCTGCCATGCACCGGCGCAGGCACCCTTGCACCATGGTGCTAGGATGCCTACCTCGTGGGGAGATTGTTTTTGTGCAGGAAGGGGCCCCTTCCTGCACGAAAACAATCAATTGAGGTGATTTCCTCTTCCAATGTGTGCTGTAGAATGCAGCACCCATTGAAAGAGGAAAAAACCGAGGATAAATGAAAACATTTTTCCTCGTTGCACGTAGCATTCTGACGCATTTCCAGATTTACAATTTCTCGTAAATCTGAAAATGCATCAGTGGACATGCGTGTTGCGTGGTAACCCATGTCACGCCCCTAATACGCAAAGTGTTGCGTGAACAGGGGCGATATTTACAAGCATAGGTTAAGTCACACAGGGTGACTTTACTTGTTCTTGTAAATATCACTTAGCAGGCTGCGTCATCGGTGCGTCACGCAACGTGATGCACCGGCGGCAAAAGGGGCTTGTAAATCTGCACCTAAGTCTGTTGAAAAGGTGAAAACCCACAAACTTTAAAAAAAAGAACACTGGACATCAAACCACCTATGGGTGAGCAGTTCACCTCAGAAATACTGTTGAAACTGGACACCTAACAACTCATTATCTTGTGGATGCACCGGCAACAGGCACAAACTGACTCAAGGTCACATTTCATCATCTCTGCCCCTGCATCAGCCACACGGTACTATCTATGCTGGCTGAATGCATAGAGCTTTTCTTCTGTGGGATGCAGGCATTCATGGAGCTTCCCTCCGACCATAACAAATGATGACAGCTGCTTCATCCATTGTCATGTCTCTGTCCAATCTCTGCTTGCCACGTATATTAGGTGACACCACAGCCTACAATAGTTGGGAAGACTTTATCAGTCTTTTCTCCTCTCGGTATCCATTCTGCAACTTACTGCGCGGCATTCGTTTTTTTGTATCATTTGATTTTCCACTTTATGCTCTGCAGTCCGGTGGGTGCTCCAGCAGATGAGGCAGGTAGGTGGCAAGTCCTGCCCCGTCGCGGACTCTGTGTGCAATACAAGGCTGGGCTCATATGAAAAATGACATATGCATTTGTTTGTATTATTCTCAGATCCCAGCCCTCCAGAGCAAATAGAGTCCCAGAGACGGTGGAGTACATGCCCCGTGCAAACCTAATCCAGAGCCGCTCTCGTCTAGGAGCAGAGCTCAGGATTGAAAAAATGCCTTATATAAAAATGAAAGCTCTGTGGGCTGGATGAGCTTCACGTGAGGCGATATGTAATGTTAAACAAGCTAATGTTTCATTGGAATGGCTTTAGGCATACTCTATGATAGCTGCCATGTTGAAGACCACTGGCCACATATGTTAGTTGGCCTTAAACAATACACGAATCTTGTGTCAATGTCGGGCAATACTGAGGCAGTCCAAACCATTCAGCATTTACTCTCCAGCACTTTGGCTGCACGGACCCTAGGCCAGAGAAGAGGCAGAGGCTGCACGCTGCCTCCAAGCGGCCGAGGTCGTCCTGCTGAGGCAGAGACGGCAGCTGGAATGTTCCATGCGCTTCCAACCTTCTCTGTTGGTTTGGCACGCTGCTGGACCTTGCCTGCAAAATTCACCAATGCCGTCCCATCAGATGCCTCAGAGTATTTCATTTCACAAGGCAGAGAAGAAAAGACCGGTCTGTCTGACACACCTTGTTTCACTCAAACCAGCAAATGGGAGGCAGTTATGGGACGGCTATCCTTTCAGGCGAGGGGTGGGGCGGGAAGGATGGTGCCCTGGTGGGAATCCTGGAACTTATGTACCCGCTCCACAGCACTAAACACTGTAACAAATGTGTCGGCTGAAATGTACTGAACCGCACCAGTTGATGAGTCCAGTAAAACAATACTTTTGTGTCACCGTTTCCTGTTGACCTGAGCCAAATTAAGGGGTATATTTATGAGGATGGGGTGCAGTGCAGCAAGTCACCTTTCTGCGCTGCGCCACAGGGAAAGGACAGGAATGTGCTGCATTTAATGTAATACGGTGCATGCCTGTCCTTTCCCATGCGGTGCCACCCAATTGTTGCCTAGCACCAAAGCAGACAACCTCGCGCATTGGTGCAAGGGTGCCTGCGTTGCATGCAGGATTGTTTTTGTGCGGAAATGAGCACCTTCCTGTACAAAAACATCCTCGATGACATATTCGTCTTTTTATGTGGGATGAATGTCAGAACCATGCAGGCATTTTTTTTGCATGCCATTACAACATGGTCTGTACGCATCTTTACAACACGTTCCATTACTCCGCAAGTTGTTACAATGGAGTGCCTCAGGGAAAGCGCTGAAATTGGAACAGTATAGTTTGCTATTCCAACTCCAGTCTGTGCAACAGTAGGAAAAGTGTTGTACTTTAAGTCTAACATCAATCCAACAATTGTTCCCTTAAGGCAAGTTGTTGTAATGATTTGCGGGGTAAATGAACGTGTTGTAAAGACACATTTGTGGTTCGAATCATGTTGTAAAGGCACAGCGTGGTTTCTAACCAGAGAGTAAAGACTGTTTCCCTTCTATGTGTGTTGCAAGATGCAGCACACATAGAAAGAGGAAGCAATTAGGAGAAATAGATATGTTTCTCCTCGTTACCCCTCCCCTGGGAAGGTGTCACTTTTTGGCACATTCCCAGGCTTGCCAGTTCTGGTAAATCTGGGCATGCATCAAAAGCCGTGGGAGCTGCGTGGTAACACTCATGCAACAACCATGTTACCAGGGCAGAGTAACTCAATGCAGTGATTTGCACTGCGTTGCGTGACTACAGATGTGTGAAGTCACTCAGTGCCACGCAAAGTGGTTTTGCATGCCTTTATAAATCTTACATATGTTTGCGTCATGCATGTACCAAATTGTGTGGTGGAAACGCAACACAAACCTTATTGTGAATATACCCCTAAATCACCAGGCACATGGCGCACTCCATGACCCTACTCTGACTAGTATGCATGAAGCCTAAAATTAATCTCTCCGTTCAGCACCTAACCATGGATCAAATCAATGCATGCATTGTAACGGAATACATAGTGATAAGTAAACATCCTACAGTCTCAAATGACTACATTCCTCTCTGTGAATATGTGATCAATAATGTGTCCATTCTCAAACGTTGTGAAGTTTAGTGTCTTCTCCAGGGGAAGGTTGTAGAAAGATGTCTGTCTTCATTTAACGAAACCTTATTGAATGAGCAATCGCCTTTAACAAAGAGTTTAGCATTTGTTTGAGAAGGCAATGTAGCAAAAATGTAGGTGTTTCTCTTTAAAGTTTGGATAGTCCTATCTTCAGCTTATTTCTAGATGTGATGGGAAAAGGGCTACTTGGAGGAATATGTGAGCAGATAATGACTATAGGGGTCAACATTGCTTCCATGAAATGAGAAATAGATAATTTCAGTGAAATAAAAGACGGCTGAACTATGCAAAATTAACACATTTGCATCCTCTGCGTGCAAAACATCAAGATGAAACCATAATGGGGTTTGAATAATTAAATGTTTTAATTTCACTTGAATCAATATGGTTTCATTTCCATAAAGAAGCTGACAGTGCAATTTAGGATTGTGCATACTTTGGAGTCGGTGATATATTGATCAGATTTACATATTTGCAAATTGATGATGCATGGAAGTACCATCCCAAGAACCTCCGGCTGACTGCTAATACAAACGTGGGTTGGAGATTTATCAGCTAACCTTGCTGCCATTAGATGGCCCATTATATTTAGAATTGTAATAAAACCTTCACTAAAAGTCTATATGACTTGGTAGCAGATGCAAAACTAACTAGATGGAAAAATACTTTGAGCTCTTTCAATGAACAGAGAGGGCCCGTTCAAATGAACTCCCCATGTAAGCTTTGGAAACACATAAATGAAGAAACAAGCACATTTATGTTCATGACCTAAAATGAAAACTGGGCAGACTTTGTGTTTGAAGATTGCTGAGGCACAATTAAACACATTAGAAAATTCATTGTGAAATGTTTTTCACTCCTTCACCAAACAGGAGGGATTTCTTTCCTCGTTGTGTTATTTATTCCATTATCCATACATGGTAATTGATCATACACATTATAGGTTAGAGACAGGGCCGGAATGGCCGTAGCGGGCACGGGGCGTTTACCCGGTGGGCCGCCAGGATGCCGCCGTTTTTGGGCCCCTGGGGGCCATTTTAGTTACCGGGGGTCGGAAATATCGGCCGCCTGTAACAAAACCAGCCGTAACTGACACCAGTAAACCACTCAGCTGTCCCCCCCCCCCCCCCCTGCCCCCCAGGGGGACCCGGCCGAGCAGTTTGCCAGGGCCGGTTTCGGTTCGCAGTCTGGCCCTGGTTAGGGAACAGTGCCTTCCTAATAAACCCTAGTAACTACTTCTGAGGATACAAGCCTGTTAGTCCTAACAATATTTTACTGTGTTCATATTGTCACGATGATATGAGGTGACTTGCATAATGGTTAGAGTTAGACCTTGCATCCTTAGTGTTGTTTCCCCTGTATGTTTGCCTCTACCTCCTGTATTTTTTTGCTGGTGTGCTGAACTTCATTTTTGAAGGTTTATGTACTCTGGGCACTTTATCACTGCTAGTCAGTGCTAAAGTGCAAGTGCTCCCTGTGTAAATTGTGATTCTCATTTTTTATATATGATTAGCATATTTGATTTACTGGTACAGTCATTGTAAAGTGCACTGTGTGTTCCCAGTGCCTGTAAATCAAATGCTACTAGTGGGTCTGCAGAACTAGTTGTGCCACTCACATGAGTAGCCTTGTAAACTTGTCTCAGGCCTGCCATTGCAGTGTCTGTGAGTGCAGTTTTAAACTTCCATGTCAACCTGGCAAGTGCACCCACTTGCCAGGTCCTAATGTTCCCTATTTCTACATGTAAGGTACCCCTAAGTAGACCTAAGGTACCCCCATGGACAGGGTGCAGTCTATGTGAAAGGTAGGACATGCACTGGTTTGTTTTACATGTCCTAATAGTGAATTACTGCTAATTTCGATACTCACTATTGCAAGGCCTGCTTCTTCCAAAGGTTATCATTGGAGCTGCCTTGTAACGTTGTACAAGTGTAACTTTCAATTGGGAAGAGATAGAGATTTGGAGTTAGTCTTCCCTGAGCTCAGGATGTAAAAAAACATCTTTTAGTGAAGTTGTGTTTTAAATTCTGTGTTTGAAAATGCCACTTGTATAAATTGGGCATTTTCTTGCCTAACTACCCTGTGTCTCTGCCTGCCTGAGGAATCAACGTCTGGTTTAGACTGACTGTGGCCTGTTTGTGCATTCACTCAAGACAGTCACAGAAAGGGAGCTGAGGTGGGCCTACATATCCTGACGGCCCAGCTCCACACTGAATGGTCTTCCTGAGCTAGAGTGGTGGCAGGAGTTGTCAATGACACCAGAATAGGGCTTTGCCTGTCCTCTCACAATGCTGTCTCCAACCCCCTTGAGTGTGTCTGGACCAGTGGTTAATTTGTAAAAAACAAATAAGTGATGGGGATCTTGTCAGGAGGCAACTTGCGCCATCACATTTCTCCTGTAATGCTGCCTAAAACAGAACCAATTACTAACCAGGAAGAGGATGTGACTGCCAACTTTGGAGCTGGGAAACCAGGTTCAAGTCTCTGCATTGGCTCACCATCCCGTGATTCAGAGCAAATCAATTAATCTCCATGCCTACCAAAAATGTGTGTGACACTATAGCGCTTGTGTTTATAATTAAGTGATGGTGTTGAGCACCGGAAACCACAGGCTAAAATTTAGCACTCGTCTCGACCCAAGGCAGGAACTTGTGAATTGCAAAGACTTTTTCTTTGAAGTATGGGTATTTTAAAGGCCAAAAGGGGTATAAGCATTGAACGTAAAACCCAAGAATTTTAAAACACTTGTGAATCAAGAGGAGACTCTGCCAAGGAGAAGAGCTGAAGAGCTGTGAGGAGGAGAACTGACCCTTTGCTCTGTGTTGCTTTGCTTCGTTGGCCTGCAGTTGCTGCTTCTGTTTTGGAGAGGAAAAGGACTGGACGTTGCTGTGTATCCTGCTTGTGAAGTTTCTTCAAGGGCTTGTGTGTGCTTCCCTCAGGTTAAGAAGTCTCAGGGCCATCAAAGACTTCATCTGCAACATCCCTGAACTCCATTGCTGGAAGTTCTGACCTGCCTTGTGGTGCCAATTCCAGTTCTGGGCCCTTGGAGGTTGTTTTCCTGCTTGGAACCATCAAAATTGATGCATCGCCTGCCAGTGCCTGTTTTTCCGATGCACCTCCGTGCGGGAATTTCTATGCATCGCTGCCGTACGACTGCAGAAATCCACACAGTGCCTGCTCACGGCCGAAGAAAGCACCGCAGTCTGAGTTCAGAGCACCTTGTCTCAGAAGTCCGAGACCCCGGCTGATGTCGACACAGGCCCTGCTGTGTAGCTGCAAGAAACAAGTCATCATTGGACCGCAGCTGAAGATATCAACGTAGCGCCTGTTTTGAGCCGCTGCCTCAACCACAGCAAAACACAAGGAGAAGATGGACGCAGAAACTTTTCAGACACTCACCCCCAGTCACAGATTTGGCTTGAATCCATCACTTCCTTTAGCTCACTTCACCACCGCATTTCAGACCTAGCCATATGCAAATCAGTCTTGACCCTGTTCCTCATTGGAACAGTCCAGACGGAACTCCCAAGCCAGGTCTTCCTTGGACAGGAAACAAGCATCCTGGGACCGGTTTCAGGGTAACAGCCCTCATCAACCATTCTAGCATGAATCGAGAGCTATATGCTTGGCAGTTCGGGCTGGACTGTTCTCATGAGGCAAAGGGTGATATAGCTGGGTCTGAAGTGGGGTGGCGAAGTGACCTAAAGAACAATGATGGATTCAACGCAGATCTGTGACTGGGGGTGTCTGAAAAGTTTAATGCTTTGTCCATCATCTCCTTTTGTTTGCTTTATTCGCCTTAAGTTGGCAGGGTATGCCCAGGCATAGGTCCCGTGCACACTTTGCCACTGGATTCAAGCTAGCCTGGCTGATGAAGGGTGTTACCCTGAAACCGGTCCCAGAATGCTTGTTTCCGGTCTGGGTAAGACCTGGTTTGGCAGTTCTGGCTGGATTGTTCACATGAGACACAGGGTCAAGACTGATTTGCATATAGTTGGGTCTGAACTGTGGTGGCAAAGTGAGCTAAAGAACAATGATGGATTCAACCCAGATCTATGGCTGGGGGTGTCTGAAAAAACTTTCAGTGCTCTGTCCATCATCTCCTTGTGTTTGCATTGTTCACCTTAAGTTGGTAGGGTATGCCCAGACATAGGTCCCATGCTCACTTTGCCACTGTATTTAAGCTAGCATGGTTGATGAGGGCTGTTACCCCAAAACCGGTCCCAGGATGCTTGATTCTGACCCAGGGAAGACCTGGCTTGGAAGTTCGGGCTGGATTGTTCCCATGAGGCACAGGGTCAAGACTGATTTGCATATAGCTGGGTTAGAACTGGGGTGGCAAAGTGAGCTAAAAAACGATGATGAATTCAACCTCGATTTGTGACTGTGGGTGAGTCTCTGAAAGGGTCAGTGCTCTGTCCATCATCTCTTTTTGTTAGCTTCGTTCACCTTAAGTTAGCAGGATATGCCCAGATATGGGTCCCTTGCTCACTTTGTCACTGGATTCAAGCTAGCCTGGCTGATGAGGGCAGTTACAGCGAAACTGGTCCCAGGATGCTTGTTTCTGGAAAAGGGAAGACCTGGCTGCGCATTTCAGGCTGGACTGTTCCCATGAGGCATAGGGTAAAGAGTGATTTGCATTTAGCTGGGTCTGAACTGGTGTGGTGAAGTGAGCTTAAGAATGAATATGGATTCAAGCCAGATCTGTGACTGGGGGTGTGTGTTTGTAAAGTTTCAGTACTCTGTCCATCATCTCCTTGTTTTTACTTTCCTGGTGAATATCAGGTGAAACTCTGCCTCAAAAAGGCAGGTCCTAGCCTTTGCATTGATTTGTACACCATACACAGTGCTTTGAAAGTGCCCCACTGTCTGACAGGGAGCCTGTGGAGTTTTTTAATGGACTTAACTGCAGAATGGAATTTAGGAATATTGAACAGCACACAAGCTGCAACATTTTGCAAAGTTTGTAGCTTGTTGAGAACGTGCTAATGAGCATTCAGATGAAGGCCATTACAGTAGTCAATACTCGATAAAACCAGGGCGGTGACTGCTGTTTTCAGGAAGTGACCTAGAATTAATGGAAAAATCTGCTTAATCACTTTGAGGATAAAGAAAGCACCTGAAGTGACAGGATTTACTTGGTCTGCATAGGACAATTTGCATTTTAAGAGAACACCCACATTCTTAGAGAATCTCACTTCAGCTGGAACCGCTCCCAGTTCCGTCAGCCACCATTCAGGAAACCAAAGGGAAGGCTCGGCACCAAACTGTTTGCGGCCCGCGAGGAAGAAGTTCATCAGTTCCCTGGCTGTTCCTGTCACGCCAATGATTCACAGTATCAAAGGCTGCTGATAGGTCAGGCAGGATTAGGGCAGTTCTGCCTCCCTGATCTAGAGCCATTCTGATCTCTTCTGTCACCTTAATCAGTGCAGACTCTGCACTGTGACCAGCGTGGAAACCACATTGAGTGACATCCAAAAGGTTGTTGGTACGTATGTGTTCAAACAATTGAGTGTTCATAACTTTTTCGATAACAGCCAGGCTCCACTTCCAGTCTGTGAGCAAATGGTTTTCTTAAAATCATGGTTCAGATTAATGAAGCCCTTTCATTACCATTGCATCACTCAAGGGAGCACAAGGCAACACAAGGGAGTCATGGAGAGTTGCTAAGCCAAAGGTCACCTTGTGTGGCGCTGCACGAGTTTTAGTTAGTCTAAAGTAACAAAGGCAGCACAAGTAGCTGCCTTGTGTTACTCTGTGGCAGAAAGTCTTTCATGGATGTAGAGTGGGTGTTCTAATGCATCCACCCATGCTTTTTGATGCAGTGACAGATGTCCTAAGACTAGTATACCTGGAATGTGTTAAAAGTGTATGCCTTCCCAATACCAGTGCAACGAGGAGAAAATCCTTCATTTGTCCTAGCTTATTCTTCTTTTTAAGTGTACTACATTCTGTGCACATAAAGAAAGAAGAAAACACAGCTAAGGATTGTTTTTGTCCTCGAAGGTCACTTCCTGCTAACAAAATAATCCTGCCTGTAATGCGGGTACCCCTGAACCATGGTGCAAGGGTGCATGGATTGGTGCCAGCCAAGACAGATTGCACCAGTGGACGAAAAGAGCAGGAATGGACCATATATTGGTAAATGTGGCTCCTTCTTGCACTCTTCCATCATGCAGCAGAGCGCAGTGCAGCAAGTTCTTTTGCTGCGTTACATTGCTTGATAGTTTTGAAAATCTGAGCAGATATGGATGAGACATAAGTTAAATAGCTGCAAAATGTGTGTTACCTACTGACATGCAACCAATAACACACACACACATATATATGTGTATATATATATATATGTAGTAGTAGAAGGCTTTATTCGAGTTATAAACTCATAAAAGCACAACATGCATATTATAAAAACATCACACTTAATCAGGGCATTTCATTCAATACATTAAAACAGTTGCGCAAGCTTAATCATTGTAAAACAAAACATTATACAAATAAAACATAATCAAGAAACATTAGGAGAAACAGAAAGGGCTCTCCGTCTAATGGACCAAGCCCACCCCAGGTACTTTGCTATTCCCATAACAATAGGCTCCTCAGAAGTAGTGCAAATAATTCTCTGTGCCTCAGCCGCACTGGATGTCCCAAGGTTCTTGCAGATAGGGGTTAACCAGACCCTTCTTGGGGAGGCATAAGCCTTACAAGCAAATAGGAAGTGTCCCACACTTTCCTTAGTTGCGCCACATGCTGGGCAGCACTGGGTGTTCAAACTCTTCCACCTGCCTGTTAGATCTCTCAACGGGAGGGAACCAGATCTTAATTGGAAAAACAACTTTCTGTCCATAGGAACAGTTATACTGTCCCAGTAATTTTCTAAAGCAGGACACATTTTACTTTCCAAAAAGCGACCTTCCATTGAGTCAGATTTAACCCTTCTCCAAAGCCTCTCATCTATCCATTCCCAATATAGTGCTTTAAGTATATTTTTGCTTGGGAACACTTCCCCCGACGGATTGTCCCAAAGGTTGGAAAGACCTAGTTCGCCTAGCAATACCCTTAGGTTTTTTAGCCATGATATTTTATGGAATGTATCACTCTTGATTATTGCCAGGAAGCCTTCCCCATAATGCCTAATTTCAGGGGTGGACCAAAGTCGCCTCCAGTATAAGATGGGACGCAGTCTGGCTCGGTCGGTTACCGATCTTCTTCCCAGGTCAAGACTAAGGGGGATTAATGGTGTACTCTGGGGCAATCCCGTAATGCCCCTAAGAAACCAGTTCTCAGCTATCTGTAATGAGGTTAAGTTGTCAAAGCCAAACAGCTCCGCCCCATATAAGGCCGATCCTATTGCCTTAGCATCGTATACAGCGAGGATAGGTTTTATGGGTTTTGTTTTGGATCTATTGTGCTCCACCCGTAAGGCCCCCGATATTTGCTGATGTTTCAGGACCGCCTTTTCTATGTGGTGGGACCAACCATAATTACTTGCGATTTGTACCCCTAAGTAGGTGAACTCCCTTACGACCTCAAGCCCGATATTATTCAAGTGTATCCTAGGGCGAGGCTTCTGTCCTTGGGAGAAAGCCATCAGCTTAGTCTTGCCTATGTTTACTTCCAGGCCATGCTCCTGGCAAAAGTCATCAAAAACATTCAGGGCCCGTTGCAATCCAGCTGGGGTTTTGGATATTATCAAAGTGTCGTCAGCGAACATCAGGATCGGAACCCTGATGCCCGCCAACGAAGGCGCATCCACACTAGCGTCCTGCATCCTGCTGACTATCCCATTGATATATAATGTGAAGAGCAAGGGCGCCATTGCACAACCTTGGCGCACCCCACGCTCCACAGGGAAGTCAGTAGAGGATTGGCCATTTGACCCCCACTGTACTTTGGCAAAATTGCATTCGTGCAACCTCATAACCAAAGTAAGCAATTCTGCGGGAATGCCTATCTTACTTAACACTGCCCAGAGCTTACCCCTTGGGACTAGGTCGAAGGCAGCCCGCAGGTCGACAAAAGCGACATACAGGCTGCCCCCACCAAGAAGAACCGTCCCCCACCGTAGCATAGTGAAGCGAAACACCTGGTCGATGGTACTGGTAGCCCTTCGAAAGCCTGCCTGAAAAGGGGAAAGAGAATCATTTTCGTCCACCCAGTCCATAAGTTTGTTTACCACCATCTTCCCAATTACTTTTTGGACGGTGGCAATCAAACTTATGGGCCTGTAGTTAGCTGGAAGGGATCGATCTCCTTTTTTGTGGACGGGTATAATGATGGCTCCCCTCCACTGTTCCGGGACTTGCGCACCCTTTGCAATTGCGTTCCCCAATAGGAGCACATATCTGCCCCACCTATCTTTATCATTTTTAAAAACGTCCGAGGGTATCCCGTCTAATCCCGGGGCCCTACCCCCTTGAACGGAGCTAATTACAAATTCAACTTCCTTGGAGGAAAACAGATCATCCTTAGGAAATACAGCCAAGATTACATCCCCACCACCCCACTCCTTTGTTTCAGCATATTGGGGCCTAAAGTAATTCACCCAATCGGATTCAGCAACATTATTATCCGGTTTGTTTGGGGTACCGCCTCTGCCCCACTTTACTATCTTCCAGAAAAGCCTGGAATCCTTTGCTCCAGAAGCCTCCTTCAGTTCCTCCCAATGCTTCTCATCCCAGTCTTTTTTGGCCAAGAAAATGCTAGTATTGTATTGCTTCCTGGCAGTTTTGATTGCTACACTGTCCCTGCTTCTAATAGCATTACCCAGTGTTAATCTGGCTGCCCTGCACTGTTTGTTAAACCACCCTGCTGGTTTAGAGGAAGCTGTGCGATTACCCTTACATGTTCTCATAAAGTATGGTTTTAGGGTGGCGAAAAGATTGTTATGGATTTCAGTGATCGCCCTAGATCCTGGCAGTGTTGCACTAGCTAATTCCATGGAAACAATTGCTTTGTCCACTTCAGACCCAATAAAATCCATGGAGGCTGCATTCGCCATCACCGAAGGCCATTTCAATCTACGCATATTATTCGCCATGTCTGGGAGCAACCCATTACTAGCATGTAGATAAGGCTGAGTGTGCTTCCACCAAGTGTGGGTCACACAGAGGGGGTTGTGATCACTTTCTATCCTGCCCTTAACTTCCATGTCACAAACCCCCTGCCAAAGATTAAGACTACAAATAACGTAGTCTATCCTGCTTCTATTATGACCATTATCATATGTGCACATACCTTCCTTATCTCCCTTTGTTCTACCATTGAGGGCACGCATCCCATATTCTAAACACATAGCATTTAAGGAAAGAATATCTTTTGACCAACGTTTGACAGGGGCAAGATTCAGGGAGGGAACACCCCATAGATTGTCCTCTTCCTGTCCTAATGGGTTTTCGGTACTGTCTAGAGGCTCAAAAGTCCTATTTAAATCCCCAGCTATTACTATTCTGTTTCCAAGGGACTTTGATTGCAGAAAATTAAATAGAGCCTCTAAAGTGGGGGAACTCCCGTTATTACAACCTCTGGCATAGACATTATATAAATCTATCACACCCCACTCTACTGAGGAAATTCGTAGCATTTGAATATCTCTGCAGCCCAAGTCCCACATTTTCACAGTAAGTCCGAAACTCTGTCTAATCCAAACTGTGAGGCCTCCTTTGGGTCTACCCCTAGGACCTCGACATGCCGGGATTGAAAAATTTAGATAGCCTTGGAGGTAAATAGGATCACAGGCCCAAGTCTCCTGGAAGAAACACAGTTCAAACCCGTTAATAAAGTCGGCCCACGATTGTAACATCAACTTACTCCCCAATCCTGCAACGTTCCAAGATACAAAGCTTTCCATAGCAGGGCTATCACTACCCATTATATATATATATATATATATATTCACTGAAAAAACCATAGGTTTCACACATGTTATAGTTAGCTGGACATTTTACTGATAAAAAACCTATGAAATTCCCCCGTTATAGTTAGTGCAGGCAACTATAACTCACGCGACCGCAATCCTCTGCTGATGCTAATACTGTATTTAGACACTTATTTGCCCATGTCTTCTTCCAATAAATTTTAGCTATACATATAATACAAATATTTTATTTTCATAAAGACACATATGTCATCAGCAGAGGATTGCGGTCGCGTGAGTTATAGTTGCCTGCACTAACTATAACGGGGGAATTTCATAGGTTTTTTATCAGTAAAATGTCCAGCTAACTATAACATGTGTGAAACCTATGGTTTTTTCAGTGAATTTGCAAGGTTTTTTAAATGCTAATTCCTAACTATAACGTGTGTGAAACCTATGGTTTTTTCAGTGAATTTGTACGGTTTTTTAAATGCTAAGTTACTTTACGCCATTCGCGGCGTGCGCGCCCACTTAACGGAGTTCGTTCCGTGCGCGCACGGTGCGCTTCGCGCACCGTGCGTGCACAGTGAGCACGCGGTGCGCTTTGCACACCGTGCGCGCACAGTGAGCACGCGGTGCGCTTCGCGCACCGCGTGCCCACTTTACGCAGTTAGTGCCGTGCACGCACGGTGGGCACGCGGTGCGCTACTCGCACCGCGTGCCCACGTTACGCAGGATGGGCCATGTACGCACGATGCGCTTCGCGCACCGTGCGCACATGGAGGGCATATTATGCGCTTCGTTGTGCAAGGTAAACTTTTACATTTTCAGTGTTTGGATATGCCAAGCACAAATGGTGCCCTTCGGGCAACATTTGCACACGGGGTGGGGAGAGTTTGGTTAATTTTTTTTTTTTAACCTTTTACATTTTCATTGTTATTATATGCCATGCACAAATGGAGTCCTTCGAGCACCATTTGCACACGGGGTGGGGAGAGTATGGTTATTTTTTTTTAAGTAAGCGTAATCGGCGATTTTTCAAAAAAAATTATAATTGACTTTTTGGCCTTGGGGGTTCTTTGGGGACACCTTCATCAAGGCTAGGTGGTTAGGAGCTGTCTAAACAGCCCCTTTACATGTTTTTTTGCCTTTGTTTTTCCTCCCCCCCTCAGAGTGCGAGAGAGAAAATGGCGGGCGCCGCTTCCTGGTTTCGACCGATTTGAATGTTTACTAAGATCTAACAGCCAATCAGAATCGCGCTCGCGCACGTCACCGTACGCGTACGGTAAGCTTACCGTAAGCGCACGGTAAGCGCACCGTAAGCTGGCTCAGATATATATATAGATTTAAATGCTATTTTCTCAGGATCTACTGAACAGATTTACACCAGACCTACAAAAGGCACTTCCTTGACCTGAGGACTACCTCTCTGCCAAATTTCAAGTAACTCTGTTTGGCCGTTCGGGCTGTAGCTGTGTCTAAAGGTCCTATGGAAAAATGCATGGAAAAAACGCGTTTTGGGACCCCCCTTTTTTCTCAGCCCCTGCTTGACGAATCCCCCCGAGACTTTCAGGGTAGGAGCGGAGCTTAGCGCCCCACCTATTTTGAAAATTTCACGAGGATTCGTCGACCGGCGCCAAAGTTATTCCAAATAGAATGTTGCGGATTTCCTATGGAAACAGGGTCCTAACTATAACTACCTACTGGCGACTGCCAGTAGGTAATATATATATATATAAATATTCACTTAAAAAACCATAGGTTTCACACATGTTATAGTTAGCTGGACATTTCCCTCGTAAAAAAACAATGAAATTCCCCCGTTATAGTTAGTGCAGGCAACTATAACTCACGCGACCACAATCCTCTGCTGATGACGTCAGATATTACATCACTGTATTTAGACACCTATTTACCCATGTCTTCTTCTATTAATCTTTAGCTATACATATATTACAAATATTTATTTTTCAGAAAGACACATATTTAATCAGTGATGTCATCAGCAGAGGATTGCGGTCGCGTGAGTTATAGTTGCCTGCACTAACTATAACGGGGGAATTTCATTGGTTTTTTACGAGGGAAATGTCCAGCTAACTATAACATTTGTGAAACCTATGGTTTTTTAAGTGAATTTGCAAGGTTTTTTAAATGCTAATTCCTAACTATAACGTTTGTGAAACCTATGGTTTTTTAAGTGAATTTTTACGTTTTTTTAAATGCTAAGTTATGTATTTATTAATATTTTTTTTTTCAGGTTCTTCACCGTGCGCGCACCGTGCGCGCGCTGTGGGCGCTCGGTGCACTTCACGCACCGAGCACCCACGATGCGTTGTGCGTGCCATGCGCACACAGTGCGCGCACCCTGCGATTTTTCTGAAAAAAAATATTTTTTTTTTCATCCTTGGGGGTCCTTCAGTGACCCCCTGACAAAGGCTAGGGGTCAGGAACTGTCCACCCTGCCCCCTTTTCACATTCTCCACCTTTGTTTTTCACTGCCTCAGACTGCGAGAGACAAAATGGCAGCCGACACTTCCTGATTTCGACCGACTGGAATGTTTACTGTCATGTAACCACCAATCAGAATTACGCTCGCGCACGTCAGCATGCGCGTACGGTATGCTTACCGTACGCGCACGGTGCGCGCTTATAGATATATATGTACATTTAACTGAAATTTTCTCAGGAACTACTGAACAGATTGACTCCAGATATTCAAAAGGCACATCCCTGACCTGAAGACTTTCTCTTTGCCAAATTTCAAATAATTCTGTTCAGCCGTTCGGGCTGTACCTTGGACTAAAGGTCTCTATGGAAAAATGCAAGGGAAAAGGCACTTCCTTGACCTGAGGACTACCTCTCTGCCAAATTTCAAGTAACTCTGTTCGGCCGTTCGGGCTGTAGCTGTGTCTAAAGGTCCTATGGAAAAATGCATGGGGAAAACGCGTTTTGGGACCCCCCTTTTTTCTCAGCCCCCGCTTGACTAATCACCCCGAGACTTTCAGGGTAAGAGCGGAGCGGAGCGCCCCACCTATTTTGAAAAATTTGCGAGGATTCGTCAACCGGCGCCAAAGTTATTCAAAATAGAATTTTCAGATTTCCTATGGAAACATGGTCCTAACTATAACTGTCTACTGGCGACCGCCAGTAGATAATATATATGTATATATATATATATATATATATATATATATATATATATATATATATATATATGTATTACCTACTGGCGGTCGCCAGTAGGTAGTTATAGTTAGGACCCTGTTTCCATAGGAAAACCGCAACATTCTTTTTTGAATAACTTTGGCGCCGGTCGACGAATCCTCGCGAATTTTTCAAAACTAATGGGGCGCTACGCTCCGCTCCTACCCTGAAAGTCTCGGGGTGATTCGGCAAGCGGGGGCCGAGAAAAAAGGGGGGTCCCAAAACGCGTTTTCCCCATGCATTTTTCCATAGGACCTTTAGACACAGCTACAGCCCGAACGGCTGAACAGAATTATGTGAAATTTGGCAGAGAGGTAGCCATAAGGTCCATGAAGTGCCTTTTGCAGGTCTGGTGTAAATCTGCTCAGTATTTCCAGAGAAAATAGTATTTAAATCAATATATATATCTGTAAGCGCGCAGCGTGCGCGCTGGGTGCGCGCACCTTGCCGTGCGCGAGCGCAATTCTGATTGGTTGTTAGATCTTAGTAAACATTCGAATCGGTGGAAATCAGGAAGCGGCGGCCGCCATTTTGTCTATCGCATAAAGAGGGGGTGATAAACAAAGGGGGAGAACTTGAAAAGGGGGTAGAGTGGGGAGAAATTAACCCAGTAGGCATTGTAAGGGGGTCACAGTAGGACCTTGTAGGGCAAAAAAAAAGATTTATATTTTGTTAAAAAATATCGCAGAGTGCGCGCACCCAGCGCGCACCCGAAAAAAAACTTTATTAAAAAAATCCAAAAAAAATCGCATTTAAGTGTTTAGATATAAGGTGGCTCTAAAAAGAGCCCTTGTGTTTATTGTTTGTTTTTTGGTACCTACAAGTAAGTACCGATGCAGAGTCTAAAGTTCAAGAGGAAGACTCTGTTGCCTTCATCAGTGAAGTGTACACCATCTCCTCTATAAATGTCTTGCATGTTGTAACGCAAGTTGTTGTGGTATATAGAACCCATACCATAGTCTCTGAGGAAAGCAGAAATAGATTTGTTGACGTGCTTCCTTGCTTTGTCAATCTGCGGACAAAATTGGTTGGACCAGTTCCACTTTTGCCTTTGGCATCTGTTAGAATATACGAAGGCAGTTTGTGGAAAAAGCGTCATCAATTGCACATAGGTGTCCTTAATAAGCATTTCCAGACCTACCCCAGTTAAAGTGCCTAGGTCATTTCCACCACAGTGCACAATAATAAGGTTATGCTGTGGGAGATGTAGAAAGGTTTTCACCAAAGGCATTAATTGGTGCCACTTTAACCCTCTCTGACCAATCCATTTAATGTCTACATTTGGCAAAGCAAGGTCTCTCACCATACCTCTTTTTTCTGCAAATTTTTCACTCCGGAAGACATAGCTGTGTCCTACAATCCACACTGTGAACATCTTCAAAGGAGATCTGGATGCACTCAGGAGGTGTCTTTCAGTAGAATGGCAAAAAGAAATGAAAGACAGTTTGGAAATGGAGGCACACATACTTTTTTTATAAAAAGAACTCATTGGCTGTTTCAAACCATTCTACACTAAAAACTAGGCTGTATGTTTAAATTTTAAAAAGCATGTATTGCATTGGTTCAGAAAAAAGTGTGAAAAAAGAACATTAGTTTGGATTTTCTGTTAGGTTTGAAAAGTCAAGCACTCTTGCTCTTTGGAAATGAAACATTGTCTGTTGAACTTCTGACCTCTCTGCTCACACCTGTGTTCTATGACCTGTTGCTATGGTAGCAGGCAGAAGTTAAGTTGGGGGAAGGGTACATTTGGAAAGGGGTTGAAGTTTTCATCTAATAGAAATGTGTGATTTCATTTGAAAAATTGTGGGAAGTACTGAGATTGAAAATTAACATGTATATGTGTGAAAAAAGAGAGGGAAACTGTGCCATTAACTGGTTCTGCTGAGAGGAGAGAGGTGTGGAGCTCAGTGATTCTGGTCTGATAAACTGCTGTGTGACTGCTACATTTCTTTCACAACTAACTAATTTTAAAGGTGAGTTATGAGTTTGAGAGGGGGTGTTTGTGGTTAATTTTGATATATATAAAAAAAATTATGATTATTTGTTTACAGTTGTGATTTACATTTTCAGTTTTGCAAGATATTTAACTGTTTTGAATATGTAAAATATTATGGAGTATGTTTTCAACATAAGATAATGTGTACTGGTAACAATGAGGAATACTGTTTTGTGACTACCATCAAACCATGAGTCTGTGTGCAGAGAAGAATTGTGGGCAGAGATTTAATTTGTGTTGCTGTTGAAAAGTAAGACTTGCAGTTGAAAGAAAAGGACAGCTTCTTTTTAATTGTGATGGTTAGCATTTAACAGAAATCACTTTGAAAAAAAAGAGAGGAAAATGGCAGCACATTTGAAAAAAGCATGCACACATGCACTGTTACATACATCCCTGCAGTCTTCATGCAGTTCTGGAAGTCTCTTTGCTCATCTGTCAAGCACCAGACAATCCACAGTGTTCAGAAACACACTCTTGGCACACACGCAGCAGCTTCTCCAACACTCTCATGTGTAGTACACAGCTCTGTGTGCTGTTTCAGATAGCACTGTGTAATGCAAACACATTCAACGTCACCAAGGCCTCATTTAAATTGATCTTGTTTAATCACTCACTCTGTAACATATGGACATGGTCTTAAGGAGCTGTTAGGAAATGTGCTGTTTTCTGCTTCTGTAAATAATAAGGGAAATGTATCAGGCTGTAACAGTAATTTGGTACTATTCAGAGACACTGTTTTGTTCCAAAAAACATAGCATGAGTCTGTGTGCGCACAGAAATTGTGGGCAGAGATTTAATTTGTGAAGATGTTGTTCAGTAAGAAATGCAGTCCCATGAAAGGGGCAGCCTGTGTTATGTGCCTAAAATGATGGCATGACTCTGTGTGCACACAGGAATTGTGGGCAGAGATTTAATTTGTGAAGATGTTGTTCAGTAAGAAATGCAGTCCCATGGAAGGGGCAGCCTGTTGTGTTTACACAAATTATCCCTTAGCACACATGCACTGTTACATACATCCCTGCAGTCTTCATGCAGTTCTGGAAGTCTCTTTGCTCATCTGTCAAGCACCAGACAATCCACAGTGTTCAGAAACACACTCTTGGCACACACGCAGCAGCTTCTCCAACACTCTCATGTGTAGTACACAGCTCTGTGTGCTGTTTCAGATAGCACTGTGTAATGCAAACACATTCAACGTCACCAAGGCCTCATTTAAATTGATCTTGTTTATTCACTCACTCTGTAACATATGGACATGGTCTTAAGGAGCTGTTAGGAAATGTGCTGTTTTCTGCTTCTGTAAATAATAAGGGAAATGTATCAGGCTGTAACAGTAATTTGGTACTATTCAGGGACACTGTTTTGTTCAAAAAAACATAGCATGAGTCTGTGTGCGCACAGGAATTGTGGGCAGAGATTTAATTTGTGAAGTTGTTGTTCTGAAAGAAATGCAGCCCATGAAAGGGGCAGCCTGTGTTATGTGCTCAAAATGATGGCATGTCTCTGTGTGGTTCCATTTCTTCACCTCTTTTTGTATATTAATTTAAAAAAAAAAAATTTTTTTTTAAACCTTGGGTGCGCGCAGGGTGCGCGCACCTCAAAAAAATTTCAAAAAAAAATATCTCAAAAAAAATTTGGGGGGTTTAGTTTATAAGTGGCTCTTAAAAGAGCCCTTGAGTTAATGGAGGGAAACAGGAAGAGAAAAACGCAAAAAAAGAAAAAACATCTATGGCCTAGTGCACGGATGCGCATCAAATTTTCTCTGAAGGAGATCAAGACTGGTCTCCCCCACAGAAATAAGAGAACCGCAATCAGTGCACCGTGTAGACAACCTCGCCAAACAAGGTGGACCAACAAGAGGTGTAGAAACAGGTGAAGGCACCATCGCAGCTGAAGTGCTCCCCTGAGCTGCCGAAGATGTGCTCGGCTGAGCTGCTGCTGATGTCGTCGGCTGAGCAGGTGGAGGGTTTTCTCCAGAAGCTCGACGAAAAGTTACTGGATGCATTTTGTTAACATGTCTCAACATAGTGTGAATGCTAAAAGAATATTTCTTGTTAGGATTCCCACGAGATAAGACTTTATTACAAAGTACACATGTAACTTTCGGTGCATTTACCTTTTTCAGACCTTCTGGAAAAGTGAAAAACTGCCATATAAAGCTGTCTTTCTGCTTCCTGTTCCTCTGCCTCTCAAGAGTGTCCTGGTCACTGTCTGAAGTTGGTTGCTGTTCAGCCATTGCCTCTCAACAACAGAATAGCTCCTTCTCCAAAGGAATCAGAACTAATAATGAGGGGAGTAGGTGTGGTTTGGGAAGAATCTGGAACTGAAAGTACTTCAAACCAATCAAAAGTGATGATTCTTGATCACATGACTTGCCATGAGGGGATTGGGTGTGGTGTTGAAACAATTAGAAACTGTAAGTAATGATAACCAATAAGAAATATTGTTTTATTATGCATAAACCCGAGGTGCGCGCACTGCGCAAGCTCCGAGCGCGCACCTCGTGATTACGTATTCGCGAACGCGTAAGAGCGCATATGCATACGTCATATGCGCGTACCTAGCGCGCATACGTTGAACACGCGTATACGCGACCGTTATTGCGCGTAATTTTAGCGTATGCGGAAGTAAACCGCGTAGAGCGCGTAGGACGCATGCACGCATGCGTACGTACGTACGCACACATACGTACTTTGTGCGCGCTCCCAGCGCGCACTATGACGTATATTTGTGTACGTAAATAACGTACGACGGAATTCATAAAAAACTTACGAAATAGTACTAGGAGCGCGCTCAGAGCGCGCACCCCAAGAATTTATATAAAAAAAAAAAAGTGGACAAAAAATAATTAAAAAAATTAATAATAAAAAAAAAAAGTATCCTAATTGAAATTTAAAAAAAAAAAAAAAAAAAGATACAGATAATATATAAATGAATATATAGGAATTTTATTTTTATTAAAAAATAAATATCATTAATTAAATAATACAAAAATAAATATCATTAATTAAATAATACAAAAATTAGCATATAAAAAACCGTACAAATTCACTGAAAAAACCAAAGGTTTCAAAAACTTTATAGTTAGGAATTAGCATTTAAAAAACCTTGCAAATTCACTGAAAAAACCACAGGTTTCAAAAACGTTATAGTTAGGAATTAGCATTTAAAAAACCTTGCAAATTCAATGAAAAAACCATAGGTTTCACACATGTTATAGTTAGCTGGACATTTCACTCGTGAAAAACCAATGAAATTCCCCCGTTATAGTTAGTTCAGCTAACTATAACTCGCGCACCCGCAATCCACTGCTGATGACGTCACATATTACATCACTCATGACATGGTCAGTGACATCACTCATGACATCACTGATGACATCTCAAATGACATCACTGATGACATCACTGATGACATCATCCTTGTGATTGAGTAGCAGACCTCCTCTCACCCTAATATAACCTTTGATACACACATTCAAAATTAGAAACTACAATGTTCAAAATAATGGACATACCAATACCAGTTACAGCAACCAATTCAATAATTCAAAGATCCACATACAAATCCACTCATTCACCAACAGTCCTATACAGTCACTCATACATGTACTCACTCATCATATGTACTCATACACCTATACAGCCTGTTACATAATGTCACTCATCCATAGAGTTACTCACACACATAGTCACTCATGCTAATAAAGATTAAAACATACAATTACATGCATATACAGTTATACACACACCACCACACTTACTTATACGGAAACTTACACATACTTAGTCTTTTAAACAGTCACTTATAGAAAAACATACTTATTCATACAGGAACTCTTTCAATCTCTTACTCTCACATATACTCAATTAAAAACACCAATAATCACATATACTACTATAAAACATATGAAGTTACTCATAGAGACACTATTGACACAGTCATTCACTCACTAACACACCCATACACACACTCATCCACCCATACAGTCCTGCACACATGCTGTCTTCAACACATATCAACAGTGAGTCACTCATTCATGCACCTATGCACTACGTAATACCCCCCACCGAACCATGCAGACACTCAGACTGATACTCAAAAAACCAACTAATAACCTATATAGACACCCATGTAGCTACTCACCAACTCATGCAGCCACCTATACACAAAGTGAGAGACTGATACAGATATTTACAGACTTAAACATTACTCACAAAGCCATGTATTCACTATGATACACTGAATCAGTCACATAATTAATTTTTCATAAAAAAATCATCCATTTAGACATTTATATACCCATTTATTCTTCCATCGACCTTGAGATATACATATATAAAACATATTTAATTTGAAGAAAAAAACACATACACTAGATGATGTCATCAGTGATGTCATCAGTGATGTCATTTGAGATGTCATCAGTGATGTCATGAGTGATGTCACTGACCATGTCATGAGTGATGTAATATGTGACGTCATCAGCAGTGGATTGCGGGTGCGCGAGTTATAGTTAGCTGAACTAACTATAACGGGGGAATTTCATTGGTTTTTCACGAGTGAAATGTCCAGCTAACTATAACATGTGTGAAACCTATGGTTTTTTCATTGAATTTGCAAGGTTTTTTAAATGCTAATTCCTAACTATAACGTTTTTGAAACCTTTGGTTTTTTCAGTGAATATATATATGTTCCCAAGAGTCTCCGCGCGCTAGAAGTGCACTCCACAAAGAAATGTTCATCCGAACCTTTTATTTCAAGAAGCGGTTTGAACATCCCAATCATTTAGTTTCCCTGACGCGTTTCAGTGCACACCGGCACCTTATTCACAGGGTTAAGGCAAGATGGAAAAAGCGCAAGAGATTACCACATAAATAGTCTTTTGAGCATGTGTTCTCCAGTGAACTGCATGCTGGGGGCGGTAGTCCCAATTCCTCCCCATTGATGGGGTCCGTTTTTCCACCACTACTTCATCTGCCAATATTACAATATTTATATTCAAAGCCCTCCAGGGGGCCTCAGGTCCGTGAAACCGCTTCTTTAATTTCAGGATTTTTTCGTGCTGGAACAGGCTGTGACAATGCACAGCCACACAGACCTTCATCCAATCTAATCGGCGGTGCAAACTCTCACGGCTGGAGCTGCCGTGTACAACATGTTCCCAAGAGTCTCCGCGCTCTAGAAGTGCACTCCACAAAGAAATGTTCATCCGAACCTTTTATTTCAAGAAGCGGTTTGAACAGCCCAATCATTTAGTTTCCCTGACGCGTTTCAGTGCACACCTGCACCTTATTCATAGGGTTAAGGCAAGATGTTATTTCAATTGTATTTAAATTTAATTTTATAGTACGGTGAACATGGGTAGTTTGAGACATGGTAGGCAACGAAGTAGGAATCATATTGCATCTTGGGATACGTAGTAGTGTAGCTCAAAATACTAACCATAAAAGCATTGTACATTTAGTCCATTATTGATGTTAGCGACGAGCCTTTTCACACATAGGTGTAGATAATTATTCTGAGGCAACAAGAGTAGGACTAGAAAAGAGCTGCTAAGGGCACAGAGTTTAACTTTAATCCATTCAAGAGGACACGCGTTGCTGTACGCCAAGAGAAAGAATTTTAGGATTCAATTATTTTATTTGGAGTAGCATGTTACGGTAAGCGCAAAGCGATTAGCATCTGCAAGACCGTTTTTTGGCTAAAATCATGATTTTGAGTGTCATATGAAGTAGAAGGACGTACTTTCGAATCTAAATGTCAAGTTAGGTATGGGAGAATGACGAAGAGGTACCAGGAAGCAGTATGTGCTAGGAACGGGAAAAAAGCATTTTTTTATAATGTCGTGATTAATGTTCACAGAATAACAGGTGTTTAACAGATTATAGTAGAATGTCTTTTTTTTTTTAAATGTGGAATGTTGCACTAAGTTGTAAAAATTGAATTAAATACATTTATGTTTGTATTTGTAGATGCCGCTGACGAAGGGAATTTGTTCCCGAAATGCATTGGGTAGATGTAAATAAACCACGGCATGTGGAACCCACTATGGACTCCTGAACCTTTTTTGAAAATCGGTGAACCAATAACTACGATTGAATAAAATGAATTGACTTATTAAGTATGGATGAAAGATAATGGTTTATAATTGGAGACAAAAGCAAAGAGAAAAGCACAGGAATTTAATTCATTTGATTCAAATGATGATGCGGCAGTGCAGCTTGGTGGAATCCAAGGAGGTTCCCATCATGGACTTTTAGAAAGTTGGCATTTGTCTGCTCTTAGCCCTTTCGTGCCCGGAGCCTGGCCAGGGCCACATGAATGGGTGTAACTGGCAGTTAGACTTTGTGAAATGTTCCCAGAAAGTCACAAAATAGAGAGATTCGATGTGCCTCAGTGGGCAATCTGTTGGCAAGATTGGACGGGGAGGAGCTGAGCACAGGCGTATTTGCAACTGAATAGGGAGTGCTCAGCCTTAACACAAAGGGCCTATCACCTACACAATGTCACTGTGGCCAGCTTGGAGTGGAGCAAAGGCAAGGCGGTCAGGAATTTCTATGCACTTCAAAGCCACGATCTAGAAGCTTCTCCCTCCTTCCAGAAGGAAGGCACCAAGATATAAAAAGAGGACCTCAGACACCAACTCTTCTATACACTTCTGGACCTGTGGATAAACTGCCAGGAATAAGTACTGCTGTGCTGCTTAAAGAACTGCCACTCTGGTGGACTGCTGACCTGCTGCAGCCTTGCTGAAATGCTATCCTCTAGCCTCTGGAAAAAGGACTTGTCCAGCAACTTGAATCCAGGACAACCAGAGTGACACAAAAGGTCTATTTTGCAGGCCTCCTGATCTGACACTCAGGGACACAAAGGGCTCCCTTCACATTGGGCCTATACTTGGACCGAGCCTGAGTGAGTCCTGACCCTCAAAGTGGAACTTACCAGGTCTGGACCCTTGGAATTGGTGCTTAAGGTGACCCGATAGCCAAAATCCGAAAGTGGAAACTTAAACCTTTTTGGCTAAAATCTGCTCTGAGAGTGAGAAGGAGGCTAGGAACAACATGTTTGCCTAACTGCCAGAGGTGCATCGCGGGCCAGATTGACTTTGGAGGTTCTCCTGATATGCTCTTGTCCACAGTATCATAAAACCCTTTTCAGCAGTCATTCCCCAAAGGGGCATCCGGTCTCATGGAACTGTCTTCAGCTACAGACCTCTGCCTAGTCTAGCTGTAGATTTTCAAATTACATTTCATAGACTAAGCCTGGATGTATAAACCGTCAGCGCGTGTTTGACCCAAGGCTATCTGATGATGACGCTCCCTCCTCGGACACCTCCTGCAGCCTTGTCCCACTGAACGTTACCTTCTCAGAAACATTTTCTCAGAAATTGTTCTAATTTTGAAGGTAAGCGCTGACCTCCTCAATCAACTTCTTGTATCCCAACCACGCCCTTATTTTTTTACTCTGATTGGGTCTCACATGACTAGATGTCTGCAATTGGCGCGTTGATCTTTTAGATGCTAGTTTTTACAAAAAAAACTCTAAAAAATAATTATTGATTGGATTTGTGTTATTTTGCTGTGAATTTTTTTTTTTAATGTACTCTATTTTTCTAAATTCTTGTGGTGTTTTTATTGTGTTGTGTTTTAACTTTATTAATGTTTGTGTGCTGCATAAATACTTTACTCATTGCCTCTTAGTTATGCCTGACTGCTTTTTGTGCCAAGCTACCCTGGGTTAAACACAGGTTAATTTAGTGCCTTTTTGCGGTTCACCCTGCAAGGGATTGTGGCTGTTGCTTGACCAAGGCTCACACCTCAGTCAACTAACAACTCAATTTATCACATGGCCAAATACTGTTAGTTATTGAAATGCTCTCAACAATTGACCAGCAGCACATACTGGCACCCTCATGTGAAATGGCCCTCATAGATACATATTTTCCTTCCTTTAGCTTGAGTGGATGAAACAAGATCACACTGGCACTTCATATAATTCAATACCTCTTTGATTTGTGCTTGCCTTGTTTGAGATATCCTTCTTAGTTCAGGATCTTTACATTTTCTGACTGGAAAATACCAGCCTCATGTATACTGTCATCAGGCAGACAAGTGAATGATGACTTTAATGTCTACATCCAAAAGCGATTTGTTACATATTTACATTATGTACCTCACAAAAGTTCTTGTTTATGTTCCTTCCTGATGTTTTATCTGATTTAGAAGTGAGACTTAAACCTGACATATGTGTCATGTGGCTGAAACATGGGTACCATGAGTATTGAATCTCCATTTGCTAATGCATCACAGTGTCATGTCTTTGAATCTGAAATAAAACATTACATAACTATACTTAGACACAAACACTTTTGTCATGTTTGGATGGTGATTGTTTTTAATGATATTACAGTCATCTTCATTTGTTCATGGGGAACGTAGGTTTATGAAAGGTTGTAGTAGAGGAGGAAAGCCAAACAACATGTATGTTATTCAATGGTGCAAAATACATTTGCTCTCAAATGGAGATAGGTAACTGTAGAGAATAGTGAACTACAGGGCATTGCCATCAGCTAATTAGGATACTGCATGACAAGAACAGGTGACCTTGATCAACCACATCTCACAAATTGAAGACTGCAGTAATTTTAAATAAAGGTGGCATAATGTCAAAAGCATTGTCAAAACAAATAACTGGCCAGAAATCACTTACTAAAGTTTACCGGGAAATTCTAGGTCTCAAACTTGGGAACTGTACATCTTAACACTTTGTTCACCCTCCTGTTTTTATTGTTGGTCTGGTACATGAGGCTGTGGAGTGATGTTAGATGGCTCTGAAGAAGAAACATTGGAGAGTGAAGATTTATGGCCTAACTTCCCAAGAACATTAGTGAATGCGACAAAGTATACATGATAACCCCTAGCAAGGGCTTGTTGGTTCGCAAAATAGCAACAATATTGCTGTTGAGGGCACTTATTGTTTCCATGAAGGAATCCCTTGGCTTCCAATTGGTTTGCTAAGGCCTGCAGTACTTGACAAGGACTGGGTAGGAAATTGATGGCTCCTAGCTGGTTGACAATTTAGCTGGTTCATGATATTAGAGGCTCTTGTTGTTCGTCCCTCAGCATCAGAACATGAGCGATGTCAGCTAGGGAGGCATCAATTCCATGGAGCTAAGAATTGATGTCTCTTACTGCCTCTGACAACAGCTTATGTGGGCTGGGACACCTCCGGAATCCTTCAAGAATGCCCACTAAAGTCTCCATTCTCAACTTGAATTCTCCCTCCATACACTACTGGACCCCTATCACTGTCCAGTGAAAGTTGATTTGTGGGTCATCAGAGTCCTCGCTGGTGATATGGTAAACAGTTGTTTTAGAAACACTCTGGGTTGGTCCACTTGGAGACCTAACAACGTCTTCTTCCCTGGCCAAGATAGGAGGAGAAGTGTCCATTGTGTAATTGGTTGAAGGTCTCTTCATCCATGGGGGCAGGGAAGAGTCAAGGACAGGTTTCTCATTATGCAGTGACTGTTGGCCAGGAGAGGTAGTTCCTTCTTCTGTAAAAGAAGGGGGATATGTTAGCATTCTACAGAGGTTGTAGCTGGTTGATATTATGACAGACATTCATTATACGTCATTTTACACAGGGATACTACAAGCACATATAGCAGCGTGTCAATATGGCCATATTGTAATGTAGGGAAAAGTCACCAGTATGCACGTGTTATGGTTTCACACCCTCATTTTATACTATGGCATTGTTAATATGTAAGTTCCACAACATTACATGGTAACACACTTCTATTAGGTATGTATATACCTCAGAGTTCAAACGTGATCATTATTCCATAACAAACATTGTAGAGATACATTTTTCAACAAAACTGGAATTCACTTCACAATTGCCTTTATTGACTGTGAACATTGATACACAAGCCTGTATGTTCCTTGCAGCCTCTAGAATGAGAAATAGTTCAATGGATAGCAGATACCTACAATAAGCATGTTCACAGGATGTTAGCAAAACATGACATTATAATAGTATCATACTTATTTTGTAAGTTCACTTTTGTATAACATTGAGTTGCACTCGCATAGTGACAACATTTTAATTCATTTTTATTACAGATAAATATAATTGGATTGTTGCCATCCACACATATTTCTGAAAAAAACTACACACAGAATCACAGATTCCCCACATATCCTCTTTTTACCATTCTTCAGACACAGGGATGCATCACGATGGATGATAGCCACTTAATAGTTTTTTGGGTAAATAGTGGTAACTGAGGCTCCAAACACTTACCTGCAATGCAGCAATAATTTCACATTGACTTCCTAGAGGACTTGTATGATTAGATCCAATATAACATCATACACAAATTGAGAGTAATTTCACATTAAGATGCATAGAAATTCTGCTTCAAGTTTATGTTATTGAGGTACATTGAGTGGCCATGTAACCTCTCTTACCATCTATGAAAAATTCATAAACATAGCAACCAGTATGTTTGTTCTTAAAAACATGCCCATACTTGGGCCTTTGTGGATGTGTGACTCGTTTTCACACATTTTGGTGCCGATTCCAATCCGTTAAAAATATTCCCTGTACGAATCGTATCCGATTTTTTTACGTACGAATCGTACAAGTCCCATACAAACTGGCAAGTACGATTCGTATGTTAAAAAATCCATACGAATCGCATTGGGAAAATTCCCCGACACGTCCTCGGGTCGGAAAAAGTGTCCGACACGTCCCCGGACAGTTTTACATACGATTCAGGAAACTGAAGTCCGAGCGCGCAAGTACGATCCGTCCCGTCCGTCCGAATGCACAACCGTGTGGAAAAAACACCGTACGGAGCGAACTCCCATAGCAATCATGGAGACGTCCAAACATGTGCCCGCATATGTGCCGAACACCCCCCCAGCCCACCCCCCAAGTACGCGCCGTACCCCCAGCTCCCCCCATGTATGCGCCGTACCCCCACCCCACCCCCGTAGGCATGGAGCGTACCCCCACCCCGTGTAGGTATGGAGCGTACCCCCACCCCCATAGGTACGGAGCGTACCCCCACCCCACCCCGTAGGTACGGAGCGTACCCCCACCCCCCGTATGTACGGTGCGTACCCCCAGCACGTAGGGGTGGGGGTATGCACCGTACATACCAGGGGTGGGGGTACGCACCGTACATACGGGGGGTGGGGGTACACACCGTACATACAGGGGGTGGGGGTACGCACCGTACATATGGGGTGGGGGTACGGTGCGGGCGTGTAGGGATGGGGGTACGGTGTACCAGCCTTTTCGCCGTGCACCGTGGCGTACTTAGCTTTCCGGCACTTTTTGGGTCCCGTAAAAATATTGCCGTGCGAAGTGCTGTGGGTACGAATCGTACTTGCTGGTCCGTAAAACGCTGCCTGACTCCATGCGAATGTCGCGTACGCGGTGTCCCGGATCGGAATTGTGGGTATATTTTAGCCGGTCGGTGTTTTTTACGATTCGTACGGAAATGGTGTTTCTGTACGAATCGTACTTGCGGGTTTGTAAGGTGGTTTTCCCGGGTACGAGTCGGACGGAGAAAACACTCCGTCTGACGATTCGTACCCGTTTTTTCCCGGACTGGAATCGGCCCCTTTGTGTCAAGAGTATGGATAAGCCAAGCCATCTCCTGGCTCTTATTATCATGGCCTCTGTATCTATTTAATTTGTGAAGGTATAACACAATCATGTACATACATACAAGCCAGATGTGCAGGCACCCTTCTAATTTGGTAGCGGTGTGTAAGATGTGTAAATAGGAACCACACAATGCACTACAGGTAACTGGTGTAGGGATTGTCGACATATAGCATTGTTTTTAATATGGTAATGTAAACTCGTTTTCTTAGTTTTCACCTAAGTGAATCATCAATCAAAATATCTTTATTCAGTTTTACATAGAAACCATAAAGGTGCACATTAAAACATACAATTATTATCTTACAATAACAATTATTAAAATGTGGTACTTAAAAGACAAATTACGTGTCTCAATGCCCTTCCCTGGCGGCCTATCAGAGTTAGCTTGAGTATTGTAACACAGGCAGTATAGTTACATTAGTAAAGGCCAACTTTGTGCCCCACCCTATCAATGAATGGGTTACCTGTTGCTACTCTTGGATATACCTGGCCTTTCATGCCTAGTAATTAGATGGTACAACCATGGTTGTTAAAAAAATAAAACATTAAGAACAATTCATCAGTTGTAAGTATTATAAAATGACATTTTTAGATGGTATTCCCTACCAGTAGTCACAATCTCACATCTTTTAAATAAAATTCATGGTTCTGCCGGATCGGACAGGGGTGCACAGAAAGCATACTAAAGCAGCGCATATTACTTTGTCTGAGAGACCTTGTAATATGACGATCGCTTGGGCACTATGTCTTATGTTTCTCGCTCTGATTAGTGGGGCCCAAAAACCTTTAGTATATAACGTATAAAATGTACAAATGAAAAGGAAGTGCATCATGGACTGGGTTGCACCATCGCTACACAGGCATGCTATTGCATCTAGATTGATCTGAAATCTTTTTGGGAAACAGAGTAGGTATTTTACTGTATCTGCCCTAAACCTAAATAATAAGGAATGCTCCCAGATCCTCATGGGTTTCTGTATGTAACTAAGTAGGGTAACCTCTACATTCCAGGAGAGAAATTTCTCATTCTTTACTTTCCGCGACTCCTCCTTGACCCTCTTGTTAGGTAATTGTGCTAATAGCATTACTGAAACTTCCTTTTTACAAATGGATGCGCATGAAGTTGGGTCGGAAAATGTGTGTGGTAAACCAATCTAATTGAGGGATCCTTCCACATAGGTCAGCCATGGGATTGACATGCCTTTGTCGCATTTCAGGCAATCGCTAATTATGGACCTAGTTAATGGAGTGTTCTCATTCCACCAGATAGAAAGCCACAACTAAGGTGGTTTGGTTTGTATGAGGTTGCTCAAATAGGAGATCTCAAGTTCACTGTGGCAGATGAAATTTGAAGAGGATCCTGGTATGGCCAGCAGACTCTTACAAAAGTTATCTTCCTCCCTCTGTATTGGTGAACAATCAGCATGACCCAATACACCAGCCACATAAGAAGCTGTCGGGGAGCATTGCGCAGTGCAAATTTGCAGGACAAGGGCCAGAGGCCAACCCCTAGCAGGCCTTAGTAGGCTAAGGAGTGAACACTAAGATCCAGCTAATTTCGCATGACTTTGCTGGACGTGTGCTGCCCAGGATCCCATTTTACTAAAAGTTACCTCAAGGTACAAGAAAGCTTTTGTGCTTACCAGAACATTTTGACTGACTGCTATTTAAAAACCCATGCATCTTTTAGTCCCACAAGCCATTATGTAAGATTTACCAAAGGTCATTAGGCGGTCCAAATTTGGCAAGAACTCCACTGAAGTGTTGACTAAAGTTCTTAGTGCTATTGGGCTACGGGCCATTAAAACCGCCTCATCTGCATACAGAAGTTCAGGGGGTGGTATACCATTCCCCTTTTGGATGTCAAGGGTACTAGCTACTAACTTGGTGCTCAGATCGTTCATATAAAGAATAAATAGCAACGGTCCGAGCACAGAGCCTTGCCACACTTCACGATGTGTCTTGATGATGTCTGACAATTCACCTTTTTGTCCATAACATACCCTGGTGGAGGTATTAGCATGAATCGCAGCAAGTATGTGGACTAGTGCCCCTTCCATTCTGATACCAAGGAGATGCTGTCATAGCTTGTTTCGATTTATACAATTGAAGGTCATGGATACCCAATCTAAAATGCTATTATATATAACACGGCCAACAAGTTTGGCCGGTATATCGATGAAAGAGATTGGGAGATAGCAATAAGGCTTATGCCGGTCGCCTTTTTTAAAAATAGGAACTATGATGGAGTCCATCCAAGAGCTTGGTATGGTGGAAGATGCCATGTCACTAAAAGCGTTTGTCCTCAAAGGAGCCCATAGTGACGGGTTCCATTTTAATAAATCAATGGGAATTCTATCAGGCCCCAGTGTTTTGCCGCCTGGGTTCTGTGCGATTGCTGCAGTTACTTTGTCAATAGTAAAATTACAAATTGTAAATAAAATAGGGAGTTTGTCTGATGATGAAAAGGATTTCACAGGGTTGTCTGAATATGTTTTTGTGAAGGGATCCACCCACACGTGTGACAGCTGATGGTGGTTGTCGGCTGATCAAAAGCATGCATGCTTTCCACCGCTTTCCAAAATGAATTACGATCATTAATGTGAGCCTTCTTAGATAAAACCCTCTACTGCTGGACATCACCTCGTTTCTTCTACAAGAGACCACGTTTTTATAGTTTCTCCTTATACAGGTCACCACTTCATGATCTCTCGGGTTCTTATGCAAAAAGAACAATTGATGGACAGAATACAGAACAATGTCATACATTCCCCCCAGTACAGAGATCTGGGCCTAAATCCATTGTTTTTTTGCTCACCATGCTATTCCAGTCTGGATCCAGCCATATGCAAATCAATCTTGACCCTGCGCCCAATGGGAACATTCCAATCTGGTTTTTGCATTTGTCGCCCTAAGTGGGAAGGTTATGCTCAGACGTGTGTCCTGTGTTCACTGAGCCACTGGTTTCAAGCTATCCTGGGTGATGAAAGGTGATACCCCGATACGGGTTCCAGGATGCTTGTTTCCGGTTCAAGGAGGACCTGGCTTGGCAGTTCGGGCTGGACTGTTCTCATGAGGCACAGGGTCTAGACTGATTTGCATATGGCTGCGTGCAAACTGGGGTGGCACGGTGAGCATAAGAATGATGGATTAAACCCAGATGTTTGTGACTGGGGGTGAATGTTTGCATTGTTCAGCATTCCGGCCATCAATTGTTTATTTTGCATTTGTCGCCCTAAGTGGGAAGGGTATGCCCAGACATGGGTACTGTGCTCACTGCGCCACTGGTTTCAAGCTAGCCTGGCTGATGAGGGGTGATGCCCCGAAACCGGTCCCAGGACGCTTGTTTCCGGTCCAGGGAGGACGAGAATCACACATCTGGGTTAAATCCATCAACGTTCTTTAGCTTACTTCGCCACCCCAGTTCAGACCCAGCCTTATGCAAATCAGTCTTGACCCTGTGCCTATTGGGAACAGTCCAGCCAGAACTGCAAGGCCAGATATTCCCTGGACCGGAAACAAAATTTCTGGGTACGGTTTTGAGGTAACACTCCTCATCAGCCAGGCTAGCTTGAATCCAGTGGCAAAGTGAGCAACGGACCCCTTTCCGGGCATGCCCTGCCAACTTAGGCTGAACAAAGCGAACACAAGGAGATGATGGATGGAATGCTGAAACTTTTCAGACATCCACCCACAGTCACAGATCTGGGTTAAATCCACCATTGTTCTTTAGCTCACTTCGCCATCCCAGTTTAGACCCAGACATATGCAAATCAGTCTGCATCTTGTGCCGCATGGGAACAGTCCAGTTCAAACTGCCAAGCCAGGTCTTCCCTAGACTGAAAACAAGCATCCTGGGACCAGTTTCGGGGTAACACCCCTCATCAACCAGGCTGGCTTGAATCCAGTGGAAAGTGAGCAAGGGACCCACGTCTTGGCATACCCTGCCAACTGAGGGCAAACAGAGCAGACACAAGGTGATGATGGATGAGAGCTGAAACTTTTCAGACACCCACCCCCAGTCACAGATCTGGGTTAAATCCATCATCCTTCTTTGGCTCACTTCACTACTCTAATTCAGACCCAGTCATATGCAAATCATTCTTGAACCATGCCTCATGGTAACTGTCCAACCCGAACTGCCAAGCCAGATATTCCCTGGACCGGCAACTGGTCTGGTTTCGAGGTAACACTCTTCATCAGCTAATCTAATCCAGTTTGAATCCAGTGGCAAAGTGAGCAAGGGACCCACGTCTGGGCATACCCTGCCAACTGAGGGCGAACACAGCAAACACAAGTAGATGATAGACGGAGCATTGATGCTTTTCAGACACCCACCCCCAGTCACGGAGCAGATCTGGCTTGGCAGTTCGGGATGGAACAGGATCAAGACTGATTTGCATATGTCTGGGTCTAAACTGGAAAGGCATGGGGAGCACAAAAATAACATATTTAGGCCTGTATCTCTGTACTGGGGTGAATGTATGACATTGTTCAGAATTCTGTCCATCAATTGGTCTTTTTGCATTTGCATTTGTCACCCTGATTGAGCCAGGAATGCCCAGACGTGGGTCCCGTGCTCTTCATTCCAGTGAAGTCAAGCTAGTCTGGCTGAAGAGGGGTGGAACCCCAAAACCGGTCCTAGGATGCTTGTTTCCAGTCCAGGGAGGACCACGGTTGGCAGTTTGGGCTGGACTGTTCCCATGGGGCACAGGGTCAAGACTGATTTGCATATGGCTGGGTTCAAACTGGAACGGCATGGTGAGCAAAAAACGATTGATTTAGGACTAGATCTCTGTACTGGGGTGAATGTATGACATTGTTCTGCATTCTGTCCATCAATTGTTGTTTTTGCATTTGTCACCCCGAGTGGGAAGGGTATGCCCAGACGTGGGTTCCTTGCTCTCCATGCCACTGGACATCAAGCTATCCTGGCAGAAGAGGGGTGAAACCCCGAAACCGGTCCTAGGATGCTTGTTTCCAGTCCAGGGAGGACCTGGCTTGGCAGGGTCAAGACTGATTTGCGTATGGCTGGGACTAAAATGGAATGGCACGGGGAGCAAACAACAATGGATTTAGGCCTGAATCTCTGTACTGGGGCGAATATATGACATTGTTCAGCATTCTGTCCATCAATAGTTCTTTTTGCATATGGAACATCACCCTGGCAGACACACTAGATATCTTTAGGAATAATAATCTCTGATAGGTCATTGACATTGAGTTACAATACTGGACTGCTTTTGCTCTGTGACTGAACAAGTCTATCCTGGCTTCAGGAGCAAGCTAATTTTCACTATTTACCATTTTTTCTTAGGCCTTTAAAGTTTATAGGATTGGCTGATTACTAATGAAAGTGTTAACTATGATTTGCAATATTGGTGCATAGCAATACAGTGCAAAACATACCTCTTGCAAACATAGTTGTATCACACATTACACGCATCACAAGCAAGACAGCACACATAAAAATGCATGTCTCACAAGTCTTTCTTATAGTGTTGGGTTACACCACAACACAAAATAAAAGAATATCAGAAGAAAGCCAAAATACTTCTAAGAATTTTGCCTGCAACATAAGAGACAAAACAAGAAATAGTAATGGAGGAACCGCCATCCACAAGGGATGACAAAATGTTCACAGAAATAGAAGGGTGAGACATCTGTTGAAATGGGTGAATATGATGTCAATGAATGTCATGCAATGAGCAGGCCTGACAACGGCAAACTCAGTAAATGCAATGTGAACGGGTGACATGCATAACCACGTAAATGCCCGTCAATGCAATGTCAATGTATACCGTAACTTGTGCCTGCACAGCAGCAACGACATCAGCAACAATGATATCAATGTTTGTCATAATCCATGCCTGTACAATAATATTATTGGTGCCAATAAGAACAATGTCAATGTACGTTCAGAAGAAAGCAAATATAACTTTGTCAATACCAGTAAGAATTATGTCAATGTACAAGATGACAACTCTTTGGGCAATGTTGATAATGTCAATAAAAATTATACCAGTGGCAGCCATATGATTCTTTGGAGTTCCCAAAAAACTCACAACATTGCTGTCAGATTCAACCAAGGTGACATCCCCATTAAGTCTGAGTCAGAGATACGTGGTCAGGCAGGTCCTGTGACCCATGCCCAGGCCTATCTAGTAACTAGTCAAAGGTAGGGTCTCCCATAAACTAAAGGCAAGCACACACCCAGAGAAAACCAAGATTGATTCCACAGATAGATAGTTGCATCCCAAAAAGTCTGAGGTAATTGGTTATAACAAAATCGATTTGGCCACAAGGCTTGTGTTCCCCAGAAATACTAGCTAGTTACCACCTGTAGATAGGTACACTCAACCGATCAGGACACAACATGCACACCACACGTAGTGACCACGCGCTCCTCATGCCGTACATCTGGACACATTCACACTGGCCCACATTAGCAACCCCCCAGGTCGAGAGCCATCTATGTTCTTATCAGATGCACACATTTGATTGATTTATATCTAAGATGTTCTTTAGGAATGTAGAGATCATTTTATTTTACCTCATGAACTGTATAAATTGACAGCCAGAAAGTTGTACATAGAGAGATTTTGAGCAGACGCACCCTGTCCAGGCTCTCCCAGCTACAGGGTTCAATTAAACCAACTTGTTTCTGTTTTGCCAAACGCCTCTTGTCTTTTCATTTATTTAAGGTAAGTTCATATCCGAGCAACAAATCACTGACACACACTGAGGAAAAACTGCAGCAGGCAAGAATAAAAAAACACACAAAAAATAAACATGAGAATTATGACATTATCAAAGTCATGCTCTTCACTATTTACACCAAGGCCCACATTGATTTGTGATTTTGCCAAGTGACATCTTGCAGCGCTACACTGTGTGACTGGGAAAAGGCAGGAATGTGTTATATTTAAGGTAATACGGTGCATTCCTGTCATTTCCCTTGCTGTGGCATCCTTTCGGCAGCCTAGTGCCAGTGCAGGCACCCTTACACCATGGATCAAGGGTGCCTGTGTTTCATGCAGTATTGTTTTTGTGCAGAAGAGGCGCCTCTTCCTGCACAAAAGCAATCCTGGGAGGCATATTTCTCTTTTTATGTGTGCTGCACAATGCAGCACGCATGGAAGGAGGAAGAAACGTGTAGAAATAGAGATACTCTGGGAAGGTTTAAAACTTTGGCGCATCCCCTTCTTGTAAACCTATGGATACTTCTCCTCACTATGCATCCTCTGGGAAGGTTTAAAACTTTGGTGCATCCCCTGGTTTATAAGTTCTTGTAAACCTGTGGATTTGTCAAAATCCATGAGAGTTGGGTGAGAACATCCACGCAACACGTATGAAAAGCCTTACCATAGCAGAGTACCACAACACAGTAAGTTACTCCAGATTTTGAAGGCGCTCAGAACCAAGCAAAGAGGCTTTGGGTGGCTTCCAAAATCTGACATAGAGGTTTGCCTCATGCATATACCATGTTGGGTAATTCAAACGTGATACAACGACCTCATAAATATGCCCCTTTTTTTTTACTGAATTGTTATTATGAGGTGTGCATTATTACTGCATGCAGTATTACTTTTAGTGACTCTGTGGTCAAATCCACAGTGTCACATCTGCTGGATTTGCCCACAAGGTCAAGTCCTGCACACATTTTCATTCACAGTTCAGCTTTTAGGAAATGTTGTTCAATCATCCTTCAATGACATAATGCCTAACTGTGCTTTCAAATCATACTTGCAACCTCATGTACTCAGTTGTGTATAAAGGTCTACTCATCATTAATACAATCTTGCCTGTGCTTGGACTACAGTAGATAATATAGAGTGATGTATTATGTAACTGAGTGATATAATATGTAACAAGCAGCTGAAATGTTACACCATGCTGTGCATCAATAGGTGAATTTTGAACGACATGACAAACCATAAATACTCTCAACCAGCGACAGTCCGTGCAGATAAGCATGGTGGGGCGGGGAGGGGCATGTCGACAGATAAGAAATTATTTATTCATTTAATTTTCACATTTTTTCATCTGTCGACTTCCCCCCTCTCACCCCGCCGTACCCCCGCCCTACTTCCCCACAGTGCTTACCTGTATTGACCGCTGCTGCTCTGAAAGAAATGTTATTCTACTTTGTAGGCAGTGACAAAATGCCACATAATGCCACACATCATAATGAAGGCAATGCAAATAACAGAGCTATGTCTATGTAGTAATGATGAAATTACTATGTTGTTGCTGGACAATAAAACGAAATCACTATACAACCAACTAGCTAAACCTGTAGAACCAACTGCATCTATCTCAGGTATTGGAAAGCAAGGTTTCCAACACGGACACAACATTAGGGCCTACTCAAAAACTGCATTTTGAAGTATGTTTAGTAGTACTACAAAACACATTACAAACTATTCTTCACAAACATACGAGTGGAGTTCGTGCCTCTGGCTCGCCTATCATTTTCTGTGCAGAGATCTCCACCCAAGTACAGAATTTCCACTCAAGTAAGTATATGTTTTAAAAGAAAATGTGGGAAGAGCAATGTGAGTGGATAGATAATGGGGAATAATTACAACTATAGGGGAGGGGAATAGCGAGGAGTAAGGAGTGGTAGATGGATGGTTTTGAGGGGTAGAGGAAGGCACGTTTTCTCATCTACATAAGAGTAAGCCCATTGCTATTCTCAAACTGCACTTGAAGTTATAACAACCAAAAACGAACTCAAAATGGTGACAAAGTACTGCAGCTCAATGCTGAAGTAAGTCCAGTACCACACATGACAACCACTGGTACTTCAACACCTTCCTCTAAAGATCTATGGAGTTAGGGACTTACATTTTAAACGCATGGGAAATATTGTTAATTTACATTAAATTATATTAAAAAAATATAATTATTCCCTATTCACTTATTTTGTATCTCTATTTATTTAAAAGCATAAAAATGATATTTTTTATTTAATGTATGAAATGTTTTAATAACTTTTTTCCAATTAAAAACTGATGTAATAATTTCAATGCAATTTATTATATTTACTTTAATGAAAGTATTTTTTCTTTAGATCTATATTTAAATTAAATATATAAAATTAATTTACTTCAATATTTAACATTAAAATATGTTTAAAACTTTTTTCAACTTTAATAAACGTGTTTATTTTTTGTTTTTAATAAAAGATATGTAATATTTGATTGTTTTTCATTTTTAAAACTCCAAATTATAATTAGTCGTTTTTAATTAATTTAAATAATTTAATTTAAATTAACATTACTTCATACAAGGTTTACTTTTAAGCCCCTGCATCCATCATTGTCTATTGAGTATTTGAGTGCCAGGTTTTGGCCATTAGTGGTGCTAGACTTACCTCCGTTTTTTTATTTTTTCAGTAGTAACACTTGTAGGTTAGGTTCCACCCCCATGTATGTCTACATGTTGGGTAACTATACACTTGGACTTTGTGACTAGCCAAAAATAGTAAAGTTGCTTAAATGTGTAACAGTAAAGTTACACGTGCAAATTAATCACAAATGTTACTTATCTTTGTGAATAGCCCTGAGGGTATCTACACAGGCTCAAAAAAATCGAAATGACTGACTGCAGAATCACCCTAGTCAGGTGCACACAGCCTTTCATGTTGAAGATAGCTTAGCAGTGCTTATGCTGAATTAAGCGACATAAAAAAGAGAACATGGATTCATTACGTGTTTTGGTAGAGTACCCAATGTGTCACAAAAGCCTCATGACATGATGAGATGAGAGGATAGTGGATAGGAAAGAATTCTTTGTGGATAGTAGAGCAATTAATTGCACTTAGAAATCTATTCATGAGATCGTCCGTGGACTGGGTAATTGTCTTGGACATATCTTAGATAACTTTAAAGCTCTAATTAAAACAGGATCTGACTTCTTTAGTGCAATGTGGTATGCTTCTTGGAGCTGAGTGTTAGCTTGGGTTCATTGTGTCACCATCAGCCAAAGTCTCATTGTATTACCCTGGTCACGTATACAAAATTAATTAGAAGTCTTGTATGTCCCATGATATCTGCATTCAATGATTATAAGTTGTACCCATATGTATCATACATACCTACCTGTATTCTTTGGGCCTGATTCACAAACTTAAACTTACACTTTTGTGTAAGTTTAGGTTTCTTTTGGCATTCACAGAAAAATATAGACATGTCCTATATTTGTATGTGCAGAGTTCTCTGATGCGGAATCTCTGCAGCGGAATCTCTGCAGTCATAAACTTACTATGAACTCTTAGGGACATATTTACTAGATTCTAATGGAGCGCAGTGCAGCAGCCACAAATGCTGTGCTGTGCTACACCTCATGAGACGGAGAAATATGGCAGTCTCCTCCACTCTCCCTAGTGCCGGCGCAGAAATATGGTGTTGTGCGCCACAGACACACCTTTGCACCATAGTGCAGGGGTGTCTTGGTGAATCTAGCAAAGGTTTTGCAAAGGAAGGGACCCTTCCCGTACAAAATACCATGCTTAGACTAACGTCAAACCTTTTCCCACTTTGTGTGTGTGCTGTACCGTGCAGCATACATACAAAGTCAGAAAAGAAAGGAGAAATGAAAGCATTCTCCTTCATAGCAGCGATTTAAAATGGACACTATTTTCTCATGCTAAACCTTGTCTACTTTTGCAAGTAATTTGGGCTTAGTGTCAGAAACCTTGGGAGGTCGCATGGGAATACCCCTAGAGCTAAGCCGAACTATGCATTTCTTTTTGCTACATTTGAGTTTTTTCCAGCACTAAACATATTTAGTGCTGGAAAGTAAATTAGCAAAAAAAAGATTTAGCATCAATTTGCATCACCTTTGTGATGCAAACACAGCAATAAAACTTAGCAAATAGACCCCATAGTTTGTGAGTACCAAAACAGACTCTTATAAAAAAGTGTGTTTACCTATGTGATTCCAGCCCTCTCTCTATAAAGCCCTTGTTCCAAAAGTAGATTTCTTGTGATATGTCTTGGATAATATGAGTCATGGGTGCTCCCTAGAACCTAAATCTAGCCATAACTTTTGTGAGCAATAGTACATACCCAGAACATTGCGGTGTGTTCTTGTACATGAGTATCATGTCAGAAGGTGGTCACGGCCAGACTGGGAACCAAAACTGGCCCTGGCAAACTGCACGGCTGTGGGTGGGAGGGGGCAGGGGGTGCTAGTGGAAAACAACACTCCCATCTCACTGCTGCCGCTTTTGTTACAGGGGCTGATATTACAGCTATGCAGCAAAACAGGCCCCCGGTAATACAAATGGCACCCAGGGGTCCAAAACTGGCACCCGCCCTGGTGGCCCACCAGGGAAACACCTGGTGCCCGCTACAGCCAGTCTAGCCCTGAATGTGGTAGAAATGTGACATTTGCGCAATTTAAGGTACAGCAAAACATGGGATATAAGCAGTAGCACAGAAACTATCTTTTGCTAGTTGCGTATTGGGTCCTGTTTATCAAACATCCTAGGTGCTGTGGTACGATGGTCATGATCACTTCCATACTACACGGCAGAAATGCAGATAATAGTTTGTGCAGCACCTGCTACTGTGCCATGTGTGTTTCGGAATGAGTAGGAGGTCAGCAGAAAGGGTATAGCAAGCAGGCTTTCATTTGCTGAATGTTGTTTGTTGGCTCAAGGGATGGATCATTGGTTTCCAGGCGGGCTGGAAGAACTGTACTGCTCACTGCATGCTTTGGCTTAATTATGTCCTCTGGTAGTCCAAAGAATGTGATTATCAGTCTTTATATTTTTTCTCTACCCAACCTTTTCTTGAATTGAATTGCTGACAATTGCAGCAATCTGGGTAATTGTTGATGAATTGCTCACTTTGGTCTGTTAGGGGCGCGTGTTTTCATATTGGATTTTACCTGATCATCAACATTGCAAATTGCCTGCACCTGTTTTGGGATGGTCCGAAGAATTTGCTCAAATTCTACATGAGTTGATAAGCTTATTAGCACAAGGTAACATGCCATTCATAGATTTCCATTCAGGAAAAGAGCAGTGCCATTTCGGTTGCCGCCCAATTCTGCCCTTTATGAATTAAATATTGGAATTTTGCGTAATATATATCTTTTAACTCGATAATAATAATGATTGCTTTCTGTTGTTCTTTTCTGCAAAGTTCCTAATGCACCCAATAATTCAATAAATTTTATTGATTTTCTGTGTTTTGGCCTTAGTTTTTCTCTACCCATAGAAATCAGAATAGCGATGCGAAACTAGCCCCCTCTGGTCAGTGGGGCTAGGCTGGTTAACATCAGCAACCAACATCCGCCGTTAACAAAAATTACAAATCAGACAGCTGCACAGTACCGAATTCTGCATCTTGATTGGCTTCTGGCAGGTGGACATCTACCCAGGAGATTCATAGCCAGAAGCTGAAACAAGCCTCATTATAGACACATCCACATATCACTACGCCTTGCTCCCATAACAGCTGCATGCGAAGATCACAGAGTCCCATTAAAGAACTCAAGAATTAATCTACCTCACTGAATTTGCTATCACCGTGGAATATGCTGATGGT
The DNA here is from genome assembly GCF_964204655.1 of Triturus cristatus. Classification (NCBI taxonomy): domain Eukaryota; kingdom Metazoa; phylum Chordata; class Amphibia; order Caudata; family Salamandridae; genus Triturus; species Triturus cristatus. Next base: position 448,095,454 of record NC_140594.1, read on the forward strand.
TAAAACAGGATTCAAATGTTTCATAGTCCCTCGCAAGAGGCTAAATATGCACAGGAAAAATGTTAGAAAAGTAGTCATTTTTGGTATGTTCACCAACATTGTTTGCTGACTGGCACTGGTAATGGCTAACTGGGACTGTGCCCTAGCCTTAGGGCCAGTGCTATGTGTAAACACACACATGTAATAGGGCACACTCACAAGTGGCCTGACAGACCCTGTAAGTACCTAGTAGATAATAGGGCAAAGGGGTTTAATCTACATATTAGACCCCAGTATATAATAAGGCATGGAGGTTTAAAAGTCTAGCAGATGTTATGCACTTTGCATGTGTGCACTGCTGTGTGAGTGGCTGTCATTTTAAAAGCAGCATTGCCTTGCAGGACTGCTTTTAAAAGTAAATTCATTGTAAAGTTGACTTTAGAGCTATGGGCATGTAAAGTAATCAACTACACAATGTTTACATATTAGGTACACCCAAGGTCTCCCCTAGGTGTCCCTGGGGAGGAGGGGTCATGTAACTAGGAGCAGGGCCCTAATAAAATACATGTTATAAGCCCTGGTTAGGGAAAAATGCCCATGTTAATGTTTCCTGGTGTAGTAAATTCACTACAAACTCGACTTTACTGCTGTGAGCACTGTGAAGTATTATTCTACCTTATGTTTATATATTAGGCACACCCACGCCCCCCCCCCCCCCTAGGTGTTTCAGGGGTGGGGGGGGGGGGTCATGTAACTATAATCAGGGTCCTTATAAAAGGTATTTTATAAATCCTGGTGAGGGAAATCTGGCCAAGTTATTTTCCCCATTGTAGATGCTTAGGCCATAGGCTAACATTGCAATATTTTAAGCATGCATAAATATTGTTTGGAAGGGAATAAAATATCATTTAAAGACTTGGAAGAATGGTATGGATAAATCCAATGGCTTGCTCTGGTTGAGATTATCATAACTTCTACAGAAAATAGGTATACGACTTTCTTGTTTGTAAGCCAAAATCCAGCCTTCCTGCAGTCTCCCCTGACTGGTCAGCTCTAACAGGATTAGCCATGCTGGTTTGATTGGGTGATAAGTGGCTTGGCCAAGAAGAGGTTGATTGTTGGAAAAAGTTCGACAGAGGCACTGGAATGCCAGAGCAGGGGGATGGGCCATAAAGAATGAGCTTAAAAAAAGGGCAGGAAAGGCAAGAATGTCATTGCGGCCCATTCCCTTTTCCTACCAGATAGGAGTAGGGGGAGTTTATGCCACACTATGAGTTTGCTTTGCACAGGTCTTACTCCTCTACTGAGATCTCATCCATATTGGATTTTGAGAGAATAATGATTTCAGGGACAAGATTATGCCACACTTTGTAGAAAGGGGTCATGTGCCTGGGAGGATCCCTGGATCCTATTGGTCAGGTGTACCCCCCGTATGATGCCCAGAAACTGAGAATAAAATGTAAGAGCTGCATAGCCTTTCAGTTCTGCTGCCTGAAGCTACAAGTAGGACGTCCCTGCTGGAATCTGGATCTCAAACCAAGGGCCTTCATTCTTGATGTCTGCCCCAGCTGCACACTCTGGTACTGCAGCACTGGGGACTGTGCCTTGCTTAAAGAAGGACTAAGGAGTGGACTTCCTGCAAGCTACAGATTAACAGAGCCCACCTGCATCATCTCCACCAGATGTCACCATCCTGGGGTGCCTTAAGTGGACTTCCAAGAATTTGGCCAGGTGCATTGTGGGAATTGTGGTCTAGACCTTCCAGAGACCATCCAGGAGATTACAGACCTTTGGATTTGTGTTTTGGACAGTTTGAACCCACAAGGAGACCTTCCGGAAACACATCCGGAAGTATGGAGAACTTTGGAAAACGTTTGGGAAAAAGCTCCATAAGGTGACACACTCAACCGCAAGAGTCAAGCCTTCCAGCGTCAACCACGACCCAGCCAAGATTTCAGGTTTGTTCAGTTGAAGGCTCCAGAGCTCCAAATTTCCAAGGTTTGACTGGGGCTTTGAGGAAAGACAAGCCATTGAGCCCGCTCCCAATCCAGCCTGCTGTGGAGGATCGAGGGCCAGTGGAAGAAAAACCTCCAGAAAAGTTTCTAAGTGTGAAGATAAAATATTGACAGTTTAGTGTATCTGACGCGGACTCCATCACGGTCAGCCTGAAATTTTGACTTTACCCCGGTCATTCGCAACCAATGTTTCAATTAGGTGCCAATAGTTTCTAAGCCTTGGAAGTGTTTATTCTTTTAAAGTTCTTATCTCTAGTTCCCTAGCTTGGATTTTTGTGGTTTTGGTGTAATTTTAAGGAAAATAGTTCCTATTTTCATGAATTGGTGTGGGGTTTTTATTTTGTGTTGTGTGTAATTTATTTACTGTATTGATGTTTTTAAATGCTTTACATGCCTGTCTCCTAATTTTAGCATTATTGCTCGGTGTCAGCTACCAAGGGATGAGCAAAGGACTCATTTATAGAGGCTCTTTTCAGCTCCCAGTACCATTTCGGTGGACTTGTTACTTGTGGCAGGTGCATACTTACCCCATCAATAACCATCCTCCAACAAAAAAAAATCTATTTTCTTGTGCTACAGGTTTTAGAACCAAAGTAGCCTCCAAAAACATTCTTTATCTTCCTTATGATTGTCTAATATATTTAAAGTGTCCTAAGTCTGTGAAAGTCTTGAAACTGTGTAAGGTAACATTATTTTCACTTCGTAAATACAGTTAATTTCGGCAGCGTGGCCAAGCCACGGACCAAAATGGCCGCGCGACGTTGAAGCTCCGCCAGCCGACTTACGATACTCGTGTTTTACCCCACATCCAGTGCAGATATGAGGGCGGCGCAGACATCGGTGCACCCCCGAAGCAGTGCTGCATAGCTTGCGGGGACATCGGAGCAGTGCGGAGCCTGTGGGATGGCATTGTGCAGATGAGTGCCTGAGGAACAGACGAGAGGAAGATGGTGGCCGGAATAATAGACGCGGCTGACTACAGCTACTACTGACATCGGAGCGGCCACCTGCCCTGATCGGGGACCTTCATTGCCGGTGAGTGTCCCGGGTGCCGGTCTGGTGTACCTCAGCTTCTCCCCCCTCACTCTAACATCAAGAGCGGCTGTTTGGACCGAGGTGGGGCCTGCCTGGCTCCTATGCTGATTTGTAGCCATGCTGCCGCCTGATGTCGAGGCGGCCGAAATGGCGGCGGCGTGAACGTTGAATTGAGGGGGAACTTGAGGCTGCTTGTTGCCCCCAGTGCCCGGTGAATCCCCTGCGCAGTCCCCTACGTCTTTGCCTGACCTATTGTGAGCTCCGCTGCCCGCTCGGTGCAAGTGACTTTGGCCCAAGTTGTCTCTGCAGAGGAGGCGGTGTTAAGTCAAGCAGACGCCTACGCTCACCCTGGCCTCATGGGGCTCTTCTGATCATCTAGCATTCTCTGGCCCTTTTAACCTGCTGGCTCCTGGCCCTCTGCTGCATTATGCACAAGACTTTGAACCCCTGAAGCCTCACCCTCGGCCCACAGTCCACGGACCGGTCCGGCATAATAGATGATGCCCCCCCTAGTTGCAGCGCTGCTAAGAGTAATGACAGCTTGCATACCGGCGCTGGGGGCCCAGATTTTGCTGTAGAGATGACTGTGCTGTGGCTGGCACTTCCCTAGTTGCGGTGGTATCCTGAGGGCTCAGTAATTCTGTAGCGACCTAGTGGGGTCCTCTTTGTCGCGACTCCAGTGATGCACCCTGTAGTATCCTTGGGGCGTCCACGTCTATCAGACCACATCTCATGAACTCTCCAGCGGTATGGGTCGCAAAGACCCAAAACAAAGGACACTCCTGTTTGAGAAATTAGCGGAGAAGACAGCGGAAGAGGGCCCCGACATGGCGGAACGTGCCCAAGCCCTGATCATGACGCAGCTACCGCGGCCCCTCCAGCTGAGTGGCTACAGGAGATGAGAGCTGGCTTTCGGTCTTTAGATAGCCGCTTTGACAAAACGCTTGAGTCAATGGGTACCAAAATCCAGGCGCACGATAGGCGTCTCGACGTGGCGGAGGCACGGATCTCCGACATTGAGGATGGCACTGCGCAAGCGACAAAACGATTAGACAGAATGGAGCGCATACTGAAAGAAGTAGCCATACAGAATGAAGACCTTGAAGTGCACTGCCGACGCAATAATGTTTGTATCCTTGGGGTTCCGGAGTCCACCGCCATGGATTGCCTGGATCTCTTTGTTGAAACTCTGCTATCTGACTTGTTCGGGAGGGAGGCTTTCACACCTGGAGTTGTGGTGGAGCGGGCCCATTATACCTTGGGACCTCGATCTAACCCGGGCCTCCCTCCTCACCCTCTGATAGCCCGTATCATGAACTTCCGGGATCAGGACACAGCTCTGCACCTGGCCAGAGAATGTGGGGAGACTACCTGACAGGGCTCCAAGGTCGCTCTTTACCCAGACTTCACGGTTATGGTGCAGGAAACCAGGCGCAAATTTACCAGAGTAAAGGCCACCCTCCAAAATCTCGGCCTCAAATACGGCATGCTATATCCCGCTCGGCTCAGGGTAGAGGTTGGGGGTCAGGTACGCATTTTTGACAAACCTAATGAGGTCCAGGAATTCTGTCGTACCTATAAGATCGCGAGGACAGAGGCGACCCATCCCCTCCGCATAGTGGCTTTGTTGCTAGTATGGATCTATTCTCAGGCTCCGATGTTGGGTGACATTGATGTGTTGTTGCCCTTTTTGTTACTTGGACTACATTGGGATTACATTATGATCCGGTTTAATATGTACTTCACAGTTGGTCGTCTGACGTGGCGTTGCCACCCCCCTTGGTTGATACCCTGGGTTTGTTCTGGTTGGTCCTGATGTACCCATTTGTAGTAGTGCTGTTGCACTGTAAAGTCAATTGGTACTCTGTTTTTTGTTTACAGGATGGGGTATGCCTTGCCTTGTTTGTAGTAAGGCTGGGTGGTGGGAGGGGGGGTAAGGGTAGGGTCAATTGCCTTCATTATTGATTATGGTGCTTGTTGTGTTTGGTCCAGGTTCACTGATTTCAAAATGACATTCAACCTATTTAGACTTTTTAAAGCTCATGGATGGCGCAGCCAGGTTTAATCACAGGTCTTTTCAATTTGTTTCTGTTGTCATGGAATGTCCGAGGTCTCAATACCCAGAGTAAATGATGGCAGGTGGTGCATTACTTAGTCAGGCATAATATAGACATTGCCTTCCTGCAAGAAACACACTTACCGGTTTCAGATGCTGCACGTTTTGCTTCAAGCTTGGGTGCCCACAGGTATTTTGCCAATTTTAGTAAGTATGTAAGAGGCACGGCAGCTCTTATACATAAGAGAGTCCCCTTTAGCTGCCAGTTAGTTGTAAATGATAAGGAGGGCCAGTATACTATTGTGGTAGGGTCCATGATGGGTCACAGGGTCACTTTGATGTGTGTCTACGCCCCCAACACTGATTCCCCAGAATCTTTTCATACACTGCACACACAACTTTCCAAACTAGAACCCACTCTGATTATGATAGGTGGGGATTTCAATCTCCTTCTAAATACAGACCTAGATAGTACATCCGCCTCTCCATATACAAAGCCTAGAGCGTGGCGCGCTTTGGTCGACCTTTGCAACCAGTTTTCATTGATAGACATATGGCGCAAGCGCAATCCTACTACTACTAATTACACACATTATTCAGGGCATCACAACACATAGACTAGGATCGATCTCGGGTTGATTTCTCCTGGTGTGTCCCCCTGATATCAGATGTTAAATACACTTCCTAGAACATATTCGGACCACTCCCCGGTCCAACTTTGTCTCCAAGTCTCACGCCCGAGGGGTTTGAGAGGCATGGTGCTTCCCTGGTTGCGCACTCCTAGACGACCTTTTCTGTCACGAGGTCAGAGAGGCTATAGAGGACTACCTCACTATTAACACTGGCTCGGTGAGCTCTTGGGCTGTGCTGTGGGAGGGGCTCAAAGCCTACATCTGTGGTGTATGCATCTCCAAACATGCAGGGGTACTCACAGCTCTACGCACAACACTGACGAGGCTAGAGGGGGAACTAGCGGCTCTGGACAACGAGTCGCAGCATGTTGCCTCATCCCCCTCGCAAGGCAGGAGGCTGGCCCTCCTGTCAGAATACAGAGAAACAGCGGATCGCGAGATCCTCTACTTGGGTAAATATCAAACAGCCCGACAATATGGAGAGGGTGATCGCCCAGGTCGCACTCTAGCTCAAACCCTCAGGCCCCCCTACAGCAAAGCATGCATCACTGAGATCCGTAACAGGGACGGGACTCTACTTACGACTCCCACTAATATCAGGGATGAATTCCTGTCGTACTACACCATGTTATATGCCTCTAGAAAGGGCAGTCACACAACCGCACACAAGGATTATCTCTCAGAGATTGCCGTAGTCTACCTAGAAAAAAATATGCAGGAATTCCTGGCAGAACCCATCACTGTGAATGAGATACGTGGTGCTATAAAGGTGCTTCATAGCTCCTCAGCCCCTGGCCTCGACGGCTTTACCGGGGAGTTTTATAAGGCCTTTTCAGACCTTCTGACACCGAAATTGATTGAAGTATATGCTGAGGCCCTGGAAAAACAGATCCTGCCTCCAACATTAAGCAAAGCGGTTATCATTCTCCTTCCTAAGTCCAGTAAAGACTGCTCCCTTTGCGGATCATACAGGCCACTTTTGCTACTAAATGTAGATTGTAAAATACTCGCTAAAATTGTTGCTAATGGACTTTTCACAATTAATGGAGTTCATCATCTCCCCAGCATAATCTGGCTTTGTCCCGCATCGCTTGACCTCCTTAAATTTGCGGACCTTGTTTGTGGTTTTACATAGAAAAACCCCGAGACTCCTGCTGCGGCAATTCTCCTTGATACAGAAAAAGCCTTTAGCACACTCGAGTGGCCCTTTTTGTATCCATCATGCGTTGTATGGGTATGCCAGCTGGCTTTATAGCCACTACAGGCTTATTATATAGTCGCTCAACGGCAAGGCTTCTCATAAACCGTACCCTATCTGACTCCTTCTCGCTGACCCGCGGCACACATCAGGGATGTCCTCTGTCGCCCCTTTTATTCATTCTAGCCATGGATCCCTTAATACGGCACTTTCAGGAACAACATCTCCATAGAGGACTACAATTTAATACAGGCCCCCTTTTGGTTTCATTATACGCTGACGATACTATCCTCTATGTCAGGGAGCCTCACCTGAACCTGGCCCCACTCATCCGGTAAATCCTTTGCTTTGGGCAGCATTCTGGATTAGGTAGTAATCGGCACAAATCTATTATTTTTCCCTTAACCACTAGCACGACTCCTTGGGCTTGTGAATTTTCCTTGGAATGGTGCTCGGATTCCATCAAATATCTGGGTATCCATGTACACTTGGACCCGGTCAGATTATTCCCCTTAATTATGGACAAGCGATTGAGAAGCTGGAGACTCAGGTGGAGAGATGGTTATGTCTCCCTCTGTCCATTGCATGCAGAATCGCTATAATTAAGATGATGGTCCTACCTAAATTCTTAATATCCCCATTCCCCTCACACACAGTTTCTTTTTGTTACTACGATCCCATCTTATCCGGCTGGTCTGGGGTGGAGGGCGGCTGCGTGTTCGCTGGAGGATACTCACTTTACCATATGATAGAGGCGGATTCGGAGTGCCGGACTTTTACTTATGCTACCTAGTGGCGCAATGTAGTTTCGCCTTTGCTTGGTAACACCAGATGCCAGGATCAATCTAGTTGACATACAGACATTCTCAACCACTAGCTGGGTTTGGAGCAGGCTCCATCGCTATCCTGGCACTTCGGTTTTGTACTCATCGGCCCTTCCGATTCCGAATGCCCGTTGGCTCCCCATAACAGGTGAGAAACTTGTGCAACGCACACTGACTAAGTTTGACATTTTCACGATCAGTGACTTGTACCCTGGTGGACACATCTTTTCGGCCACTGAGGAAGCTCGCTTCCAAGAGGCCACGTTCATGGATAAATTCGTTCTTAAGCGACTATACTCAGCACTGTGTGCAACGATCGTTGGCTTTCCTTTAGAGCCTGACTCATTTGCACCATTACCTCTCCCCATTGAGAATAAGAGTGGAGTGCATATAGGGCCCGATTCACAGAACTAACTTAAGACAAAATCCTAAACTTACTACCATTTTGGTATTCACAGAAGGCACTTACTCATTTTAGTATTCCCAGAAAACACTTGCTCACTTCGGTATTCACAGAAGTTAGGAATCCTAACTTTAGGACTCCTAAATGCCTTCTGTGAATACCGAAAGTCTTAAAATTAGGATTTTTCTCAGTTTAGGAGTCCTAAAGTTAGGACTCCTAACTTTACTACTACTAAATTGAGAAAAATCCTAATTTTAAGGCTTTCGGTATTCACAGAAGGCATTTAGGAGTCCTAAAGTTAGGAGTCCTAACTATACTACTACTAAACTGAGAAAAATCCTAATTTTAAGGCTTTCTGTATTCACAGAAGGCATTTAGGAGTCCTAAAGTTAGGACTCCTAACTTTACTACTACTAAATTGAGAAAAATCCTAATTTTAAGGCTTTCGGTATTCACAGAAGGCATTTAGGAGTCCTAAAGTTAGGAGTCCTAACTATACTACTACTAAACTGAGAAAAATCCTAATTTTAAGGCTTTCTGTATTCACAGAAGGCATTTAGGAGTCCTAAAGTTAGGAGTCCTAACTTTACTACTACTAAATTGAGAAAAATCCTAATTTTAAGGCTTTCGGTATTCACAGAAGGCATTTAGGAGTCCTAAAGTTAGGAGTCCTAACTATACTACTACTAAACTGAGAAAAATCCTAATTTTAAGGCTTTCGGTATTCACAGAAGGCATTTAGGAGTCCTAATGTTAGGAGTCCTAACTTCTGTGAATACCGAAATGAGTAAGTGCCTTCTGTTAATACCAAAATGAATAAGTGCCTTCTGTGAATACCAAAATGGTAGTAAGTTTAGGATTTTGTTTTAAGTTACTTCTGTGAATCGGGCCCATAGTTTCCAAACTTTATAAACCATGTATAGCACAGGTACCTATCGTAGATGACAGGCTTCGTGCGGAATGGGAGGCTGATCTGGGTCATCCAATTACAGACGACCAGTGGGTCGTCTGTTTTAGAGCCACAAAGGACATCTCATTGAACAGTCGCCATAAATTATTACACTATAAATTTCTGCGTAGAATTTACATGACACTGGCTAAGATTGACCCCAATAGGCCGCCCACATGCCGGAAATGCGGCGCTCAGCACGCTGATTTTGCCCATCTAACCTGGACTTGCCCCTGCATGCGCCCCTACTGGGAACTGGTGCATAAAACATTAGTGAACATTCTAGGGCTCACACTGGTTCCTATTCCGGAAGTGGCGCTTTTGGGTTACACGGTTAATTTTCCTAAAGCAGTCCGGAAACTTGCATCCCTTGGCCTCCTATTGGCAAAACGAGAGATCGCATTACACTGGGGCAGCAAAGTTTCTCCTACGTCACAAGGCTGGTTGAACAGTTTAGCTCACTGCAGTACAAATAGCGAGATCTACTCCAGCATGTTACCTAGCATAGCCCGCCCCAAGGATATCTGGGGCCCCTACAAGGTATATAAAGACACCCTACGCAACTCCACCGCCTCTCAGTCCAGCTCAGGTATTGTACCCACGGGTATAGGATAGGACATCTGGCTTCCACACTGACAAGTCATAATAGGCATCATACTGCACTGTTGGATCTAACACCACCTCTTTCACACCACTGCAAATTTCTGTTACTTTGGGATAAAGACAGCACCGGCTTAGCGGTCAAAGTCTGCATCGATAGATATGGAGGGATCATTCAAAAATGTGATCAGCATTTCGTAAGTTGTAAAAACATGTACTGTATTAATCACGGTATTGAGCCATGACATTGCATACTGCCTTCTTTTATTTCAATGTGATATTTGCATGACAACGCTATGTATATGTTGTAATTACCAAGGACGACTATAACGGATGAATCATTTGTCTTTGTTTTTGATACTCAATAAAAATAAAGTTATAAAAAGATAAAATACAGTTAATTTATCCTCAAAACACATACCATCCTACTTTAAAAGAAGAGCTTACATTTGTAAGTGACCATTGAAAGGCATGCACATGGACTAACATTTGTAACAATAAAGATAAGTATTTCAATTGTGTTTTATTGTCAATACAGTTACATGCACACATGTGAAAAAGAAAGGTACTGAAACACTAAATGGAAAAGACAAAAATGAAAACAAAAATGCCTGAACAGAAACTCTTTTGGTGGGCCTGTCTGCCCATCTGAGCATAAAGCCATTAAATGACAAATAGACAACTATGAAATATGCCTGTGAATACCACTCTACCCATCTACTTCAAATGAAATGAAATGAAAAATGCATTTATTGAGCGCATGGCTACCCGGGGGCATCCCAGCGCTGATAGCAGCAAGCAGTAGAGAACCAGCCAAAGTAGGGGACGAGCCAGGTTTTTAACGACTTAGGAAAGGCAAGGTGATTGGGTTCCTTGCTCAAATGAAGAGGGAGGGTGTTCCAGAATTTAGCGGCATTGTATGAGAACAGACGTCCCCCGCTTCTAGCTTTCTGGATCCTGGGAACTACAGCAAGATGTAGATCATCTGAGCTGAGGCGTCTGTTAGCACGGTAGGGCCAGACATAGAATGATTAATAGAAGGCTCCTTTCCGGCTAAGGACTTAAGTACAATGCACATGGCTTTGAAATAAACTCTCTCCCTAATGGGTAACCAGTGGAGAAATTTCAGGGCGGATTTTGCCAATTGGCACTTCGGGATATCCAGAAGGATTCTGGCTGCCCAATTTTGAGCTGTCTGAAGTTTTGTGCGGGTAGTGCATGGGGCCCCAAGATACAGGATGTTCCCATAGTCCACACATGATAGAATGAGTGCCTGAACCATGACCCTCCTTGCCTGAGAGGGGAGGAGTGGGAGGACTTTGCGGAGCATCTTTAAGATGCCATAGCATGAGGCTGCCTGGATCTTGAAAGTCAGATCACGATCCAGCCAGACACCCAGGCTTTTTATTTGGGTCTGGGGGGCCGGAACGGGGCACAGGTTGACTGGCTACATTATATTGGGATCAAATAGAGATGGGTTCCCCAAAATCCTCTCAGTTTTTTCTCCATTCAATTTCAAGAAGGAGACATTCATCCATTTGGCTACCTTTTTCAAGCAGGGAGAGTGGCTGGTGAGGAATTGTCTGCTTGGTTGAGTCCCACCACGAGTTGTGTGTCATCTGTATATGTCACTGTGTACCCCAAAAGGCAGTACGATCTCCGCTAAAGGTAAATGTTAAATAGAGTGGGGCTCCAAGATGATCCCTGGGGAAATCCGCAGCGGAGAGGCATCTGTTTTGAAGTCACCTCAGCGTCGAAGACCTGGAGGAACCTATAATCCAGGAAGGACTGCAACCATTTCATCGCGACCCCGGTCAACCCCAATCTTGTAAGTCTGTGGGCCAAAATTTGATGCTAGACCGTGTCAAAGGCAGCACTGAGGTCTAAGAGGATGATAACAGTGGTACCTCCAGTGTCCAAGATTTTCTAGCTTCTTCGACTACAGATAGTAGGGCTGTTTCAATTCCTTGAAGTGGTCGGAAGCCAGTCTGTGATGGATGGAGGAGGTTATGGATCTCTAACATATTTTTCAGCAATTTTACTGATGCCTGGGAGAAGTGAGATGGGGCGATAGTTTCCCAGGGAGTCAGGATCGATAGTAGATTTGGGGGTCTCTAGTTGGCACAGGTAGGTACTTGTGACAAATAGGGACCCTTGCCTCTAGTCAGGGTAAGGGGGTACACTCCTAGAATAACCCCTGCTCACCCCCTTGGTAGCTTGGCACGAGCAGACAGGCTTATCTCAGAGGCAGTGTGCAAAGCATTTGTGACCACATACAGTAATCCAGTGACAACACTACAAATGGACACCACACAGGTTTTATATAAGAAATAAGTATACTTTATATAGATTTACCACAAGACCATAAACTACGAAAATACATACTACTATTACTTTAGGATGGTAGTTTTTAGCTTAGTTCAGTTCTTAAGATGCGACACTTTGCGTCAATGTACCTTACGATGCGTTGCGCTTCCACGACAAGCAATGTCGCAGCGATGGAAATGCGGCAAAGTTCTGGTGCAAAGAAATAAAGACATGAAGATCTTCCAGATGCGGCACGCTTCTCTGAGGATGCGAGAAGTTCTCGGTTCGATGCGTGGACTGCAGCGGCCACACCCTTGTTCAGAAGTGCGATGGCAACAGCTCCGACGGCAGCGCGCTTCTCGGGGATGCGAGGCGCTTTCTCCGATGCGGTGTAATGCGACAGTTCCAGCGGCGACACCCTTGTTCAGAAGTGCGACGGCAGCAACAGCGACGGTGACACGCTTCATCTTTGTTGTGAGATGCTTCTCTCGATGCGGTGCAGTGCGACAACTCTAGCGTCGACACCCTTGTTTAGAAGTGCGACGGCAGCGACAGCAAGACGCTTCGGCTTCGTTGAGTCGCGCTTCCAACTCCTTGCAACACGCAGCCCCTCAGAAGGCCCAAAACAGCAGCAGGCCCTGCCAAAGAACTCTGGGGAGCTGGGGGTTGAAGTCTGTTGTCCCTAAGACTTCAGCAGGAGGCAAGCTCTGTTCCAAGCCCTTGGAGATCCTTACAAGTTGAAATAAGCACACAAAGTCTCTTCTCCTTCCTTTGGCAGTCAGGCAAACCACTGCAGGCCAATTCCCCAAGCAGCACTACAGCTTAGGAATAGTCTCTCCTCAGTTTCTTCAGGTTCTGCTCCTCAGTAAAGGTTTCTTCTTGTTCCAAAAGTGATCTAAATTCTTGGGATCAGGGTCCCACTACTTATGCCCCAAAATCCTTTGTTCTCTGAGGGGAGAGGGACCTTTGCCTGGTCCAAACCAGTTCCTGAGCACTCTGTTTACCAGACTTCTCCTTTCCTTTCACAGTGTAGGGCAGAAACATCAGACGCCCCACAGGAGGTGGAACCAGCATTGTGAAAGGGAAGTACAGCCCTGGAGCACTTGTTGACAGGATTCCTTCTCTTCATTCACTGTGCAGGGCAGAGACATCAGCCGCTCCACAGGGGGTGGTGCCAGCACTGTGGGGGGCAGGCACTGTCCTATTCAGGTCCCAGGTGCAACTCCTCCCTCCCATCTAGATGCAGATCTCTCTATTCACCACTGGGCTGACTCATCCTGTCTCTTGGAATCCCCCAGCCCTGTCACTCACAGAAACCAGACACAGGAATACACAACCTAGCAGAGGCAGGCTTGAAAGGTTAGGCAAGAAAATACCTACTTTCTAAAAGTGGTATTTTCAGACACAGAATGTTAAAACCACCTTCACTAAAAGATGTAATTCATCATTCTGAGTTCAGGCATACTAAATTCGAATTTCTACCATGTTCTCTGAGTCAGTTAAGATTATAAACATGTAATAATCTAACAGCCCATTCTGGCCTATGGAGAACAGGTAGCCTTGCAATAGTGAAAAACGAAAATGGTTGTAATTCACTATTAGGGCATGCCACACACATCAGGGCATGTCCTACCTTCTACTTACAATGCACCCTGCCCTTGGGCCTACCATAGGGGTGTCTGATACGAAGAAAAGGGAAGGTTTAAGGACTGGCAAGTGGGTGTACTTGCCCAGTCAGCATGACAGTACCAGACTGCACGCAGGTTCTGCAATGGCAGACCTTAGACACATTTTACAAGGCTGCTTCTGTGGGTGGCACAACCAGTGCTGCAAGCCCACCAGCAGCATTTGGATTTACAGGCCCTGGGCACACTCAGTGCACTATACTAGGGTCTGACAAGTAAACCAAATCAGTCAATCATGGGAATTGCCTCCAGATGAGAGTCTATACTGTGGGGAATGGGATCCCTTGATTGGCCATCCATCAATGGAAAAGACGTGTACATGAATTGTATTTTATTGAAGAAAAAGTCTGCTAATTTATTACAGCGTGAACCTGAGATATCCGAGGTCACAGGGGGCGGGGGGACTCCGAGCAGAGTTTTTGCTATGCAAAAAATCTTGTGTGCGGAGTTCCCAGCCGAGCATATTTTTTCTTCGTAGTAAGCCGATTGAGCAGATTTAATTTCTGGTTTATACAGTTTGATGGCTTCCCTATATTCAAGTTTCTTAATTGGGGAAAAGTCCTTCCTCCAGGTTCTTTCAAGTTTTTTGCAAGTTTGCTTCAATGCTCGGAGATTTGGAGAAGACCATGGCCTTCTATTGATTCCAGTTTTCATCTGGGTAGATTTTATAGGGAGAACTTGGTCTAAGGAATCTTCTATGCACGTATTAAAATTTTGATAGGCAATTATTGCATCAGGATCAGGGACTGGCTACATTTTCTCTAATTCTGACATCCATTGGTCTATCGAGAGTTTAGGCCAGGGACGAGACCTTTTTATAATCGGCTAAGGAGGAGTGTTAAGATTGGGGGACCAAGTGAATGGAATGAGAAGATGGTCAGACCATGGTACTGGAATGGGAGTCCTAACTATACTACTACTAAACCGAGAAAAATCCTAATTGTAAGGCTTTTGGTAGTCACAGAAGGCATTTTGTAGTCCTAAAGTTAGGAGTCCTAACTTTACTACTACTAAATTGAGAAAAATCCTAATTTTAAGACTTTCGGTATTCCCAGAAGGCATTTAGGAGTCCTAAACTTAGGACTCCTAACTTCTGTGAATACCGAAATGAGTAAGTGCCTTCTGTGAATACCAAAATGAGTAAGTGCCTTCTGTGAATGCCAAAATGGTAGTAAGTTTAGGATTTTGTCTTAAGTTAGTTCTGTGAATCGGGCCCTATAAATTCATCATTGACTTGTGAGAGGTTAACAAGATCGTATTGCCCCAATATCCGGTAGTCTCTGACATCACAACACTTCTTACTATGATTCCTCCTACTGCAACTACATACAGTGTGATCGATTTGAAGAATGCATTCTTCTCAATACCTCTTCATCCTGACAGCCGTTATTTGTTCGGCTTCACTTTGAATAATCGATCATTCAGATTTTGTAGAGCTCCACCAGGGTATACAGAGGGTCCTAGCATTTATAGCCAGGCAATAAAAAGGCAGCTTGATTCTTTCCCTGTGCCAAAAGGGGTGGCTCCTATTCAATATGTCGATGACATCTTGTTGGCTGCTGATACCCCTGAACACTGTTATTGCTATCATTCCTTGCCTCTCATCATCACAAAGTCTCTCGGAAGTAATTGCAATATTGTAGACAGCAGGATACCTATTTAGGTCACCTCCTGTCTAAGGAGGGACGTGCACTTACACCAGATCGCATTCAAGCTATTTTAGACGCACCTGTGCCCCGTACTCAGAAGGATGTTTGTGCACTGATTGGCCTTACTTCTTTCTGTAGGCAGTGGATCCCTATATTTTCTCACATAGTTAAACCCTTGTTGGCCCTTTTGACTAAAGACACTCCGATGCCCCTCCCATGGACTACTAAATGCCAGCATGCTTTCCAACAGTTGCGTCAAGCTCTTTGTTCTGCACCATATAGGAACTCCAGACTACACTAAGGCTTTCACACTTCATGTGCACAAGAGCGACGGTTGTGCTCTCTCAGTTTTAACACAGACACAGGGTGATAAGCAGCGTCCTTGTGCATATTTCTTAGCTGTCCTTGATCCAGTCGCCCATGCGCTGCCTGGGTGTTTTCGAGCGGTGGCGGCGACAGCTGTGTCCATACATCAGAGTGAGGGAATAGTCTTCTCAGATAGATTGCTTGTGCTAGTACCCCATTCAGTTGATGCTCTTTTAAATCAAACGAAAACACATTTGACTAGTGCCCGCTTGACAGGATATGAATTGACACTTTTAGCTCCTCATATCACACTGAAAAGATGCTCGACTCTGAATCTTGCTACATTATTGCCATTTCCAACCACTCAGTCTCAGTCACAGGAGTTACATGATTGTATATCCCTTACTTGAAGACCAAACAAAGGGTTGTGTTGACCTACAAGATATGCCCCTTTCTACTGTTGATTGGGAACTGTTGGTTGATGGGTCCTGCTTGTAGTTGCCTGATGGTACGACATCCGCTGCCTATGCAATCACAACACTTCAGACAATAGTTGAGACAGCTTGCATTCCACAGAAGTCAGCTCAAGCATCCGAGTTGATAGCACTGACAAAAGCATGTGACCTTAGTACAGATCTACTTGTTAACATCTACATCGCCGATATGCTTTTGGAGTGGCTCATGATTTGGGGCAACTCTGGAAGGAAAGAGGCTTTCTTACTTCACATGGGACGCAAATAGTGCATGGGGAATTAGTACACAATCTCCTTACTGCCTTGACATATCCTAAGAAAGTGGCAATTGTTAAGTGTAGCGCACACAAGAAAGTGACTGATAAAATAGGAAAAGGCAATGCCTTTGCAGATCACACAGCTCGTGCGACTGCAATGCAGCGAAGTACTACACCCATGTATGTAGTTAAGTCACAGGCTGAGCATTGGCATGATACCAGGCAAGAGATACTGGATATGCAACGATCGGCTTCTGTTGAGGAATTAGACCAATTGTCTAAGGAGGGAACATTAGTTGATGAGGGCTGTTAGAGGAATAAAGAAATGACAAAATGGAAGTTACCCACAGCCTATTTACATCCTATGATTCACATGGCACATGGGCCGGGCACATGTTAGAGCGTCCTCAATGGCAAAGCAACTTATGCAAGTTTGGGATCATACAGATATTGCAGGCACAGCTCAAAAGATAGTCC
Organism: Triturus cristatus; assembly: GCF_964204655.1. NCBI lineage: Eukaryota > Metazoa > Chordata > Amphibia > Caudata > Salamandridae > Triturus > Triturus cristatus. The sequence goes on from NC_140594.1 coordinate 448,112,299, forward strand.
AGTCTTGTCTGATTTGTCTCCAATATAATCCTGGAAAGGGAACACGAACTCCAGCAGGAGGGTTTGCCATACCTACTGCACCTTTTGAGGTCCTGCAAATGGATTCCATACGTAGTGGTTTGCACCTTCAGTAAATGGATGGAGGCATACGCCATGAAAGATAATACAGCTCTTACTACAGCAGAGGTGCTCCTAAAGGAGTTTTTACCCCAGATTTGGCATTTGTCGAGTTTTGTGGAGTGACAACGGACCCCATTTCATTAAGCAAGTTGGTGAATACCTCATGAAAGGGTTAGGAATTAAACAGAAGTTCCATGCTGCTTTTCACCCACAATCAGCAGGGCTAGTGGAACGTGACAATTCTACCCTCAAGCTAAAATTGCCCAAAATACAGGCTTCCACATCTTAGAAATGGCCTGATGCACTGCCATTAGCGTTGCTATCTAATTAGATCAATACCACATACACAATCTGGCCTCACGCCGCATGAGGTGGTTTTTGAAAGGCCAATGAATATTTAGGGAATTCCTAAGCCACGCCCTATACATGATATACCCTATGTATTGATGAACGACTATTTGTCTTAGTTGACTGACAGTTTGTCTTCTATTTATCAACAGGTTCGGAAGACTCTTCTAGACAGGTCGCAGGGTGAGGGCCATAATCTATGGCCTGGGGACATTGTCCTAATGAAGTCCTTTTAGCGGACCAGCTCCTTGGAGCCTCATTGGCGTGGCCCTGAGCAGGGACTCCGGTCCCCCCACGAGAACCTGGGTACCGCCACCTCCCCAGGGCACAAATACATTAATAAAGGGGGCCCGTTGCAGACTCCCAGTCCCAGGGACCACCACATCCTAGATGGCCCTGGGGACCACCACCCCACAGGGTCCAGCATTGTCCCGGGGTGCCCACCCCCAGAACATTACAGTTTGCTATGGCATGGCGGAAGCAGTACTCCCGCAATGCCATAGCAAACAGTTCTCTACTTTGAGCAAATTTAGAACTGATTCATCAAAGTCATATCTAAACTTAGGTGCATCTTTGATCCTGAGAAGCATGATAATGTGTTGTGCACCTCTGGCTTGAAACTCTTCTCACCATAAGTAATCAAGTACTCCTCCAACAGGATGTTTCTTTTAGTTGGTGAAGTATTGAAGCATAGTTTGAAATTTGTGGATTGAATATCTGCAAACCTTGGGAGGTTCCAAAGAACATAATTCTGTGGGTGTTTTCCAATTAATGTCTGTAATACTAGCATTTGTTTTGTGAAGAAATCGATACAAATCATCTCATCCATACTCAGAACAACGTAAAGTAATAAATAGTATGTGGTCCTAAATTTTTGAGCATGCACTTCAATTCTCCTTGTCTACAACAGCAATATTCATTTGTCCCTCTTTGACATGCCTTAGTGTTGATCAAGTTATTTTCTAGATCTTCATCTTTGTCGTGCACCTTTTCAATGAAATCCTGTGCTGTTACATGAGTAAAGCCAGTTCCATTTTTCATAACATTTGCAACAGCACAGAAGTGACTGGAAGGTTTTGGGAAAATGAAGGAATATCTTGTTGAAAGCGTGGATCCTCTGAATATAATCTTGGAGCTCAGCACTCACGTGCTGAAATTTAGACTAAACGATCATCATAGTGTACACCTTTTTTCAGTGGGGAACAGATGTGAGTAACATCTTGCTTCTGTTCTTTTCTAAACACTAATTGGCCCTGTTTAAACTTTCTCTATCTAATACCATTCTAAAGCTTCACATAGCAAGTCTCTTGAGTGTAGTGGGTGTATACAATAATGAAGCAAACACAAGGAGATGCCCAGACGTAGGTCCCTTGCTCACTTTGCCACTGGATTCAAGCTAGCCTGGCTGATGAAGGGTGTGACCCAGAAACCGGTCCCAGGATGCTTGTTTCGGGTTCAGGGAAGACCTGGATGCGCAGTTCGGCCTGGACTGTTCCCATGAGGCAAAGGGTCAAGACTGATTTGCATATAGCTGGGTCTGAACTGAGGTGGCGAAGAGGAATAAAGAATGATGATGGATCCAATTCAGATCTGTGACTGGTGGTGAGTGTCTGAAAAGTTTCAGTGCTCCGACCATCATCTCCTTGTGTTTGCTTTGTTCACCCTAAGTTGGCAGGGTATGCCCAGAGGTGGGTCCCTTGCTCACTTTGCCACTGTATTCAAGCTAGCCTGGCTGATGAAGGGTGCTACCCAGAAACCGGTCCCAGGATGCTTGTTTCTGGGTCAGGGAAGACCTGGCTTGGCACTTCGGTCTGGACTGTTCCCATGAGGCACAGGGTCAAGACTGATTTGAATATAGCTGGGTCTGAACTGAGTTGGCGAAGTGAGCTAAAGAATGATGATGGATACAACCCAGATCTGTGACTGGGGGTGAGTGTCTGAAAAGTGTCAGCGCTCTGTCCATCATCTCCTTGTGTTTGCTTTATATACAATAATGTTCATATATTTGTTCAACTTGATCTCCAGTAATTTGTTCAAATGGTCCAGCTTTACTTTCTTTTGCAAATGATAAGTATGTAGATGGGATGTAGTGTGCAATCTCAAAATATATGTAGTATTTGTTGTTTTTCTGAAGTTTTTCAATACTAATCGATTCTTGCCAAACCGTTTTGTCTTTTGTAGGCAGTTCATAGTTAAAACCACTAAAAGGTTCTTCAAGTTGTTGTTCTATTCCAAGATATTTATGATTTTTTTTATCTAATGAAAGAGAAAAACAACTTTTCTCCTCAGTGCGCTTCTTAATTCATGTGGCTGAAATTTTCGAGATTTCGATTTGCATTCGAACTATTGTTTGAAAAGGATGGACAGTTTGAATTAAAATGCTCTCATATAATTTGTGTTGCTGTAGTTTTGTAGGGATTGGATATATTTCCAGATATGAAATCCACATGAAGGCATGAGGTCATCGTAGTCTATCTTTTCAAGGCAGTATTTGCAGATTATATGGTAATCACAAAGAACATATCTTTCTTCTGCAAATAAAAACATAGTTAGATTTCTCCATGCCAATGCATCCTTATTTTCAGTTTTTTTTAAGCAGGTCTATTATTTTGGCTTGGTTCTTATAATGTGTTCTTTGGCAAAAATCACATTTGATAAGGGATTTAAGAAAATGTTTCTCCAAATTCAAGAATGTCCATTTTGTAATTGGCTAAGTCCATTAATGGATTTTAAGAATCATTCTGAATAAAGGCTACATCTTTACAATTACTGTTTTCAGAAACTGCATCAAAGTGTTTAGATTAGATATAGTCAGTAATATTGTTGACTTGTTCTGAATTAGTGAAGTAGGTCACAAGTTGGTTGTTCCAAGCGCAATAACGTTGTTTTGCCAAAATATATTGTACGCACAAGTCTTTGTGCTGTTGAATGCTGGGTGGAGAACATTTTGGTATGACGAAATGTTGTTTCATACATGTTATTTCTCAAGCAAGCTAAAGAATGCCCTTGGAGTTAGTAATGTTTTGAAATGGGCACATGTCTAGGTTTTGTAGAAGTTGGATATTTTTTAAGTAATGATGACATTTTATACGTCATTTGAAATGTCCTTAGCTTTAATCAATCAATCAATCAGGGATTTGTAAGCATGCTACTCACCCGCGAGGGTCTCAAGGCACTGAGGGGGGGTCCGTAGATCTGTCTAGCTGAAGAGCCAGGTCTTGAGGGTCTTCCTGAAGGTGTTCAGGGATGGGGCTCATCTGATGTCTGCCGGTAGCTCGTTCTAGGTCTTGGCAGCCATGTGGGAAAAGAATCTTCCGCCTGCTCTGGCTGTGTGGATGAACGGGGTTTCGGCCAGTGCGAGGTTGGAAGATCAGAGGTTTCTTTTGGGTACGTGAAGTTGATTCTGTCGTTGAGGTATTTGGGTCTGATGCTATGTAGGCATTTGTAGGCGTGAGTGAGGATTTTGAAGGTGACTCTATTCTCCACGGGGAGCCAGTGGAGTCTTTGTAGGTGCTAGCTGATGTGTTCATGCCGGGGGATACCAAGGACGAGTCTGGTGGTGGTGTTCTGTATTATCTGGAGTTTGCGGAGAAAGGACTTGTTGATGCCGGCGTAGAGTGCATTTCCGTAGTCCAGTCTGCTGGTGATGAGTTCGTCGGTGACTGTCTTCTTTGACTCAGGTGGGATCCACTTGAAGGTCTTGAGGAGGATGCAGAGCAGCTGGAGGTGACCCCGTTGACCTGTCGGTTTGAGGTGAGTGATGAGTCGAGTTCCATGTGGAGGTTCTTGGCGTGGTCTGGGGGGTAGGCGGGCATCTGAGTGCGGTCGGCCACCAGGTGCTGTCCCAAGCTGAGGGGGTGGTGCCAAGGATGAGGACTTCTGTCTTCTCGGATTTGAGCTTCAGGCAGCTGTTGGTCATCCAGACTGTGACGTCTTGTATTCCTTTCTGTAAGTTGAGTTTGGTGGTGGTGGGGTCTTTGGTGAGGGAGAGGATGAGTTGGGTGTTGTCAGCGTAGGATACGACGTTGAGGCCGTGTTGTCGGACGATGGCTGCGAGGGGGGCCATGTAGATGTTAAAGAGGGTCAAGCGCAGTGATGACCCCAGTGGGACTCCGCATGTGATTATCGTGGGGTCAGAGAGGAAGGGTGGTTGTCTGATCCTTTGGCTTCTTCCGGTGATGAATGATCAGATCCAGTCCAGGGCTGTTCCTTGTATGCCTACGTCATGTAGTCTGGTGGCTAGTGTGCAGTGGGAGACAGTGTCGAAGGCTGCTGATAGCTCAAGTAGGATGAGGGCTGCGGAGTGGCCTTGGTCCAATAGGGTGCGGATGTAGTCTGTGGCGGCGAGTAGGGCGGTCTCTGTACTGTGGGTGCTCCGGAATTCCGGACTGGGATGGGTCCAGGACTGCGTTCTCTTCGATGAATCATGTCAGTTCCCCGCTGACTGTTTTCTCTGCGACTTTGGCTGTGAAGGGGAGGAGCGAGATGGGCCGGTAGTTCTTGAGGTTGGTGGGGTCGGCTGTGGGCTTCTTGAGAAGGGGTCTGTTTTCTGCGCTGTTAGACATGACACCACTGGCGTGGGTCTCCCTTTCATTTTTTGCTGTTGTCTCCTGTATTTTTGCTATATGTTTTGCTGGTCTAGATGCTTTGGGCACTTTGCCACTGCTATTCAGTGCCAAAGTGCAAGTGCTCCCTATTGTAAATTATTGTAATGAATTAGTGACTCCATGATTGACATATTTGATTTACTTATCAGACCCTAGAACAGTGCTCCATGTGTGTCCAGGGCCTATAAATCAAATGCTGCTGGTGGGCTTGCAGCATTGGTTGTGCCACCCACAGAAGCAGCTTGTACAGTGTGGCTCAGGCCTGCCATTGCAGAGCCTGTGTGCAGCCTGGGGCTGCCATGTCGACTTGGCAAGTGCACCCACTTGCCAGTCCCTAAACCTTCCCTTTTCTACATGTTTCGCACCCCTAAGGTAGGCCCAAGGTACCCCCATGGACAGGGTGCATTGTATGTAAAAGGTAGGACATTCCCTGATGTGTGTGGCATGTCCTGATAGTGAATTACAGCCAATTTCGTTTTTCACTATTGCAAGGCTACGTGATCCTATAGGCCAGAATGGGCAGTGTGATTATAACATCATATAATCTTATCTGACTCAGGGAACTAGGTAGAAATTTGAGTTTAGTATGCGTGAACTCAGAATGTTAAAATACATCTTTTAGTGAAGGTGGTTTTTACATTCTGTGTTTGAAAATACCACTTTTAGAAAGTAGATATTATCTTGCCTAATCATCCAGCATGCCTCTGCTAGGTTTGTGTATTTCATGTCTGGTTTGTGAGTGACAGGGGCTGGGGTGGCTCCAGGAGCCTGGGTGAGTCAGCACTAGGCTGAATATACCTATCTGCATTTGGAGTGGTGGGAGGAGTAGCGCCTGGGCCTGATTAGGGCTGTGCCTGCTTTCCACAATGCCGGCTCCACCTCCTGTGGTGCGTCTGATGACCCTGTCCCACACCGACAAAGAAAGAAGTTGTGCACAGGCAGAGTGCACCCAGAACTGATTTGGACTAGGTACAGACACTCTATGCCTTCAGAGACAAAGGATTTGTGTGTACAAAAAGGGGGACAAAGACCCCAGAACTTTAGATGACTTCTGGGAATCAAGATAAACCTTTGCCAAGGAGAAGAACCAAGGAAGCTGAAGGAGGAGACTGGCCCTGTGCTGTGCTGTTGGGGTTGAACTGCAGTGGTTACTTTATTGTTAATGAAAGGAGAAAAGGAACTTTGTGTCTACTTTTACTATCTTGAGGAAGATCTCCAAGGACTTGAAGCTGAGCTTGCCTCCTGTTCTGAAGTCTCAGGGACACAAAGACTTCACCACCAGCTCCCCCTGAATTTCCTTGCTGGGAATTCTACTTGCTGAGAGGTGTCTACTGTTGTTCGGGCCCTCTGAGAAGACTGCATGTCGCTGGGAGCCGGAAGTGCGACGCAATGAGGAGAAGCGTGTCACCACCGTAGCAGTTGCCGTCGCATCGCCAAAGAAGCGTGCCGCCGCTGCAGCTGTTTGCGGTCACATCATCGACGAAGCATGTTGCATCACTGGAGAAGCATGTTGCCATCGCAAAGGGCCCCGTCGCATCACCGGAGAAGCGTGTCGCAGGACCTGTCGCGGCTCAGAATTTACTGAGTACGCCGCACGGCCGTCAGGCATGCATGCATCGCATCCAACTTTGTTGCATCGCATCAAGACGCCATTTTGTCGCATCGCACCAGATCGTCACATCACATCGAGGTGCCATTTAGTTGCATCGTCTCCGGGCCGCAGTAAGAAATAACACATCAACTCCCCACACAGTAAGCAAGTGAGCCACAGCTCCCCTGCGCAGCAGTAAGGAACCAAAGCATCCACTCCCTTGAGTGTAAGGAACAGCGCATCAACTTCCCTGCGACCCTTTTGTTTAGTTGCGTGACGCATCTAAGGTACTTTGAGAGTAAAGTGCCGCATTTACCATCTACATTGAACTAAGCTATTTTCTACCATCTTAAAGTCGATTTTTGTTGTTTGGTCTTGTGTTAAGTCTAGTAAACATTACGTATTTTTCTAAACTGGTGTGGTGTTCATTTGTAGTGTTTTCACAGCATTACTGTATGTGTTCACAAATGCTTTACACACTGCCTCTGAGATAAGCCAGTCTGCTCATGCCAAGCTACCAAGGGGGTGATCAGGGGTTATTTTAGAAGTGTAGCCCCTTACCCTGACTAGAAGCAAGGGTCCCTATTTGGTCAAAGGTACCTTCCTCTGCCAACTAGAGACCCCCAGTTCTAACATTGTGCACTTCAAGTCGTCTGGGAAGGTGCCTGTTTTGAAGGTGGTGTTGATGGTGAGTTGTAGTTTGGGTGCGATGGTGGCTGTGGCTTTGTGGTAGATGTGAGGGGGCCGGGGTCAGTGGGGGCCCCCAAGTGGATGCCTTCCATGATCGAGGCGGTGTCTTCGGTCGTGATCGGTGTCCAGTTGGAGATGGTGGACTGGTTGGTGTCTCTGGGGGGCGGGGGCCATCTGTGGTGCCTGGTGGATGGTCGACGAAGTTGTCGTAAAGGTTTTTGATCTTGGGGTGGAAGTAGGTTCCAAGCTTGTCACAGAGGTCTTGGGATGGGGTGATGTCTGTGGCTTTGCTGCGTGGGTTGGTGAATTCTTGAATGACGCTGAAAAGTTCCTAAGAGTTGGTGGAGTTGGCAAGGATTTTGTTGTGGATGAAGTTCCTCTTAGTGGCTCTGATTTGGTTGAGGTAGTCCGTCATTGCGTCCTTGTAGGTGGTGTGGTTTTCGTTTGTCTTAGTTTTTCTCCAGTTCTTCTCCAGGCGTCTGCAGGTTCGCCTGGCTTCTTGGAGAGCGGTGGTGAACCAGGCGGCTTTCCTGGGGCGTTGCATGTCGAGGTTGCGTAGTGGGGCGAGCTCGTCTATGCAGTTGGAGATCCAGGTGTGGAGTTCTCTGGCTGTGTTGTTTGTGTCGGATGCCCAGTTGTGGTTGTCTCGGGTGAGGGTGGAGTTAAGTTGCTCGTCAGTTATCTTGCTCCAGTTTCTTCGTGGTGGGCTTTGGGTTGGTTTGGGTGCCTCGGGTTTGTCGACAGTGAAGTGTATGCAGTGGTGGTCGGTCCATGGTGGTTGCGTTGTGATGCTGAAGTGGATGCTGTTTCCTGCCGCGAAGATGGGGTCGAGGGTTTGTCCTGCTCTGTGGTTCGGCGTGTTGACAGGTTGTTTAAGTCTGATGCTGGCGAGGTTGTCACAAAGGGTGGTGGAGTTTGGGTCACTGGGGTTGTCGAGGTGAAAGTTCAGGTCTCCAATGAGTATGTTGTTTGTTGAGGTGATGGAGTGGGGTGCGATGAAGTCGGTGATAGTGGTGGCGAAGGGTGTCTGGGGGCCGGGGGTCTATAGACGAGGGTTCTTCGGAGTGTGGCTTTGGGGGTGGTCTGGATCTGGAAGTGCAGGTGTTGGGCGGAGGGGAACGTTTCGCTGGAGGTGATGAGGTGGAGGGTGCTCCTGTGGGCACTGACGAGGCCCCCTCCAGGGTGGTTGGGGCCGTCTTTCCTTGGATCTTGGATCCATCCGGGATGGCGGTGTTGATGTCAGGGGCAGAGGATGCGTTGGTCCATGTGTCTGTGAAGAAGGCGATGTCGGGTGAGAGGGAGTCGAGTAGGTTCCAGATCTCCATGGCGTGTTTGTGTATGGGGCGTACGTTGAGGAGGATGCATGGTGTTGGTGTCAGTGGTGTTGGAGGCCTGGGTGGCAGTGAGGGCCTGGCGGCAGTGTATGCAGTAGAACTGGCCATGGGTTGTGTTAGACCTGTCAGCCCTTTGGGTGGTCCCTCCTCATCATTATTTATTTTGTCCCACTTTTGCCTCAAACCCTGTTTGAATTTTTCCTTTTTGGGAACCACCAGACTTTTTCGTGTTGCTACAGATTCAGGGAGCCATTTTAGCTAACCCTGAAACTTCTGTCTGAGGGCCTGGAGCACAAAATGGTGGCCACCTGTGACATCACCAGCATCCACTGGAACCTACCAGCACCTTCCAGAACATTCCAGAACTCTGTGACAGTTGGAGGCGGTTTAGAATGTTGGGAGGTTAAGACAGAGTGTTGGCAGTTGGAGCTGGCAGTTGGCACCTGACTGGTGAAGGGAGAGCAGCACAACAGTGAAGGAGGAAGGAGTGAAGCAGCAGGGGTGGAAACTTGTGCCTGGAGTGGGGTCCATAAACCCACCCTTGATACTAGTCCCTACTGATGGATCCCAGCCTGTAGCCCTGTGTGGGAAGAAGCCAGAAAAACTCATCCTAAGGACCTGGACAGCAGGAACAGGCCTTAGAAACAGAAAGCAGCAAGATCCTGACCTGGAAACTGGTTTCCCTGGAGTCCGGCGTCGAGTAGCCTGAGACCTGGAGCCCGAGGTGGAGAAGCGGCGCTGACTGAAGAAGCAGACGTCGTACCCGGAGCCGCCTGAGGTCGTAAGAGGGCGCCGACGGAGGTCGTGAGGAATACCAGAGGTCGAGGAGGAAGTCAACCGAGGTCGAGTGAGCGGCGTCATCGGAGGAGTGAAGTCCGCCCTCCGGAGTCGTCGGAGACCGAGGTGAAGTGTACCGGAGGTCGGGAGTGAGGATCGCACTCCGGAGTCGCCCGGAACCTGAGAGGAGGAGCACCGGAGGTCGGGGGTGAGGATCGCACCCCGGAGTCGCCGGAAGTCGACATCGAGGCCAGGCCGGCTGACGTCATCGAAGCCGAGAGCGCCATCGGACCGGAGCCGCCCGAAGTCGACATCGAGTAGAGACTGCCCGACGCCGTCGAATCGGAGGTCGAGATCGAACCGAGGCCGCCGACATCGGACCGGAACCGCCTACCGGCGTCGTCAAAGAACTGACATTGTGCCGAGGCCGCCGAGATCGAACCGGAACCGCCTCACGGCATCGACACGACTCCAGCGGCGTCGGAGCATCAGAAAAAGGGCAGTAAGTGGAGTAGAGGGCGCCTAAGGCCCTGTGGAGACCTGAGAGACTACTCTAAGGGGCTAGGGAGGTGCTGAAACCAACCTGACTGTGCCAGGGGTGAACTGGGACTAACCTAGAGAGGTTGTGTGGAGAGAGAAAGCCAGGGCACTGGTATTCCCCCCTTGATCTACCTCAGTTTAGGCCTCAGCCTTGTCCCAGCCAGGGAGTAGCCCCCCTCAAGCCTTCCACAACCCTACAAGCTGTGCCTGGGCCAAATCAGCCCTTAGGAATTGAAAAGTGATCTGATTACATGAGTGTTGCTGTATACTTTTAATTATTTATTGGGGGCACTGTATTTATTGTGTTTTACCTATTTATTGCTTTACTATATTTATTGGTCCACAGGACTTGTTGGTGCACAATATTTATTGGTACAGTATTTATTGCCTCCGAATATTTAATTGCCTGTATTACCTGCACTTATATTTATGTCCTTTATATTTATGATCACCCCTATTTATTGAATCTTCAGACAGTATTTATTTGACCTGCACTATTTAAAATTTGTATATTGTGATTGACTTATTTATTTTTCCAATCAGCAACTAAGAGAAAAAGATAAAGAGAGATATTTTCATAATTTTTACGGTGTAGAGTCGTTTTTGGAACGGATGCACGCATGGTTATTGTATGGGTATATTGTATGCTTAGCACGGTGCCTGATTCCTGACCACTCGAGCCAAGCTACCACAGTGTGTTCGGGAAGTCCACCACCACCCCTTCTAGTGTGGGAGTGGTTTTCCAACATAAATTGGTGTTCAGCGGTGGGATAGAGCTGTGCCTACATATACTCAACAATGACTGTGGGTAGTCCATAGGCCTACACCGGGAGTTTTCTCAAAGCGGCCTTCCTAATTGTGGGATTTTGTTTTTTCCAAATTTACTCTGGTGGTGGGAGGAGGTATTATTAAAGGTACCCCCCTGCATTGTTACTGCACAAAACCTGTCCTCTAACCTGAGTGGGCGAGATGGAGTTTGTACTAGAAAATCTAGAAACGTACACTGTGGCCCAACTCAGGGAGTTTTGCCAGCGGGAGGGGGTGTACTGTCCCCCAGGAGCAAAGAAGGGTGCACTCCAAACCAGCTTAAGGGCTTGGGGGGAGGCACGCAGGGAAAGCAAGGCTGAGGAGGAAGACAGGGATGGAGAGCCTGACCCCGAGGGGGCTGAGATGTACCAACCTGAGGTGGGGAACCTGTCAGCAGGGCCCAGGACACTTTCTAGGAAGGGCAGCACTGTCTCTAGTGGGGGCTTATCCGAAGTGGAGTTAGCAGATCGGAGGGAGAAAAGACAGCTCACATGGGACTTAGCAAAGCTGGAGAAGGAGAAGGAGGAACAGAGGATGGCTCATGAGACGGAGAAACAGAAGATGGCTCATGAGATAAGACTGAAAGAGATAGAGCTTCAGATCCTAAGAATTGGGGCACCAACTGTTCCTAATGGTGGCAACAAAGACCAAGAGATCACCAGGGAATCCAAACCCTACCTGCCAAAGGACATAGTAGCTAGCTATGGGTTGGGTGATGATATCGCCAAGTGGCTAGCGGCCTATGAGGTCTCGTTAAGGGCCCATGGGGTTCCAGAGAAGTACTGGGGAGGGGGATTGTATAAGTACATGCCTCCAGCTGGTAGGGATGCTTTATTGGCCCTCGAAGAGGATGAGCAGACCCACTACCCCACCATGAAACTGGCGCTCATCAGAAAGTTTGGACTAACACCTGAAAAGTACAGACAGAAGTTCAGGGGTAGTCACAAACTGGGCACACAGAATTGGGTGGACTTCCTGGACTATGCAAAGAAGGCACTGGAAGGTTGGATTCAGGGCAGTGAAGTGAGGAACTACGAGGAGTTGTTTGACCTAGTACTGAAGGAACACCTGCTCGAGAAATGTTTCCCTGAACTGCGGCAACACCTGGTGGATAGCAAGCTGACCAGTCCCCGGAAGCTTGCTGAGGAGGCGGACATTTGGGCTAGTACCCGGGTGTCCACAAGGGGGACTGGAGGGGATACTCAAAAGGCCAGACAGGGCGCCCCCCAGAAGAAAGAGGGAGGGGAAAAGAAAAAGGAGTTCTCCAAAAGCCCCCAAAATAGCTTCCAAGGAAAGGGAACAGGATTCACCCCTAGGGCTAACCCACCCAGAAACCCTAATCCTGGCCAGAGTCAGCAGCCAAGGGTTGTCCATTGCTACGAGTGCGGTGGCGTTGGACACTATAAAGGAGATCCGAAGTGTCAGAAACGATCACCCCCTCCCACTGGAGGAAAGACCCCCGGAGTAGCTAGTGTAGTGCTCGGGGAGGAGATGCCCTTAACTAAGGGAAGGGAGTGGGCGGGTGTCACTTTAGTGTCCCTGGGAGAACGGGAGATGGTTCCTAAGATCCAGGTGCCCGCAAATACCGCAAAGTATGGGCAGTGGATCACCATCAACGGCCAAAGAGGGGAGGCTCTGAGAGACACAGGAGCCAGTATGACTATGGTGCGTAGCCAGCTGGTGTCTCCAGAGCAGGTAATTCCCGATGTACTCCACCCAGCCGCGATGGCTGACGGCAGAACAGGCCACTATCCCGTGGCCGAGGTTCCCTTTGAATGGGGGGGGGTTGCAGGTTCACTTCGAGTTGCCGTAAGCCCTGCCGTGCCCGTCGATTGTCTGCTGGGGAATGACATGGAGCACAACGCTTGGAAGGAGGTGGAATACCGGACTCACACCGAGATGCTGGGTACACCTGACTGGGCCTGTGTTAGCACAAGGTCCGCGACTACCCGAAGAGGGAGTTCATTCCGGCTGGAGCCTGGAACAAAGGCCCAGCCAGCTGCCAGTCAAGGGAAGAACCGAGGACAGGAGGAGCCTGCCTCGGCGTCTCCACCCCGTAGGACGGATAGGCCACCGGAGGTGGTGGACCAGGAGTCTGCGGAGGGGGACGTTACCAACCTGGAGGACCTACCCATCCCGGCCGAGTGGCACGTGGAGGGAGGCCCGTCCAGGGAGGAATTCTGCCAGGGCCAGAGGGAGTGCCCTACCCTTGAGGGGCTGAGGCGACAGGCCGAAGCCCAGGCAGCAGGGAACGTTGAAGGGAACTACAGTGTTTACTGGGAGGATGGCCTCCTCTACAGTGAACCCAAGGCACCCCTACATGGATCGTCACGAGCCTTGGTAGTTCCTCAACGTTATCGAGCCTTCCTTTTGGAGTTGGCTCACGAGATACCATTGGCAGGACACCTGGGGCAAGACAAGACCTTCGCCCGTCTTGTCCCACACTTTTATTGGCCTCAGATGAAAGTGTCGTCCGATACCTACTGCCGGACATGTGTGTCTTGCCAAGCCAGTGGGAAAACAGGGGTGAAGCTGAAAGCTCCCCTGGAACCACTTCCTGTCGTTAGCACCCCCTTTGAAAGGGTGGGCATCGACATTGTGGGTCCATTAGATCCACCAACTACAGCTGGTCACAGGTTTATCCTGGTTCTGGTGGATCATGCCACACGGTACCCAGAGGCAATACCTCTGAGGACCATAACAGCACCTGTTGTGGCTAGGGCCCTGATGGGAATCTTTACCCGAGTGGGTTTTCCCAAGGAAGTTGTGTCCGACAGGGGGACCAACTTCATGTCAGCATATATGCGGGCAATGTGGAAGGAGTGTGGAGTGACCTACCGGTTCACAACTCCTTACCACCCCCAGACCAATGGTCTGGTGGAAAGGTTTAACAAAACCTTAAAAGGCATGATCAGAAGTCTGCCTGAAAGCCTGCGGAGGAAATGGGACGTCCTCCTACCCTGTTTACTCTTTTCATACAGGGAAGTGCCACAGAAGGGAGTGGGCTTCAGCCCCTTCGAGCTTCTGTATGGGCACCCTGTACGTGGACCTCTTAACCTGGTGAGAGACGGATGGGAAAGAACTCCCAGAAAGCTCCCCCAGGATGTGGTGAGCTACATGCTGGCCTTCCGGAGCCAAATGGCTAAGTTGTGGAAGCAAGCTTCTGACAACTTGGAAGCCAGCCAAGCAGTGATGAAGGCGTGGTATGACCACAACGCTCACCCGGTGGAGTTGGAGCCTGGCCAGAAGGTGTGGGTGATCGAACCAGGAGAGCTTAGTGCCCTCCAGGATCGCTGGTCAGGACCCTTTGAGGTGTTGGAGAAGAAGGGTAAGGCTACCTACTTGGTGGACCTGAAGACCCCTCGTCAGCCCCTGCGGGTGCTGCATGCCAACCGCCTCAAACCCCACCACGAGAGGCCCGAAGTCATCTTGATGATGGTGACTGACGGAGGAGAGGACGTGGAAAGCGAGCCTCTCCCTGATCTGTTTGCGTCTCAAGAAAAGGATGGGTCGGTGGAGGGAGTGATTCTCTCCCCATCTCTAACTCCTGAACAGCAGGAGGACTGTCGCCAGGTCCTGGGGCAGTACTCTTCGTTGTTCTCCCTTGTCCCGGGTAGGACTCACCTGTGCGTCCATGACGTGGACACAGGAGACAGCCCACCTGTGAAGTCCAAGATCTACCGGATGTCAGACAAGGTGAAGGCCAGCATTCATAGTGAGGTCACTAAGATGCTGGAGCTAGGAGTGATTGAACCTTCTAGCAGCCCCTGGTCCAGTCCGGTGGTGTTAGTACCAAAAGCTGCACCACCGGGTGCCCAACCAGAACTGAGGTTCTGTGTGGACTACCGGGGACTGAATTCAGTGACAAAAACTGATGCTCATCCGATCCCTAGGGTGGATGAATTGATTGACCGGCTGGGAGCTGCCCAATATCTAAGTACCTTTGACCTTACTTCGGGGTACTGGCAGATCTCTTTGACTGATGGAGCAAGGGAAAGGTCAGCCTTCTCCACGCCCAATGGCCACTACCAGTTCTGTGTGATGCCCTTTGGGCTCAAGAACGCACCTGCCACGTTTCAGCGCCTGGTAAACCAGATCCTCACCGGAATGGAGAGTTTCTCTGCTGCTTATCTGGATGACATAGCCGTCTTCAGTAACAGCTGGGAGGATCACTTGCGTCACCTGCAAGCTGTTCTCCAGGCCCTGAGACAAGCTGGATTGACGATCAAGGCCAGCAAGTGCCAGATCGGGCAGGGGTCGGTAGTGTACCTTGGACACTTGGTGGGTAGGGGAGCGGTGCAACCCCTCCAGGCGAAGATCGAGGCCATCATGGCCTGGGAACCCCCCAAGACACAGACTGAGGTCCGAGCATTTTTGGGCCTCACAGGATATTACCGCCGCTTCGTGAAGGGGTACGGTACCATCGTAGCCCCCCTCACGGAGCTCACGTCCAAGAAACAACCTCGACGGGTAGTCTGGACGGAGGCTTGTCAGCAAGCCTTTGAGAGATTGAAGAAAGCCATGTGCGAGGCCCCGGTCTTAAGGGCCCCAGACTTTTCCAGGAAGTTCATTGTCCAGACAGATGCATCAGAACATGGCATTGGGGCAGTGTTATCGCAACTCAACGAAGAGGGCCTGGATCAACCCGTGGTCTTCCTATCCAGGAGACTACTTCCCAGGGAACAGAAGTGGAGTGCAATAGAGCGTGAAGCCTTTGCAGTGGTATGGGCTCTGAAGAAGTTGCGGCCATACCTGTTTGGCTCGCACTTCCTGGTTCAGACCGACCACAGACCCCTTCGCTGGCTGATGCAGATGAAGGGGGAGAATCCCAAGTTGTTGAGGTGGTCTATTTCCCTACAGGGGATGGACTTTCAGGTGGAACATCGGCCTGGAGTGGACCACGCCAATGCAGACGGTCTCTCAAGGTATTTCCGCCTTAGTGATGAGAACTCCCAAGGGGTTGGGTAGCTCTCCCCACTTTCAGCTGGGGGGGACGCGTGTTAGACCTGTCAGCCCTTTGGGTGGTCCCTCCTCATCATTATTTATTTTGTCCCACTTTTGCCTCAAACCCTGTTTGAATTTTTCCTTTTTGGGAACCACCAGACTTTTTCGTGTTGCTACAGATTCAGGGAGCCATTTTAGCTAACCCTGAAACTTCTGTCTGAGGGCCTGGAGCACAAAATGGTGGCCACCTGTGACATCACCAGCATCCACTGGAACCTACCAGCACCTTCCAGAACATTCCAGAACTCTGTGACAGTTGGAGGCGGTTTAGAATGTTGGGAGGTTAAGACAGAGTGTTGGCAGTTGGAGCTGGCAGTTGGCACCTGACTGGTGAAGGGAGAGCAGCACAACAGTGAAGGAGGAAGGAGTGAAGCAGCAGGGGTGGAAACTTGTGCCTGGAGTGGGGTCCATAAACCCACCCTTGATACTAGTCCCTACTGATGGATCCCAGCCTGTAGCCCTGTGTGGGAAGAAGCCAGAAAAACTCATCCTAAGGACCTGGACAGCAGGAACAGGCCTTAGAAACAGAAAGCAGCAAGATCCTGACCTGGAAACTGGTTTCCCTGGAGTCCGGCGTCGAGTAGCCTGAGACCTGGAGCCCGAGGTGGAGAAGCGGCGCTGACTGAAGAAGCAGACGTCGTACCCGGAGCCGCCTGAGGTCGTAAGAGGGCGCCGACGGAGGTCGTGAGGAATACCAGAGGTCGAGGAGGAAGTCAACCGAGGTCGAGTGAGCGGCGTCATCGGAGGAGTGAAGTCCGCCCTCCGGAGTCGTCGGAGACCGAGGTGAAGTGTACCGGAGGTCGGGAGTGAGGATCGCACTCCGGAGTCGCCCGGAACCTGAGAGGAGGAGCACCGGAGGTCGGGGGTGAGGATCGCACCCCGGAGTCGCCGGAAGTCGACATCGAGGCCAGGCCGGCTGACGTCATCGAAGCCGAGAGCGCCATCGGACCGGAGCCGCCCGAAGTCGACATCGAGTAGAGACTGCCCGACGCCGTCGAATCGGAGGTCGAGATCGAACCGAGGCCGCCGACATCGGACCGGAACCGCCTACCGGCGTCGTCAAAGAACTGACATTGTGCCGAGGCCGCCGAGATCGAACCGGAACCGCCTCACGGCATCGACACGACTCCAGCGGCGTCGGAGCATCAGAAAAAGGGCAGTAAGTGGAGTAGAGGGCGCCTACGGCCCTGTGGAGACCTGAGAGACTACTCTAAGGGGCTAGGGAGGTGCTGAAACCAACCTGACTGTGCCAGGGGTGAACTGGGACTAACCTAGAGAGGTTGTGTGGAGAGAGAAAGCCAGGGCACTGGTATTCCCCCCTTGATCTACCTCAGTTTAGGCCTCAGCCTTGTCCCAGCCAGGGAGTAGCCCCCCTCAAGCCTTCCACAACCCTACAAGCTGTGCCTGGGCCAAATCAGCCCTTAGGAATTGAAAAGTGATCTGATTACATGAGTGTTGCTGTATACTTTTAATTATTTATTGGGGGCACTGTATTTATTGTGTTTTACCTATTTATTGCTTTACTATATTTATTGGTCCACAGGACTTGTTGGTGCACAATATTTATTGGTACAGTATTTATTGCCTCCGAATATTTAATTGCCTGTATTACCTGCACTTATATTTATGTCCTTTATATTTATGATCACCCCTATTTATTGAATCTTCAGACAGTATTTATTTGACCTGCACTATTTAAAATTTGTATATTGTGATTGACTTATTTATTTTTCCAATCAGCAACTAAGAGAAAAAGATAAAGAGAGATATTTTCATAATTTTTACGGTGTAGAGTCGTTTTTGGAACGGATGCACGCATGGTTATTGTATGGGTATATTGTATGCTTAGCACGGTGCCTGATTCCTGACCACTCGAACCTAGCTACCACAGTGTGTTCGGGAAGTCCACCACCACCCCTTCTAGTGTGGGAGTGGTTTTCCAACAGGTTGTGTTTGGCGAGGCCTTTTGGCATTCACTAGGTCATCCGGGGTTGAGTGCGAGGAGGGTGGTGGTGTTGTAGCAATGGATGGTCCTGGCGCTGGCCGCAGGTGGGTCGCAGACGGGTGCAGACGGGAGTAGACAGGCTTGCCTCTGGCCTGAATAATAGGGAAGGGGGAGGGAGGCACAGCTGGGAGATGGGAGCGGGAAATGGTGGAGGAGAGGGGCTGAAGGGGCATCAGCGGCGGGTGGGGAAGAGGGAAGCAGGAACAATGGGCAGAGGGGATGCAATAGCAAGCAGGGCACAATAAACAAAAGAGCAGACACAACAAGGCAAAACAAGGCACAGAATGTCAACAAGGCAAAAACAAGAGAAACCAAGAAGAAAACAAGGCAGAAACTGGGCAAAAACAGAGGGCGCGACATAGGCAGGAGTCGAGGCTCGAACACCTACATGCCTGGGCAGAGGCACAGCACGGGAGTCATAACTACGGGGGGATAGAGCGCGTCCCTGGCCGAGGTCAGAGGTCCTGCTCACGCTCACCATGCACCGGCCGGCATTAACCCGTTCGATGTGCCCGTCGGCCAAAGACCGTCGTGAGCACTACCTCCATAGTGCTGCGCACATCCGTTGGCCGACGCGGCCCTGCCCGCGCAAGGATTTACCCGCACTGCGGCGGATTTTACACCGCAGTTAACGGGTTAATAGGGGAGGGGGGAGGGAGGCACATCTGGGAGGCGGAAGAGGGAAATGGCGGATGGAAGGGATGCTGCGGGGGCAGCAGCAGTGGGTGGGGAAGCGGGAACAATGGGCAGAGGGGACGCAATAGCATGCAGGGCACAATAAACAGAAGAGCAGGCACAACAAGGCAAAACAAGGCACAGAATAGCAGCAAGGCAAAAACAAGAGAAAATAAGACAAAAACAAGGCAAAAACAGAGGGCGCGACCTAGGCAGGAGTCGAGGCTCGAACCCCTACATGCACTGAGTCCTGCCTGGGCAGAGGCACAGCACGGGAGTCAGAACTACGGGGGCATAGAGCACGTCCCTGGCCGAGGTCAGAGGTCCTGCTCACGCTCACCCTACACCGGCCGGCATTAATCCGTTCGATGTGCCCGTCGGCCAAAGGCCATCGTGAGCACTACCTCCGTAGTGCTGTGCACGTCCGTTGGCCGACACGGCCCTGCCCGCGCAAGAATTTACCCGCACCGCGGCGGATTTTACACCGCAGTTTACGGGTTAATAGGGGAGGGGGAGGGAGGCACAGCTGGGAGGCGGGAGAGGGAAATGGCATATGGGAGGGGGGCTGTGGGGGCAGCAGCAGTGTGTGGGGAAGCGGGAACAATGGGCAGAGGGGACGCAATAGCATGCAGGGCACGATAAACAAAAGAGCAGGCACAACAAGGCACAGAATGGTAGCAAGGCAAAAACAAGAGAAAACAAGAAAAAAACAAGGCAGAAACGGGGCAAAAACAGAGGGTGCGACCTAGGCAGGAGCGGAGGCTCGAACCCCTACCTGCACTGAGTCCTGCCTGGGCAGAGGCACAGCACGGCAGTCGGAGCTATGGGGGGAGAGAGCATGTCCCTGGCCGAGGTCAGAGCTTCAGAATTTTACATGAACAAAGGTCCCTAAGAAGAAAACAATGTTAGGAAGATTATTTATATAGAGATACAATTATATCCACATTTTCTGTCCACATACACATGGGAACATTTACCACATTAAAAAGGAGAAACTCATACATTACATGGAGCATAGCCAAAAATTACATCAATTAGGCCAGGAAACAATATACATTGATGCACTCTAGCACATTCAAATGAAAGTATAAGGTTGTATTAAGAGTGCTTAGAAGTTGATGACGTTTAGATCCCTTTGACACATTATTGGGATCATCTTCAGGACTGAGGAAGATGTCTGTTAAAGTCTGAAAGTAGAAAGAAGGGGGAGGAAGGGAAGGGTGGAAATATGTTATAAAGAGAAGGATGATTACTGGTCCTTTGTAGATTTTGCAGCGCTCAGCAATGGTGAATATTCAGCATGCACTAACTGTGAGGCATGCTTAAAAGATAGCAAGCGTACTCCTTAGAACTCCTTAGGAGGTTGTGTATTTTGAGCACTGTAACGTGAATTTTCACAAACATGCAGTGGTGTTTGCTGCTATTGTGTTTATCAGTAATTAAGCTAAAGACATGCACAGGTCTAGTAACTTTGTGGGAAATCGTGATTAAATAAATAAGTGAATTATTTAATTAGCTAGTTTACCAAGTAAGAGTGGTGCCCGCAGCTGAAAACAAGAATCCTGGCTAGTACAAAGAAAGTTCTCTTTAAAATTACGGTTGGAAGTAACTAGGCAATGGGGAGCGCTGTGAGGGTAAATAAACCAGAGTTAGCAAGCGCTAGAAAATCCATACAATGTGGATAACAGTATGAAAGGGGCAAGCAACTACATACCCTTTTGGTTTAATGTGGGCAATCAAGGAATGGACCAACAATCGATGGTTCAGACAAGAAGCCAAGGCTCCAGTTCATGCAGCAACCGCTGAAGAAATAAATATGGGGCGTTTATATAAACGGAAAGTCATCAAGTTGAAAAAAAGTCCTGCGTTCACTGTGAGTCTTACCGTGATCGACGTTGGTGAACGACCTTCAAGGGGAGTGACAGCTTTCAATTGCTATGGACCCCGGGAAAGGGAGTGCGGGAGTTAGTTTAAAACGCAAGGGTTTGTGGAAGATGACATTCTAGCAGCTTGTCCGTTTCAATGTGCTCAGAAAAGAAATGAAAAGACTGCGGCCATATTGGAGGGGATTATTTAAATAACTAGAGTATAGAGTAATAGCACAGTTGATAGGTAACTTTTAGGAAAATAGCTGGTTGCATGTTATAGATAACTTATTGTGTGCAAAGCGGCAGATCATAAATGGATTCAACCTAAAATGTGAACAATGGAGTTGCCTCAATAAAGCATATCTTCAGATGATTGAGGAACTTTTTGGGATAAAATGGAATGACTGTGAAAAATAACTTCCGTCACACTCATAATTACAAGGCATAATGTGCATACAAATGTATAAATTTCAGTAGTGAAATAACGTGAAATAACGTTTTACAAGCTTAATATAAATTTGCACTAGCTCAATATTGTTTTGGAAGCTTATTTGGTGATCATATGAGAGTGTAGACCGGTGTATAGGCTCTTGGTGCAAAGAATCCACTTGAGTTCCTCCTTGCTGAGGAGTTGCTTAATGTCTGCACCTCTTGGTGGTGGTTTAACTTCACTGATGATTTGCCAATGGATATCGTCTTCTGTGTGTAACTGTGACGAGAAATGGTCCACGAGCGGGGCATTTGGAACCTTGCAGAGAAGGCGACTTCGGTGCTGACAGATGCAAACTCTTACTTTTTGTGTAGTTTGGCCAATGTATATCATATTGCATGGACACAAAATGGCATAAATCACATTGGAAGTGTTACAATAAGAAAACTGTTCAAAAGAAATTCTGATAGCATCAAATACAAATTCCTTGCTTTCAATAGCAAATTGATATGCAACAAAGTTGCCACATTTGGGATGGCCAATGAAAGGGGGAAGGGCGCAGTCATGATTAAGTGACTGGGATGTTTTCTTTGGGAGGAGACAACCCCTGACCAGCTGGTATTTAATGTTCTTATTTTTGCAAAATGCAAAAAGGGGGCATTACAAATTAAAATCACCAGCATTTAGTGTTTGCCAGTGCTTTAGAATGCTTTTTTTTTCACTTTGTTGGATATGGGTGAGAAAGTTGCTACACTTACCAAGAGGTTATGGGTGTCTTTTTGTTTTTTGGTGTAAGGATGCTCTCCAGTGGACAATACCAGGCGCCCTTGATCGATCTAGATAGAGTAGCACAGCTTTTCTCTCCATAAATTTCCTGTAAGCTGAAGTTAATAGTTTTCCCTCTATGTTTCTTATCACTATGACTAAAAATGCAATCTTCATCTTACTGTGTGTTACTGTGCATTTTAGCCCACTGCTATTAATATTAAGCCATTCTAAGAAGTCTGGTCGCCATGCCAAACCAAGAATATGTCGTCAATAAAGCGTTTTCAGGTAAGTACATTTTCAAAGTATGGTTTGGTAGGGGTCTGTTATCTGGTGGTCTGAAGGTTATCCATGTACAGCATCTCAAAATGTGGGGCTACAACAGCTCCCATAGTGTTCCATTGATCTGTTGGTAAAATTGGTGATTGAAGAAGAACATTTTTGGGGTTAGGCTCATGGATAGTAAATGTAAAATAAAGGAAGTGGGGACTGTGTGTGGGCGTGGTGTTTAGTTGAGTATGTTCTCGATAACTATCAAGCCTTCCTTTTGTGGGATGTTAGTGTAGAGTGATTCTTTGTCCAAGGTGCAAAGAATGTCTGTGACTGGGTCGAATGGTGATGTTCGACTTGGTTCATAATATCCATGCTGTCACTGGCGTAGCAGCGAGTCTTCGGTACCAAGTCTTTTATGATAAAAATCAACATTCTCCAAAGGGTTCTAAAATGGACCCATTTCATTAACTATTTTTAACACAGAAGGCCTAAAAATGTACAAGACAGTTACATTTTTATTGTACATCAAAAGTTCTAAGTTATGATGTTACCATTGCTGTAAAGCTATAATGGTACTTATGACGTGTACTTACATAATTCAATATATACGCCATTATGTGCCCTGACACAGTTGATGACATTGTTAAAAATCTGCTGTAAGTATTGCTGTCTTTTATGCTTTTGCATCTACCACACTAGTTAGATATTTCAACAGTTGAACATTCGCAGTATTCATGGTGGTTCTTCACAATCAAATTAATTAGCTTTTCTACAGTGTTTCATGGGGACTACTACCATATGATCATCTTGAATTGTAAATGTTCTAAATGATGGCACAGTACTAAACAGAAATGTTATGTCTGAGAAACACATAAAAGGAAAACAATAATGGATTGACATTCTGTAATATTTATTAGATACAATAAGACATCACTGTAGTAGTCTATTATAAACTTACAATCTTCAGCCATTGCAGGTGTGGAATAGTTGCAAGGTGGCTAGAGAAAATAAAAAAAAATAGTTTTCAAGCTCTATTACATTTTCCTTAGAAACAATACCATTGAATGAGTATAAGGAATATACACTTCATGTTGCCTACATTTAGGAGAGTTGTAAGCCAATGAAATCCTGTTTCATTCAGTTTTCCAAAAGCGAAAGTAGCTATGCCCCTCTACTCTAAGCCGCTGTACTCCACTTTGTGACATTGTATGAAATGCCATTTCATTCCACTGTATGATACATCACTCACCTGTATAATACATCACCCCATCGTACCACAGACCACTCTAGTGTACAATATCCAACCCCACTCTATGCACCTCCACTGTAACTCACTGTATGACACCACACTGTATGATACGCCACACCATTCTATGCCAATCCACTCTACAACACTATATTACACTTTATAACACTATACACAAAGACACTTCACTGGACAACACTTTACACAATGAGACTCTATTCACCAACAATGTATCACACTCCGCCCTATTCTACGACACACCACTCCCCTATATCATCTGTGGTCTAGGCCACTATACAAAACTATGCTCTTGCACTCTATGACACTCTACTCCACACTATCCCACTACAAAACACTACTCTACTCTATAGCACTCTACAACACTCTATAGCACTCTATGACACTCTACGATACTCTAATCCACTCTCCATCATTATTTGCTCATCCACTAAATGACATGCCACTCCACTGCATGCCACTCCACTGTACAAAACTCAACTGCACTGTATGCCACTCCACTATACGCTACTGTACTCCATAGTACTCACTGGACAACATATAAATCCCCTCTATGAAACTCTGCTTATCGGTCACATTCACCTTCTCACTCTCAATGTAGACGCCCTGGACTGCCTGCCCCGTTAAGGCCTGGACGAAACATCCTGACGATGAGGAGAATAACCCGGGTTCTTCCAGCCAATCCCCGTTGTTTCCAGCAGTGAAGACCCTGGAAGAGATCGTGGAAGGTGGGATTTTGGGAGAGGAAATGCCGAAACTGGAGAGGACGTAGCGGGATCAAAGAGCAGAGCTGAGCAGAGTTGTCAGCAGGGAGGAAGACCGCCGGCCTGTTCCCGATGTCGGAGAAATGCCAGGAGACCAACACCCCAACAAACCGCCCGCCACGCTCCTGGAGAAGCGTAACTGACCAAGGTACATGCATGGTCCAGGACCTGAGAGGGAGGCTCAAGGGGGATGGGGAAGAGTAACTTACTTGTCAGTCAGAGAGAGAAGAGCTTAGGGATGCTCCCTCTCCTGAGTATCTATTTTGTGTTGTTGTACGTTCCATAATCTCCAGAGCCTACCGGTATAAAAGAATCCGGTGACTTAACCGGGCAGGGAGGCTGCTAGAAGCCGTTCCTTGGTTATTCTTGTGCACATTCGGTGACGGCCAAAGAGATGCTTGCCTGTTATTTTGATGAAACCCCCTCACTTTGTCCACTTCCCCTAAAAGACCTGTTTAACTTACCATTGGTTTTCTCTTTCCTCTTTCCCGAGGGGCACTGGCGCTTAGCTCTCCTGGCGTGGCTGACCAAGGAAGATACCATAAGAAGAGGATTGACTGTGCATTCACTTTGTTGTTTGGGATGATAAATGGAATCCTGTTATAATCAGAGCAAGAGTACTACATGACTCAATAATGTGTGTCTCCACTAAAGCTAACAACTCCATTCCAATCTATGACACTCCACATGATTCCACTCTATGACACGCCACTTTACTGAAGGGCACTCCACTGCATGACACACCACTTCACTCTCTGACAATCCACTCGAATTTATGAGGTGGCACTCCATTCTATGAGATTCCAATCCACTGTACGCCACTCCATTTTACCCCCTCTCCACTGTAAGACACTTTAAAACATGTCACTCTATAACATGGCACTCAACTCTACACCAGTCTACCCTGTGCACTTCCACTATAAGCCACTTAACAACACTGTACTGCACTGTACTCTACTGAATGATACTATATTACACACTATGCCACTTTAGTAAACTGCATTCCACAGTACGACAGTCTATGCTCCTCCACTCTACTTTACTATACTTTACTCTATGCCACTCATGAAATTCTACTCTATTGTATGTCACTGTACAGCATGCAACAACACTCTACTGCACTCTACCACAGTCCACAAATCTCCACTCTACAAGACGCCATCATACAACACTCCACGGTACAACACTCAGCTGTATGACATTACCGCTCCACTCTACGCTACTCAACTTTTAAAGACTCTACTCACTCTATGCATCTGTACGACAACATAATTAACAACACTGCATTCAACAACACCCCACTTGATGAGAGTGCACTTTACAACACTCCACTGCATGACACTCCACTCTACAAAACTCTGATTTATGCCACTCCGCACTGTGACAGTGTACTCCACTTTAAATACAATCAGATATCACTGTATTAAGTGTATTAAAAACTGACTATGTATTATGGAGTTCATAAGGCACATGTCTAACTTACCTTATATTTACCTTTTATTTGTATGTTACTGCAATGTTGCATTTCTGATACCTGAAAAAAACACTTGGTTAATACAGAAGAAGTACTTTATTTAAAAAAAAAAAAAAAAAAAAGGTTAGTTCTGAAATCTCTCTTTTTTCTTCTTTTTGGGAATTTCTTCTGGAATAATTACTATGTGTCACAGCAGACATTGTGTTTCAGTACTGATATAGTGGTCCACAATGTGCCCATCCTGCCTTAATAGGTGGACCAGCACCGAGGTACTAGGAGCAGTTACTGATGCCAGGACAGATGGAGTGGGTGGTTGATCCTGCTGACACTGAAGAGGGTGAAGGTGTTGCTGTGTCAGATGAAGTGGCCGCTGCCAAAGTTACTGCTTCTGCCTTTTACTAGTCCTCTACTACCTCCTTTTGGCCAGCACCAGCCTGGTAGAGTGGATTGCCTCCAGAGTCGTGCACATTCCCATCATCTCAAATGAGAGTTGCAGTTGGTTGTGATGAAAAATAACCTTATGACAAAGAATGCAGGTGACTAGTTTTGCATTTACTCTTTATTCTCCAGCTGGCACGGAAGAAACCTGCCAGACAACAAACCTTCCATTTTTTTGCATGGTTCCACCTCCTGTTGATTCAACTGTTCTTCCCCCTTCACCTGGGAAAGGATCTTGCTGGTCAGCCACTGGAAAGTCAAGAAAACTTTCAAGGTTGGGCTTACAGAAAAATAATTTCCCTCAGAAAAAAGTAGAACCATCATCTTTGAAGATCAAAGTAGAAATAGTGAAAAGGGGGTGTAAACTTCCTGTTTCCTATAATTGATAGTGTTATTAGCCACTGAAATGCGGTTTAAGAACCACCAAGTACTCTGGTACAATCACAGTAGCATCTAGGATGTACTGCAGTACCATTAAAGCTGACCATTAAAACGGCTTTTTTTTTGTTTTTAGCAACTAAACATATTCTAAAAAAAAGCATTTTCTCATTGGTTTATACCATTTATACCATCCGGCTATAAACAGAGCTAAAACTAAATTGCAGCAACACTCATACAGATTGTGCTAGCTAATGCAAAGTAATAAAGCTTTATTTCTTCTTCAAAAAATAACACAGAAATAAAAAATTAAATCTCATCACACATATATTTGTACATAAAACCGGCACACTTTAGGCGTAACTGGCATAATTCTCTGTAGCTAAATTAACGTAAAATTGCTTGCGATTATGCATAATTACAAGAGAAGGGGAATCCAGCATTTAGAAGTACATGCTTAGTGAAAAATGCACCCTTGCATTTAAATGGGCCTGTGGATTCATTTTCTGCTAAGAAAATAACACTAAGGGGTCGATTCCGATCAGGCTCGGTATGCTCCCAAAGAGCGGCTTGTAGGCATACCTTCCGAACGACACGTTCCGGCAGCCAGTCCATCCGGGCGTGGAAGAACGATGCGCAAATCTGTCCAAAACACGAACGAGCCGCATGCTCCCATTCCAGCCACAGTTCCCGTACGAGCCGGATCCGAAAAGGCTGAAACGAGTCGCACGGAGTCAAAACAACAGTAGTTTCCAGGAGGGCAAGTACGATGCGTACTTCCTACTCGCCGAACACGTTGCCACCTCCAGTACGTCTTGGCATCCGGAAGAACAGTATTTCAGGTCCGATTCGCCCCACAACATGATCCACGGCTACGAGATGGACCGACCATGAATCCGATCGCTCAGGTCATCCCTGTATAGTACATCTATGACCGGATCAACAGCAGGAATTGACGCGTACGTCGCAGAAGGTAAGTCAGACACCCACCACACAAACAAACGTCACGTACCGGTGAAATGCAACACAAACATAGGGGGTGGATATCCCTCACCACCAGCATTGCCCATGCCATATGGGTTGGATGTCAATCACTACCAGCAGTCCCTACTCATAGGGGGGATGCACATCACTACCAGTACTCCCTACTCAAAGGGGGGATGCCTACCACTACCAGCAGTCCCTACTCATAGGGGGGATACCTACCACTACCAGCAGTCCCTAGTCATAGGGGGATACCTACCACTACCAGTACTCCCTACTCATAGGGGGATACCTACCACTACCAGCAGTCCCTACTCATAGGGGGGATACCTACCACTACCAGTACTCCCTACTCATAGGGGGGATACCTACCACTACCAGTACACCCTACTCATAGGGGGATACCTACCACTACCAGCAGTCACTACTCATAGGGGGGGAAACCACCACTACCAGTACTCCCTATTCATAGGGGGGATACCTACCACTACCAGCAGTCCCTACTCATAGGGGGGATGCACATCATTACCAGTACTGCCTATTCAGAGGGGGTATACCTACCACTACCAGCAGTCCCTACTCATAGGGGGGGATATCTACCACTACCATAAGTCTCCACTCATAGGCATTGCAGGACAAACACACCACCCCTACCATCACGTCAAGATTGTATATTGTGAGTTAACTGCCTGCAACTGTGACACTGAAAGGGAACACATAACGTCCTCCCATCACCGTTGTGACCAAAAGGTGAATGTGAGGGTAAAACACACAGTTGTCACCGTAACGGTGTTGTAATGTGGACTAAACACCCCCTCACTACAGTCACCAAAAGGTGAATATGGTGTTCAATGATCAAGCACATCAGGAACATCATGGTAATGGGGTCTAAACACACCATCACTACAGTGTCCAAAAGGTGAGTGTGGACACAAATGCTGCTGCCACTGCAATACACCAGGTATCATACCTGGCCTGTACACAACAAGCAATGTAGTGGTAAAGTTGTGGTTGTGTGCCAAACACACATAGATCTGTTGACGGAAAGATTGTCTCACAAATATACACTCGGCCATGTAAAAACAACCATTGCCCATGGGGGCTGACAATGTTCCTGTGGGCAATCAGACCATGTAAGAAGTGAGCAGTAGAATGCACACACACAAATCTGCAGGGACAGACACACAAACTAAGGTATCCTGTGGAGACTGTAGATGGGACACAGTCACATACCATGGTAGCAATGGGACATACCAACCAGGATGAATGTGCTGGCTGATGATGTAGGAGACACAGAGATAGTAGTGGAGAACCTCAAAACAAGATCCAGCCTATGGCACACAAAAGCCAAACCAATGCATTGGTGCAGATGCAAAAACACAAACAGGCTGACTCACACTGCATCTCAAACACAACATGTATGTGTGTGTGTCAGTGTACCCAGGCTTGTATGCAATACATGATGGTGTGCTGCGCTCAAATTACACATATGTGTACACAGTGCCATAAAAAAGTAAATCATGATTTGGCTAGCCCTCTGTGGGCAAGAAGGCATCGTTAGATGATTGGGATCCCAACAAACTCAGGTGACACAAGCTGGGTGGAACAGCAACCAACACATGCAAGAGACAGACCCACTCCATCTGTACCCACAAGGACCCTGCATTGAGGTGACAGTAGCCTGCATGATAACCCCTCCGTGAAGACAAATTGGGATGTTGCCCCTACTGTGGACCCTAGTCACCTGTGCACACTGGGTCATGTGTCTTGACACACCAACTACATTCACACTTACACAAACACAAATAACTGGCCATGGCCTGTAATCCAAGGTTAAAATGTAGGTAGGGCCATAGCCATGCCACAACTCACATTAGGACACTGCCAACACCACACACCGTGAACGGCAAAAATGTGCATCTGCAAATCCCACATGGCCTGGGGACATTGCACATGCACCATGACAATACCAGGGGTGGTAGGGGGGATCCAAGGTACACCAACTCATCACACATGGCCAGTTAAAAACCCTTGTGAATGGCTGCCACCCTGCACAGTATGCGGTACAAGTGCCTTATGTGAAATGTATCTGAATAATTGGGATCCCTGCCACAGTCCCAGAAACATGGTACACAAGGAGACCCACAAAGAACACGTCGAAGCCTTAAAACCATGCACCTTTGAATCTGAGCAGTGGGAGCAGTCACACACACATACAAGTAACCCAGTCACAGAAAGATACCACAAAGGGAAATCAACTTGATGTTGGAAACACTAAACTGCCTTGGCAAATCATAAATATGTCACACTTGTGTTTGGCCACCTCCCAGGCCCTAAAAACAAACACACTGCGGGATGACACGCTAATGGCCAGTAGTTTTCCATGCACCTACAACCCGGAAAACACAGGGCAAAAATCTTGGATTAACACAGGCCAACTGATCAAGCATCATAGACAGGGACATCTGTAGGGAATACAGGCTGTGTAGAAAAATGGAAGGTAACACACAGAGACATGCTCACAGAACATACCCCATGGGCTCAGGCAATTTCACGGAATGACATACTGCCATGAGGTGACTCCACTCCTGTGGAAGGTCAGGTGTGCAAACAGTACTCTGTGCAGGGTCCTGTCATGTCTGCCTAAATTGTGGTTAGTGAGCCAACAATTACAGCACACTGAAAGTTCAGGTCACATCAGACTGTGTACAGGAGTGTATGTAAGTCATCTGCACATACTCAATTAACATGTATGGCAAGTTGCACTGACGCCACAGATGACTTGGTCACCATTTTTGCAAAAACCTGCATGTCTAGTGTAGAAGTGCCCACTGTTCTAAGAAATGACTTTGTGCACAAGTGTAAGGACAACATGAGTGCAACAGTGAAAGCCACATATGTGACACAGCAAAGGAATTATGAGGCTCCCTGTGCAAAAGTGTAGGGATCATGACACATTCTAATAGCAGCAAAGGATAACATGGATACATACTGTATTAGGACTCAGATACCAGAGACCACATGGAGTCCATCACAATCGAAAAACAATAGCTACATTACAAATATTGCAACTCAGGAGACACATTAACAACATCATATACAGCATATGCAAAACAACATTTAAATGAAAATTAGCTTTATTCAGCTTCAAATTAGTGATGTGTTGAAACCAAAGAGAACATCAAGGCCCACGGCCAGTCCATTAATTTTGTCCATTAGGTGTGCCACAGAAATGAGTGCCCCATATTGCGTGCCTGCACTCTCAACAGCCAGGGGACAGCTCCCCTTGGAGGGGCATACATAGAGTCAGGCCAGACAACGCAGGGACCAGATCAGAGGATAGCAGTATGGGGCAGGTGAGGGTGGTGGGTGCAGGAGTGTCAGTGGCTATTGAAGTGGGGGTGTCTGATACAGTGGGCACTGTCTTGTGTTGCTGTGTGCTGCTTGGGTCTGATGATGTGCTTGCCTGTGCCTGTGTGAGTGTGCGTTGGGTAGGTAGGGCAGTGGGCATTGTGGATGTGGCCGATGTGGGAGGGGTGAGGTACTGTTGTAGGAGGGACACTGCTGCCGTCTGTATTGAGCTGACACATGACTGTAAGCGCAGCACATCACAGAGCAGGTCTTGGCATCATCTGATAAGCATAGCAAAAATGACTGACACATATGTGAACCAGCCACTTGTCATTATGCCAGTCAACCATGCCCCAAGTACCCATCCTGGGGATGGACACATCCGTCTGGTGCATGTATGATGTCACTAGGTATATGTGCAAACATGCCCCACGAGGGGCCAGCTGTCAGAACTGCAAGGATTGTGAGTGCAATGTGTCACTATGCACATATCACATCTCTCTCCAGTGACTCTGTACATGTGTCCGGAAATGGGATGGCCAAAGTCACTGTTAACATGATGGTTATGGTTCCATCCCTAGACACCATGATGGCCTCATGTCATGATAGTCAATGCTACAACGGAGTGCATGCAGGACAACTGACAATACTGCAGTATCATGATTTGCATGTGGAACAACATGCCACAGGCCTGTCTGGCCAATGAATCTGTACTGTCTCCTGTCACCGGGGCAGTGCATACAGAAACCAACTGTGTGCAGTATGTCACACCAATGCATTAGCGGGCAATGCAAACTGTAGCTCACAAGTGCACATGTACAGCCCCTGCCACCCACATCACCAAGAATCAGATGATCACACTGTATGCACATTAGACATTTGAGTTCGTGCTAACACAAATCAGTAAACATGGACACATCTCAGCCTTTCGGGAAGAAAGTGAAGCAACTTGCACTGTAATTTTCCAACCACCATTAGGCACACTCAAGTAATTACACACCTATGTTTTGCCCCATGCGCTGAAACAACAGCCACATATCATAAGGCAAGCAGTTACAAACATTGTAACACTCTTGAAGTAAAAGAAGCCATGCCAGTCCACAATGACACCAAGGCAGACACCCCATTGCACATGTCAGAATGCTCACATTGTTGGCTGACAGCCAGGATTGGGAGGTA
This sequence comes from Triturus cristatus, assembly GCF_964204655.1. NCBI lineage: Eukaryota > Metazoa > Chordata > Amphibia > Caudata > Salamandridae > Triturus > Triturus cristatus. Next base: position 448,143,965 of record NC_140594.1, read on the forward strand.
CGAGTATCTCATCTGTGTGGAGTTGACATACCTGTCCTGGTCCGTGTGCAACAGGTGATGACCAGAAACAGTAGGCAGGTGGCGATGCATGTGTAACAACCATGACATTCCTTCACAACAGGCACCAACATTTGTATCACATCATGCATGTGTGTCTGCTAAATAGCTCCGACACTTATGGTGCCCCAGATCAGCAATTACAACACCTTTGTATTGCACACACAAAGTTCATGTCAGAAATCTGTCTATGTGCAGACACATGTCAAGCAATTGCCTCACTCATGAAGCACAGAACGAGGCACCTGTAGCAGATGTTGGCTCAAACATTATCCTTGGACAACAGCAAGGACACACAGCACTAGTGACACTACTCAGATGCCAAAAGGGCCACACCTGGTCAGCAGATGAGAATGGGGATTCACCAAATGTATCCACATTAATGTTGTCCCAGTAGACACACAAATTGTGGGAGCGTTAGGAGGTTGAGGGAGTGCAAAAAGCATGTTAGCCATAGCTCACCAAAGAGGAATGAACATACCCCCTACTTGCTGCTGTCTGGCCTTCAACTGCCCATCCAGGTCAGGGAAGACCACTGGCAAAATCCTCAGCATATGGGGAGTCAGTGTCTGTTTTCCGTCCCATCGGCGTGGTGGCGTCAGCTTCAGCTGGACCCTGGCGTTCCTCCTGGTCCAGCCACAAAGGTCCTGCCACCTCTTCTGACAGTTGTGGGTGCGGCGCCGCTCGTAGACCCCCGCTGTTCGAACTGCCCGTACAATGGACTTCCAGATTTTCTGTTTGTGATGGGCATCAACCTGTAAGGGTGACAATGTAAGACACCATTACTACACATGCAATATGTTTGTACTTCACACATTTACCAAACATGTTGTCATCACAAGGGAATATGATGTATACAGTTAGAGCAACTATGGTCATGGGCATTTGTCCTGTGTGCAAGCCTGCATCAACAAACTGGAAACTGAGCATGAACAGTCACACAAGAAATACAATTTACACATTGGCATCACTGCACCTGTACAGTAATTCAATCCACGAAGTTTGAGAGTTACAAATACTCAATGAGCATGCTTGGCATTGCTGAACACCATGGTAGTAGTGCTAGTCAGACTCCATGCACAATTTGGAAGACAGTGGACTGCGCACTCACCTGCTCCCCTGGTTTCCCATACAGCTTACTGTACTGTGGAAGGAGGCTGTCCAACAGCGCCTGGTTATCATCCTTGGTGAAGGCCGGGGCTCTCTCCACAGTACGTTCCATTCTTGAAGCTGGAGAATGCAGAGACAGCAGCAGTGGTAGCGGAGATGTAATGCTGTTGCAGTTGGGGCAGGCAAGTGAAGTCTCTGGAGAACAGACAGTCTGATATCTGTGCTGCAGAGCTGAATCTGTCCCAGGCGACCTATGTGATAGGTCTGACACGTTTGCTTGTTATGAAAATGGCCAATCAATTGCATTGTACGCTTCGTACACGCCTCCTGCATGGTTCAAAAATTCAACTATATCACCCCATTGCTGATGATACATTGTTGTAGGGAGCCAACTGATTTTTATTTGGACACTATTCGTACAACGATCAAATCCACACCCGTCTCCATTACATCCAATAGCTGATGCCTGCGCAAGGCTCGGGCCATGAGTGTGTGACGCATCTTTAAAAAGTCACCCGCTTCTGTCTCCATGATAGTCAATAGCCTAGGCGTGTGCACGTCTCGCTCAGTCAGTGTATGACGCGTCTCCTGAGAACTCACACGCATCGATCACCATTGCAGGCAATGGTCTAGGCGTGCGCACGTCTCGCTCAGTCAATGTACGACGCGTCTCCCGAGTACTCACATGCATCGATCACCATTGTAGGCAATGGCCTAGGCGTGCGCACATCTCGCTCAGTCAGTGTACGACGCGTCTCCTGAGAACTCCCACGCATCGGTCACCATTGCAGGCAATTGCTAAGTGCTGCTACACACACAATACCTTACTATGGAATCAGTTGCTTAACAACATATGAACCGGCTGTCACACAGTGCATGATGTGACATCTCAGGATGTATTACCTGTGTGAGTATGTGTGTCCACATGGGATCTTGTATGTTGCACTTAGTGGCACACACTCCCAGGCTTTGCAGGGTGTGATGGGGACAGACACGATTGTGTGTAATGCACATCACCACTGTCATTTGCAATGGTGCATATCACACCCCGAGGCATGTACACAGTTCTATGTGCCCATTGTGTGCTGACATGTTACATACACCCTGACTCATAGGTGAAAAGGACAGTGTTTCACAGAGTGTACCACAGCTGAAATTGTGGTGTTGATGCAGAGTACGTGCGTATCGTGCTACACACATGTCTCTGATTATATGTGGTAGTTGACAATTGTCATCACCATCCATGTGTTTTTGACATGTGAGTCGCTGTTGTGCCTGTCTATCACAGGCATTCAATTTTTGACTGTGCATCAACAATCTTGTAGCACATCATGTGTGTTTTGTGGGTGTGTTGTTAGATGTACATCTGATGCTACATAATGTCAGTGCCCTAGTGACAAGACAAGATAGTTGACAAGACTGAGGTGTGTTTTGGGTACGTGACATGTGTGCTTATGTACTGGGAGAGACCACATTTAGTGTTCACAGCACAGCTTAGCACTTGTTGTGTGAACATGTAGAGCTGAGATGTTGTGTGAGGGGCACATAGCTGACATTGTTGGCCATGCCCAACAGCACACACAACACATTATTGTGTCTAGTTCTGAAGTTGCATGTGATATTTGCATGGTCATTGCCACATATGTCGGGTCACTGACAAACTTTCTCTGCTCACCTATGTATTGCAGGAGACCAGCTGTCCATAGACCATTCCCAGACCTTGCAACCATGTATGAATGTGACTGCATCTGCCGGTACCGCCTCACCAGGCCACTAATTGAGGATTTAGCGGAGCATTTGGCACCACATTTGCTACCTGGCCGGACGTATCCATCAGCGCTGACCCCCAAGGTGAAGGTGACGGCAGCCCTACACTTCTTTGCCACCGGTACTTTCCAGTACACTGTGGCTAGTGCTGGTGGGATGTCCCAGACCATGTTCAGTCGTGTGCTTCGCGATGTATTGGAGGCAATGTTAGTATTCCTGAACTGGTACATCCATTTCCCAACCCCAGGACAATTCACTGTGATTAAGAGTGACTTTTATGCCTTGGGGAGAATGCTACATGTCATAGGCTCCATAGATGTCACACATGTTGTTTTGGTACCACCACAGGCACATGAGCAGACATACGAGAACAGGAAACAATTCCACTCTATCAATGCCCTGGTGGTATGTCTGCCAGACATGACCATCTCACATGTGTGTGCACGTTTCCCTGGTTCTGCACACAATGCTTACATCATGCGGATGAGTTAGATACCAAACATGATGACACAGCTGCCGAACCAGCGTGCCTGGCTTGTTGGTGTGTAATATCTGTTTCCCTTGTGTGTTTTGGCAACTTTAGAGATTCACCCACTTCTCCAACCCATTGAATGTTTGTTTGTTTGTATGTAGGTGATTCTGGATACCCAAACATGCCGTGGTTGCTGACCCCCCCTCAGGAACCCTGTTACACCTGCGGAGATCCGTTTTAATGAGGCACATGGACAGACCAGGAGAGTGATAGAGTGGACATTTGCCCTACTGAAAACCAGATTCTGCTGCCTGGACAAGACAAGAGGTGCCCTCCAATATGGCCCTGACAAGGTGTGCAAAATCGTTATTGTGTGCTGCATGCTACACAACCTGGCAGTGAGGAAGGAGTTGCCTCTCATCCTGGCTGATGATGACCAACAGCTGCCTGCCGTGGAGGATCCTGCTCTGGGACATGTTGCCAGTGAAGATGAGGGTGAGGAGGATGTACGAACACAGCTCATCAACAACTTCTTCATATGATAGTGAGTATACAGTGATGTGTTGCCTATGTTCTGTAATTGGCTGATATGTGTAGGTTTTGCAATGTTGCTGCTTAAGTGTGTCTGTGTGCTCATTGACAGGCTGCTTGCAGTGATGTGTCCTACTATTGAGTATGTACTACCAAATAGTGCTGGGATTGTAACTGCGTTGTGTCCAGGTATCTAGAACTTAGTGTCTGGCATGTGTATTGTAGATGTATGCTGTCCTTCAGTGATTCTAACGGTGTTGCATGTCTGTGCTCCACAGTGTCAAATGGCTGTTGTTTGGTCACGTGTGACCCCCCAAATCACATATTCATGTTGCAGACTGCAGGCTGCCATTGGCCTAACCATGATGTGCCACACACCCCTGGACTTATATGGTTCACCAGTGGCTGACTTTGTACTCACTGTCATGTGAGGTTGCCTCCCATCTGATGAGGACTTCTGACTTTTGCTGGTGTAATAAACCTGTGCATCACTTTGGAATGTGCTTTGTATGTGTCCCCACATCCAACATTCATTTGCATGCTGTACCTGTGGGCAGCTTGCCAGAGACTCAGGATGGGTGTCGTGTTCATGCATCCCACTGCATTCTCTGTTCACATGAGTTAGGACGGTGAGTTAGATGGGCATGGTAAGTATGTGTTGTGTTGACGTAGTGGGGTGTCTTCCTCACATGTATCACATCACCATGATTCACATTAGTGTGTTTACATAGCTGTAGTAGTTTCCATGCACAGACATCTTTTCACAGGTCATCCTCTCAATGACACAAACCAAGTTTCATTCACAACAGACGCATGTATTGTGTTGTAGTGAGTTTATTTACATGCATGTGTTGGAAAGTTATATGTAAGTGAAAGTGCTGTACAGTGCAACAGAACTCCAAATTTCACAGTGCAGTTGGTAGTGTTGATTGATGAAATTTCTAGAGTAAAGTCCACAGACCTTTCGTAAATTGGTCCAACTTAGACCCTCCATCACATGTGTGGGAGTTTAGCAACAGTCAGCAAGGTGAAAGCTTTGAACACATTGGATGATGTCTAGAACAGGTACTCACATCCCTGTGGGTATGCATTGCCATCTGCCCCTTACTTGTCCTTCTTGGGACGACCCCTCTTCTTCTTCCCAGGGGGACGCTCATGTGCAGGCTGCTGCGGTGCAGAGGACTCTCTGCCAGAGTCCAACTCCCTCCCTGTGGCAGTTGGTGATGTAGTAGCAACTGATGTAGTGGGCACACTGGGAGGTGTGGTCATGTTGTTGGCTATCTGGCGGAGGCATGTCAGTATGTCCCTATGCACTGCCGTAAGGTCATGTAATTTGTCCATTTTTGACTCCCCCTGGCAGGCACATGCAACACTTGGCCCATGCCTGTGTTGGCACTGGTGTTGTTGTCCGTCATCTCCTGGCTGCCCTGTGTACCTGTGCCGTTGTTGTCCTGTTGCCTTGGTCTGTCTGTGTTGGCAGGGGTGATTGAAGTGTTTGCAGATGGTCCAGGAATGGTGGCAGGGGGTGCTGATGTTGCAGCTGCTGGGGCTGGAGGTGGAGCCACACCGGAGGTGCCAGGTCGTTCATCCTCGTCTGAAGAGGACATAGAGGCATCCACATCAGGGAGCTCTGGCTCATCCAGAGTGTGGGACTGGGATTCCTCTTCTGTTCTTGCTGTGTCTCCAGCATCCCCGTGGGTGGAAGAGACACATGATGTATGTAATGTTTCTGCACACAACAACGGTTCACCCACATTACAGTTGCCACTGCACATCATGATGAGTGTATGTACATTGCATTGTTCTACATTGTCAGAGACAGGTGTCTATTTTGGTTTGGCACAATGTCATATGATGCTTGAACATTTCGATGGGCACAAAGAGCTGTGTGCATGGACATCTCATATCATGATTGTTTGACTGTACATGGGCATTGCTACTCATGTGCCCTCATGTGCCGTACACAGGTGTCTCATATCAACATTAGTACTTTAACAATGACTTACATGCACATCCACTTGCGATGTGTAGCAAGTTTGGCCAATGTGTGCTGACATTTGTGATTGTATTTGTGAGTAACATTGTTGTGTCTGAACAACATGTTCATAGTACGGTATGACTGCATTCACTGTGGAAATACTATTTTGTTGTGTATGTCCATTGTTCATATATCATTTCACACATTGGCTGGTGTTGGCCGTAGCTAATGATGTCGGGCAGAGTTCTCTGCATGATGATGTCATTTATGTGGTCAATGTCATCCATGGTAAGGGAGATTGACCACAGCAGATCTCAGACTTCCCCATGCTCATGAGACTGAGGGCCAGGTGTTTGTGTGTTTAACTTATGCTGTGAGTTGTATGCCTACTCCTACCCAGGCCAGGCTACTCCTTGTGTGGCAAGTGAACATGACAGTGAGGGGAGTGTTGCGTGAGGGATGCAATCAATGCTGAACGATGTAGGAGTGGAATGCAGATCACCACAGTGCCTTGTGTAAATGACACCATGCTACGGTGTCAGCTATGTTACTGTGGTCATTTCATTCACTGTCATGTGTCACCTGTAAATGGTGTGTATGTGGTTTGGGGTGTGGGTTTAGGTATGTGCTCTGTCTGCACCTTCCCAATTTTCATAGAGGACACAAACATTCACAGCCAGGCCAGGGGGCACTCCTGCCACACTGCAGGCCCAGCCAGTGAGAGGATACATACATTTGTGATAGCTGTCAGTGTGAAGGGTTTTGAGGGGGCAAGTGCATAGTTGGGACTTGCATCCAATTCATACATCTGGACCATGTGTCAGGCATCTTGCCAGGGCATTTACTTTTGTGTGAGTGGTCCCAAGGGGTGTACTTGTTCCTGCTGTGAAGGTGTGTGTATTGGCAGGATTGCTGGTATTTGGTGTACTTGCAGGCCCACCTTCTCCCACAGAGGCTAGCTATTCCCCCTTGTAGGATGCTTCCATTGCAGGGAGTACAAGTTGAAGTTCTGGATGTCAGGCAGTGGTGTCCTGGTGTGTGTTGGTGCACAACCCCCACCAGGCCCTTGTGCTCCCTATAGCAGAGCCCAATGTCAGTCATATTGTCAGTACTTTTCCACTCCCTGTGAGGTGTACATGGTTCAGGGTGGGTTTGATGAGCCATGTGGGAGGGGGTCTTGTGTCTGTGACTACAACTCCCATCAACCTTTTAGCTACACCCACCCTCTCAGCATACTCGTCCTTCCTTCCAGTGACTCATCTTCCCTGTGAGGTGGTGTAACAGTGCTGGCAAGATGGCTGACAGTGTATGTTGGTGTTTAGTACCAATGCATTGCTGTATTTGTTGTTAGGTTTTTACATGTTATGACCTAGTTCTATATTACTCGGAGATAGCAGCTATTGCGTTTCTGTAACTGGCATACACATCACAGAATAACTTGTTTCTGGTTTAATTTGGCTTTGCTAACGCTACTTGTTTTCAATGTGCCTTTGGCAGTGATGTGTGTGTGTTGCCACACACTATTGACTAGATTGGTTGTTTCCTCACCAGGCTCTGGTATTCCTGTCAATCCATGGATGCCCTCAGGTGGGAGTATGGCCCGCACTTTCTCCTCCCAGGACGTGAAGTATGTTGGTTTTGCAGGAGGTATAAATCATCAAGTATAGACAGGATGCACACCTTTTCCTTTTCACTTTCAAAACTTTTTCACTATTTTATCTGTTTTCTTTTCTTTGCGTGCAGACTGGGGAGTGCAATGCCCAAAAAGCACTCTTCGAACATGACACCATTTCAATGGGGCGACATCTCACCCCAACCAATCGCACAGCTTCATTGTGCCTACCTCGGCAACTAGTTCAAGAACATACTCCTTTTGAATTCCAACTTTATACTACTTAGTCTTACTCATTATTCTTCATTTCGACATGCTTAAATTCCACAAGCGGAGTGATCATGCAATTTCCTAAATTTCTGATGTTCCCACCGTGCCCATCCGGGCCTCTCTGTAAGAACACGACTTGAGCATACTTCATTCAGGGCAGTGTTCATTCGGTAAAACCCAATGCATTTCGTGCATAAAAGCACTTCTTCAGGGGTCACTACAATCAATAAAAACAGTCAACAATTAATAAAATCACTGTTATTGCACATGTATTCTAGTTTATGCTCAGCTATTTCAGTGCATTGTGCGCAAAACGATTTTTTTATTTAAATAAACGAAACCCATCCTTTCTACCGAACCAGCAACAGCTTTCACTTTAAGCACATTGAGATGTCGCCCCATTGAAATGGTTTTGCAGGAGGGCCACCGCCAGTACGCTGGCTCAAGGCATGCTCTCTGGCTATGAGCTTCTTGACCCTCCTTCGCACATTGTAGTACCTGTTCTGGATGTCATCCTTTGTGCGCAGGCAAGGTGCTTATGTGTTTCAACTTTTTGATGATCCTCTCCCACATCTTTGTTTTCTTTGACATGTGGGTCTGTTGGACCAAAGTTAAAAATAAATGTGGCTCTACTCGGAATATTTCATCAACCAAGACTACCAGCTCACTATCTGTAATCTTTGGATTCTGCTTTGGGAGCATGATGCTGGGTGGATGTGGAGATTGATGTGTGTGGGGGGGTGTAAGTGAGGGTGAGTGGGTGTCAGTTTCTCTTGCTTGTTGTGAGTGTGTTTGGGAGGTGATAATGGTGTGGATGTTGTCTGGTGAGTGAGTTGTGGGTGTGGCTCAGAGTGCAGTGTAGTTGTCTTCTCTGCTGTGATGTGTTTGAAAATGGCAATGGATCATGGTTGTGGATTTGGGCCTTAATGTAGGCGGAGTTGTGGGTGTGTCTTTGTTCATGTTTTTTTTCTTATTTCTTTATTGATTTGGACATTGCTTGTTTGAATATTTTTCTCAGGATTTAAACATAGGTTTTGTTGTGCATGATGGAGACGTTCAGTTGACTGGGGATGACGCTGACAGGGGCAATTGAGAGGTACTCCAAGTCTGCCTCACTCACAATGTGTTCTGTTGCAGCGTTTGCTACGTGTCGGTCGCGACAGGCTATTTTCAATGGTAATCACTGTTTCCCATACGTCTCGTTCCTCTGGATTGTGCTCCATGCGACTCGTTTTCCTTATGTACGCAATGCATCGTACTTGTACTGAGCGTATATGTGTCGTTCGGGTCCAGTCCGGGTCTGTGTCAGTCGATACGTTTTGTGTTCCGTTTACGGGCGGGTCACTGTTAACCGTGCGGCTCGGGCGTGCGGATTGCGCTCCGTTAGACTTGTTTGGAAATCACACGCATGGCATCTTACTCGTATGGTCGTACGGAGCGTGTACGTGTGGGTCGGACACCAGTCCCGGTCCGTGTCAGCCGGTACGTTTTTCAACCCGGATTGGAATCGGGCCCCTAATGCGACAGGACTTGAACAGTAGTAGCCATCATCTGCTCTTTCTTTTTTAGTTTGGTGTTTATGTGCTCCTGTGGCTGGGTTTTTGCCCCAAATTACTCCTTATTACTCAAGCTGGCATAATTGCATAATTTCAGTCATTTTACATTACAAGAGTAATGCATAATTATTCAAATTACTCCGATTACTCCAGAGTAACCAGAATTCCACCCGTGCCTACTAAATTCCTACAAGAATCGATATGGCTGCTTCGAAAATAAATGATGGTTTTACTTTGTGTTATTGTTAGACCTGGCATCCTTGCCATGGTTTCCCCTGACCTTTTGCCTTCAGACCTTCTGTTTATTGCTGACTTCGTTTTTGCTGGCCTTAGACGTCTGCACTCCTTACCACTGCTAACCAGTGCTAAAGCGCTTGTGCCTTTCTTTAAAAAGTGGTGACACAATTAGCATATTAAATTTATTGATAAGTCCCTAGTAAAGTGCACTACATATGCCCAGGATCTGTAAATTAAATGTTATTAGTGGCCTACAGCACTGGTGGGCCACCCATATAAGTAGCTCTTTACATGTGTCACAGGCCTGCGATTGCAGAGTCTGTGTGTGCACATTTATACTGCCATGTCGACTTGGCAAGCTTAACCTCTTGCCAGGCCTAACCTTCCTTTTTAAACAGTGTAGTCACCCCTAAGTTAGGTACTGGACAACCCAAGGATAGAGTGCAGTGTATTTAAAATGTAGGACAGGTACTCTTAGGTTTTACATGTTCTGGTAGTGAAAAAAAATTGGATTTCATTACTTCAAGGCTTGTATGTCCCACGTGATAATACTGGGATTACCTTATTACATTTTATAAGGACAATTGCTAATTGGGAGGATATAACTGAATCAAGTTTGGTGCCTCTGGAATCACATTTTAAAAGCACAACTTATGGTGAAGTCATATTTTAACTATTGATTCTGAAAATGCCACTTTTAGAAAGTTGGCATTTTCTTACTTGTGCCATTTGGTGCCTGCTGCCTCTCTCTGATCAAATGTCTAGGGCAGTTGATAGCTGGGCTTTGTGTATTCCTCTTATACAGCCACATACAATGGGAGCTTAGGTGTGATCTGATGTGCCAGACAGGATGGGAGGGAGGAGCTGGGCACAGCCTCACTTTCACCTGAATAGTCTGTGTCCTGTCCACACAAAAAGGAATGCACAACCCCCTGTAGTGAGTATGGAGCCAGGGCAGGAAGGGCAGGGACTTTGTGCACTTAAAAGGCAACTCTTTGAATTCCCTCCACTTCAAAGGCATCACTAGGTATAGGTAGTGGACCTCAGACACCACCACTTCTGCACACCTCTAGACCTGTGGGTACTCTGCCAGAAAGAAGTACTGCTGTGCTGCTGAAAGAACTGCCACTCTGCTGGACTGCTACTCTGCTGGACTCCTGCTTTGTGCACCTACTGCCTGCTGCCTTCTTATCTGGGTGAGATGGATAGAATCCAGAGTGACTCCAAGGGCTCCTTAGCTGGCCTCCTAATCCGAAGCCTCAAGGACATAACAGGCTTCCAACAACTTTGCAACTGCACCTGCACTCTGTCATCTGTGAGTCTAGCCTGCCAAGTGGTGCCACCCCAGTCCTGGACCCTAGGAAGTGGGCCTATGGTGCTTACCAGCAGAATCACAGCATATTCACTGTTGGGTGGCGCATCCTCGAGTGGAACCGACACATCTGGGTTTAGCGGTACATACTCGAGCAGAACCAATGCATTTCTGCTGATGCGTGGATTGGGCCTGGTGCAGAAGGCCCAATCTTGCATCTTCAGAACTAATGCATTGCTGACGGTGCTGCACATCTCTGATCCAGGTGCTCACATCTCTCGTCAACATCCTAAGTGGGACGGGTTTGCCCAGACGTGGGTCCCGTGCACATTGTGTCACTGGAACCAAGCTTTACCCAGCTGATGGGCCCATAACTAGGGTGAAACCAGTCCTGAGTAGCTTGTGTTCCAGTTCAAGGAGCACCTGGCTTGGCAGTTCGGGCTGGACTGTTCTGATTATAGCAGGGTCAAGACTGCTTCGATATAGCTGGGTCCAAACTGAGGTGAAATGGTGTGCAAAATATTAATGGATTGGGATGCGGCCAAAGTAATTATCAGTGGCATGAGACTAATTCATGCATTCCATCCATCACTTTTTTGCATACTCTAGTTTGTCACCCTAAGTGGGATGGGTTTGCCCCGATGTAGGTCCTGTGCACACTGTGTCACTGGAACCAAGCTGTACCCAGTTGATGAGCCCATAACTATGGCGTAACCGGTCCTGAGTTGCTAGTGTTCCGGTTCAAGCAGCACCTGGCTTGGAAGTTCAGGCTGGACTGTTCCGAATGGAGCAGGGTCAAGAATGATTTACATATAGCTGGGTCCAAACTGAGGTGACATGGTGTGCAAATTAACAATGGATTGGGATGCAACTCGACTAATTACCAGTGGCTAAGATTAATTCAAGCATTCCATCCATCACTTTTTTGTTCACTAAAAAGCACATATGGCAGAGTGCATTGCATTTAATACGTAGCAATTGTGTTTTTGAGTTTTATAGGTCTTGGTTGTGAAAAATTTCTAAATTAATTTTTCACTACTGCAAGGGCTCTCTCGTCCACTGGATAACATTGGGTTACCAAATGACAGGGAATAAGCAATATTTTTTGCTTGGGAACAGGTAGAAGTGTCATGTTTGATCTCTAGAGAATTATAATTTAAAATCTACTTTAATGGTAAAGTGGAATTTTAAGTCACAGTTCTGAAAATGCCACTTTCAGAAAATTGGCATTTTCTTGTCTTAACTGTTTTGTGCCTGCAGCCTGAGTCACATGACTAGGTGTAGGTGGAAGTTAGCCTGTGTCTATTCCTCCCAAATAATATCATGAAGGGGTACTGGGTGTTGGTAGGATGGGCCGTCCTGACAAAATGGGAGGGGCAGAGCTGCTTCAGCACACACAAAAATAAATTCACATTAGCCTTTTGTGACTCCAGAAATCTTGGAACCAGACAAAAGTTGTACTTGTTGAATGAGTATGGTTTCACTTCTCTCAGCCAATACCTCAACTTCTCACAAGACCCATTACTACAGAACAGAAAATGTGATGCGATGAGTGCTTGCAATGTGTTTAACAACTGGCAATCTTTCAGAGTAACATTCCATCCCATTGTTCTTTTTCCCACCGTGCCAACTTAGTTTGGGGCCAGCCATATGCAAATCACTCTTGACCCTGCTCCAATAGGAACAGTCAAGCTTGAAGTGAAGGGCCTGTTCCTTCCTGACCTGGAACACAAGCAAACCAAGACTCGTTCCACTCTGACTGGGGCTTATCAAGCAAGTGTGACTGTTTTTGTGGCACTTTGAGCATGAGACCCACTCCTGGACATATCTGTGCCACCCAGGGTGGTACATCAAATACACAAAAGGTGAGGTGATTGGAGGAATGCTTGCAATACGTATATCGACTGGCAGTTGCTTGGGGTAGCACTCCAACCCATTGTTCCTTGGTCTACCATGCCACCTCAATGTGGACCCAGCCATATGCAAATCAGTCTTGATCCTGCTCCAATAGTGACAGTGCAGCCCAAAAGCCAGGTCAGGTCCTCCCTGAACCAGAACTCACAACTAGACATAACATTGACACATAGGGCGGTACATCAAACACAGAAAGGAGATGGGAGGAATTGCTTGCAATAAGTCTAACCAGTGGCAATCGCTCAGGGCAGTCACCATCAGACCCACTCCTCGGCATACCCATCAGTGCAAGATCTTAAATCCATTAGGTTACTAATTGGAAGCCTAAGACTAAAAACCTGGTGTCCCTCATGACAGAAAGTCATCTAGTATTTTGAACAAACCACTGTTCATAGCTAGATCTTGTCCAAGCAGGTTACTGCGACTCCCAAAATGCATCAGCATGTAATATGTGCAGCAACTACTGCAAACAATTGACTCCAGGGTCATGGACACATATGAACAGCTTTTGTACATCCAACAAAAAAGTATGATATTGTACTGCTGAGTAAAACGAAAACTGTATTAGAGAAAGCAAAATTGGCACTGCCTGGCATGCGGTCCCAGAGAGAAAGTTTGCTGGAAACGCACAACAAACAACGAAACAAGCTTGCTTTTCTGGTGTCTCCATGAATAAGACCAGATTCCCCAGGGATGTTTAGGCTTAATTACATTTAGCCTTGGTCTTTAGTTCATAACATGTTCTCCATAGTGAACCTAAGCAGAAGTAATTCAAGAGTGCTTAATGACATTGTCATTTTTTGCGCAGATATAATTTTGACAAATGGAATGCTGCCCTTTTTTCTAAATCGTTCACCCCGGCCTGGGTTATCCATCACTCGGGGGTAATTCAATTTTTCATCCCATTCATCAGGAGGTTTAAAGAAAGTTTGCATTCCTGCAAAAATGCTATGACACAATGAGTAAGAGGCAGTCACTGGAAACAGATGGCTGCCAAGTCCCACCGGGGGCTGGGCTGGATGCACATCAGCAGTGAGACGCGCGCACACAGGAAGGGAATGTGGTCCAGCGGTTCACATGTCGGCTGTGAGAGCAGAGGCTCGAGTGTAATCCGGGTCCGGCTGCTTGAGCAAGGTGTGTGATCAGGGATAGGCGGTTTTATCCCAGGGACTCGATGTACTCATTTACAAGTCAGAACACTTAAGTATAGGGTAGTCCTCTTACAGGTGATAAATAAGCAAACATTAATTGACACGAACAATAATTTGGGCTACTGTATAGTGAAAGGCGTTTAGGTATCTCCTACAGACAGGTTTAGCTGTCTGTCGCTAACAGACCTATTGTAGCTAATAGTTTAGCATATATTTAGGGTGGGCCCACTTCAAATAATTGGCTTTTTGTGTTATTTTTCTTACAGCCGTTGATGTCAGAGGTTAGCTCAGAGAAGATTGGCTCTCCTACCTCATTCCATTATCTGTTGTGTGTCCTATTGTCTCCAATGGAGTCCATGTATTCCAAGGCAGGAAGTGGTATATTGTCTTTTCTGCCCCTCCATCTGCTTACCTTTGCTCTTTTAGGCAGCTCAACTCTCTACCTAGTAACTTCCCTGTCTTTCTCGGACGTCCCTGAGGCACCGGTCGTTCTTCACATGCCCCTGCTCGGCCAGCTCTCTCCCATCCCCACCCATACTCTCTTTTCCCACTTTCTGAGATCACATCCACAAGTCGCAACTCTTCCCTACTACCGCTGACAAGTACATGCTTTGCCAATGAATATTTAACTGAATTGGTGAAGCCAATATCTGAAGGTGGCTATATGTGAATGATATTATGTTTCCATGTAAAAACACGGAAAGACAGCCACTCATGAGTGTGCATGTGTGTTTACCGGTAATCTGTGAAATCTTTACGCCATAAACGTTGGAAGATGGCTACCCATGAGTGTGCCTGCATGTGCTTGGACCAGTGGCCATCTAGAATTTTTTCCGGTACACTAAACCGAAGTGACGCTAAAGTAAACAAGCACTGGCAAACCAGATCGGCTTGCTGCATCATATTAAAGGCGAGACTGATTGGCTTTGCCAATGCTTGTTAGTGCAACAGAACCAATGCCTATTTTTTGGCTCTAGAAACATTTACAGCCATTGTTTTTCAGGACATTGCCTATCAGCCTCTCAAAACTTGCCTAACTCCCCTAATAAAACGATGGTGTAATATCTCACACTTTCCATTAAAATGAGGAGTAAAGCTTTACACTTCGCCAGTGAAGTTGGGCTTAGCCTGAAACTTCACCCTCCATGAAGATGCGCAAAGATTCCTGCCTACAACTGAAGCAAAGTTCAGTTTCACCATACCCCTGCACCCTGGAGCTAAATGTCTCACTCAAGATGGAAAGGAAGTATGGCAAAGAATTGATTTCCACTGTGTCACTCAGGGCTGCCATGAACACTGGATGGCTGAAGGAAAGCAAAATAACTGCTGTGCTGTAGACATTCATCCAATTTCCTGCTACCATATGTCCCACCAGAAGTCCTCCAATGAGACTTGTGGCAGCGCGTAAAAAGTTGTTTGTCTTAAGACTCAATTGGAAAACTGATAAACAGCATGAAAGCAACCATCTTGTGGCCTTGACTGACAGTGGCAGTACTCCCATTGTCACACAGTGTGTTATTACTCATTAGAAGACAAAATAAACTTTGCTAGCTTAACCCCTTTCCGAAGACGGTGAAGTTAAAAAAACATGCAAACTAAGGGGGCCATTAGGATAACGGGCGGAGGTACTTATACAAATAAATAAATAAAATAAATGTTGTTGCGTGCACTGCATTGCCAAATGCTATGCAGCGCGCGCGATGACATTTTTATATTTATTTATTTGTATACTTACCTCCGTTCGGCCATAATCCTGAGTTTACTACCCCCCACCCTGCCCCTCCCCTGCCCTGCGTCACCGCCCAGCAGCACTCCCTATAGGAGCCGCTACTGCTTACCAGTATAGGAGATTCTCTCTTGTGGATCCTTTCCACCGGTATCAAAACCGGCAGCATGGCTGGTTCTGTGCACGGTCAGTGCGCAGACGGGGTTGCCTTTGGTGCGCCTTCGGCACGCCTTAGGTGCCCCTGCTGCATGGACGTGCCAGCCTGCTTTCTTTATGACCCCTTCAATTTCAAACAGCTAGACCACTCACCATGTAACAGTAATGGCAGCCATCAAGCGATAATAATTAAAAGGGTAAAAAGTAGCAGATACAGTCTATTTCACTAAATTCCCGAGGAGAAAATGCTACAATTTTAAAAACAATCTTACCTGTTAAAACAGATTAGATTTTGCAAAAAAATTCCACAAGTTCCCTCCTTTCTGTGCAAAGCATGCAGGTAAATGTTACTGGTTAAAGCTACAGGTGCACAGACATAATGTTGAGATTTTAATTTCAAACAACAGAAATATCGTGTTTTAAATATTGAAGGGACAGAATATCGACATAAAGAATATCGGTGATCAGAATATCGACCTGAAAGTAAGAAATATCGTTTTTGTGAATATCGAAGTCAGTAATATCGTTTGCAAAAATATCGTTGTTAAAAATATCGATGTTTATATTATTGTTATGTATTTTAGTATATATTTTATATGCAGGTGTTCTATATTTTTTTTTATGTTTTGTATTTTTGTTATATATATGTATTACATTTCTAGAAGTTATTAATTTTTTTTAAAGTAAATTTACCGTTTTAGTACCGTAGCGGGTTGTGGGTTTATAGGGGAATAAGGTGGGAAGTGATTTAATTATAGTAAATTAAATATTAATTTTTCGAAATTATTAATTATATTTTATTACATTTTGCATTTTAGTTCCGTAGCAATTATTAATTATTAATTATTATTAATTGGTAATTAATTTTTATTAATTGATAATTATATTAATTGTGTTAATTTAGTTTAGGAGAGGGACGTGGGTTCATAGGGAAATAGGGTGGGAAGTAGTTTATTATAATTAAGTAATTATACATTTTTATTTATTGGTATTGATAATTAATTTATTGTTAATTAGTTATTAATTGGTAATTAATTTTATTAATTGATTAATTGATAATTATATTAATTGTGTTAATTTAGTTTAGGAGTGGGTTTTGGGTTTATAGGGGAATAGGGTGGGAAATAATGTAATTTTATTGAAGTAATTATTCATATTAATTTATTGGTATTCATAATTATTTTAAAGTTAATTAATTATTAATTGGTTATTTAATTTAAATAATTATTTAATTGATAACACTGTCCCTACTGTTGCACTCACTGAAGTGGGAATAGTAATTTTTACCCCTACGCTATCCAACACTTTCCCTACTGTTGGACTCTCTGGAGTGGGAATAGTAATTTGTAACCCTACACTATCCAACACTTTCCCTACTGTTGCACTCACTGGAGTGGGAATAGTAATTTTATCCCCTATGCTATCCAGCACTTTCCCTACTGTTGCACTCAGTGGAGTGGGAATAGTAATTTTTACCCCTACGCTACCCAACATTTTCCCTACTGTTGAACTCTCTGGAGTGGGAATAGTAATTTTAACCCATACACTATCCAACACTTTCCCTACTGTTGCACTCACTGGAGTGGGAATAGTAATTTTACCACTTCGCTATCCAACACTTTCCCTACTGTTGCACTCTGTGGAATGGGAATAGTACTTTTTACCCCTACACTATCCAACATGTTCCCTACGGTTGCACTCTCTGGAGTGGGAATAGTAATTTTTACCCCTTCACTATCCAACAATTTCCCTACTGCGCCGAAGGCGCCTCTAAGGCAAGCCCGTCTGCGCCCGTCCGCGCTCAGGCCGGGCGCAGGGTCCGTCCCCCTGATCATTTTATTATTGATAGATTACATTATACTAGGAGGGAACTACATATGATTAATCAGGCTGATAAGTCTTTACATTGCCCCAGAATGTTTCAGGATAATTATTCTGATAGTAGAAGGGGCTCGTTGTGTACCAGCTGTCAACTATCTTTTCCGGTATTATTAAATCTTCCAATTGATGGGCGGAGAACTACATCGGGCAACAAAACGGGCTGCAGAAATAGAGCTCCGTTGAAATGCATGTTATTTAATGCCAGATCCTTGGTGAAAAACTCGATGGAATGTGCTCTTGTATTGGAAGAAAATAATGTTAAACTGGCATTTATTACGGAGACATGGTTAGTCGGTTCCTCTGGCCCGGATTTGGTCAAGGCCACACCATTTGGCTTTCACTGTTATACTCTGGACTGAACACAGAAAAAAGGGGGGGCTTGCGGTGATTTATCATGAGTCACTTACCCCTAAATTTGCTCCTGTCTCTAATCAGACGTGCGAAGCGCTCACTTTTAATATATATTGAGTGTTACACAATCCTTTTAAAGGTATTTTACTTTATCGCCCACCTGGTTCGAAAAGTGTTTTTTTAAATTCATTGAATGTGTTGCTAGAAGAAGGGCTGTGTCAACAGTCCTTCACAATACTCGGAGATTTCAATTTCCATCTGGAAAAACTTAGTGATTCTGACACCTCCAACTAGAGCAAATTATGGCTATAGGAGGTCTGGACTAACTGGTAACCCCTCCTACACACGTGAAAGGTCACACTTTAGACGGCATATATTCTAATAACAGTGATCTTGTTAATATTTCAGTTCTGCCAATCACGCGGTCAGATCACTCTGTGATCAAGTTTGAACTAAATAGATCTCCTGCCCATATCTCAAGTCCCAAACAGATTAAGGAAGTTACTACTAGAGCCTGGGGTAAATTGAACGTCAAAAATCTGGAATTTTCACTTATAAACTCTAAGTATACGCCCTCACGGGACATTGAAGAAGCAACGACTCTCTACAATAGTTGGCTTGCTAATGCATGCGAACAGCTAGTGCCCCCTAAAAAATGGATCCCTAAACGAAATTCCCCCACCGCACCTTGGTATTCAGGAGAGCTTATGGCCAAGAAACTGATTTGCAAATACGCTGAAAGAAAATGGCGTAAAAATTATGCAGATTCTGACAAAAAGGAGTTTAAAACTGCCATTTCTAACTATAAATAATTTCTTATGGCAGCCAAAAAAGAATATTTCTCGTCACAAATAACTAAGGCTCAGTCCAATTCCAATGAACTTTTTAAAACGGTCATTAAACTATCTAGTCCGAATACGCCTAAAAATCACGCTGCTCCTGATTTCTGCAATAAAATTGCAGAATTTTTTAAGTCTAAAGTAGAGACGATATTTTCATCGCTGTCAGGATTGATTAATAAAAATCAGACTGACTTGAATCTAAATAATTTAGAAAGTCCCTGTCCCTCAGACATGACCTTGGATTATTTCGCTCCTTTGAAGAAATGTGATACATTGAAACTGTTGAATGGCATTAAATCCGGCGCACCGAGTGATCCTTGTCCAGTCTGGATCATTAAACAGATTGCTGATACTATATGTATGGCACTTTCTCCTCTGCTTAATTATGTCTTTCTATCCGGAAGCTGTCTTTGGATCCTAGGGATCCAAACAATTATCAACCAATTTCCAGACTTCCTTTGCCAGCCAAATTGCTGGAAAAAGCAATGAATATTCAACTCAGTGACTTCCTCCATCTCAACAATTCTTTAGATCCCTCACAATATGGGTTTAGAGCCCTCCATAGCACTGAGTTGGCGTTATTAAAATCGACTGAGGAAATCAGAGAGGCCGTGGATAGGGGAGGGAATGTGATGCTGATCCTCCTAGACCTATCCACGGCCTTCGACACGGTTCACCATGAGGTACTATTGAACCGACTGTCTGAAATAGGGATAAGTGGTTTGGCCTGGCAGCTGCTGAAATCATTTTTGACAGACAGATCACAAACAGTGGATCTAGATGGTAATGTCTCCGACCCCTTTTCTTTGCCTTGTGGGGTGCCTCAGTGCTCAGCTCTTAGCCCCACACTTTTTAACATCTATGTGGCACCCCTGGCAGGCATTATTAGATCCTATGGGTTCCAGCTTACCTCTTACGCCGACGACACACAAATTGTGCTGTCGGTGATGGAGGGAACAGAGAAAGAAGCAGGTATACGCTTCCATGACTGTATGGGATCCATCTCAATGTGGATGTCTGCCAATTGTTTAAAACTCAACTCAGATAAGACTGAGGTCCTGAGATTTGGCAACAATCCTTGGATGTGGACACCAGAATGGTGGCCTGATAATCTGGGTCTTTGTCCCACACCAGCCAGGAAAGCCAAGAATCTAGGTGTAGTGGTAGATAATAAACTTACCATGAGTGACCATGTAAGCATGGTGACCTCCAATGCTTTATGGTGCTCAGAATAATTAGGAAAATCAGTTTTTTTCTGTCTGAAGGGAGCTTGAGGACGGTAGTGACGGCATTCATAATGTCCCGTCTTGACTACTGTAACAGTCTATTTCTTAACGTTCAAAAACAACATCTGAATAGGCTGCAGGTGGCCAGGAATGCGGCAGCTAGACTGCTGACAGGGACACCTAGATTCATCTCAGTGAAGAAAGAATTAAAAAAATTGCTTTGGCTACCAATCCATCTGAGATCTCGTTTCAAGGCGCTGTGTATTGTTTACAAGGCTGCGAATGGAATAGGCCCTGAATTTCCTAAAACTAAGTTCTCATGGTATATTCCAAGTAGAAATCTAAGGTCCACAGGCTCCAAGCAAGTGAAAACTACCTCTTTTAAGAAAACAAATTGGGGAGGTAGAAGTTTTGTCTACTGTGCCTCTAAAGCTTGGAATGAATTGCCTCTCACTCTGAGAAACGCCTCTGACCTCACTTCTTTTAGGAAACATCTTAAGACATGGCTCTTTTCCCAGTTTTAGATCTTTACGTCGCAGGTATTCAGTGCTTAGCGCCAGGACACCTTAGGGTAATCGTGCGCTCTGCAAGCTTTAATAACATAACATAACATAACATAACATAACATAACATAACATAACATAACATAACATACTGTTGCACTCTGTGGAGTTGGAATAGTAATTTTAACCCCTACGCTATCCAACACTTTCCCTACTGTTGCCCTCACTGGAGTGGGAATAGTAATTTTAACCCCTATGCTATCCCACACTTTCCCTTCTGTTGCACTGTCTGGAGTGGGAATAGTAATTTTAACCCTTTCGCTGTCCAACACTTTCCCTACTGTTGCACTCTCTAGAGTGGGAATAGTTATTTTTACCCCTTCTCTATCCAACACTTTCCCTACTGTTACACTCTCTGGAGTGAGAATAGTTATTTTTACCCCTACGCTATCCAACATTTTCCCTACTGTTGCACTCTCTGGAGTGAGAATTGTAATTTTTACCCCTACGCTGTTTTTGTTAATGTAGTGTATAATTTATTTTAAAAAGATTAAAAAGATTGTCATTTTTTAATTTGTTATATATATATTTTATATTTGTATTTATATTATTGCTGTATGTATTTATAATTTATAAAGTTATTTTTAACAATTTATAAGTTATTAAAATAATTGTTTATGAATATTATTAAGTATATATATTATATTTTATATGTATATGTTTAATTTATTTTTACATTGTATGTATTAGTTATAATTTAAAAACATTTTAACATATTTTTAACTATGTTTCTTTTAATTATATGTATTATTTGCTTTATTTTACATTATTTTTTAACATAAAAAACAATATTTTTAACAACAATATTTTTGACAGTAATATCTTTTTTCCGATATTTTTGTACTTACCATAATGTAGGTAGGATTTCGCTATTCTGGACATCGATATTCTTGCGTCGATATTTCTGTAGCTCGATATTCTGACTGTCGATATTCTGTCAGTGATCCAAAGCTACTACTACTAATACTCAATATTGAGATAGCAGATCATGTTTTGTTACATGGCATTTTTATTGGTACCTTTACCTTGGGGGCGCTTAAGGATAATTACATTGAAAATACCACTTGACTTTAGGATTTTTAAACTGTGACGTGATAGTGTTTTGCCTTTACTGAAAAGCTAGATAGCGGGGTCACCCTTTAAACCAATTATTTGAAAGCAACAACGTTTGCTATGATTGCCCTGATTTAGAAGAGTATCAATGGTGAATGTCCTTGTAGGAAGCTGGCTCTCTATATAGTGTACTAAAATGAAGTACAGTGTGCAGAGAGTCCAGTGCGTCCCTTAATGGTTGATAGATGCAAAAGTAGATATTACTAATGCTCTATTTGTGTTAGTGTGTGTGAACAGTTAGGCTTGTCAGAGGGTAGTGCTAAGCATTTGTTATCCTCACAGAGGCAATAAATGAAAAACACACTCAATAGTAAATCTGAGTCCAATTTATAAAAAGAGTATTGATTTTTGCGTAATTTTTAAGACCAAGAACTTCAATGTACAGTAATTACGTTTAGAGTTATGATTTTTAATACTTCAGAAAATATATCAGAAGATTGGGAGCATCCCGGATGCGGCCGGGAGCAGGGTGCAGAGGGTGATGGTAGCTGGTGAGCTACGACGAAGGGGAGCATTTGGAAAGACACTGCATAGAAGGAATTAAAAGTAAGTCCAGTGGGTCCCTCTGGAAGGGGGAAAACGCATGGGTCTCAGGACCATGGGAGCACAATGGGGTCATTGCAATTGGGGCTGGTCAGGCCAGTGGGTCAGTCAGGCATTTGCATTGAGTGGTCCTTGCGGTCAGGAGCAGGCAATTGTGAGAGGTGATTTCAAGACAGCTGGGCCGCTCAAGACATGGATCTCAGGGGTCTCGATGTCCCTTGATGGGTGCTTGCTTCTATGGTAGTTGGAGTCCAGCATGGACTCTTCATCTCGCTGTTTGCTGAAAGTGGTCCGATACCAAGGGTATAGGTACGGTGTGGCTCCGGTGGGTCCTTGTGTTTCCAATCTTGTTGGGGAGACAGATGTGACCCTCCAAAGCTGGCTTACCTCTTTTGGTGTGGGTGCTGTGTGGTAGTCGTTGGGGAGCAGCTCGTTCACAAACCGGACTTTTCGGGATCAGTGCCCAGGGGAATAATACCTTCACTCCTAGGGAGGTTCGTAGTGATTTCTCAAATGCTAGAGGAGCTCCGGGGTTCTTGGAGACTTCACAGGTTCAGGATGAGACTGCACAACCACGATGGCCAATAATCAGCAGGCAGGGTTTGGTGCAAATTTTCTCTGCAGCAGGGCTTCAGTTCTCAGTCAGCAGCTCCGATAAGTTGTTTTCCCACCATCCCAAGATGATGTTTTTTTAGGAGAGGGGTTCACATCACCTGCCATACCATAGGGGTGGTGCTGGCTGAATGTGGACACTCCTCCTCATCTAACTAATTTTCCCACCTGTCCTGCCAAATGTGGAGCAGGGCTGGGGGTTGTCATCCCCCACTATCTGGGAAAGTGGCATCACGTTTGAAGCTTCCAGCATTGGAAGACCATTCCAGCCTGGAGGAGGTGTTAAGCACCTCCGCCCAGAGCAGGCTTTGTTTCTAGCCTCTGAGAGCACGGACTCTTACCCTATGAGGTCAGAAACATCTCTGGTGGTGGTACGCTGGCTATGACTAGGCCTGGGCGAAGCACTACGCTACGCTCGCGTAGTTTGCGAAGTTCCCGCTACTTCGCACTACGCGAACTGCACGTAGCACAGTGCGAACACGCGTAGCGTAGTGTTGCGTAGTGCTGCGGTCATTTTTTGCTTGCTCGCGGTCCTCAACGTCAAGTTGGCGACCGCGAGCAAGCAAAATGACATCCTGGCGAGACTTTTTCCTTGTTCGCGATCGCGAGCATGGAAAATAAACCTCCCGGCGAGATTCCCAACGCGAGGAGGTCAGGTTTCTCATTGCGAGGGGTCGCGTATGCTCGCGGCCGCTCGCGATGAGAAACTACCAGTTCGCGTTGAGAAAGCTGCAGCTCGAGTAAAAATCTACTCGAGCAGCAGAAAACTACAGCTCGCACTGTGCAAGATGCCATTTTCAATGATTGCACAGTGCCGGTTGCTTGTCCGCACTGTGCAATCATTGAAAACAACATCTTGCACAGTGCGAACATGTTACTACGCAGTTCGCGAAGTGCTACGTGTAGCTCGCGTAGTGCGAACTTCACTTTGCGTAGCTTCGCGAAGTGCTACTTCGCGAACTACGCCCACCCTTAGCTATGACTAGTCGGAAACCACACCAGTGCTTGAAAGTTTTTATGGGAACCCTCTAGATGGTCTCCTGTGTGCATGTATTAATAAATTTGAACACTGTCATCAGTGAGGATTTATTAAAATGAGACGTTTGGTACCAAACATTTTAGGGTACAGAGAAGCCATAATGAAGCTAGGGAACTCGTAATGACAAGTATGCAGACCATGTTCTCTCTATGCCTTCCATATGCACTTACAATATCCAAGAATGGATCAGATATTGCAGGGTCATATCTGCTCATGCAGATATGTCCTCACATGGGATATAGTGCACCCTGCCTTAGGGCTGTAAGTCCTGCAGAAGGGGTGGCTTACTATATCTCAAAAAGTGTATGAGGGCATGGCACACAGGACAGTGTGCCATCTTGAATTTTTGGTTTTCTCAACACCAAGACATGCAGCCTGCAGTGACAGTTTGATTGGTCTTAGTGAGGTGTCACTGGGGTGGCACAATTCATGCTGAAGCTGCAGTGGACTCTCTCGAGTACACATGGCCTGGGTATCAGGGGTACCATTTACTATGGACTTACAGGGGTAGCTGAAGTGGTGTCCATTGTTGTACATTTTTAGGGAAAGAACACTGGTACTGAGAGCCTGGTTGGTAGGGACCCACCCAGTAGACCTCAGTCGAAGTTGCATCAAAAAACAAGCAAAAAGGCGTGTCTGTGTGTGTGTGGGGGGGGGGGGGTTCTGCAACAAACACCCATTTTTTTTATAGCCCTTTATAATGGATCTCAAATGTACCAAAACCTCTAGGTTATGAAGTTCTGAAATGGCTTACAGAGTATGGAGCTAAGAAAACTTAGGGCTACATTAGTATGGCGGGAGAGGTGCCGGGACCAGCCGCCAGTGGTGTGGCGGTCCCGCACCGTCAATTAGGATGCCACCGCTACCGTGGCGGTGGCATCCCGCATTCACAACATAGTGGCGGGCAGTGCTCACAGCACCGCCCTCCACAATGTTGTGAATGGACGTTGTGCATTGGCATGCACAACGTGACAGGTGCGGTGCCTGCCAACTTGTTCATACCAATGTTGGGCGGTACCATGGGTACCCCCCAAGTGCCGCCCCTACCAACCCACCCTCCTGGGGGCCGCTACGGAGCTCCGTAGCAATCACCACATGCCTTTCCATGGCGGAGTCTCTGCCATGGAAAGGCATGAAATATGCCACATCGTAATATGCATGGAGGTGCCTGCAAGGCACCACCATCATATTCAGGCCCTTTTTCGCCCGGTCAGAAATCCAAACAGCGGTAAAGCAACGGACGGTAAGACCGTCTGCCGTGGAGCCCCTCGCCATAGTAATATGGCAGGGGGTAATACGGGGCCATCCGCCGGGTGGATCGCCGGCCCAGCAGTGGCAATCCGCCCGCAATCCTAATGGGGTCCTCATGGAGAACATCAGAAGTTCATTATTTCTAAACTGTATCTTCTCATACATTTTATATGTGCTTAAAAAGCTGTGCAGATGACAGTGTTTTGTTGCTCTCTGTGTAAGCAGAAGCATGTCTTCTAAAACTCTAGCTCTCGAAAGTAGTTCAGACGATATTTTGAAATTTGCGAAATGTTCAAATGTCTCTGCATTTTCTAAATGTAATTCCTGCTATTTGATCGTTTATAGTGTCTGGTTTTCTCTATAGTTTGAAGCTCCATATGATATGAGCCTTTTACCTTTGCATTAAATTAGCTCTCACTTAATTGACTTGTGCATAGGTAAGTACAGTCAGGTTTTTAGAATAGCCACAATTAACATGTAAGAATAGTACCTTATATTTTATGACTCTTAGTGGAGAATAGTTGCAGGTGTATTGGTCTTTAAGAAAATCCAATTGCTTCTTACAACTTGGTGGGTTGATGAGCTAAACCCTACATAAAATAGCTCGATTTTGCAGTTGTAAATTTGAGCTTGGAAAGTTCTATTTCAAGACTATCCTATTGCTTTTAGAGAAATGGATCTAAAGAGATACAGCACATCATATAATCCTTGCTGCATTTTATATAATCAGAAGTCAACCTTCAAAGTAAAATGAATTCAGAACTGAGCCTAAGTCCAAATGTAAGACCTAACTGAGAGCTCCTTCCTAGGTCTACACCATGCATTAGTAGCCATTCTGAGACTTGAGACTTGATACATTTTCAAGGTACTCACCAAATTATTTTCCAAGTTGAGAAATAACACTTCTGCTTCTCTGGAGCCTCCTGTACCATCTTTCGCAAAGATAATTATCAGGCCCTCAACTATCATGAGTGAAGAAAACCTGCCCTTTGATTAGATGTTGCTGCAACATTTTTGGGTAACTTATATCTTTAGCTCTCCTAAACTGATATTTCTCCCAGAGAAACAACTACTAGGATTATTTAGAATTAGGCAGACAGGGTAACACACCACAACCATGATGGAATACCCTGTCTGCTAAACTTCTGTTTCATCTGCTCTATTTAGAGCCAGACATTCCAACATTGTACCACTGGTAGAACATTTGCTGGCTCCACTGGTCACTGGAAACCTTTGACTGATGGCCCAAATCACATTGGGCCATCAGTCAAAGTGCCATAGTCTATCCGCACTATGTTCTGACACATGGATTTTTTGGGGTTTTTAACCATCTGGGAAAGGTTGCAGTGCCAAACAGGAAAACAAATAAATGACCCCTATATGCTGGGAGAAAACTCCAAGCATATAATAGAGATGTATGCTTTGTTTTTAAAAAAAAACTTTGAGAGTCTGTTTTTGAGAGAAAACTTTGCTAGGAGGGTGCACTGAACATGATAACCACATAGTAACATTTCAGTCCAATGAGAGAAGCCTCTCTGGTGGTTGTTCCTCTGAAGGCACCGAGATCTTAGCCAGTCAGGCAAAGAACTCACATATGCTGGACTGTAGTCCACCAGGGCAGCAGAGTATATCTCTCCATTGACTTGATAACAGCCAAGGGCTAAATAAGTGCATAAGTTCCATTGCCTCCCTGGTAAAATTTGACTGGCTCTCTTCCGTAAACTGGCTCCGGCTCATAGCCTTGCTCCACCAAATGTATAAATTTTGGTCCTAACCATGTACAACCAACACATTCTTATTTTTATAATACCAAATTTGATTATTTTGTAATGACAAAATATAGAAACAATCATACCTCTTCCTGATTCGCACACCGGATCCCATATTTGAGTAAATCTGTACAGAGGTTTCCCCCTCATCCAATATTGACAGTGCTGCTGAGTCCAGAATACATCCGCCATCGACCCTGTATCTTGGTGTGTTTCCACGGGCAGTCCCAGCCCCAGTAAATAGGCTTCTGTAGTTTGGAGCACCAGTCCATTGCCAAGAGTCAATCTGCAAACCTAGGAGGATGCGTGGCACTCCAATAATGTGCAATGTCTTGATTAGCAAGCAATGCAAGTTCTCTTTGGGGTCCTGCAAAGTCTTCCAAGATTCCCAGCAGTGCCAGTTTAGGAGAGCTTTCCAAAGGCCTCTCCAGTACCTCGGTCATTACCTTGCCAATGGTCGAACAATACCACGTGATAATCTGACACAACCACACTATGTGACAAAAGTCTGCTTCTGAATCAGCACACCAGTTACACCGTGAGGTAGGTCTCCTACCCGTTTTCCAGAGCCATATTGGAGTAAGCTATTTGGCATGCATATAATGCAGTTGAGTGAGACGCAGGCAGGAGGAGATGGTAATCACTTGAGGGACCATTTGCGCAATTCTCCGTCCTGCGTCATCTAAGGGGCCTACTCAGGCTTCCCATTTATGTTTGAGAAGATCAAATTTATTGGGGTAGCTAATGACCAATGATTTATATATTTGTGAAATCCCTTCTTTGCTTATGGGGCCCTGAAGCAGTTTGTCCTCGAGCGAGTTATATTTAGTGGTGGGTGGTAAACTCCGCTCTGCCGGCAAAGTACGCAGAGGTTTGTCAACTCTGTGCTCCGCTTGGAGCACGGAGTTCAGCAAAAACTCTAAAATCGCCACGTAGCAGAGTTTGCCAGCACCATGCGGTCTAGGAAAGGAATCAGGAACTTCCAGAAGGATTTCAACAGAGCAGTAATGAGCTGGTACTCAGGGAAGAACTTCAGACACATGCTGTCTATGTGAAGGAACATGTCTTTTGAAAAGTCCAAGCCAGGAAAAGACAGCAATGTCACGGGACGGATATGACTAAACCCACCCTTGGCCAATAGGTATTTTGTATCAACAAGCAAGGTTAATAACAAATGCAGAGTCCTTTTCAATGACATGAAAGAAGGACAAAAATTAGAAATTCACTTTCCACCTTGAAATGCTTGTTTCAATACCGAAATAGCAAAAGTTACAGCCACATCCTAAAAAAATGGAACTTCTTCATTCTTTTGAGAATTGTTCAAATTGCGAAAATGTATATAAATGTAGAGTGCAAACATGCATACTTCACTTGAACATAGATTTTTAATTTGAAAGATACTTCTAATAATGCCATGTTTGTTGCATTTGAACTATTACTCAGCATTAAAGAGCTCGAGTGGACAGAGAGACTAAAGTTTACCGGTGTATATAGCCACCTCAGCACGCAACACTGACACCAGTTTCTATGACACCCACCGCCTTGCTCTCTTCCCATGTCCACTGTGTGAGTTTTGGTGGGTGCTTTGGTTGTGTGCTCTTACGCTGGCATGAGCTGTGTGTATGAGCAGAAAAGACTGTCAAGGACTCTTCGGCTGCTCCAGTTAATTGGAATCCTTAGAATGCAGGCATTACTACTGGTATTTGCCTTCAGTCAAATTTCAGTGAGAATGAGAAGCACGGACATGGAGCAGACAGGGACAGAGAGACTTTCCATCTGAATGAGTTGGGTGACATTGAGGGACCGAAGTGAAAGAAATGCATTGCCCCGCATGCTGTCTGCCATTAACAGCTGCTAATTGCCTTTCGTTTCATTACACACTCTTGCCTTCTGCTCAAGCCCATAATTACAGAGGAGGCAATTGCCAACAGTTAATATTCTCTTCAAAGAGTGTTAACAACTGGTAAGACCCCAATCAGTGGGTATTAAGGATGAATTAATTATTCAATTTATATGCCACCTTAGGTCAGTGGTTTTCTCACATTTGGAGTTGATGTTAACATGGCTGAAAATTTCCACCTCTTCAGTGCAACAAAGAAACTAGCCTTATGGATATATACGTGCCAAGCCCCAAGTGGAAAAGAATATTAGAGGGGTTTCACTGTCAAATGGCAAATCCCATATTCCTCTCCAAAACAACCAACAAAACACAATGTGAAACCTTTTAGTCTTCACAGCCTTTTCTAAGGTTGCAAAGTTTAAATTTGTGGGGAAAATCTGCAAGCAGGTTTTGTTGGGAAACATCTTAGCAAATACTCTCCTTCAGTGGGAGAATTATCTGACAAAAACCAAAATTTCTGTAACAAAGTTCTCCTGCAAGGAACGTTTACTCATCCTCAAAAACTTTGTCCCAAGTTATTCTAGCACCAAGTTTGGGGCGCAGGCGATTGCTATTAGGATGCCACCAGCCCAACTACAAAGACAGACTCAAGGCACCAATAACTGCTGGGAGAAGACCACAAGTATTTATGCCCTCGGCCACACCCGGCCTTGAGGGTTGAGTGCTGTGCATCCAGTTTAGGGTGATAACATAGTGGCCGGGTGGCTCACTACATCCCCTACAAACTTTAGTCACCTGACCTCAGCTTACACAAAGTCCTTCAGCCTTTGACTTGGTTGAGGATTGGGACATAGATTATAGTGCTGGCTTCTGGGGAAGTTGACTGGCGCTTCCTGCCGCACTTTACCTTAGTTATTCATAGGCGGACTTCCATGCCCTTCCTGCACCGCCTGCTCAGTCCCTGGTTGGATGTGGGGATTCTCTAAATCTGGGATGGGCAGAATTCGTAGTGTTTTATTCTGTGGTATACCATGAAGTAATATAAAACCTATGCGATATTCCACTGAGTTCCAAGTCCAACCCCCCCTACATAGCCCACAGTAACCTGTTTGCTACCGAGAAGTACCTTTACCATTGCCTGCATAATTTCCCACTCCCCCAGTTCCCCTTATTGATTTAAGATGAAAATATTCAAACGTGAAAGTCATACAATGCAAAACATTTAGACAAAAAATTAACTGTATGTCACAGGAGACAAGCACAAATTGTAGGCCACAAAGGCTCAAATGCAGTACAGAACCTCTAATGTGGGATACCAGTTTCATGAAAAGCAACCAAATGCACTTAGAAAATGGAAAGCGTGGTTAGTGCACAATCCAAAGAGCAAACCAGAACACAGTGATGTCTTCTTCACCAACTGAGAAAAAGATCACGCATTCACGGTGGCATGCACATTTAGGGTAAAACACGAAAAAACACAAAATTAAATACTAAAATAATTTCCTGCAAAATTCACATGTCCAGTACAGCACAAACAGATACAGGTACACCAACAAAATATGTAATGCAACTTGTAATAACTCAGCTCCGCCCTCCAATCTGTACCAGTTCACTGTTGTACGGGAAATGGTCATTACAACGCGGCCGTTTCCACGCATAACCATAACCACGCATGCATTACAACGCATGCGTGGTTACAATGAATAGCCTTTACCACGCATACCTTTACTACGAGATATGTAGTACAGGCATGTGTGCTAAAGTTACAAGAAAAAAAATCAGGCCCCCCCCCCAAAAAAAAGCATGGGATTAAAAAAGGGGACTTGGGGGGCACCTCCAAAATAAAATTTTAAAAAACGCACCTGTTTCCGTCGTATAAAGAAAAAGATGTGGAGGCAATCGGCGTCGTTAGAGGAAACGGAAGGACACTTCCTCTTCCTCTTAAAGACGTGAAACGTCACCTCGGAAGATCAAGGAGAGGAGAGGTAAGGGGGAATTAGGGGGTGGTGTCTCGCAGGGGTAAATTTAAAGGGTACATTTTTAGGGTGATATCCTTTACATAAAAATGCCATTAACATGCATATTTTAACAACGAAAATCATTGTAAAAGTATGCATGTAAGAGGCATTTTCGTGGTAAAGGATATGCATGGTGATGGCATTCGCGTTGTAACGCATGCGTGGTAAAGGCATGCGTTACAACGGAATGCGTTGTAAAGTCATACAACCTCATCCAGGGATACAGGGACAGCGGCGCTGGCTGCATGCACTTGTGTGATATAGCATTGACTAAACATCCACTTGCTAAATAAAAGACGCACTGCAAGCCACCGTTCCAGACAGCGAGTTGCATTGACAATGTGAGATGGCGCTGATTATTCATTGTCAGACCAAGCATAAAATGCAACTCGCTGTCTGGTACGGTGGCTTGCAGTGCGTCTTTTATTTAGCAAGTGGTTGTTTAGTCAATGCTATATCACACAAGTGCATGCAGCAGCGCCGCTGTCCCTGTGTCCCTCGGATGAGACTGGATGATATGCTATGGCATGCTATGAATCCCTCACAGCATTAGGAATGGTGAATATAGGAGTGAGGAGCACCCAGGACTGGCGTCAGGGCGCAGTTATGCACTTATTCCCCAATGTCTGGGGCACTATTGCGTAGTTGGGCAGAGAGCGCAAAGGTTTAGTTACATGTCACCGTGAGTCGCATCTATGGGTGGCTAAAGAGAAACCAAACAAGGAGGCTCCTCGGAAGGAATAGTCGACATGCCACTATTCGTAGGCAGCACATATTTAATAGTGTACCTTTTTTTTTAGAAAGGCAACATAGAATGTGCTAGACTTAGGGGTCTCTAGTTGTCACAGGTATGCACTTGTGACAAATAGGGACCTCCTCATCTAGTCAGGGTAGGGGGGTACACTCCTAAAATAACCCCTGCTCACCCCCTTGGTAGCTTGGCACGAGCAGACAGGCTTATCTCAGAGGCAGTGTGTAAAGCATTTGTGAACACATACAGTAACCAAGTGACAACACTACAAATGGACACCACATAGGTTTTCATATTAAAAATAAGTATTCTTTATGTAGATTTACTACAAGACCATTAAACGACAAAAACACACAATACTGTTACTTTAGATGGTAAGATTTTGCTTAGTTCTCTTAAGTTCTTAAATGCAACACTTTAAAGAAATAAAGACGTGAAGATCTTCCAGATGCGATATGCTTCTCCGATGTTGCGAGAAGACTCGACTTGATGCTTCAGCTGCAGCGGTGACACACTTTACACGATGCGATGACAGCGGCCTTGGCAGCGACACTCTTCTCCGACGTTTGCGAGACGCTTCCGCTCGATGCGATGTTGCAACGGCGACACCTCTTTACGCGATGCGACGACAGCAGCTCCGACAGCGGCACGCTTCTCCGTGGATGCGAGGCGCTTTTCTTGATGCGGTGCAATGCTACAACTACGATGGCTGCGATGGCGACATGCTTCTTCCTCGATGCAAGACTCTTCCCTTGATGCGGTGCAATGCATCAGCTACGATGGCTGCGATGGTGACACGCTTCTTTGGCGTTGCGAGACACATCCTGGATGATGCGAGACGCTTCCGCTCGGTGCGATGCTGCAGCGGTGACACACTTTACGAGATGCGACGACAACAGCTTCCAGCTCCTTGCGACACGCAGTCCCTCAGAAGGCCCAACAAAATCAGCAGGCACTTCCAAAGAACTCTGGGGAGCTGGGGGGTGAAGTCTGTTGTTCCTGAGACTTCAGCAGGAGGCAAGCTCTTTTCCAAACCCTTGGAGATCCTTCACAAGTTGAGCAAAAGTACACACAAAGTACCTTTCTCTTCTCTTTGGCAGTAAGGCAACCACTGCAGGCCAATCCCCCAGGTTCAGGGATAGTTTCCTCCTCAGCTTCTTCTGGTTCCTCCCTCAGCAGAGGTTCTTCTTGTTTTCCCAAAGTGATCTAAATTCTTGGGATCAGGGTCGCAATATTTATACCCAGAAATCCTTTGCCCTCTGAAGGCAGAGGGGCCTTTGCCCAGTCCAAACCAGTTCCTGAGCACTCTGTTTACCAGACTTCTCCTTTCCTTTCACAGTGTAGGGCAGAAACATTAGACGCCCCACAGGAGGTGGAGCCAGCATTGTGGAAGGCAAGAACAGCTCTGGAGCACTTTGTTGACAGGATTCCTTCTCTTCATTCACTGTGCAGGGCAGAGACATCAGCCGCTCCCCAGGAGGTGGAGCCAGCATTGTGGAAGGCAGGCACAGCCCTATTCAGGTCCCAGGTGCAACTCCTCCCACCCATCTAGATGCAGATCTCTCTATTCACCACTGGGACACCTCACCCTGTCTCCTGGAATTCCCCAGCCCTGTCACTCAAACTCCAGACAAAGGAATACACACAGCCTAGCAGAGGCAGGTTTGAATGGTTAGACAAGAAAATGCCTACTTTCTAAAAGTGGCATTTTCAAACACAGAATGTTAAAACCAACTTCACTAAAAGATGTATTTTATCATCCTGAGTTCAGGCATACTAAATTCGAATTTCTACCATGCTCCCTGAGTCAGTTAGGATTATAAGATGTAATAACCAAACTGCCCATTCTGGCCTATGCAGAACAGGTAGCCTTACAATAGTGAAAAAACTAAAATGACTGTAATTCACTATTAGAACATGCCACACACACCAGGGCATGTTCTACCTTATCCTTACAATGCACCCTGCCCTTGGGCCTACCATAGGGGTGTCTGATATGAAAAAAAGGGAAGGTTTAGGGACCGGCAAGTGGGTGCACTTGCCCAGTCAGCATGACAGTACCAGACTGCACACAGGCTCTGCAATGGCAGACCTTAGACACATGTTTACAGGCTGCTTCTGTGGGTGGCACAACCAGTGCTGCAAGACCACCAGCAGTATTTGGATTACAAGCCCTGGGCACTCCTGGTGCACTGTACTAGGGTCTGACAAGTAAACCAAACCAACCAATCATGGAATCACAAATTATACATTAATTTACAATAGGGAGCACTTGCACTGTGGCACTGGACAGCAGTGGCACAGTGCCCTGAGCAACTAACACCAGCAAAAACATATGAGGCACAACGAAAAAATGGAAGGGAGACTCATGCCAATGTGCCAGGTCTAACACGTGTCCCCTCCAGCTGCAATGTGGGGAGAACTACCCTACCTCCTGGGAGTTCTTATCACTTAGGCGGAAAAACCATCAGCATTGGCGTGTTCTGTACCGGGACGATGTTCCACTGTGAAATCCATCCCCTGTAGGGAAATGGACCACCTTAACAGCTTTGGATTCTCACCCCTCATCTTCATCAACCATCTAAGGTGCCTGTGGTCTGTCTGAACCCGGAAGTGATTCCCAAACAGGTAGGGTCTCAGCTTCTTCAGTGCCCAGACCACAGCAAAAGCCTCACACTCAATAGCACTCCACCTCTGTTCCCGTGGTAGTAACCTCCTACTGATGAAGGCTACAGGTTGATCTAGGCCCTCCTCATTCATCTGTGATAGAACAGCCCCCACACCATGCTCTGAAGCATCTGTTTGCACTAGAACTCCTTGGAGAAGTTGGGTGCCAAGAGCACGGGTGCTGTGCACATAGCAGTTTTTAAGGCCTCAAAAGCTTCCTGACAGGTGTCAGTCCAAATCACTTTCTTTGGCTGCTTCCTGGAAGTCAGCGCTGTCAAGGGTGCAACAATGTTGCCACACCCCTTGACAAACCTCCTGTAGTAACCCGTGAGTCCTAAGAAGGCTCTCACCTCTGTCTGGGTTTTGGGCAGCTCCCAAGACAGGATGGTTTCAATCTTGGGCTGTAGGGGCGCCACCTGGCCGCTCCCTACCTGGTGTCCCAAGTACACCACGGAACCCTGCCCGATCTGGCACTTACTCGCCTTGATCGTGAGGCCTACCCTCCGCAGCACCATCAACACTTCCCAGAGGTGGCGCAGATGTTCTTCCCAACTGGCGCTGAACACTGCTATGTCATCCAGGTAGGCGGCACTGAACGAGTCCAGTCCAGCCAACACCTGGTTGACCAACCTCTGAAAGGTGGCAGGGGAATTCTTCATCCCAAAGGCCATCACCCGGAACTGGTAGTGCCCATCTGGTGTGGAGAATGCTGACCTCTCCTTTGCCCCATCGGTCAAGGCGATCTGCCAGTACCCAGACGTTAAGTCAAACGTGCTGAGGTACCGTGCAGCCCCTAGCCGATCTATGAGCTCATCAGCTCTGGGGATGGGGTGTGCATCAGTCCTGGTGACTACATTGAGTTCTCTGTAGTCCACACAGAACCGGAGTTCGGGTGTGGCACACGGCGTGGAAGCCTTTGGGCTGCCCCAAGGACTGCTAGAGGACTCAATTACCCCTAGCACAAGCATCTTTGAGACCTCCTCTTTGATGCAAGCCCTTACCTGTCAGTCACTCTGTAGGCCTTGTGCCTCACAGGAGTACTGTCCCCAGTGTCCACCTCATGGACGCACCAATCGGTGACACCAGGAACCAGGGAGAACAGATCAGAAAACTGTCCCAGCAAATGGTGGTAGTCATTCTGTTGCTCAGGGGTCAGGGTGGAAGAGAGGTTGACACCATCCACTGACCCATCTTGCTCTCTGGCTGACAGGAGGTCAGGAAGGGGCTCGGTCTCCTCCTCCATTACAGCATCTGTTGCCAATAGCATGCCCACTTGCGACCTCTCCAAGTGGGGCTTCAGGCGGTTGACATGCAGGACCCTCAAGGGGTTCCTGGGAGACCGCAAGTCCACCAAGTAGGTAAACCGACTCTTGCGCTCCACAACCTCAAAGGGGCCGGTCCACTTATCCTGGAGCGCACAGGGCTCCACTGGGGCCATGTCCCACACCTTCTGTCCAGGCTGAAGCTCAACCAGAGTGGCATTCTGGTCATACCACCGCTTCATCTCCCCCTGGCTGGCTTCCAGATTCGCCTCAGCGAGTTGTCTGAAACGCCTAGTCTGGTTCCTAAAGGCCAGCATGTAGCTATATACATCCTGGGGGTTTTTCTGGGAGATTGCTCCCAGCCTTCTTTGACCAGACTTAGAGGTCCTCTTATGGGGTGTCCATAAAGAAGCTCAAAGGGACTGAACCCTAGAGATTTCTGTGGCACCTCACGGTAAGCGGAGAGCAGGCATGGTAAGAGGACGTCCCACTTATGCCTCATGGGTTCCTCAAGACCCATTATCATGCCTTTAAGGGTTCGGTTGAATCTCTCAACCAACCCGTTTCCTTGGGGGTGGTAAGGAGTGGTGAACTTATAGGTTACACCACACTCCTGCCACAGGGACTTCATATACTTGGATATGAAGTTGGTATCCTGGTCAGACACTACATCGCGAGGGAATCCCACTCAGGAGAAAATTCCCATCAGTGCTCGTCTCACCACGGGGGCCGTCACTTTCCTCAGAGGTATGGCTTCCGGGTACTGGGTGGCATGGTCCACCAAGACCAGGATGAACCTGTTGCCCATGGATGTCGTCGGGTCCAGTGGCCCCACAATTTCAATACCCACCCGTTCAAAGGGGGTGCTGACTACTGGGAAGGGCTGGAGAGGAGCCTTGCGCTTCCTCCCACTCCTCCCACTTGCCTGGCAAGTCTGACATGTCCTGCAGTGAGTGTCTGAACTCCTGCACATTTGGGGCCAATAAAAATGGGTGACAAGCCTTTCAAAGGTCTTGTCCTGCCCCAAATGTCCTGCCAATGGAACATCATGAGCCAGCCCCAGAAGGAAGGCTCTGAAGCGCTGGGGTACCACCAGCACACGGGCTGACCCAGGCTCAGCAACCTTAGGCTCTGTATACAGGAGATCATTCTCCCAGTAGATCCAATGTGATCCAGACTTATCACCTGCTGCCTGGTCTGCAGGCTGTTGCCGCAGACCCACAAGAGAAGGGCATTCTTTCTGCTCCTTGCAGAATTCCTCCATGGAGGGTCCTCCTTCTTGCTGCCAATGGGTCAGCTCAGGCAGGTCCCCCAGTTCGGCTACCTGTTCCCCGGTAGGCTCCAGGGCATCCCCCTCAGGATCTGCTCCCTCCTGGACTGTGGGAACTTTGGGGGCCGGTTTCCCGCACCCCCTGCCTCTCCTATTGATTGCAAGCACCTGGGCCCCCCTCTCAGGCTCCAGGTCCTCTTGAGCACCTTTACTCGCTGCCATTGACCGGGTGGTCACACACGCCCAGTCAGGCATACCCAACATTTCTAAATGTGCATTCCGCTCCACCTTCGCCCAAGGTAAGCTCTCCAAGTTATTCCCTAACAAACAGTTAACAAGCATGGCGGGCCTCACAGCTACCTGAAGAGTACCAGAGACTCCCCCCCCACTCAAAGGGAACCTGCGTCACCTTGCAGTGACTCTCCGTGTTGTCAGCGGAAACAACTAGGTAGAATGCTCCAGGGACAACCTGCTCTTGAGACACCAGGAGACACTTGACAGCTGTCACACTGGCCCCTGTGTCTCTCAGAGCCTCCACAATATGGCCATTGATGGTCACCCACTGCCTGTATTTTTTAGTGTTATCAGGCAGCCGGGTCCTAGGGACCACCTCACAGTCTCCTAATGAGACAAGGGACATCTCTATGGGACCCCACCCACCTTGGGCACCCATCTCCTCACCCAGGGCTACACTATCCATCTGCCGGGGGGGCTGCATCAGTGGGTGCTGGTTTTCCAAACAGGCGACACTTGGAATCATTGGCAAAATGACCCAGTTCTCCACATTTGTAGCATCTCAGGGTCCCTCTTTGAACAGGTGGACCTGTCGGGGCACCTGACGGTTTCTGGGGGGGAGTCTGAGAACCTTTCCCTTGGTTCCCTTGGGGATTACTTTGGGGCCTCTTATGGAACTCCCTCTGTTTACCCTTGTCCCCCCCACTCTTCTGCTGGGGACCCTGCCCACTCTTGGCTGAGTCTTCCACGTGACCCTTGTGGACCCTGGTACTGACCCAGCGGTCCGCCTCCTCAGCAAGCTTCCTAGGGTTAGTCAGCCTACTATCAATCAGGTGCTGGCGTAGCTCAGGAAAACAGTTACTTGATAAGTGCTCCCATGCAATCAAATCAAGAAGTCCCTGAAAATGATTGACTTTGCTACCCTTCACCCAACCATCCAATGCTCTGCAGAATAAAGTAACATATTCAACATAGGTGCTGTTTCCTATCTTTGTGCAACCCCCGAACCTCTGTCTGTACATCTCAGGGGTCAAACCATATCTAGACATCAATGCATCTTTCATGTGGGGATAGGAATTATAGACATCAGAAGGCAAGTCTAGCAGTGTGTCCCGCTCCTCACTAAGGAACCATCCCCACAATACCGCTCCCCAATCCTTCTCAGGGACCCGGTGGGAAGACATGGCAACCTCATAGGCCTTGAACCACTGCCCAATATCATCATTTAAAACAAATTCTTTCACTACATCTTTAGGGATATATACTCTAGATTCCACAGACATTGACAGTGTGCTGCCACCAGAGGGAGTACTCCCTAAGTTCTGGGCTTTCAACTCCAACTCCATCAAAATCTGTTCATGTTCAAACTGAAGTTTCTTTTCTTCTAGGGCTAACTTTTTACTTTGCATTTCAAATTCTAACAGCCCACTTAATTTGAGCTTGGTCAACTCAATTTCATGCATCCTACACTCTTTTCTATCTGCCAACTCCTCTGGAGATAGACTTTTACCAGAAACACTGCTACCGACAGGGGAAGGGGTTCTCCTTCCTCTTGGACCCACTGGCCCATCCAGCTGCTCCTCTGCATTATCATCATCAGTGGCATTCCTTGCTTATACCCAGGCCCTCAGCGCCTTGTAGAACTCTGCCTTCCTTTTACATCCAGTAGTGCAAACATTACATTTCTTGCAAAAGAATTTCAGCTGTTGTACCTTGTAGCTTCCCAATTTCTCTTCTTCCCATTCCAACTCATTATCAACAGAGACTATGGATGCTGCTTTCTCCACCATGGTTAAGCTTGGCAGTACTCCAAAATAGAAAGTCCCAAAAAGAAATCTACCAACAAGTATTGGTTGCGTTAAGGTCTGCACTCACTAAGTAGTGTTCACAAATCACTGTACATGAGTCACAAATGCAAGTCCAGAATCCTCACCGCTGACCACCAATGTTAGACTTGGGGGTCTCTAGTTGGCACAGGTATGCACTTGTGACAAATAGGGACCTCCTCCTCTAGTCAGGGTAGGGGGGTACACTCCTAAAATAACCCCTGCTCACCTCTTGGTCGCTTGGCACGAGCAGACAGGCTTATCTCAGAGGCAGTGTGTAAAGCATTTGTGAACACATACAGTAACCAAGTGACAACACTACAGATGGACACCACATAGGTTTTTATATTAAAAATAAGTATTCTTTATGTAGATTTACCACAAGACCATTAAATGACAAAAACACACAATACTGTTACTTTAGATGGTAGGATTTTGCTTAGTTCTCTTAAGTTCTTAAATGCAACACTTTAAGTCAATGTACCTTTTAGATGCGACACGCAGGGCAACGAAAGTGTTGCAACGATGTTGATGCGATGAAGATTTTGGTGCAAATAAATAAAGACGTGAAGATCTTTCAGATGCGATACGCTTCTCTGATGTTGCGAGAAGACTCGACTCGATGCTTCAACTGCAGTGGCGACACACTTTACGCGATGCGACGACAGCGGCCTTGGCAGCGACACTCTTCTCCGACGTTTGCGAGATGCTTCCGCTCGATGCGATGTTGCAGCGGCGACACCCCTTTATGCGATGCGACGACAGCAGCTCCGACGGCGGCACGCTTCTCCGTGGATGCAAGGCGCTTTTCTTGATGTGGTGCAATGCTACAACTACGATGACTGCGATGGCGACACGCTTCTTCCTCGATGCGAGACTCTTCTCTTGATGAGGTGCAATGCGTCAGCTACGATGGCTGCGATGGCGACACGCTTCTTCGGCATTGCGAGACACTTCCTGGATGATGCGAGACGCTTCCGCTCGATGCGATGCTGCAGCGACGACAGACTTTACGAGATGCGACGACAACAGCTCCGACGGTGGCACGCTTCTACTTCTTGAGTCGCGCTTCCAGCTCCTTGCGACACGCAGTCCCTCAGAAGGCCCAACAAAA
Organism: Triturus cristatus; assembly: GCF_964204655.1. Taxonomy (NCBI): domain Eukaryota; kingdom Metazoa; phylum Chordata; class Amphibia; order Caudata; family Salamandridae; genus Triturus; species Triturus cristatus. The sequence goes on from NC_140594.1 coordinate 448,183,986, forward strand.
GCAGCAGGCACTTCCAAAGAACTCTGGGGAGCTGGGGGGTGAAGTCTGTTGTTCCTGAGACTTCAGCAGGAGGCAAGCTCTATTCCAAGCCCTTGGAGATCCTTCACAAGTTGAGCAAAAGTACACACAAAGTTCCTTTCTCCTCTCTTTGGCAGTAAGGCAACCACTGCAGGCCATTCCCCTAGGTTCAGGGATAGTTTCCTCCTCAGCTTCTTCTGGTTCCTCCCTCAGCAGAGGTTCTTCTTGTTTTCCCAAAGTGATCTAAATTCTTGGGATCAGGGTCCCAATATTTATACCCAGAAATCCTTTGTCCTCTGAATACAGAGGGGCCTTAGCCCAGTCCAAACCAGTTCCTGAGCACTCTGTTTACCAGACTTCTCCTTTCCTTTCACAGTGTAGGGCAGAAACATTAGACGTCCCCACAGGAGGTGGAGCCAGCATTGTGGAAAGCAAGTACAGCTCTGGAGCACTTTGTTGACAGGATTCCTTCTCTTCATTCACTGTGCAGGGCAGAGACATCAGCCGCTCTCCAGGAGGTAAAGCCATCATTGTGGAAGGCAGGCACAGCCCTATTCAGGTCCCGGGTGCAACTCCTCCCACCCATCTAGATGCAGATTTCTCTATTCACCACTGGGAAACCTCACCCTGTCTCCTGGAATTCCCCAGCCCTGTCACTTAAACTCCAGACAAAGGAATACACACAGCCTAGCAGAGGCAGGTTTGAATGGTTAGACAAGAAAATGCCTACTTTCTAAAAGTGGCATTTTCAAACACAGAATGTTAAAACCAACTTCACTAAAAGATGTATTTTATTATCCTGAGTTCAGGCATACTAAATTTGAATTTCTACCATGTTCCCTGAGTCAGTTAGGATTATAAGATGTAATAACCAAACTGCCCATTCTGGCCTGTGGAGAACAGGTAGCCTTGCAATAGTGAAAAATGAAAATGGCTGTAATTCACTATTAGAACATGCCACACACACCAGGGCATGCTCTACCTTATCCTTACAATGCACCCTGCCCTTGGGCCTACCATAGGGGTGTCTGATATGAAGAAAAGGGAAGGTTTAGGGACTGGCAAGTGGGTGCAGTTGCCCAGTCAGCATGACAGTACCAGAGCGCACGCAGGCTCTGCAATGGCAGACCTTAGACACATGTTTACAGGCAGCTTCTGTGTGTGGCACAACCAGTGCTACAAGCCCACCAGCAGTATTTGGATTACAAGCCCTGGGCACTCCTGGTGCACTGTACTAGGGTCTGACAAGTAAACCAAACCAACCAATCATGGAATCACAAATTATACATTAATTTACAATAGGGAGCACTTGCACTGTGGCACTGGACAGCAGTGGCACAGTGCCCTGAGCAACTAACACCAGCAAAAACATATGAGGCGCAACGAAAAAATGGAAGGGAGACTCACGCCAATGTGCCAGGTCTAACAGAATGCAACACCAAATTGTACCCACAAAATTATGACAGTGCTGCTGTACATAAAGGCAAAAACAACAGTTGATTGACAGAATGCAGAACAATGTCCTACATTCACCCCAGTACAGAGATCTGGGCCTAAATCCATCGTTTTTTTGCTCACAATGCCGTTCCAGTTTGAACCCAGCCATATGCAAATCAGTTTTGACCCTGTGCCTCATGGGAACAGTCCAGCCCGAACTGCCAAGCCAGGTCCTCCCTGGACTGGAAACAAGCATCCTAGGACCGGTTTCGGGGTTTCACCCCTCTTCAGCCAGGATAGCTTGATTCCAGTGGCATGGAGAGCACGGGACCCACGTCTGGGCATACCCTTCCAACTCGGGGTGACAAATGCAAAAACAACAGTTGATGGACAGAATGCAGAACAATGTCATACATTCACCCCAGTACAGAGATCTGGGCCTAAATCCATTGTTTTTTTGCTCACCATGCCGTTCCAGTTTGAACCCAGCCATATGCAAATCAGTCTACGGGGTAAGGATATCTTCCTCAAGCTCTGTAATTCTCTTGGTAAGTTCCCTCTTGTGGCCAACCATCAAAGACAGGGCTCTGCCTTTCATAACTGCGCCAAATGCCCCCCATAGGATGCAGGCTGAGGTGACCGACCCCACGTTTTCTTGAAAGTAGTGGTCGACTTCTTTGATTAGTGTCTCCTTAATGTGGGGCACTTTGAGCACCCAGAGGTTTATAATTAGGGTGGCACGTCATTTGGGCTGGCCAAAGGAAAGTGTCATAAGAATGGGGGCATGATCAGAGATTCCATGCACGAGGCACCTGCAATTAGTAAATATGCAGACATCCTGAGCGTGAGTGAGCATATGGTCTATACATGATTGGCTGTTATGAGCGCCGGAATGAAATGTAAACTGCACGGCGGTCGGATTCAGTCGCCGCCAAACATCAACCAGACCTACGTGGCCAAGAACTCTGTTAAAGTAGACCCCCCAGGAGGGTCTCTGCGGCAGGAAGGCGAGCAATGGTACCATCCACGGCTAGGTCAAAGTCCCCCCCAATACCAACATCCCCAGGGGTAGGTCGAGCAGAAGCGTCCCAAGGTCCCACAACATAGAACGTTGCAACCCAGGTGGGGCATATACGGAGACAATATTGACTGCCTGTCTCTCCCATGTGCCAGAGAGCACTGCATACCGACCCTGATCCTCCGATCAGATCCTGTTGATTAAGTAAGGACATCCCCTGCGAAAAAGTATCCCCGTCCCTCGGGAGCCCGATGTAAATCCTGAGTGGGCAACCAGAGGGTACCCCCATCTGCTCAGGGAGCTGAAGGAGTTACCAATTAAGGGGCATATTATCAAGAAATGGCGTTAAAATTATCGCCGCTTCAGCGGCAGAAAACTGCCGCTAAAGCGGTGATAATGGGCTTGATAATATGCCCTTGAGAATTCCCATAGAAGCCCATGTTCTGGTGTCAACATGGGCTTCTATTGGAATTCTCTGCGGCATATTATCAAGCCCATTATCGCCGCTTTAGCAGCAGTTTTCTGACGCTAAAGCGGCGATAATTTTAACGCTGTGCTTGATAATATGCCGCAAAGTGTGTTTCTTGTAGGAGGGCAATGTCTGGCTCCTGTCGTTTCAAGTATTGAAGGACCACTCCTTGCTTAATTTTGTCTCCTAACCCGTTCACATTCCATGTGAGGAATTTAAATGCTAGATGTGGTCCCATGTATAGGTGGAGGGATGAGTGGTGTGTGGCCAAGAGACAGAGGACATGTTGGTGTGCATAATTTGGGGGAGGGGGAGCACAAGTCGTCCCCATGGGCGTCCAGGTGTAAGGCCGCACATGTCGAAACGGTGCAAGCACTCTAATGTTTGTGATCCCGTGGGCACCCCATGTTCCCCACGGTGCCACCGTAAGAACCTGTGTGTGGACATACAGTACTGCAATTACCGAAGTGTGTTGCAATAGATAACAAAACCCCCATTCACTAGAGAAAATTGGATAGAACATCATAAAAATATAAAAATCAAAGCAACGTAAACTTACCCTCTCAACCCCCAAGCACCAAACACCCACCCCCCCCGGCTCCCTGCACAGCGGGCATAGAACCACCCGCCACCCCAAACTTGCAGAGTGCCTGTCGCCCATCCTTAACAAAGTGAGAGACGTGACCCAACCCCACTCCCTGAAGCATCAAGTTGTGCCCCCGGCCAGTGAGTCGAACATGTTAAACTATAGTCAAGGAGAACACAAGAAACAATAATGTCCACCCCCATGAGATATGCCATATTGGCAAACTAGAAATTTAGTGTATGTAGTTTGTTAGAAAACAAGTGGAGGGCCGGCGGCTCAATAGCAGTCTGTTACCCTCACGTCATTGTTTTGAATGTCAAGGTGGCCACGAAGCGGCCCGCAATGCCCTCAACCGCCAATCCCGTCCATTGGACAAAGGGCAGAAAGGCTGTTCACAGAGTACATGTATAAGTGGTACACCCCCCTTAGAGGCCGCAGTCATGCAAGAAGTGGACAGTGTGAGGCCTGATATAGTCCCGGAAAGTTAGAACATGGGGAAATGTCAACAAGGTACAGCATGTCAGGCGAGATTCTGCTCAGCAGACCTTCTCGATCAAAGGTCAATCATCCCAATGTCAAGCCACCAAACCTTACCCAGTAGGGCTCTGCATTGCCGAAGCTTCACTCGGCGAAGATCTTGACCGCGGGCTGGACCTGTCATCGGTGGATTTGTCGCCAGCGGGCCTGCGAAGACGTTTTTTGACTGTTCTCCAGCCTTTGAGCCAGTCCCAAGTGTTCTAGGGTCTGGTGAAGAACCACTCCTTCCCCTCAGATTCCACACGCAGCTTGGTGGGGAAAAGCATGGCGTATTTGATGTTCTGGTACCGGAGCGCTCGCTTCACGTCCAGGAAGCTGCAACGTTGTTTACGGACCCTTAGGGTAAAGTCCTGGAAAACAGTGACCTTACTGTTCTCCACAATTAAAGACGGAGCTGTACATGCCGTTTGTAAGATAACGTCTATCGCAAAAGTTGAAAACCCTTGCCAAAAGCGGGCGAGGCGGTGCACCAGGCCTGGCTCTTCCCCCCGGTACCCATGTGTGCATGTTCGATGGAGAAGTGTTGGGAGTGTCCCTTCGGCTGCAGATGTTTAGGGATCAGTTCTTCAACAAAGAGATCCACCACCGGCCCCTCGGCCCCCTCCGGCACTCCCAGAATGCGGATGTCATTATGCCGCATACAGCCTTCATAGTCGTCCAGTGTAGAGCCATGGCTTCTTGCGTGGTCTGGAGGTCAGCCACCTGACGCTTGAGGAGGTCAGTATCTGTTGACATGTCCTTGGTCGCCCCCTCCACTTCACGCACTCTTTCCGCCATCTTCTGCATGTCTGCTCTAATCAATGAGAATTCTGAGGCGACTGAGTCAATGCGGCCTTCTAGGGAGGTGCGTACGGACGTAATAGTGGTACGTATGTCCCAATCTAAGTATTTCTGAAATACAGGGTTTCCATTTCCAGCCATGGCTGGATGTGTTTCCAAATATGGGAATATCATGGGTGCTGAGGCCACAGTTGGGGTATTTTGATCTCTATGTGCTTTTTTCTCCCTACATCCCAACCCCTCCCTCAACATCGCCCCTATCCGATGTTTGTTATTTCTGGCCCATACCCCATGCACTCCTGTGTGAAGCAGTGTTCCTGGCACACAGAACCCCCTGACACCCTCTCAGAGACCGTTTTAGTCTGAAACTTCACATCTTTTGGAAATACAAGTGACCTCTCACCTTTCCAAAGTTGGGCTACTGTTATTTGTTTTCGGTCCCAGACTACACTTGAGCAGCACAGTGAAAATGCAACTGCGCACTGTATCGAAGTCCACAAAGCAGTTCTGATAATGTGCAGTGGGCACTTAAAAAATTAGCACAGGCACAGTGCACTCTAATAAATGATTTTGGCGTGCAGCGTGCCTTTAACCAAATGATCACATTGCGCAGTCCTGGTACTGTACAATGTGCATACTTTACAAATAATCACACAAGCAATGCTCACTGTACATAGGTCCAGAGGACCTTATTTATGAAAAGTGTTGCATCGCTGGGGTGAAACAGCAATGCAAAACTTTTCAGTGCACCATCCTTGCGACATCATGGATGCATCCTATTTATTGATTGGCACTCCATGTTGCAAGGATTTACAGAAACGTCATGAATCCTAACGTATCTGATGGTGCAAAAATGGCACTTTGCTGGAATGTGTCTGGAAACCAACACAACTCTAGCAATGTGTCATTTCACATGGGGTAAGCCCCATGTGAAAAGGCCTGCATCACCCATAACTCCTGCTTCAAGCAGGCATAAGGATTTGATGCAGTGATGCCGTAAAAGTGATGCAGTGAAAGCTCATAGATTTTACGGGGCCACTTATATGAGGATTTTCTGAATAAGAATGCCCACCCTGCATACAATATACCCATTGCAGGCCTAATGTAGAGCAGGAGTTTACAAAGTGATGCATCTGCATAGATGCGTCACTTTGTAAATATGGCGCAGTGTAGCGCATTTTTACGCCACCGCTGTCTCACAAAAAGTGAGGCAACAGCTGTGTAGGGGCCTCACAAATGAGGCCCACAGTGTGGAGATCCCACACAACACACAATGCATGGTATGCATAGTTCTGTGAATGCACTGTAAAGAGCACAGTGTTTGGTGTATGGATTTGCGCACTGCAGAGAAACTGTGCAGTGCGCAGCATATGAATCATACACCTGTCTCCCTCCACAATGAAACACAAACACCCCCTGCCTCATGAAATGAAAAGTGGACGGATCTCTGTGGAATCTTACTGAGTTTTCATGTTACTCTGCGGAATTCCACAGAGTGAAACTCAGTGAGTTCCGTCCACCCCTTCTCAGAAGAACAGAATCCCCCATTGTGAGATCCGACAAACTGGCTCCCTGCTCCCAGCTCTTGCTTTCATTATTTTGCTTCTTGTGAGATTGTGTGCCATCAGGGTCATAGTCAGGAGGAGACCATCAGGGTGCACCGGAATGGTGTCCTGTAATCATCAGGACCCACGGAGAGCATCTCGTGGTGCAGGGATTAGAACCTCGATCCACTTGCAAAAAACCGGTTGACAGCGACCTCTTGATTTACCCCTTCATGAACAACAATTTGCAACATCTCATTCAGGGTCAGCATGAAATGCTACATGTCTCCATTTGCCTGTGCCAGTGCGGGATGATTCGTCAATGTTTTAGGCTGAAAAGTTGCAAGAGTCCTTGAAACGGTGGGCCATTGTCTGTCTTTATAACAAACAAATGATGGACGGAATGCTGACAATGCAGACATTCTCCCCCAGTCAAGAGATCTGGGTTAAATCCATCGTTCTTTTGCCCACTACGCCACCCCAGTTCAGACATGGCCATATGCAAATCAGTCTTGACCCTGTGCCTCATGGGAACAGTCCAGCCCGAACTGCCAAGCCATGTCTTCCCTGGACCGGAATCAAGCATCCTAGGACCGGTTTCTGGCTATCAGCCGTCATCAGCCAGGATAGCTTGACTCCAGTTGTCTGTCTTTATATCCTCTGGAAGCCCAAACAGTACCAGTTACGTTTCTAGAGCAGGATTCAAATTGTGGAACGCAGTTGACTCAATAAGCTCCACAATAGGATATTTGGAAGGGCTATTCACCATGGTTATACAGTCTTCAGGAATACTGCCAAAGTCAAGACTAACCTGCTGCCAAAGTTTGTCACTTCTCTCTTCTGTGATCACCAGTGCTGGTGTTTCAGGGCTGCTGGTCACTGACACGCCTCACACTTTTGTACCAGCTCATTCACAACTGCTTCCAATTCCAGGAAACACCCTTTTTCTGAGAAGTGTCTCTTGTTCTTGGCGGCTCCTTGGTGCCCTCCGTGAGCCAAATCTGCCAAGCACTGTATTAGTTCTGCATGGTCAACTATGTGGCACCCTCTCAGCACAAGGCCCTCTAGGGTGGAGCACAACTCCTTCCTTACCCTCCACAATTGTATCAGTTGTTTCTTGTCTAGGCTGCCCCACTGACTTGAATCTTGCAGAAATATGTTCCAAGTCCCTCTTTATAGAGTTTCTTTGAATTTCAGCAGCACAGCATCGCTGCATGCCCCTTGTGTCACAATCCTTAGGTACTCCTCTGCAGGCCTATTCCTCTGGGGTTGTTGCATTCTCCTCTGCTGGCGCGTAGCTGGAGAGGAAACCGACTGGGTACCAGGAGTCCTGCCTGTATACTACCTCAAAGTGACACTGCTGTAGTTGTATTACCCACCATTCATTTCTGGGAGGTGGGTGAGGTGCAGTGCCTTTGAGCAGAAGGATCAACGGTTGGTGGTCCATTATTACACAGAAGGGCAGTCCACAGAGATATAGATGAAAGTGTCCACATGCTCATTTAATAGCCAGTGTTTCTCACTCTATTTGAGTGTACCTGGACTCCGACGATGTATGTTCCCCAGTGGAAAATGCCAAAGGCTCCCATTGGCCCAATTTCACCTCTTGTGTCAGGACTGCCCTGAGCCCTACTGGGCTGGCATCGACAAGGGGCTCCGTCTGTTTCCTGGGATCAAAATAAGCCATTGTCATCTTGCTGAGAAGCGCAGACTTGATCCACTGGAACATGTCCTCTTACTTGGGCCTCCAGATCCACCGAGCATCCCCTCAAGAAAGGGCTCAGAGGGGAACTGCAATGTTCGCAAAGTTTGGGATGAACCTGCCACCGTAGGTAGTCATCCCATGGAAACTGCAGACTTCTATGACATGGGGGGTGCAGGGTCCCAGGGTATGGAATGAGACTCTGTAGGGTTGCCTTGGATGCCATTCTTAGTAAGTACATAGTCAAATAATTCTATGCGTGACTCAAAGAATGTGCACTTCTCATATTGAAGGGTGAAGCTAAGATCACTTATTCATTTCAGAGTAGCTTTAAGCCGATTGTGGTGCTCTTTTGCTGTTGTGGAGTATATGAGAATGTCAACACCAGATAGGACCTCACTGATGGAGATTTGGAATACTTTGGCCGCAGATGATATTCCAAAGCTAAGGTGCTTGTACCTTCACGGGCAGAGATGCATCAAGAAGGTCATTATGTATCTGCTGCCTTCATCTAGCTGTAGTTGGTGGTACTAGGCATTAAAATCGAGCTTCAAAACCACCTGGCTCCATTAAGGTCTGCCATTATATCTTCCATCGTTGGTATCATGTGACTCCCATTTGATGACCTTGTTCGGGAAACACATATCAATGCAGATACAGATTTTGCCAAGATGCTTGGGTTTTTCTTTGATGACCATGGGAGATACCCCTGGTGATGGTCCAGAGACCTTTTCAATGACATCCAGTCCCGCCAGTTTTTCCAACTCCTGCTTGATGAGGTGTTGCAAGTGAAAAGGCAACCTCTGCTGTCTTAAGGCGACTGTCTAGATGGACTGATCTATGTGCAGTTTTATCGGTGTGCACAGAGGCACCCTAATTCTTGAAACAGACTGGTGAACGTGTCAATTAGTTCATTCTCTTTGAACTGTTGGACATTCTTGGCAAAGGATACCAACCCCAGGTCCTCTGCCATGCAGTACACAATGAGAAACTTGGGTCCCCCTTCGATGAGATGAAACTTTTCTGGGGACTTCATGACGTTGCACTGCAACCATACATCCATGGCCCCTTTCAGTGAATAGGGCGTCTGCCTCCCGTAAGTGTAGATATTGGTCAATGAAGGCACAAGCATTGGCCTGGGGTGGAGGCAGTGATACTGATGCCAGCACATCATGTTCACAGATGCATCCATATCTATAAGCGCCTTGAAGGTCGTGCCAGCTACAGCCACCGTGCGTGTGGGCTGCGGCCGTCCATGCTTTTTGAGGTGATCTGCGAATGATGTTAGAAAAACATTCTCCTCTTCTGAGGTCCCCTCATCTTGGGGAATGCTCAGCCACTTGTACTGTACAGTAGAGCTCAGATTTCCGGCTTCCATCATGGATAGTTGCCGCACTGCCGTTGTTAATGGTTTCTACCCACTGATTCCTCGGTCCCGCCGGTCTTCCCTTCACACCTTGGCAAAGTGGTTGAGCAGTCGGAGCAAATTTTACCTCGGGCTGGACAGTTCTCCAGTGGGTGATCATCCCTCCCACAGTTCCTGCACCGTCCCATGAATGCAGGTGTCATCTGCTTTGCCCGTGTTGTTCTCGATTGGAAGGTGATCACATCCGCTGTTTCTGTCTTGACATTGGGCACCTTGCTGCCACTTTGATTGTGTGTCAAAGCCATGTCCATTTCTGCTGCCCATGCTGATGGGACCATGCTAGCAAGAGGATGTCATCCAGGCCTATGTTGAGTTGCCTCAGGATTAGGCCAGGAAGTGCCCTGGATTTGCTTCCTTGAATGATCCGTGCCTGGGCTTCTTTCGGCTGATCGTCTGCCATGCAGGTGCTGGCCAACTCGCGAAGGAGGGTGTAGAAGTTAATTGATTCTCCTTCGCGTTGGCACACTTTTCTTAGTTTGAAACGTTCAAAATCCAGTTCAGCTGCAGGTCAGAATGAGCGTTCAATGCCCTCACTGCTGCATCATAGCCCTCATCCTCCCCACTGTTAGGGAGGTGCTCAAAAAGCTTGTAAATCTCTTCTCCCGCATAGTAAAGCACCATCGGTTTCTTTGGTTGCCTTGAAGTAATTGTTCAACCTACCCACCCACGCCTTCCATCTGGGGAAGCTGTGGCAGGGTCATCTAGCTCACTGAACAGGTGTAAGGCTACCACTTGGTTGTGTTGTGGGGAGGCAGGTGGTGCTGGAGTGCGTGCTGCGTTGGCATGATCCACCTTAGTGGTTCCACCTCAGGGGCCACTCCCAACAGCTAATGGAGAAAACCGAGAGTCCAGGTGCAGGTGCGACCATTGTAAATACTCACTGAGTGCAGGTAGTGTGACATATCCCAAAGTAAATCAGGCCACAAATACTAGGCCGTGGCATGTGGGTGCTTGAAGATGACCCAGGGGTCGCCTCATGGGCCAAATGAGACCCACTGCTGGGGACAAATGGGAGTCATCACTCGACAAAGAAGTCACCATCTTCACTGATGCCAGCTCTGTCACCATGAGCGCGAGAACGTCAGTAGCTTTAAGCAGGCTAGAGGCTCCAGGGTTTGGAACTCCTGAATTCAGACTCAACAAGGCGAGGACTTCAGACTTGCTGGTAGTGGAGCTCTTGATGAGGTCCCAAGGTGATGGGGCGAGGATACTTCAGGTCACTGCCTAGGCTGGAATAATCAGAGGCTGCTGCAGCGTGGAGGCAGCTGCGTGGAGGCGGCCTGCTACTTCGCAGGCGGAGTCATGCTCAGGTGGTGCCAGCAGAACCTGCTGGTCCGAGTAGCAGAAGAGAGTCAGGGCTCGTAAGGCGCCCTCCTCATCACCAAATGTTATCTGAGCGATTGCTATTAGGATGCCACCACACCCACTACCATGAGGGACACAGGACCCCAATAACTGCTGTGCAGGCGAAGACCACGAAAGGACTTCCACCATTTGTTTATACCATTGGCGGAGAGTTGTGTGCTGAACATCTGGGTCAGGGTCATAACGTAGTGACCGGGTGGCTCACTACATTCTTAATGTTAAAATGAATAATAGTTTCCACATTTCAGTGACCTTCAGTGCATTGCAGCATCTAACTTAAAGACAGAAAACCAAGCGCTTTTTCAGGCTAAGGATTTCTTTATCAGGCACCGCAGAAAGAAATGGATCTGTCCTCACAAGATGACTAACCTGATATTGCACCCAGGGCCGCACCGCATTTGTCAACGCAGTGAGACTTTTAGCTGCGAGTCTCTCGCTCCCGGGCACAGAAGGACAAACGCAGTCGGGCTCAGAGAAGATACAAAAAGACGTAAATGCCACGGAGAAGAAATGACAAGAACTTTATTGGGAAAGGACATCTTTAATATGAAAAATGTTGCCAGGCTATAGAGAAGTAATTCCGGCTCTGATGCAATCTGTGAAGGACCTATTAGTTTTCTGATTGCTAGGCCTATAGGAGGATTACACTCCAAGGGAAAGATATTGTACTTGTCAGAAATGACAGACTTTTGCTACCAGATCCATATTTCCGGAGCTATAGGATGCCTGACCTAGATTCTTGTTGTAGCATTTCCATTTTGCCAAGTAAACAGGATTATTAAACATTTACAGCAGTGCAGCGCTATCTCACGCTGCAGGGCGGTGTTTGAGGGATGGAAACACAAATTCACAGTGAGGAAAAACAAATATACAGGAACGATCGCTGCTGCTTACAGTTAAGATGTTTTCTGAGTTGCCTGGTGCTGACCCGCATCAGCTGTACTAAATCTAATTTCAATGTTGTACATCGATTCTATTTTCCAGAAGCATGGCTACTGACTGCAGGAAATAGCTACAGTTCTTTAACAAGAGAGAAGCAGCTCTTTTGTTGGTGCTACACAACTCTGTGATCTAAAACACAAACCATCATTTGTTTATTTAATTGCCTGACCTGATACAGTTTATTTACACCATTTTTGTAAGTACTGATATATACCATCTCGGAAACAATTTTGTTCTTCTTTTGTTGGTTTAATAAAAAAATAAATAGTCTTGTGGTATACAGAATACTTCTATGGATTCAATTAACTTGTGTGACCATAAGGTATAAGTTTCCCTAAAAACTCAAAGGCAATGACCAGGGCCACTGGAATTATGCGACAGGAGAGCATCAAATAATATCGTATGATTGACTAAATTATACTTCAAGAAAAGCCAAATTATGTGGCATAATGCAGCACACTTTTTGATAGAATTATTTTATTATTTTGTAATTATTATACATGAAAATACTTACTGGGCCTAGATTACACCTCATAATACCAGCTTAATAACCAAATGCAGAAATAGGCAACTGAAAGATAACCAGTTATCCTTTGCAAAGGGCCTTCCACTGCGCATGAACATGTCCGCAACATTTTCAGTAACTTTTGATCTGGTTGCGCTTGAAACAATTTTGTCCTTAAAATCTCTAGATTATGCAGCAGATAATGGATTATGTGGCAAATGCAGCAACTCCATAATTATGCAAAAAAATGCACTGATCGCAGAATGACATCATTCCACTGGCCCTGGCAATAGGCGAGTGGGGCCGCTGCTAAAAGCCACCATCCACGCTCACTTCATAATGCTTTGATTTCCCTACTATGGGGCCGATTCCGATTCCGGCCGCAAAACGAACGGACCGACACGGACCCGGACCGAATACCGACCAACACGGACCAGCGCCGTACGACTTGTGCAGTATGATGTAATGCGTGTGAATTACAACCGACAAGTACGGAATACAAGCCGTACGACCGAGCTGTAGGAAAAATAGTGATCCGGCCGGAAAACCGACACGATTATCACCGACCGACACAAACCCGGAATGAACCCGACCGACCCGTACCCACGATGTACGATTTGCACAGTACGATGCAATACGTGTAAAACCAGACCGACTCACACGACCGAGCCGCACGACCGACACGCACAGACAACCCGGCACACAAGCAATAGAGACCGCCGCGACTGACGCGTACCAAACACAGAAGATAGGCAGCGTGAACGAGGCGGAAAAGCCCGTACGAGACAACAGCAGCGTCCGTTTCCGTCACATGAACCTCTCCTTCATGCCTACAAAACCCAAAGGAAAAAAGACAAATAAAGGACCAAACAGGCAATGATAAGCCAATAAATACCAAAAAAAACCAACATGGTACAAAGACACACCCACAACTCCAACTATATAAAGGACTTCAATCACTACCATCATTCCTTGCAAACAGGAGACACAGCCAGCAGCAAACACAGCAACCACAGATACACTCACAACTCCCCCATCACACAACTCACACACCATCAGCACCTCATACAAAAGCACACACACATACAGCCAGCAAAACCAACACCAACCCACCCTCACTTGCACCCTCACACACACATCCCTTAACCACCACCACCCATCACCATGCCCCCAAAGAAGAATCCAAAGTTCACAGATAGTGAGTTAGAAGTGCTGGTAGACGAGATCATCAGAGTAGAGCCACATTTCTTTGGTACATTGGTCCAAAGGACCACCATCTCACAGAAAACCAAGATGTTGGCGAGGATTGTGGACAAGGTGAACGCACAAGCACCAGCAAGGCGCACAAAGGACGATATCCAGGACAGGTGGTATGACGTGCGCAGGAGGGTAAAGAAACTCATCGAAAAAGATCATGCCCTGAGTCAGTGCACCGGCGGTGGCCCTCCTGTCAAACCAGTCTACTTCAGGACCTGGGAGGAGAAGGTGCGGGACATCCTACCACCAGAGAGCGTCCATGGCCTAACAGACATCCCAGAGCCTGGTGAGTACACAAACAACATACCCAAGATTGTGTGGCAAGGGGACAGTGAAACCATGCACCGCAAACAAAGCTACACTAACCAATAGATAATCAGCCCAAGATGTATATGCCAGTCAGACAAACACAATACCTGCCATCTCAGAGTGACTGGTGTTGGAAGGCGGACCCCGAGGAGTCGGTGAGACCACCAAGGGGGGGCCCTCTCACTGCACGAAGTAGCCGAGCGCTGCCGAGAAGTCTCCTGAGAGATCCTTCTCCTATCCCGTACTAGCACAGTAACACCACCACACCGGACTCAAGGAGGTTGTCTCAAGACAAGCAATTCTTTATCATCAATAAAAGGTTACGAGTTCAATATTTACACGAAGGGATCGAGGGATCCACCAAAAGTCTCAATGTCTCTTTGGAAGGGTAGGGGTAGCGGGACAGTCTTTGGCAGGAATGTGGTACGAGGGTACCTGGGGCCCAGTTCTTATCCTCACGCTGGAGGACCTCCGATCTCGGAGGGGTCGAGCCGCGACGGCGTCAGCAGGGCTCTGGCGTACAGTTCGTGGAGAGCCGCGATTCAATCAGCAGGGCTCTCAAGATGGTTTCTGCTCAGCACGAGCCGCGACGTCGTCAGCAGGGCTCCGAGGAAGGTTTCAGCGAGGTTGGGCCGCGACAGCGTCTGCAGGGCTCCGATGTTCCAGGTGGTTCAGAAAGGGTTCACAAGAGGGAGCCGCGACGCAGTCAGCAGGGCTCGTGATGGTTCCGGCAAGAGTTCGTCTCCGTAGGGTCAGCCGCGATTCGATCAGCAGGGCTCTCGACTCCGGGATACAACTGCCGAGCTGTGGTCGGGTCGCCCCAGATATAGGTCTGGAGCCCTTTGATGTCCGGACCTATGCGCCCGAGGGGGCGGAGTGGCCGGGTGGAGGTGGCCAGACGCCCAGCAGGAGAGGCGCCAGGCCCATGGGGGTTTGCAGGGTGATCACACCTCGAGAGGGGAGGACAGTTGGGGGTCCCATCGATACTGTCCTCCGCCGGGGCGATGAATGGTTCCTGCGGCACCCCCTGGCCAGTTCGTGGTGCCTCGATGTCGGGGCTTCGCTGGGGTCGAGGCCGGGTTGAGCGGGGTCGCGCCGGCTGGGGCACGGTGTGACGTGGATGCCAACAAGATGGCGGAGCCACGAGGAGTATGCGACCACGGGCAGCTCCGGGTGAAGGGCCTTGGTGCAGTCCAGACGGGTGGCCCGTGACGGCCAGGGCGGGGAACGGCCACAATCCAGGGGGTTAAGGACCACGCCACGAGGCCAGGTCCAACAACTGGGAACTGTGTCATGACATGCACCAACCTACAAACAAATAGAGCAAGCCAGTGGCACAAAGCCAAATAGACCCTGCCAGACAGTTTGGCACCACAAACACACCACCTCACACTGCAGCTGACTGTCAGGAAGGAATAGTGAGGATGCAGGTGAAGTGTGTGTATCCAAAAGCATGTTGGGGCCTGTAGTCACAGATGATGCTCCCGCTCCTGATTGGCCCATCAGGACCTCTCTGAAACATGCCCACATCACAGGGAGTGGAAAATGACTGACAAGATGGCTGACACTGGCTCCTGCTGTGGGGAGCACAAGGCCCTGCTCGGGGTTGTGTGCAAATCAGATGCAGGACATCACTGACTGACATCCTGAAAGACAACTTGCACGCCCTACAATGGAAGCACGTTTCATGATGGGAAGGAGGACTGACAGCCCTGACCATACTTATCAGCATGGGGAGACCCCCCTCAACACAAACTCCACACAACTCACCAGGTACAATGCATTGACCCACACCTCATTGAAATATCAGCAAAAGATACCCTGTACTGGGTGCTGCTATGTGAAGCACAGGGGCTCACTTTGGACTTGTAGCCAAACAAACACCAGGATTTCACAGTCAGCCATCTTGCCATTGCTGTCACACCCCCTCACAGGGAAGCAGAGTCAAGAGGGAGGAAGTATGTTCATGCTGGGAAGGGGGTGTAGCCAAGAGTATGATGGGACTCGCAGTCACAGACAACCTACACCCACCCACATGGCCCAGCAAGATCAAACTGAACCATACTCGCCTCACAGGGAGTGGGAAGGGACTGACAAGATGTCTGACACTGGGCTCTGTTGTGGGGAGCACAAGGCCACGCTGGGAAATGGCCAACAACAAACATCAGGACTTCACAGTCAGCCATCTTGGCATTGAGATCGCACCCCCTCACAGGGAAGCAGAGTCAAGAGGGAGGAAGTATTGGCATGCTGGGAAGGGGGGTGTAGCCAAGAGTATGATGGGACTCGCAGTCACAGACAACCTACACCCACCCACATGGCCCAGCAAGATCAAACTGAACCATACTCGCCTCGCAGGGAGTGGGAAGGGACGGACAAGATGTCTGACACTGGGCTCTATCATGGGGAGCACAAGGCCATGCTGGGAATTGAGCAACAACAATATCAAACTCTGTCCGTGACAAGCTGGGAAAAAGTAGTGTACAGGCAGGCATCTGTTCGAAAAGTAGAAAAAGTCATGTTTGTGAACCAACGATGCATGTAGAAACATAAACCACATTGTGTGTCTCTTCCAAACACAGGTGGTGCTGGGCACCCAGCACCAAATGATGAGAATACCCAGTCCCAGACTCTGGCGGACACTGAGCTCTCTGGTCTGACTCTCTCACTGTCCTCTTCGGATGACGACGACCAACCTGGCCCCTTCGGTGTGAGCCTCATGCATCACCAGCAGCATCAACATCTGCACCCCCTGTACCCACACCTCCAGCATCACCGACAGGGCACCCCCTCCAACACGGACAGCCCAAGGCCAATTAGCACCCACAGCACAGGGACACAGGACCCCCGGAAGCTACAGCAAACACCACCAGGAACACCACCCAAGGGGTCCCAGTGTCACCTGTGTGTCCCGCCGCTGGTCCTGCCCATGTGGAGAGGGGTGCTGGGAGGGATGGGAAGCACAGGGCGTGCCTTGCAGAGGGGTCTGGACTGCATGATGACCCCCACCTGGCACGCATCTTAGATGCGTACCAGGATAGCCCCGGAGGATTTGGCCAGGTAGTGGGGATCCTCAAGGACATGCAACATGAGAAGGTCACCCACCATGCCCGCATGGAGGCCAAGTGCGATGACATTACTGCGGGCATCGTGACATACTCCAATGCCTCCGCCAGATCAACACCAACCTGTCCACACCCCCCTGTGTGCCCACAACATCTGTCGCAACACCATCTGCCAGCGCCACAGGGAGGGAGGAGGACTCTGGCGGGGAGTCCCCTGCACCGCAAAGGCCTGCACATGAGGCTCCCCCCCGGAAGAAGAGGGGTCGTCCGAAGAAGGACATGTGAGAGGCAGATGTCCCAGCACATCCCCCAGAGCCTCTAAACCTGTTCTGGACAATGTCCTTTGTGCGCAACCCGTTCACCTTGTCTAATCACACACAACTCGCCCACATGTTGGGCCAATGTATCAGATGACTGTGGACTTTACTCTGGACATTTCATCTACCAGCACTTCCAAATCCAATGTGAACTTTGGATTCCCAAACCAATGTACAGCACCCACCATCCTGTACACTTCCCTCACACATGTTACCAGTACACCATACTTGCCTCTGTTGTGATTCAAACTTGTCATGTTCAGGGAGATGTCGATCTGCTACACAACACAATGCATGCCAAATACTGCAACAATGTGGCCAAAGTAAGGTGAGTCATGGGGATGTGACACATGTGAGGGAGACACACCACTATGGCAACACAAAACATACTCACCATGGCCATGTTACTCATCACACACAATGATGTTGACCTGAAACGCATTGGCATGCACAGACACAACACCAACCCCAGTCAGTGGTAACAAGTCCACAGGTGAGGTAAACAGATGTCACTCAGATGTGGGAAGACAGACAACGCACATAACAAAGCAAACCACAGGTTCATTACACATCAGCAACACGTTTATTCCACAATAGTTGCACGGTAATTCTACGTAACAGTGGACACACGCTCTCAATGTGTTGGAGAATGGAAGTCCAGGGATGTGTGGTACATCAGTTGATGGGAATTGTCAACTTCCACACTGGTGTTGGCTTCTGGGTGTTGGGGGTCAGTGTTGACCACACAGCAGGCAAAGTACCCTGGGAAGGACAGACCCGATACAGTCAAAAGCACAGAAGAACAGGAGAGAAATGCAATACACATGCACAAAACATGTTGCAAGACACCTACACAAACACTAGTTAACAGTACTACCCTATTGTGGAGTACACACCACCTGAATGGACACATCACAGCACGCATCCAGTCAAGTGGCACACAGACACACTCAGACAGCAGCAGAGCTGGCACAACACATTCCAGGCTACCTCCATACATTCACATAACAACCCTGGAAACTCACATTCAGGTGAAGAAGTTGTTGATGAGCTGTGAGCGGACGTCACCATCATCTTCATCATCACTGGCATCTTGGCCCAGGCCGGGATCCTCCACAGGTGCCGGACATTGGTCATTGTCATCGTCATCCTGGATGAGAGGCACCTCCTTCCGCACCGCCATGTTGTGTAGCATGCAGCAGACAAGGATTATTTTGCACACCTTTGTAGGCTCATATGGAAGGGCCCCTCCGGTCTTGTCCAGGCAGCGAAAGCGGCTTTTCAGGAGGCCGAATGTCCGCTCAATCACCCTCCTGCTCCGACCATGTGCCTCATTGTAGCGCAGCTCGGCTGGTGTCACAGGGTTCCTGAGGGGTGTCAGCAACCACGGCATGTTGGGGTATCCGTAGTCACCTACACACACAAAAATGAACAAGTAGCTGAGTTTTGTAGGAGTGCGGAAAACAACATTGACAAACACACACAATGAGAAACAGTCAGTACACACCGACAAGCCAGGCAAGCTGAGCTGGCATCTGTGACATCAGCGTTGCAATGCCACTACTCCTCATAATGTAGGCATCGTGCGCAGAACCATGGAACCATGCACACACATGTGTGATCGACATGTCAGCAAGACAGACCACCAGAGCATTGATCGAATGGTAGTGCTTCCTGTTCCGGTATGCCTGCTCATGTGCCTGTGGTGGTATCAGGGCAACATGTGTCCCATCAATAGATCCGATGACGTTCGGCATCCTCTCCAGTGTATAAAAGGCATCCTTTATTTCAGGGAGTTCAGCTGGGCTCGGGAACTTGATATACAGGTCGAGCAATTGCAACATCCCCTCCAAAACATCGCGTAGCACCCGAATAAACATCGTTTGCGACATCCCACCAGCAGTAGCCACAGTGTACTGGAAGGTACCAGTAGCAAAGAAGTGCAGGGCTGCCATCACCTTCACCTCTGGGGTCAGTGCTGTAGGGTATGTCCGGCCAGGTAGCAGATGTGGCACCCACTGCTCCGCCACCTTTGCAATCAGTGTCCTGGTGAAGCGGTACCGTCTAATGCAGTCGCATTCCTGCATGGTTGCAAGGTCTGGGAACGGCCGATGGACAGCTGGTGCCCTGCAGAACAGAGATGAACAAAGGCTCAATATCACATGATACATCATGACATTACACAATGTACTGAGGTGTGTGCTGTTGGGCATGGACACATATGTCACCTACAAGACCACCACCTCACATCTCAATTCCACATGTCCACATGAGTCCCATGTAGTGCAATGGCCAATCATCTGGCTGTGTCACCCAACCCATGTGCTGCTGCAACATTCCAAACACACACCACAGTGACGATTAAGGCCTCATGTCTCCCAGGCATCACAGATCTTTGCCATGCAGAAATCCTGGGTCATTGTATTGCCACATCAACACAGCAATGGACATGGCGTAGCACGTACACACCACAAGGTAAGCTAAGTCCCACAGGTAGTGGCCACTGTTGTTCCTGCCGGCCCTACATGTACGTCTCTTAGACACACACCCCATCAAGGGTGATGCATATACCACATGGATGTGGAGCCTGTCACCCATTGGGCACATTTGATCAGACACATCTGAGACACAACATGCACACAGACTGTGGGTGCACATCAGTATTGTGGCTACAGGTCTAACTGTGACGTACATGCCATCACCCCCAGGACTCAGGGTGTATGTGACCTGTCCTAAAAATATCCAACCTGACACTGTGTCCGTGACTCATGCCCATTACTGTCCAATTGCACATCACAGTGGCAATGTGCACAACACACAAAGGATTATGCCCCCATGTACACATGCACAGCCTGGGAGTGGCTGCACAAAGTGCCAGCCAAAAAAACAGATGTGCCTCCCCATACACCCAGGGAATGCAGCCTTATATGCCATGGGACACTGTGTGGCCAATGCTGTAGTGTGGTAGGTGTGCACAAGTGTCCCTGGCCAGTATATGTGTGTTGCATCCATATAATAGTCACACTAATGAGGTCTGACACGGGTGATACTGCGTACGCATTGAACGGGTCATGTCCGAGCCGTGCATACGCTTTGTCATTGAATGCAATGAGGACCGACGCGGGTGACACCTTGTACGCATTGCACAGGTCATGTCCGAGCCGTGCGTACGCTTTGTCACTGAATGCAATGAGGACCGACGCGGGTGACAATGCGTACGCAAGGCACGGGTCATGTCCGAGCTGTGCGTACGCTTAGTCATTGAATGCAATGAGGATCGACGCGGGTGACAATGTGTACGTATTGCACGGGTCATGTCCGAACCGTGCGTACGCTTTGTCAGTGAATACAATGAGGTTCGACGTGGGTGACTATCATGCATACGCGTCGGACCGGCATGGTCCGAGACAGGCGTCGCCTTGGTCATTGAATCATATGGAGACGGGTGCATGTGTATTTTCGAAATACGCTTTGTACAGTCATTTGAACGAGCCGGGCGCACCCATTGGCTCCGGACTGTCATGGAGACGAATGCGGATTCAAAACTTGTACAAGTTGTGCACTGGAAAATCAGTTGGATGCCTACAACAATGTTGCAATTTCAAGTGTTCCATGAAGGTGCAGAGTTTGAACGATGCAGAAGGCGTGTACGAGTCGTACTTTTAAATGGATTGGCCAGATTCATAGAATGCAACCGTGTTGGACCTATCACTTGGGACACATGGCACAGATTCTGCCTCTGCAGCACAGATATAAGGCTGGCTGGCCCCCAGGGAGCTCACTTGCCTGCACTACATGATACTGGACCACATCCCTGCTACCACTGCTGCTGTCTCTGCATCCTCTGGCTCCTGCTATGGCTCCTCTGGAGAGGGCCACAGCCTTCACTGAGGAGGAGAACAAGGCCCTGCTGGACGGGCTCCTTCCACAGTACAGCAAGCTCTATGGGAAACCAAGGGAGCAGGTGAGTGTGCAGTCCACTGACTTCCTAATTATGCATGTTGTCTGACTAGCAGTACTAGCAGTGTGTACACCAGTGGCAAGCATTCTCACTAACTACTTTTATTCCCCAAAGTGTGTAGGTACATGTAATGAATAGGTTTCCTGCTGCTAAAGTGCATTATTTCAAGCTTAAACTATCCAGGCATTGTTAACATGTCAGACATGCAGGTGATTTTTCCTTCCCCATGGTTGCACTACCTGTGTAATTCATTTCCCTTTGTGATGATGACATGTATATCCAAATGTGTGCTGCACAAATCTGGGGCTTGTGTGTTAATGTACTTTTCACTTTGTCATCCTCACAGGTTGATACCCACCAGAAGCAGGATATCTGGCTGACCATCGCCCGGGCTGTTCGTTCTGTGGGGGTCTACAAGCGCCGGATCCGCAACTGCCAGAAAAGGTGGCAGGACCTCCGGGGCTGGACCAAGAGGATAGCTAGAATCCAGCTGGAGCTGTCACCTCCACGCAGGAGGGGCGGACACCGGACCCTGACTCCCCACATGCTCCGGATACTGGCGGTGGTCTTCCCGTACCTGGTTAGGCAGCTGAAGGCCAGACAGCAGCATGAAGGGGGTAAGTCCATGCCTAATCTGTGTACTATGTCTGACATGCTACTAGCAGTCTTTTGGCCTGGTCACACTTCACATTACGTAGGTCTTGTAGTCTAATACTCAGGTCCCTCAATTGTGTGATGCACCCCCCTCATCTGTTCCACAGGTGTGGCCCCTGCAGTCTGTTGCTTGTGTCACTAGGGCACTGTGTCCCTGCAGTCAGCTATGCTGCAGCTACCGGTCAGCATCTGTTCCCGTGACTCTGTTGTGCGTTTCATGTGTGGGTCAATTGTTTACACAATGTCTGAAATCTGACATGTGATCTGTGTGTGCCATTAAGATGTGTTCCAATTGCTGGTCTGACTCGCAACATGTGGCTGGGGTATTCCAAACAAACCCATGCAGCAGGGGACTCCAATTTTGGGGCCTCAGGAGAATGTATATCAAGTATGTCACACTTGCTTAGCCACCTGACTACTGTCCAGGGCCAAACACTGTTTCACGTAGACCTGGCCAGTCATGCCTCCTCAAGGGCATTTTGAAACACTCTGTAATCCCACTCCCGTGTATGAAATTGCAGGTTGTGCTTAGTGACATGTGCCCTCAGGTGTCTGCCTCGATGTCATTAGGGTGTGGCTTGTTGTTATGTACAACTGGGGTGTCCATGATTCAGAGGGTCAGCATGACATCTGAGATGTGACTGTGAGAGACAAGACCTGTGTGACATATAGGTGTGTGATCATCTGACAGCGCACAATGGTGTATGCAACTGTGTCCTTCATGCAGCTGGGGTACATGCATAGCAGACTGTGATGTGTTAATGTACAGGGATTTGTGTTTGCAGAGACTCATATGTATGATTTGCATGATGTGGGGTCTTCTGGGTCCTGGATATGTTGTTTGCATGGGATGGGCAAGTGCGCTGGTCATCTGCAGAGTTAGCTTTACCCCTGAGCTAGGATTGTGAGTCAGTGCATTTTGTTGTTGTCTGGATGTCCTGCCCATGTGACAGGAGACAGTGTTGACTGGACTTCAGGGCATCCTGGTGCCATGGCATTGAACTTGCTATGAGTGATCCTGCATTGTGTTCAAGTGTGCACCATGCACCCCTTTGCGGCATTGCCCATCAGGACATGGGTACATCTCAGTGTGTGTTGCTGGCATGCATCACAAGCATGTGAAATGAGTCTCTGCCCATCCCTTCATCCGTACACCTGTACTGAGTCAGTAGCAAGAGATGTGTTGTGTGTATAGTGACATACTCCTACATGTTCACTTCCATGTACAACTAATGTGTGGGTGGTGCATGTTGGCACATTGGGGTGTTAGCATCCAACATGCAACGGACATATGAGTGAAAGTCAAGGAGGGATATGTATGCCATGGTTGATGTTGAGAATGACAATTGTCTTATTCTAAACAGTGCTGGCACTTTGAGCTATGTTCAGCTGATGATGCTAGGGCTTGCCCTGTGATGTGATGTACTCACTGTGGTGTGAGCAGTCGGTGCAGGTGACTGATGTTGTTCTCTTACTTCCTATTCCTATCCAGATGTATACACGGCCACATGAGAGGACAGCTCCATGGACCAGGAGGAGCCACAGAGCCTTACAGGGACAGAAGGAGAGGAGTCGGTGGACCTGGTGGCATGGAGGGCGAGTGGAGCCACACAGAGGAGTCATCAGCACCATCCCCCCCAGCTGAGGGCCACAGCAGCTCTGAGGATGGCTCCCTTGTGGAGGCGGGTGTCAGCAGCCACCAGACCCCAGCTAGTGAGGCTGTCCCCGCCACCGCCACCACCACCACCACCACCACCCTCCCATCGGCTCCCATCCCAGAGGTCCCTGTGGGCTCCCGTGTTCGTGAGCATGTCTCCTTTGTGCCAGGCACCGCACCCCCTGCCCCTGTGTCCCCTGCTGCCCTGAGTGAGGAGTCTGTGGACTTACTTAGACAGATCCATGTAGGGCAGACGTCGATGCTGAAGGTCCTCCATGCACACACAGGTCTGTTGACACAACTGGTGTCATTCATGGAGGGCATTTCCTCAGGCATGTCTGCCCTACAGGGGACCAATCAGTCCGTGGCCTCCTCCATGATGGCAGCAGTGTCCCTCCACCAACAGTCCCGCACCCCTCCTACCCCTGCACCACCCACGATTCCTAGCACCCTACCTGTCCCAATCACAGAAACCCCCAAACCAAGGTCTAAACGTGCACACAAGCAAGCGCAGGGGACTGATACCACACTCACAGGGGCTGGTTTGCAGACACACACACAGTCATCCACAACCACTCCGCAGTCATCCGAGACCTCTCCCTCCCAGCCCCCTTCCCTTGCCTCACCTGCAACCCCATCTCCCCAGAAGCTCTTCCTCTGTGACCTTGGCCTCTTCCCCACCGACCCAGCAGATCCTGATTACAAGGGGAAGAGGAAGTCCCCACACACAGAGGGAAGTGCCCCTCACACTCGGACACCCTCCCTCAGGTGCAGTCAGATAGAGACCCCCACCCACATGTCCCCCCGGTGCCAGAAGAGCAAGACCCCCCCCGCCACCACGCAGCTCCAAGGCAAAGTCTCCGTCCTCCAGCCCCCAGGCCACCACTCCAGGGGTTCCCCCGCCACTCCCTGCCCCGGGTTCCCCCACCCACAGATACACCATCCCCAAAATGCTAAGGCCATCCCCCCTAGCACTTGCTCCTCCACACCTGGTCAGACGGTTAGTGCCACTGATGTGGGGACCATGTCCCCCCCGCCCTGCCGACCTCACCTGCCCCCCATTCCGCTCCCATGGATGTAGGCACTGCATTGGAGTCCACAACCACCCCGTCTGACTTGGGCACTGCAGTGGTGAGCCAATCCACTCCATCTGACCTGCCCACTGGAGTTGTGCCAGCACCCACCCCATCTGACTTGCGCCCCACAGTTGTGACAGCACCCACAACTTCAGTCAGCTCCACTGCAGTTGCAAGTGTCTCGCCTGCATCCACCACCTCTTCACTGCCTCCTTCTGCTGCGCCCTGATCCTGTCCCTGCGGTGCCTGGCCTGCCCCCATGTATGCCCCTCCAAGGGGATGACTCTGGTTCTTAGCAGTGCAGGCAAGCAAGGTTTGACAGTTGTCACTCTACTTCACTCCTTGGCATTTGGACATGGACTGGCTATTGGCCTTTTGTTTGAACAGACGTTTAACTTTTAATATGCTGAATAAAGCTTTTTTCTTTATCCCTGTGAACTAGATTTAGCTGTACATTATGTTGATGATGTTTAACATGCCCTTGCACCTTTGATGCTTTGTTTACAATGTTGAATACTGATGTGTTGCTGCGAGGTAATCCCTGTGGTCCATGACATATGTATCCTATTCTGGTGGGTATCCATGTCATCCTTTGCAGCTACCTGGGTGTGTCAGGATCAACTATTTGCGGACATCTCTCTGTGAGCATTTCATTTGCATGGTCACATCTCTGGCTTGCACCCATGCACATATGATGTGCTTCCCATTGTCCAATTTGTCACTTCCACAGACTTTGTGCTCATCAACACTGGACCTACAGGTGTGGGCATCATTGTTATAGGAGCAACTGGGTCCTCTGTGCAACTTGCTAGACATATGTTTTGGGTAGGTGCAGATGGCTTAGGGGAGACTCACATACCCAGACTGTTGTGACCAGAGCCTTCATTGTGTGGTAACTGATTGCTGACTGACCAAGTGTTCTGCAGGCATGATTGAGACTTACGGTAATTATGTTTGGCACAGCTGGGCTTCCACAGGAGTTGGGTCCCTTCAAGTAAGTGTGTTGTCCAGTGACATGGCCTGGGCCCATGGTGTGTGTTGTATGAGCATGTGTGTGTGTCTGCATCCCTGTTCATACACAGACAGTGTTCCCTTGATAAGTTCCTGTTGATGCTTGCTGAGTGGTACTGGGTTCATCCCACTACTTTTACATTGGGCTACCAGATGTGTGGGTGCATGACACACTCCTGTTAATTGGTGTATCCTCATTGGGATTTGTCAGTTCTGAGTGGTGATGTTGTTGTCAGACACAGATAGGACACAGTCAGGGTTCCTCAAGGCACCTGTTTATTTGCTAAATAATGTTATTGTCCCTAGGTGGTAGTTTTCAGTGATTGAGACATTTGTATGTGTGTGTGACTGCTCCCACTTGTCGGGTTCATGGATGCGATGCTGGCAGGTTTCAGCATGTGTGCCTTGTGGTTCTCCTTGGCTTCTGCATTGTCCTGGGACTGTGGCAGGGATTCTGAAGGTTACGTGAGCTTTGAGGTCATGGCCATGTACCGCATACTGTGCAGTATGTCTGTCATTCCCCAGGGTTGTAAACTGTCCTTGTGTGATGTGTCTGTGTACCTTAGTTCCTCCCAACATTCCTGTGTTTGTAATGGGTGCATGTGCAATGTCACCTGTCCATGTGGGCTTCACAGATACACATTGTTGCAGTTCAGGGTGTGTGGTGTTGAGGGTGGACTGATGTGAATGTTTGCATGGATAGTCCCCTAGCTCCCGTTTGTCCATGGATGAGGGGCCATGCTGAGTGATTTGTGTTTGGGTATGTGTGATGTACGTTTGTGGCACAGGACACATGTCTGGGTTTCCCAGTTTGTACGACATCTGCCTTTGTCATCACAGTGGAGGTGTCATGCATGCTTATGTCACCCCAATGTCTGGTCCCTAGGGGTAGTGCTGTTGTGTGTCAGTCTCTTGCTGTGTTAGTTGGTGTTCATTCCAGCTTGTGTCACATTTGTCTGTCAGTGACAGCCCGTGTAGGGCGTTTTACAGGGGAGGTGATGTGGCGCAGAGGAGGGGCAGGGTGGAGGGTTGCAAAATGCGGCAAACGGCCGATTTCAGGTAAGTTCCGAAAAAAAATATAAAACGAATTTCGTTGCGCGCGCTGCATCGCATTTGGCGATGCAGCGCGCGCAACAAAATTTGTTTTATTAATTTTTTTTGTAACTTACCTGAACTCGGTTGTATGCTGCATTTTGCAACCCCCCACCCTGCACCTCCTCTGTGCCACGTCACCGCCCCGGTAAAACGCCCTACACGGGCCGTCACTGGTGTCTGTTGTGCTCCCTCTCATCTCCCAATGCCTGATTGCCCACTGAGGGTGTTCCAATGATGGTTTACTTTTGTATGGCACTGTGTCCTCATCTGTGTCACTGTGGTTCTGCTCCCCTCATGTGTTGTGTAGTTGCCTGGGGATACTGTGACACACACCCACACATGCTGTATCAGATGTGCAGTGTGAGTTTGCCTGTTTGTGTTTGTGCATCTGCACCAGTGCATTGGTATTGCTGTTGTGGGCCTTTGTCTGGATGCTGTTTCTGTGATTTTGCCTTCTGTCCCTGTGAGTCATATCACATCATTGTGCACATTCATCCTGGTTGTTAGGTGCCATTGCTGGCAAGGAATGTGAGTTTGTGAGCTGACCCCTACAGTCTACACATGTTGTTTTGATTGGTGTGTCTATTTTCGAGATGTGTGCATGCTTGGTGATGGTCCCTTCTGCTCTTGTTTTATTGTACACTGTATGCATTGTCAGCCCCCATGTGTGGTGCTTGTCTGCACATGGCCGAGAGTGTGTTATGTGTTCACAGCACTGTTAGCCTCACCACATCTCTGTGTGTATGGGACACAACCACTAGTTTACCCCAGAAGTGTTTAATGTGTTGGGAGCAGGGATCATACATGCTGTTTGTTATTTGCAGCTTTGACCATGATGACACTTACCTTTTGGTCACTGTGATGAGGGGGCGTTTAGTCCCCATCACCACAATGCTCAACATCTGCTGCATTTTGGAAGCCCACACTTAACTTCTGTTCTACACAGTGAGGGGGTGTTATTTTTACATTGCCACAGTGCTATGGTGATGCTTGCCTTGTGTATGTCACACTCATGTGTTGGTCACACATGTGATGTTACTTACAATGTATGTTCGTAGCCATACTCATTGTTGTGGGCATTTGTCACAGACTACACACTGTTGACATGATGTTAGGGGGGATGTATTTTGCTGACATACCTGATGTTGGAGTATGCTGGATGTGTTGCGCATCACCCATCCTATGGCTGGGGGTGGCAGTAGTGATGGGCAACATCAGCCCTATGGCTGGGGGTGGCAGTAGTGATGGCAACATAAGCCCTATGGCTGGGGGTGGCAGTAGTGATGGGCAACATAAGCCCTATGGGTGGGGGTGGCAGGGGTGATGGGCAACATAAGCCCTATGGCTGGGGGTGGCAGTAGTGATGGGCAACAGGTTCCCTATGGGTGTGGGTGGCAGGGGTGATGGGCAACATAGGCCCTATGGCTGGGGGGGGCAGTAGTGATGGGCAACAGGTCCCCTGTGAGTGGGGGTGGCAGGGGTGATGGGCAACATCAGCCCTATGGCTGGGGGTGGCAGTAGTGATGGGCAACATAAGCCCTATGGCTGGGGGTGGCAGTAGTGATGGGCAACATAAGCCCTATGGGTGGGGGTGGCAGGGGTGATGGGCAACATAAGCCCTATGGCTGGGGGTGGCAGTAGTGATGGGCAACAGGTCCCCTATGGGTGTGGGTGGCAGGGGTGATGGGCAAAATAGGCCCTATGGCTGGGGGTGGCAGTAGTGATGGGCAACAGGTCCCCTGTGAGTGGGGGTGGCAGGGGTGATGGGCAACATCAGCCCTATGGCTGGGGGTGGCAGTAGTGATGGGCAACATAAGCCCCACGGCTGCGGGTGGCAGTAGTGATGGGCAACAGATCCCCTATGGGTGTGGGTGGCAGGGGTGATGGGCAACATAGGCCCTATGGCTGGGAGTGGCAGTAGTGATGGGCAACAGGTCCCCTGTGAGTGGGGGTGGCAAGGGTGATGGGCAACATAGGCTCTATGGCTGGGGGTGGCAGTAGTGACGGGCAACATAAGCCCTATGGCTGGGGGTGGCAGTAGTGATGGGCAACATAAGCCCTATGGCTGGGGGTGGCAGTAGTGATGGGCAACAGGTCACCTATGGGAGTGGTTGGCAGGGGGGATGGGCAACATAGGCCCTATGGCTGGGGGTGGCAGTAGTGATGGGCAACAGGTCCCCTGTGAGTGGGGTGGCAGGGGCGATGGGCAACATAGGCCCTATGGCTGGGAGTGGCAGTAGTGTTGGGCAACTGGTCCCCTATGGGTGTGGGTGGCAGGGGTGATGGGCAAGATAAACCCTATGGGTAGGGGTGTTAGTGGTGCTGGCCATGCAACCCCTATGGTGGGCTGTTGTTAGTGGCCAGGATGTGGATCCCCTGTGTGTGTGTGCCATTTTGCGGGTACATGTCGTTTGTTTATGTCTTAGGTGTCTGACTTACCGCCTGCGCCGTCGGCGTCGGTTCCTGAGCTGGTCATAGATGTAGGATACTGGTATGACCTGCGCGATGGGATTCATGATGTGTTCGTGTCGTACACGCTGCTTGTTGCTCCGTCTTGTACCCGCTGCAAGCTGGTCCGTCTCGTAGCCGTGTATTGAGTTGTGGCGCGAATCGTAGCTGATATGCTTGTTTTCCGGATGCTGTGACGTCCCGTACGTGGCGACCCGTCCGGCGCGTAGGAAGTATGCATCGTACTTGTAATGCCGGAAACTGCTATGGATACTGCTTCTGGGCGACTCGGTTCAGCGTTAGGAGTTACAGCTCGGACGGAGTATGGAGCTTGAAGCACAGCCTACGTGTTGGTCGTGTTTTTGGCAGTTATGCGCATCGTACTTACTCTACAGGACGGACCGGCTCCGGGTACGTGTCAGTCGCACGGTAAGGCTATGGACAGCTGTTCGCCCGGCTATCGGAATCGGCCCCTAAGTGGAAAACATAAGTAACCATGTGGCTATATCTTTAAATAATCAATCCCAGAGCAGACCATAAGGTGCCATTGGATAACATTGGATTCTGTTCCAGAAAGTCCTTCCTCCAGTCAGAGTTAGGCTTAAGAGCAGTGCTGTGACACATCTGGACCTTTGGTGCTCTGAAATGTCCGGAATTTCCTCCTATTGTGTCATTATTTCTACATTGTGCATACACTGGTCCCTACATTCAGATCATGAAAGAAATATGCATTCATTTTCCAAATGGCCAATATGCATTCTGAAATCAGAACTGTGAACATAAATGCTGTGCATCCAAGCATAAATAGGCATTGTCAAAGCCAATAGGCATGCCAATGTATTTTTGTCACTGTTGTACAGCAGTTAGATTGCTGTGCAGCATGGTTGAAAGTAAAAAAATGTGCTCTACAACATGACTTAAAAACATTGGCCGAGTCAAATAATAGGGCTATTCGTCATTGCTGGATTTCACTGCTTTTTCTGATATCTTTCACCTAACTGGACAAGCATTAGTAAATGCATTAGGTTTCGCCTATGGGATTAATATTAAGCTTTTTGTTGTTGTAAATTGTATCTTGCTGTGTAGTTGTACAATATAAGTTACTGAAAGTCTGTTAAAGTGTTATGACTTTCTTATGTATGAAAAAGCAAAAAAATGTGCTGTTACCAGTGGTATTATAAAGTAGGGAGATTAGGTAAACGGTGAAGGACAAAGATATAAAATCATGTACCTGATAAGTAAAGCTGGACAGTGGTGCAGCTGTAGGGAGAATAAGGGATGTTTTTGCAAACCCGCCCAAAAACATTACTAAAACTAGATGTAAAGGTGTTGTTTAATTATTGAACATTATGAAGATAAACAAATGAAAATTACCTTTCAATATTTCAAGTGAGCATTTGAGCAGTTGTGCAATACAGATGAAAAAAACACACTGAAAGTGAGATTATTGTTTCATCGAGATGGGCAAGTTTCTTTTATTACTGATTTCTCGTACAAAGTTTTTAACATTTATTATGCACTGCACATTTTTTTTATTGTTGCTTAAAAACTTTAACGTAAAGATAAACTCAGAACAATAATGAACATATAGTAAATATTTACACTTGCATAGGCATTTTGTTATTTATGGTTGACAATTTTTCTTTATTTAAACAGTACACTGTGACATTATCAATGATTGTGCTATATACTTTGAAATTTGCATGTTGCAACAAATACTATATTTTTTTCAAGGCATTAGTTATAATAAGTCCCAGTGCCAGTGTATCTGTTGCTCCTTTGAAATCATGACCCTAGGCCCTGTTACATAACTGCACTTTTCTTGTTTTAAGAATTTGCAGTTGGTGTTCTTTATATTATATAACAATGAAAATACAGGAGGCTGTTTCAATTACTTTGGACAACTCAAACCCTTTTTAGCAATTATTAAGCTGAAATACCAGGCGTAAAGCGTGCTAATTAGACTGATCGTTTGCCTTTTTTAAGAATATGAAATTGATGTTCTTTATATTAAATAAATTACTTTAGAGAACTCAAACCCTTTTTAGCAATTATTAAGCTAAAATACCACATGCTAAAAGTATGCAAATAAATATGAACGCATTTTACATCCTCGGAAAGATAAACAGCAAAATTCTCACAATTAGGAAATAATAACTCCTGCTCAGTTTACAGAGTATCGCTCTATTACCGAGTTGCTTATTCATATGGCCAATGGAAATTACTGCAAATTATATAACATGTTTTTGGTGCAAGAACAATACAATATGCACTGTAAAGGCCAGTGCTACATAAGACAGTCTCACCACTTACCTGCTTATTAAGCTAAATGATCGGTGTTAAAAAAGTGGAGAACTCACACCACAGAACAAAAGAACTGTTTTTCAAAATATTAAAGTATTCTAAAATAATAGATACCTTCCGAAAAAAAGAACAGCAGCGTAAATTCAAAATTGTCATCAAACACGCTTGCTCACATAGACAATCTTTAACCCAATGTGGCAAAAATGCCCTGCAGCTGGAATTTTCAAATTCACTGCTCTTGCAAGTATATAGCCTACCTTCCTGCTTGCAATCACAAAACACAAGGAATACTTTTAGAACAGGCACATGACCTTGTTTATAATCCAAGACTCTGTGGCAGTTGTCTACTTCTGTATTGTTATACAGAAAATGTCCCAACGGATTAAGGAGGGTGAAACATTCCTTTAGAGCACCAGGGGTGTGTGCTCATGTACAGCACTGCAATCACTTTATTCGGGTTTACTCTACATAATGCGCCAAAAGTGTTTATAAAGAAACAAGGGAACCCTATGAGTCAGGGCGGACCGAGGGTATGCACCTGTGTTGATATTATCCAGATGGAAACCAATGTGTTTATTGAACGAGCAATCAAAGAAAACAAAGAAAAACATGAACAAAGTGGAGTGGGTAAAAAGGATTGGAAATCAACAGATTTCCAGACTTCAGGTATTTAAACACGACGGGCCCGATTCACAGAACTAACTTAAGACAAAATCCTAAACTTACTACCATTTTGGTATTCACAGAAGGCACTTACTCATTTTGGTATTCACAGAAGGCACTTAGGGGCATATGTATGAAACAAAATTTTAGTCGCAAACGCTGCGAATCGCAAAAAACAGCGTTTGCGACTAAAATTTCGCAATTTCATATGTATGACACACATTCCCAGTGCAAAATAAGAAATCGCTAAATTAGCGATTTCTTAGGCTGCGAAACTCCAAAATTGCGATAAAGCTTGCGATTTCTTAAATTGCGATATTCTCAATTTGCGAAAATCGCAAAAAGGATATCGCAAAATAGGAAATCGCAAGCAAATGTATGAAAACCTCGCTAATTGCGAAATCACGAAATTCGCTAATTAAGAAATCGCAATTAACACCAAGTGCATGAAGGTAGTAAACAGGTGCAAAGTACTTAAACCACCCCACAATGCAACAGAACCTTCCACAATGGCAGCACTGTTTGTGATAGCCAGGAGGCTGCGTATTAGGGCTCTTGCACAGTGGAGAATGAGACAGGAACGTATATTCAGGCTGCGCATCACTCTGTTCCAGCACACTGAAGAGGACATCCATGACAAGTACAGGCTGCACCCACAGACCATATTGGACCTGATTGAGGAGCTGAAACCCTATTTGGAACACCCTACACGCAGGACACAAACAATTCCCACACATGTGCATGTCCTGTGCTCCTTGTACCTCCTGGCATCAGGGAGTTTTCAAGGGGTCATAGCGGAGGTTGGTGGGGTGTCACAGAGTGCACTTTTGCACTTTTTTCCTGCCTTCCTTGATGCAATGCTACAGTGGCTAGCACATCACATATACTTCCCCACCACCCAACAGGCATTACAGCAAACAAAACTTGACTTCTACTAGATTGCACGTTTCCCCCACGTCATTGGCTGCATCGATGGGAACCATGTGGCCATCACACCCCCATCAGCAACTGAATATGTCTACAGAAACCGTAAATGCTACCATTCCCTCAATATACAGATTGTGTGCAACGCAAAGTATATCATCAATGACACTGTACCCAAATACCCTGGCAGTACACATGACTCTTTCATCTTTAGACACAGTGGAATACAAAGACGTCTGAGTGCTGGAGAGTTTGGGGAGGGATACCTGCTAGGTAAATACATGGCACACATCCATATATCCACTACATCACTGGAGGGAGGGGACAGTGACTTACCTATTGTGTGTATCCCTGCAGGTGACAGTGCCTATGCAGTGCAGGACTTCATCCTGACCCCGTATCTGGATCCAGCCAATGCAAGTGAGAGGAGATACAACAGGGCACACAGATCTACACGCTGCGTCATTGAGCGTACGTTTGGAATCCTAAAGAGCCGGTTCCGGTGCCTGCATAAAAGTGGAGGTGCACTGCAATACAGCCCTGAGACCTGCTGTAAAATTGTGGCAAGCTGTGCAATGCTCCATAACATGGCTATGAGGAAAGGCACCACAATTGATGTGACCGATACAGACACATCGGATGACGATTGCCCTGCTCCCCCTGGCAGACCAGCATCAGGAGTCGGGGCAGCTGCTGGACGCCAGAGACGGACTGAGATCACACAAAACTACTTCTAGGTGAGTAATGATGACATGAGACAAAAAATGATTCTAATGTGTGCTGTGTTTATTTACACTTCACAATCATTAAGTGTTGCTGTACCCAGCACATGTTATGCACACAGAGCAGGTATGGCACAAGTAACTGTGCAATCTGCATTGTTGGGTTACATCACCCTTTTTTGCTAAATTGTCACTGGACAGTTCACCTCCTTCAGTGACGCATTGGTGGTGTTTGACGTCCAGGCTGAGGGCTCTCCGTGGTGTTCCTGGGTCCTGCACCCTGTCTGGAACGGCGCCGTCTTGCTCCAGGCAATGTAGGAGTGATGCTGCTCCTACTGGAGGTACCAGAGGCCATGAGAGCGGTGCCACCTGAGTTGGCTGTTTGCATCTGCTCCACTGCATTGGTTACCTGTGCTAGCCCTCTTGCTATGTCCTGACAGCAGTGCGACATTTCCACCTGCATGGTGATGCTTCTACGTGTCAGGTTGCTGGTGGTGGTGCAGAGGTGGTTCACGGCCTTAGTATACTTGTGCAGTCGTGCATTGGCACGTCGGGCAGCCCTGTCACTGGCGTCTTGGTTGTGCCTCAGAGTGTCACAGAGGTCACGTATGGCCTCTGCCATGGCCATGATGCCCTCCCCCATGTTTCGCTGATTTCTGTTGAGACTGCATAGCTGCCTATTAATTGAGCGCAATGATTTCCATTGCAGGCTCTGTACCTGCAGCATGCTGTGTTCCAGCCCAGAAAATATGGTGTCCTCCGCTTCAGTGGCAGTGCTGCTCCTGGGCCTTGACCTGCGTCTTTCCAGGGATGGAATGCTCGGCCTTGGTGTGTCCTGACTCGGCATGTGTGACACACTCTGACTCCCCTCTCTTCTGTCACTGTCCTCCCCTGTGGCCTGTATGTCATCCTCAAATAGAGGCACATGTGTGCGCTTCCTGCGCAGGATTGGTGTGT
This sequence comes from Triturus cristatus, assembly GCF_964204655.1. Lineage (NCBI taxonomy): Eukaryota > Metazoa > Chordata > Amphibia > Caudata > Salamandridae > Triturus > Triturus cristatus. Next base: position 448,218,735 of record NC_140594.1, read on the forward strand.
GCTCCGTATCATCACTGGAGTCCCCATTGTCATGATGCTCCTCAGGATGTTCTGGCTCCTCTCCCTCTGCACTGTCATCACGTGCCCTGGATTGTGCTGTGGATGTAAAGGGGACTACATGAGTGTGTGTCTTTGTCTGCAATTTGCACTCAATAAAGTTTCTACAGTTTGTCTCGGCTAACTTCTGACCCTGTATTATTCACTTATCCCCAACCCACATGTTGCATTAGATTTCCTATGTCTCATGGACACACTGTCAGACATATTACTACAAGTTCCATGATGCTTTCGTTTTCAAAACTTTATTCGATTCAAAGCAAAGGAATCATAAAAGTCAAACAGTTTCATTTACAAACATTATTTCAGAATCAATTTTAAAGAGCATTCTTACAATTATAACACTAAACTGTTAGAGTTCATTAGCTAAAAAATAATCACAAATAAAACCCCAAAGCTATTACTTCCAATCAATTAAATGATTTCATTGGTTCTTCATGCCAGGGCATACATTAAAATGCCGATTAAAACAGATAAAAAAATCAGAAAATCACGATGCAATAATATACAATATAGTTAAACAAAAGTCGGCTTCATGGTGCCAGATTTAGCCGTAACGTTTCCTAATCAGAAGTGACACCCTTATAAAATTTAGCATTGCACAGCAAACACCAGGTATCCATGATGCATTGCTGGGTGTGCTGCAAGACTTGGACTGGAATTACATTTTTTGTGTATATTTTGCGCATTTGGGGACGTGTGCATGGGATGGGGATCAGTGCAGATTGATTTGGCATGCATCTTACCTTGGCTGCTGGATGCAGGGTCGGAGCTGTCAATGTCAGCCACACCACCGACGCTCCTAGGCAGGAGAGTGGACTCAACAAGCTTCTCGTGGGGTGTTGGCTGTGCTGCTGTGGATGGTCCTCCCCCGGTCTTGTTTGCATCCTTTAGTCTGGCTGCCACCCTCTCCTTCGACCTCTGCCGCATATCGTACCATCGCTTGCGCAATTCCTCGATAGTGTGATTCGTCACACCCACAGCATTCACCTTCTGTTGAATCTCCAGCCAGATTTTGCGTTTCCTCGCTTCTGGGACTCGCAGTGCCTTTTTCCCAAATAGGAGCTCATGGCTGCAAACCATCTCCTCTATGAGGACCTTTTGCTCCTTGTCAGAGAACTTGTGCTTTCTCTTTCTCTTCTCTGCCTCCTTGCCCTCATGTTGCTTGTGGGACTCCATTTCGGTTTGTTCTCTCCTGGGATGCCTCCTCACACTCTCCAAACAGCCTCTGGGTGTGGCTCAGGTATGCAGGTGCAGGAAATCACTCCCACTTCCTGGTTGTGATGTCATCAGGCTGCACCTGTATTGCAGATTCCCGTTTTTGCAATTTCTTAATTTGCGAATTTCGCAATTAAGGAAATCGCTAATCATTTGCGATTTTTTTTTTACATACCGGTTTGCGAATCTCAAATTGCAAATCGCAAAATATCGCAATTTGAGATTCGCAAAACGGGACTTTCATACATATGCCCCTTACTCATTTTGGTATTCACAGAAGTCAGGAGTCCTAACTTTAGGACTCCTAAATGCCTTCTGTGAATACCGAAAGTATTAAAATTAGTTTTTTTCTCAGTTTGGGAGTAGTAAAGTTAGGAGTCCTAACTTTACTACTACTAAACTGAGAAAAATCCTAACTTTAAGACTTTCGGTATTCACAGAAGGCATTTAGGAGTCCTAAAGTTAGGAGTCCTAACTTTACTACTACTAAATTGAGAAAAATCCAAATTTTAAGACTTTCGGTATTCACAGAAGGTATTTAGGAGTCCTAAAGTTAGGAGTCCTAACTTTGCTACTCCTAAACTGAGAAAAATCCTAAAAGTTAGGACTCCTAACTGCTGTGAATACCGAAATGAGTAAGTGCCTTCTGTGAATACCAAAATGAGTAAGTGCCTTCTGTGAATACCAAAATGGTAGTAAGTTTAGGATTTTGTCTTAAGTTAGCTCTGTGAATCGAGCCTATAGTGACTTCAACAACAAGTTACTTATTAAAAACAGTCACAATGCAAAGAACATCTTTTGCTCCACATAAATCCATGTGAAACAGATTAGAGTCAAGATTGTTTGCATACAATGTTTTGATCCCAAATAGGATGGGGGATCATCATCAGGACACATAAGTATATGCCTAAGAGGATGCGTGTTCTCGGCCACGAAGATGCCAGATGGAGGAAACAAGGGATTGTTAGTGTAATAAACACATTGGTTTCCATAATAGCAACACAGGCCTCAAAGCAGTTCTGGGTACCATTGCCCTATACATCTTTGGTAGGGACCCCTGTCTCTTAGAATACATAATGCACCAACAAAAAGCACATAACAATGAAAAAAAACCGATGTTATTACCTACAAACACATGACAGAAAAAATGCAAGTTTCTTAGCGGAACAATATGATAAAGAATGGAAAATTTGTTAAAAGTTCCACCCACTAAAGCAGAGTTAAACAAGCACATTTTAAATGCGTGCAACCAGGGGAATATAAGTATCGATAAACAGTAAACGCTGTGCAGCCTTAACATGTGAAAAAAGTTCCACAACTTTTGGGCTTGGTGCCACTGCAACTGTTACACCATTAAAATCATGACCCTATTGGCTGCAAGGCAACTGCACATTTGACTGCGTGTTTAGTAGTAAAATATAACAATATTAGGTGTTTTTAGTGGTGTGCCTAGACCTTTTGGTCCCAGTGTCACATAAGCTGCTGCACCATTGGACTCACGACCCTAGTGTCTACTAGAAAACTGCACTTGTGACTGTCTGTTTAATAGTAAAATATAACAATAATCTGTGTTTAGTGGAGGGCCTAGTGATTTTGGTACCGAGTGCCACTGCACCTGCTGCACCATTGAAATTATGGCCCTTTTAACTGCAGGGTACCTGCAATTGTGACTGTTGGTTTAGTAGTAAACATTAGCAATAATCTGTGTTTAGTGGTGTCCCTAGAGCGTTTTACCATGGTGCCACTGAACCTGCTGCACCATTGAAAGCATGGCCCTTATAACTGCAAGGTACCTGCAATTGTGACTGCATGTATAGTCGTAAAATAAAGCAATATTAGATCCTTAGAGGAGTTCTGACAACTTTTGGGCCTGGTGGCGCTGCACTTTCTGCACCCTTGAAATCATGACTCTAGTGCCTGTATGATAACTGCATTTGTGGCAGCCTGTTTAGTAGTAAAATCTAGCTATATTTGGTGTTCATGTAAAGCACTGCAATCACTTCTTTCAGGTTTCTGCTACATAATGCGCCAACAACAAACACATGACACAGAAAAAAAATCAATTTTATTAGCGGAAATTAAATGACAGAAAAAAATGCAATTTTATTAGCGGAACAATATCATAAAGAATGTGAACATTTGTTGAAAGTTCCACCCACTAAAGCAGAGTTAATTAAGCATATTTTAAATGTGTGCAGCCGGGGGAATATAAGTATCGGTAAACAGTAAACGCTGTGCAGCCTACACATAAGGAATAAAGATTCATAACTTTTGAGCTCGGTGCTACTTCATCTGCTGCACAATTTCTATCATGACCCTATTGCTTGCAGGGTAACTGCACTTGTGATTGCAAGTTTAGTAGTAAAATATAACAATATTAGGTGTTTAGTGTTGTGCCTAGATCTTTTGGCCCCAGTGTCACTGCACCTGCTGCTTCATTGTAATCGTGACCCCAGTGCCTGCTAGAAAACTGCACTTGTGACTATCTGTTTAGTAGTAAAATATAGCAATAATCGGTATTTAGTGGAGTGCCTAGTGCGTTTGGTACCGGGTGCCACTGCACCTGCTGCACCACTGAAATCATGGCCCTAGTGCCTGCTACATAACTGCACTTATGACTGCTGGTTTAGTAGTAAAAGTCAGCAATAATCTGTGTTTAGTGGGGTCCCTAGAGCTTTAGACCACGGTGCCACTGAACCTGCTGCACCATTCAAATCATGCCCTTTTTAACTGCGAGGTAACTGCAATTGTGACTGGCTGTTTAGTAGTAAAATATAACAATATTAGGTGTTTAGAGGAGTTCTGACAACTGTTGGGCCTGGTGCCACTGCACCTGCTGCACCATTCTAAACATTATTGTATTGCCTGCAAGATAACTGACTGCCTGTTTGTTAGTAACATATAGCAATATTTGGCGTTTAGAGGGGTTCCTAGTGCTTTGGGCCCCAGTGTTATTGCACCTGCGTCACAATTGACATCATGACCCTAGTGACTGCATGATAACTGCACTTGGGACTGTTTAGTAGTTAAATATAGCAATATTTGGTGTTTAGAGGCGTTCGGGCAACTTTTGGGCTTGTTGTCACTGCACCTGCTGTACCATTCAAATTAGTTTAAAGGAGAGTTTATTGAAATTTGAGAATAACAGAGTTATAATAAAACCGACATATATAAAATCAACTAACAATGTAACATTATCATATGCGAAGGGAAAACATAAAGAAATAAGGGAGGGACATAATCATTGGTATATAAAGTATGCAAAAGGAGTATACTGATACATTAAATGTACAAAGACTTCTCCAATAACAGTGCAGAAATTAATATAAAACACTCTATATGCATATATGTTTGAAACCAACAGGAAGAGTTTCATGGAGGCTTAGGAACTTCTTCAGCACAAGGATTATGTGAGGGTAGAGAGCGTGCAACCATATTTAAAAAATTTGTAATTGGTACCCACAATAAATCACGTGTAATAGCAAGCGTAATGGGATAAACATAGGCCCTGTCTAACCTGTGGTGATAACATACCCCATACCACCAAGCCTGAAAAGAAACTTTGGAGGCATCCTTCCAAGACTTAGTGATTTGCTGGAACGCTACAGCTATAAGTAAATCAATAATGGAGGTATTAGTAGTGGAAGAAGACCATATGTCTGAGAGACTACCTAAGAAAATATGTGAAAAAGTAAAGGGGAAATGAGTGGAAAAAATTTTGTTGATCTGTCGCCACACGTCATTCCAAAATTTATAAATCACTGGGCATGTAAATAGCATATGCGTAAGATCTTCCAGTGAGGCGGAACAGGTCCAGCAAGTAGGGGGAATAGAGGGATCAATCATATTTAGTTTAGCAGGAGTGACTAAAAGTCTATTGTATATAAAAAATAACGTTTCGGTCGTGTTAGCTGCTCTAGACGATTTCCTCAATTTGATCCAAATTTTTTGCCATAAGAGAGCAGAAAAAGAGTCCTCTAAATCCAATTCCCAATCCCTTTCTACTTTGGATTTGTCCCGAGTGTTAGAAGTATCTCTTAACTTTTTATAGATTTGGGAAGCAGAAGAAGAAGCAAGTAAAGAAGGGAGGGGAAGAGGAGAAGAGTTGGTGTGAGCGATGGAGGAAGAGAGGGAATCATAGCTATTTTGTGTAGCCGCACGTAATAGGTTGTAGTTGGATTCAAAGGATACTGGCAAAGAAAAACGGGATTGAAGAGTATCAAAAGAGACACAAGTACCTGCATGAAAAAGTTGATGAGTCCAACGAAGACCAAAATCCCACCAGTCCCTCCAAAAAAGCATCTTATTCCTTATTTTAATAAGAGGATTATACCACAAGGAAGACTGCAGGAAACGTGAACGATCATCGGAACCGTCCAGCAAAAAAGGAGAAAATATTTTCCGAGAGTTTTTAAGAATGGGAATAGAGAATCTCTTGGGAATACGGGACAATGACACAAATTCTTCAAAATTGAAAGGATGAAAGAAAGACGATTCAACGTCTACCGATAGAGGCTGAGAGATGCTATCAGAAATATGATCAGATAAAAGGGGAACAGAATGCCGAAGAAAAAATGAAGTATGATAAGTAGCAAAATCCGGAAAGTTAACTCCACCCAGTTGTTTAGGGCCTCTAAGTTTGGCAAAGGACATCCTAGCTTTTTTATGATGCCATAAGAATTTGATAAGATGGAATAGATATTCTTATAACAGGATTTAGGGATGTTAATTGGAAGATTAGAAAGACAGAACAAAATTATTGGAACTAACATCATTTTAATAGAATCTAACCTACCCCACCAAGATAAAAACAAGGGATGCCATCGAGTTGTAGAGTCTCTTAGAGTTGTTAGTAGATTGTTAAGATTTAGTGTTACAGTGTCTTTAATAGAAGGTTTAAACCACAAACCTAAGTATTTGATCTTAGTCGGGCTCCAATGAAAAGAAGAGGCCAAAAAATCTATATGGAGGCAAAACTTATTTAGAGGAAGGATTTCACATTTATCTACATTAAGTTTATAACCCGATACCTTCGCAAACTCAGAGACTTCAGATAAAAATGATGGAATAGAGGATTGGGGGTTGGAAATAAATAAAAGTATATCATCCGCATAGGCCGAAAGTTTCAAATATTTATCTCCATAGGGAAAACCGGTGATATCTTTATTTTCTCGAATTTTTATCAAAAAGGGTTCTAATGCTAAAATAAAAAGAAGAGGAGAGAGGGGACATCCTTGTCGGACGCCTCTAAAGAGGGGAAATGAAGATGAAACAAGGCCATTAGCTAATATAAAGGATCTAGGGAAGGAGTATAATAAAGAGATGTACGCAAGAAATTTCGGGCCAAAACCAAACCAAACAAGAACTGCGAACATAAATTGCCAGTTAACCCTATCAAATGCTTTTTCAGCGTCTAATGCAATAGCAGCTAAAGAGTGTTGGTAAGAGTGAGACTTGCTTAATACATTAAAAAAGAGTCGAGTATTGTCAGAGAGATGACGGCCCTTAATGAAACCACACTGTTCCTTACCAATTAACTTAGGTAAAAAAATTTCAAGACGAAGCGCTAGAATTTTTGCAAATATTTTGTAATCCAGATTGATTAGAGAAATGGGTCTATAATTTTTACATAGGGTATGGTCCTTATTCTCTTTGGGGAGGAGACAAATTAAGGCTTCCTGAAAGGAGCCTTCAGATTTTTTGGACGATATAAAGAATGAAAATAGTTGATGAAGTTTAGGAACAAGTAACTTGGAAAAATGTAAGTAGAATTCGATCATGAATCCATCTGGCCCAGGAGCTTTGCCTTTTTTAAGCAGGTGAATGGAGTCCAGAATGTCTTTAGGACCTATATCTGCTTCTAAGGGGGCAAAATCAGTTTCTGGAAAAGAAGGGGAGGGAATAGAGGATAAATATTGAGCAATGTCAGTTGAGGAAGAGGAGACTCCGGAGTATAAAGCTTTTGATAAAAATCAGTGAATTCCATCAGAATATCCTCATCCTTATGGAGTGTGATATCTGATGAGGAGACAATGGATTTGATTCTTGTACGTTCTCTTTTAACTTTAAGATACTTGGCAAGAAGATTACCTGCCTTATTCTGAGCAGTATAATACTTGGCACTAGATTTAAGTAAAAATAGGTTTGCAGATTCGGTGGAGAATTTATTGAAAGAGAATTTAGCTTTAAGAAGCTTATCCAAGTCAGAATGGGATTTGGTTAAGTAGTAAGAATGCTCCAATTGTTTAATTTGCAGGTTAAGCGATTGTAAGGATTGAGAGGCAGCACGCCTCTTACGAGAGACAAATGAAATAATGAAATCTCTAGAAGCAGTTTTAAAAGTGTCCCATAACACCTGAGCGGAAATCAGAGGAGATTCATTTTCTACAAAAAATAGGGATGAAAACTCAAGAAAAGCTGGGGTAAATTTGGGGTCTAATAGGAGAGAATTATTAAACCTCCATCTCCTTGTACCTTTTACGGGAGGGAGTAAATCTAATTGCAAGGAAACTGGAGCATGATCAGAAATTAGAATAGACCCTATTTCAGAATGAGTAATATGTTGAGTCAAGGCTTTAGAAATAAAAATGTAGTCAATCCGGGATTGGGAAGAATGGGCTGGTGAATAATACGTGTATTCCCTAAGTGTAGGATGGCAGAGCCTCCAGGAGTCAACAAGAGAACGTTGGGAAATAGTGGAATTAAATTGAGTGTGCTTGAGAGAGGGCAAGAAATGGGAGTTGGACCGTCGATCTATAAGAGGATCCACCACTGTGTTACAATCCCCCCCCCAGAACAAAGTAATCATCAGAGAACTGCATCAATGAGGTGAGCATCTGGGGCCAAAATAGTTTATCCTGTGTGGTAGGAGCATACACATTAACAATAGTTATAGGAATATTATCAATCAACAAAGATACAGTCACCCACCTACCCTCAGAGTCATTGGATTGGTTTATAACTTTGATATTTAACCGCTTATGGCAGAGAATAGCAACACCATTACGCTTCCCGGAACCAGGAGATGCAAAAACATGACCTACCCAATTACGACGTAATTTGGTAATTTCAACTTCTTTTATATGAATTTCAACTTCTTTTATATGAATTTCTTGTAGTAATACAATATCCCCTTTCAAACTTGCTAAATGAGATAACACACGTTGCCGTTTAATGGGAGAACCCAATCCTTTAACATTCCAGGTAAGTATAGTTATCGACATCTAAAAGTATAACTTATACTAGAAAAACTGTGTGAAATTCAAATATATACAAAGGCGATAAAATATAAAGCATCTTATAGAAAACATGAGAAAAAATGACACTGCACCTGAAGAAGTATTGAAAGAATAATATAGGGAAATATGAAATAAGAGAAAGTCTTGGGGAAGAAAGATTGTAATCAGAAAGGTATGAAACAAAAAGATTGAGGATCAGAAGTAAATAAGAAAAGAAATAACAAGGATAGAAAAAGGGCCAGAAAGAGAAGGAAAGAGAATAAAAAATAAAGGAAAAAGGTGAGAAGAAACGTATATCACAGTAAACAAAAGTACAAAACGACAAACACAAATGACGAAAAAATATGGTAACAAATAGACATACCACCAGAAAGAATGAAGAACGGGGTTGGTGAAGCCACATGAGGAAGATGGAACACTGAGACGGGAGACTCCAGGGCGACGGTAAGGAAGGGACATCTGCTAGGCAAACTTAGGATAACAAGGAACGATGAGGGACCACAAAGTCGCTACCTGATAGAGGGAAGAAGAAGGAACAAATTAGTCCAACAGAACAATATACGATACATTAAGGGAGAAATTAAACAGCACTAAGGATGAAACAAACAGATGGTACTAAAATAAATAAATCCATCATGACTGAGGTACTTCCATGGATTCCGTTCTGCAACTGTTCAGAAATTGTTGGAGCAACGCTGGATCTTCATAACTGGTAGTCTTGTTGTTATAAGTCACCTTAAAAAGACATGGATGAAATAAACCGTAACGTGCGTTTATGTTGCGTAACGCAGGTCTCATGTCTAAGAATTTTTTCCGACGGTCAGCAGTCATTTTAGCATAATCTTGGGCAAAGAACAGATTAGAACCATGCCAAGCAATTTTCCCTCGTTGTTTGGCAGCTTGGAGGACTCTGAGTAGATCCGTATATTCCAAAAAGTACAAAATGACTCCTCTCGGTTTAGTAGATGGTGATGGAGAAGAACGGGATAATGCACCTAAACGATGCGCTCTTTGAATATTTAAAGGAGGCGTTTCAGGAAGACCCAAAAGAGTTGGCAAAAAAGATTTGAAAAAAGATATTGGATTATCACCTTCAAGCCCTTCAGTTAATCCGTAAATGCGCAGATTATTGCGCCTATTACGGTTTTCCAAATTTTCAATCTGTTGTTTAAGTTGAAAAACCTCCTTAGAAATAAGAGGAACTTGAGCTGTGAGATTTTGGACAGAATCAACACGTAATTCCAGATCACCAACTCTTTTTTCAGTGAGAGACCAGTTGGCTTCTAGATTTTGAAGTCTGGTGTTAGTTTCCTCCATATGTGGTTTTAGGGCACGAATTTCATCCAGAATGAGTTCCATAGATATGGAGGAAGATGAATTGGTGGGAGAAGGTGGGTTAGCTTTAATCCGTTTACCAGAAGTAGATGGTGACGCAGAGGGTATCTTGGAGCTTTGTTTAGCCTTTGAACGAGGGGTGAGCGGTATAGTAGACTTGGCGCCAACAGAGTCTTTGATAGTCTCCTCAGTATGATCTTGTAAAACATCAAAAGGATTATAGCTCTCTAAATTCGCCTCGGTGGAGGAACGAGCAGCATTACAGTTGCCGCGAGGCATTATGATAGAAGAGAAGATACTCAGAGTCCGTCAAAAGCGAGCAAAATTGGGAAAAAATGCAAAGAAAGTGGAAAACAGCAGTCCAGGGTAATATCAGGAAATAATGCTGAAATAATGGTGAAGAGTAACTGCAGGCACCGAGGACAGATAATATAAGCGCTGCTCAAAAAGCGCAGAAAGAACATGATAATAGCAGAGAAGGCAGCCAACTGTTAAACAGCCTCGTCACACCGCCTCAGGAGGGAAGCCTAGGAACGTTGAAAAAACAAAATGGCGGCCGCAACGGTGAGGCAACAGAAAAAACATTAATTTAAGCGTGCCAGTCTCACCCTGTGGAAAAATAGAGGCAGCATTCTGATGAGCGGCATTTCCGATTGCCGAAATAAGTAATTCCGATGTTTTTGGCGCAGAAAAGGTTGCCTGCAGAGGTCGCGCTCCCTCATGTCCCGTCGGAGCTCCCGGGAACAGCGGCCATCTTCAAAGTCTCCGAAGCCACGCCCCCTACCATTCAAATCAGTACCTTAGTGCCTGCTAGATAACTGCACCTGTGACTGTCTGTTTGGTAGTATGCAATAAACTGTGATTATTTGGGTCCCTAGAGCTTTTGACCCCGGTGCCACTGACGTTCTGCACCATTTAAATTGAATCCTGCAATTGTGACTGCCTGTTTAGTAGTGAAATATAGCATTATTAGGTGTTTAGGGGGAAAGATGACAAATTGTAAACAGTAAATGGCATGCAACGTTAACCAAAAGGAACAAACTTCGAGCCACCAATATGGATGAGAATGAGTATTTAGGACACGAGAAACTGATCAGAGAGACACAGAAGGGTGAACAGGCTACAACCAATAGAAATGGAGGAAAGTAAACTGGCAAGCATATTGACCAATAAAAAGTGAAGGTGGGATGTAAGCCCATTTTCAAATAAATTAAAAACAGTAGATTTCTCAAGCACAGCGCAAGCGCTGTGCCCACAAAACCAGAGAACATGCCAAGCCTGCAAAAAAATGGACTGGTGATAACTAATTTGCAGATCAATAATTAAAAGCACAGCTCATTCCATGCGTGTGCAATCTATAACCCTTACAGCCAATTAAAAACAGTATACGTTTACTTTTCAATCAGAAGATGCCCAGATTAATTAATACCAGGCATGGACAAAGATATCGGTGGAACCCCAATATCATTTAGAATTAGCAGCGAGAATAGATCTCAAGAGATATCCTTTTCCTCTATAGCCAGCCTGAAATATATGCAGGGCTGGGAGAAAGAACCACCTTTTAACTTGAGCAGTTAAATGGGCAGGTACTCCCTCTCCCCCTTCAACTGAATGAGAAAGCCTGGAGTACTAACCTTTGCCAGGTAAAAGGTTACAAAAAGTCACTTGGACAATGTCATAAAAGATGCGGGGAGGGTGCACACTGGGCTCTCAAATAAGTGGGCAGCCTGCGCTGGGGACCTGACTACATGCAAACACGTCATGTGAGATATTAGCATTCTTATAGTGCAGTCTGCCATATTGCAGGTTCGTAGCACTGGTGATCAATGTCTTTGTGCTATTCCAAAGCTCACGTCACAGACCGAGTTTGCTTAGGATTGTTTGGTCCATGTGAGGACTGTGTGTTGTGCCTGCAGTGAGTATCAGTGTACCGATGCTTGGCCACAGGATTATCCAACGTCCTGTTTGACAGATCAGTGGCCACTGGTGCGGAAATGTCAGAGAATGAGCCCTGGAGAATTGTCCGATTGCTCACCCAGGGGGCATTCCTAAAGCCTCTGGGGCAGATTTATATCGGACTTGCGCCACTTTTACGCCGCCGTTGCGTCACATTTGTGACGCAGCGGCGGCGCAAACCCTGCACCATGTTGCGCCCCATTTACAACGTGACGCATCTAGGGAGATGCGTCACGTTGTAAAGCTTGCACCACATGTGGGCGTACCTGCACAGGAGGGGGCGTTCTGGCGCAGGAACGCCTCCGAAAAGTGGCTGAGTGAAATCTACAAGATTTCACTCAGTCACTTTTCCGGCCATGCTGCGTCAAAACCCTGCGCCTGCTTGAAGCAGGCGTAAGGATTGACGCAGCATTGTAACGATAGGGCACCCCCGAGCCTTGCTGGAGCTGCGTCGCGCTTGCGACGCAACTCCAGCAATGCGCCAACCGTCCGCCATCAGATGCGTCACGCATCTGTTTTTCCTTGCGCCACGATGCGCTGGATTGTAAATGCGGTGCATCTATTGTGGCGCAAGGGTAAACTTTCGTGACGCATCTTTCCTGGCGCATCCCTGCTGATTTGCAGGGATGCGCCAGGAAACATAAATTTGCCCCTCTATGTGTATGTTAGGGGCTGAACTTGCGATACACCACTGGCTTGTGCTACTCTTAGGTCTGAAATACGGCCGCAGCCTTGTGGTTGGAGAAAGACTGAACAGATTTATTGTCGGAGTTATGTGCTATATTCTGCTACGTATTTGATTTCAGAATTGGCACTTATAACAGCCAGTTGCAAGGTTGATATGGAACATAATAATAATAATAATAAAAATATTATTACAGACATTTAATATATGGCACGAATCACTCCCAAATGAGTATCTCGGCGCTGCACTACTGAGCAGGAGAAACTTCCTAAAACAGCCAGATCTCCGAAGCCTTCTTAAAAGCGACAGTGTCAGAGCCTTAGCGAAGATTAGTGGGGAGTTTATTCCAATATTAAGCGGCATTCTAGGAAAGAGATTTACCCCCTGGTCCGAATGAGAGGGAAAGCCAAAAGAGCCTTATCCAAGGATCTAAGGCATCTTGCAGGTCTTAAGGTATCAAACGCATGGACAAGTAGACGGAGCGGGATTTGTGAAGTGCCATCTTTTATAGCAGAAATATAATGCTCGCTTCTGACATCTGCAGTGATCAGACATTCACAACATTACAAGGTCACTTAATGAAGTCACACTAAATTTGGCAACAAAAACATTAGCCATCTCCTCTGTGACTCAGTCCATGTTTCGCAGAAAAGGTTACAAAAATGTATAAGGTGGCAAGGTAGGTACACGTTGACTAGCACTTGTGAGAGGGACTGAGAGCGTCCTTCTGCTGGAACCTAGACAGCCCTCCTGTCCTGTTAGAAATGGGGTTTCTGGCTATAGTATGCACCTAAGCCTGGCAGAACCCACCACTCTAGTCAGGGTAAGGAAGTTACAGACCTAAGATAACCCTTGCTACCCCCCTGGCAGATTGACAGAGCAGTCAGGCTTATCCCAGAGGCAATGTATAAAGCGTTTGGGCAACAAACTTACACAGCAGTGACACACTAGGCACACCACAAAAGAGACTCCAGACAAGGGTATATAAAAATATCCTTTGTATTATCCATAAAAACACATTAGATCACAATCACATATATTACTGTGCGACTAGGCACTGGTCATGACTTCACTGGGATTACATAAATCACTTGGCCAATAAGGACACTGTCATAGACATCACAGGGAACAGGAACTACTTTGCCAATCGGGCAATTGTCCTACCATCATCAGCAATGCACTACAGTAAACACTTGTAGAGTGCACACACTAGAAAATCACCATCACCCTTAGTGTAACCAGTAACCACTGGTGGGATTGCACATGTTAGAACTCCTTGTATGGCCATAAACACCTGAAACATGTGAGGAGGGAAAACACACAACTCACTTGGCCCCTTAACAATAGTCAGCCACATTACGATGCGTGCATCAAAAGAACGGTTTTTACATCACCCGTCACCAACACACTTTACGAGGTGACTACCAGTCATCAAAATGTATAGAGCACGGCGCTTCTGTGCGTTTAATACCCAGCACCCATACGTCGGGTGGCGGGAGACCTTATTCGGCCTCCGAACCAGGGCCCTCTGTTGAGGTTCCACCCCGCTTTCTGAGCCAAGTAATGCCCCCAATGCGGGTACTCCAGCAGTTGCCCGCGGCTATGTGGCGCAGCTGTAAACTCTTTTGGCCTGTCTCCAAACGCAAATCCCCATGGGGAGATCTCGCTCCCACCCCCTTAAATCTTACCAAGTTCACAAGAGAAAGCACATCCACTTTAGCACCGATCATAAAGTGCCCAGAGTCAGAAAACCACCAACAGGTCAGAAAAAATACATGCGGAAGGCAAAGAGTTCTGGGATGATCCTGCAAAAAAGGCCAAGTCCAACATGGTACTGTGCAAGCTTCCATGGGGAAACTTGCAAAAGGCTGTGCACATAGGGGTACTCAGCTGGAGGCCAGGGCCTGAGGTCAACCGGCAGCTTTGCAAGGTCTTCGCCCCTATGGAAAACCCCTCTGATGTTTAGTAAAGTACAATACACATGTTCCTGGGATGGGCAAAATGGCATACAAAATTAGAGCTATGATTACAACCCCAATGTGAGATAAACAGCTCTGTAAGAAATTGAGTTGTTGTTTGATGGGGGTGATTCTATACTAAAGCAACAGCCACAATCCTTGTGAGGGTGAATTACAAAATGTTACTAAATTAATACGCGCCTCACCTTCTGGTCCCTTAGCACAAAAGCAGTCAGGCTTAACTTAGAGGCAATCTGTGAAGTATTTATGCAGCACACAAACAACACTAAACTGAAATCACAACACGAAAAATCCCATATCAATTTTGAAAACTAAAATAAATTGGACATTTTCATAAATTAAATGACACCAAAACTACAAAAATCCAATTAGCAGACCCAAAGTTATGATTTTTAAAATGTTATGGTAAAAACTAGTACCTAAAAGATGAAAGCACTAAACTCAGACATCTAGTCATGCAAGAACAGTTAAAAGTAAACAATTATGGCCAACCACTGTGTTGCGTGGACCGGATATAAAAATTAAATGGGCCCGAGTTAAACTTACCTTCTGACTTTGAAGACATTTTGAACAAAATATTCTGAGAAGGTAAAGTTCAGCAGGGCAAGGCTGCAGTCAGTGTCCAAGGAGGGAGCGTCGGGGAGATGCTGGATGAAGCTGCAGTTATGATTTCTTCATTCAGACTTAATCACTTTTTTAGAAGTTGAAAATATTCGCAGAACGAGGCTGGAGGCTGTAGCCGATGAGAGTCCCAAGAGGCTGAATACCTCTTTGGCAAAGGATCACTGAACCCGATTTGCTGCTGTGCAGAACATTGCGAGAACTACTTCAAATTCAGGTGGACCAGTGATGCACCTTGGGTAGATAGAGCCAAACATTTTCTAAGTTCCAAGTTTTTGATTTTGGCACCACACCAAGGGTCGAGAACTGGAGGGGCACCACTTAGGTGATTAGGACTTACTCAAGCTGGGTCCCCCTGTGGGTTCAAGATGGTTGGAGCCTTTTCTGTCCCTGAGGCCCTGATCAGGAGACCAGCCAACTAGTACATAGATTCACTCTGGTAGTCCTGGATTCCAAAGTAGAACAGGGCTCAAACAACTGGGCAGGCCAATGAGGATTTAAGGTAGACTTCAGGCAGTAAAGCAGTCCTTCCAGGTGCAGAAAGGCAGTCTTCTGAAGTTCACAGCAATCCGCAGCAGAAGGCAGTCCTCTGAAATTTCTTCCTCAGGTCCAGACAGTGAACTGAAGTCTGGGTCTGAGGGTCTTATCTTTATACCTGGTACCTCCGTTGAAGTAGGAGAAGTTTCTTGAGGATTCCCTTTGAAGTGCTCAAAGTTTCATGGCTCTCTACCCCTGCCCCATGCTGGTCACAAGTCCTTTGTGTGAAGGTAGGCACAACCTATTCATTTGCAAATGGTGCTGTGCCCAGATCCGCCCCCCAAATCCTGCCAGGTGATGGCCAATCTAGGCACACCTTATTTCATTATTGTGTGGCTATCTGGAAAGAATAAACTCCAAAGTCCATCTGTCAGCTACACCCAGTCATGTGATGCAGGAACAGGCTGCTGGCACCAAATAGTAAGGCAGGAAAATGGCAACTTTCTAAAAAAAATGCATTTTCAAAATTGGAACTTAATATCCGACCATACAATTAAAGACGATTTTTTAATACAATTTCTCAGACACTAAACACAAAATGTCTACCTGTCCCCAATCAAAAGTTAGCAGTTATTAAATGTAATAAGCCAACCCAATGTTATCCTATGGGAGAAGAATTCCTCACAGAAGGGTAAAACAAATTTAGGAGCATTTCACTACCAGGACATGAATACCTTAAAAGTACATGCCCAGCCTTTAACCCCTCGCCGCGGCGCGAATTCCGCCGCGGCGCTGGGGTTTTTTTCGGTGAGCGCGGCGCCGCTGTGCTCATGACGGAACCACGCCGTCATGAGTCACAGGCGAGCTGTGCTCATGACAGAGTGGTTCCGTCACGGCGCCACCCACTTACGTTACACGCCCGCACAGGCGGGGAAAAGGCCGCGTGGGCGGAGCGGCCGCCAACGGCCGCAGCATGACGGAACCACTCCGTCATGAGCACAGCGCGACCGTGGCTCATGACGGAGTGGTTCCGTCATGAGCAGGGAAGGGGTTAAATTACACTGAGCCCCGCCCTATGGGCTCCCTATGGCTTACCTTAAGAGTGACACGTATGTAATTAAAGGGGGGTATAAGACTTGAGAAGTGGGTTAGATTACCAAACTAAACCTGCAGTTTAAAATTGATTTGAGGCTAAAATGACAGACCTGGGACATATTCTAAGGGGCTACATAAGTATGAGGCACAATAAGTGCTGCAGGCCCACTGGCAGCATTTAATTTACAGGCCCTGGGTATATGGTATACCTCTTTACTGGGGACTGCTAAGTAAATTAATTATGTCAATGAGGGGTAAACACATTTTGCCATGCTGTAGGAAGTGAGCACAAGCACTTTGGTACTGGTCAGCAGTGGTAAAGTGCAGAGAGTCCTAAAGCCAACAAAAACAAATTCAGCTCAATTGGAAGGGTGAAGGTAAAAAGTTTGGGGTGATACTGCAGAGAGGGCCAAGTCCAACACGACCCCTCTACAGCCAAAATCCAGGGCACATTAATCAAACACCTTGATGGGCTTCCCTGCTTAGGCGATGGAACATGGACAATGGCCCTTTACTACATACGCACTTGTCAGTTCTCTGCCCTTTGTTTGGATCCCTATGTCTACACTCTCCTCAACAAATGAATTGATCCATGGGGAACCCTTCTCCCCACCTGTGGACCCCATCTATGTAGCATGTTACATTAACTTACTCACAGATTCCCCAAGTAGGCAGACAGTACCATAATGTCCAACAATGTTATATAGCCCATTACACCCATTGGATCAGACTTCTGTCTAGGGGTGAGCAATAAACTCTGCTCTACCAGTGGAATTCATGGAGTTTTGCCCACTCCGTGTTCTGCTTGAAATGCAGAGTTCTGGCAAAACTTCACCAACCACCATGTGGCAGAGTTTGTTCTCGTGTGCAGCTTGCCAACAATAAGTTGGTATACGAGAATTTTTCATCCCCAAGTGTGTTTTCTTGTCATTAGATTGCCTCCCAATGAGATTTCTCAATACAGTTGGTTGTGACAGTTCGTGGCAGGTCACGACTATTAACCTTGAGAAAGCTGCTGCTCGAGTAGAAAATCTACTCAAGTAGCAGAAAGAAGCACTGCCTACTGGCCCACCACGTGGTGCCATTTGCACTGATTTTACAGCACAGAACAAGCTCCTCTGTGCTAAAAATCAGCATGAGCAGTGCAATGTGTGAATTCCGCCCACTTTTTATGTAATTCAGCAGAAATCCATGGAGTGAAACTCTGCGAGCTCCTCCCACCCTGACATCTGTCCTCAACCCAAGAAAAATCTGCTTAAAAGGACATCAATCAAAAGAGACCACTGACAGCTGTCAGTGTCAAGAGTGAGGCCCCAGGCCATCCATAGATCTCTGACATCTGAGGTTTCTCAAAGTGTGGGGGCAACTGCCACTGGTTTACGCACCCTTTTTACACTCACCTTTCCACTAATGCAGGGGTGGTACCCTGAGACTGACCACTCAACCCAGGGTCTGTACCCTGAGGCTAACCAAGGTGAGGGGTGAGTCCTTCCTCCCTTTGCCCCTTCATCTGGACTTCTATGCCCTCCATTTGGGAGAGATACTCCCAGAAAACTGAACTTTTAGTGAGAGGCCTGGGCAGCCACCCCTCCAAGCTTTCCTGACACCCGTGGCAACTCATTCTGCTCTGGAAAAACCAAGAATTTCACAAGTCTACTCTCTGAGTCCACCTCCAAACTAAAGATGATTTGGGCATGGTCTACCTCCTGCCCCTGGGGACTATTTAGTCTGAAGGCCATATTGGCCACACCTGTAGAGGTCCCACCAGTGGGTGGTTTATTTTGACAGACAGAGTCCCCTTGCTTGTGTCCTAGCTGAGAACAATCAAAGCAGTGGTATTTGAAATTGGGTGCCCTGGGCCAACACCCACACCCAGATCCTCCCTCCTTCTTCTCAGAAGGTGCATGGGAAACCCCTTCCCCCTACCTTACTCTGGGACTTGTCTGTGTCTCCCTTGACCTTCCCCTCGCTATGCTGGAAGGAACCTGAACCACCCTCTTGGTATTACTCCTAGGTACCTTCTTCTGGACCCTGGTGCTGATCCAGCAGTCCACCTCCTTAGGAAGCTTCCTGGGACCAGAGAGCTCAACAAGGTGTTGATGTAAAACAAAGAGTGAACGTGTGATCTCTAGCAAACAAATTGTACAACTTCTTGCAATCACTCACTTCACTGCCCTTCACCCAACTTTCCACTGTGTTGCACAAATGATCCACACAATCCACCTAGGTCTGCTAGGACAGCTTCTGGCTGACTCTGAACTTCTGCCTTTATCTCTCTGGGGTGACCTCATATTTCCAGGTCAGGGCCTCCTTCACATGGGGATACTTCATCCTGTCCCCTTTTCCTAGGGCTAACAGGCACCCCTCACTTCATTGGGGATGATCTTCCAGAGGCTGCCCCTCCAATCCTCTTCAGGGACCTATGCATCTCTAGGTTAACCTCATAGGCCTCAAACTAGTTGTCTATACCATCTTTTACTACAAAGGTAGGCACCAGAGGGCAGATTTACGAGGACTGGTGCAGCCATGCATATCAGCAGGGATGCGCCAGTAAAGATGCGACATGCAGGAATACTCTTGCGCCACCACGGTGCGTCGCATTTATAATGCGACGCACCATGGTGCAAGGATAGCCAGATGCGTGTCGCATCTTCTGGCATAAGGGCAGCGCATTGCTGGAGTTGTGTCGCAAGCGCAACGCGACTCCAGCAATGCTCAGGGGCGCCCTAAGCCTAACATGCTGCGTCACTCCTCACACTTGCTTCAAGCAGGCACAGGGTTTTGACACAGCATGGACGTAAAAGTGACACTGAGTCACTTTTACGGGGATTCCTTGCGACGGAACGCCCACCCTGCATACATTATACCTGACACAGGTATAATGTAGTGCAGGGCTTTACGTGACGCATCTCACAAAATGCGTCACATTGTGAATCTGTTGCAAGGAGGCGCATTGTTTACGATGCCGCTGCGTCATAGAAGTGACGCAAAAGTGTCCTAAACATGTCGCAAGGGGCTTGTAAATCTGCTCTCAGATCTTTGGCATGAGGTATTGTCTCCAGTGCGGTAATGCTGCCACCAATACTGCTGGATCTGCTTGCTTGGGTTTGTTGTTCAGCTGCTTGAGATGAGCTCATGTGCCATCCTACTTTCCTCCATGGCCAGTCTCTCCCTTGTCACGGCTCTCTCAGCCTCAGCCTTTTTCTCCTCACCAATATCTTTTTCTCTGGCTAAAGCTCTCTCAGCTTTCCTCTCCTCTGCTTCCAGCTTCCTCTTGGCCATCTGCAGTCTGAGCTTCCTCTCTGCCTTCCTGTACTCAAACTCCTTTCTGTACAGACCCCAGGTGGATACACTGCTTCCTGCCCCATCCTGGGCATTCTCTGGAGGTGAGTCATGCTCATCCTTCTGCTCAGGATTTAGGTTTGGGTCCTCCACTTTCTCACCATCTTCCAAGTGTGCTCCCTTACCCTCATCATCCAATCTCTGGGGTGGACTGTCAGCGCTCTACTTCCTCATATTTTCTGAGGACTAGCTGGAGATCCAACTTTGTAGCCTTCTTGCTTGCCTTTAGCAACTTCTCTTTGCAGAGCATCAACAGCTCAGCTCTGCTGAGGGTGTCGAAGTTGAGGAGTTCCATGGTACAAAAAGAAAGATTGGGCACTTACTTACATTTTGAAAGGGAGAAAAAAGTAAGTGGAAGACTAAGCAGAAGTTAAACAGAGGTCAAATCTGGTCTCAAATTAATTATATGGAATATTTGTGTTACACAAATCACTGCACGGCACTGCACAAACACAAGTACTGGACACCACCACTGGCCAACTATGTGAGAAATTATGGTATTGGTTGAGTACGGTGTTAACTCTGCTCAAGCAACTGCCACAATCTCTATGGGTGAACCACAAAAGTCACTAAATTAACCTGTGCTTAAAACTGGTAATTTGGCACAAAAGATGTCAGGCTTAATTTAGAGGCAATGTGTACAGTATTTCAGCAGCACACGAACAGCAATTAAATAAAAACACTACACAAATAAAAGCCCACACCAATTTAGAAACGTAGAGGATATTGAATTGAATTATTTGACACCAAAATAACAAAAATCAAACCAGTAAAGCCAGAGTTATGAATTTTTAAAGTTTAAGGTAAAATCTAGTGCCTAAAAGATCAAAGCATCAACTGCGGACATCTAGTTGCACGAGACTAGATCGAAGTAGAAAAATATGGCTGACCACAATGTAGAGCGGGTGGGATACAAAAAGTGGATTTGGCCCAGTAGGCGCATACCTTCAGACTTCAAAGACATTTTGAAGAAAATGTTCTGTGAGGGTAACGAGAATTCTCATTGCAGAGATTCTGCCCCGAGTACAGAGACACCCTGACCACTTTGGGGCCTCTGCCATGAGTTAATGATGTGGCCTTTTGAGAATAGGGCTCTATATGTATAGAGTATTTTTCACCATTCTCTTTTTTATGTTATTCTCTTTGAATTCTACTATGTGTCACATCTATGGGGGGAGGACACGTTCACAGTATGCATTACATTTCAATGATACTACATACACTGAGTCACATGGTGTCTATCTGACCGGGAGATCAGGTTATTCACCCTGTACTTTATCCATTAAATAGTTTAAAAATCAGCTATCCCTTGGAATATCATTGGAACACATACAATAATCCCTTCCTCATATTCAATCACACAACAGTTTTATATAATTTTCAACTCCCAAATGTTATCACAAAAGGCTACTTTATTAAAAACAAATTATTATTCATTTGTAATAACATAAAAAGAGATTGTTTTGAACTGTGTATAACACCTTGTTTTCCTAAAAAAGCACATTAATTCATAAAATACAGTACAATTAAAACATTATACAAAGCATTACATATCCAAACAACATTTGTTGAACAGAGAGAAGATTTGACAATACAATTTGCCATTGAAAAAGCATATCAATAGGGACAAATTAGATAACTTG